>NC_142084.1:58161412-58786412 GCF_054644295.1 Miniopterus natalensis | reverse complement strand
CTAGAATGCTTATGTGAATATGTAACATAGAAATGAAATAGATATTTTAATTTTGTATTTGTTTATTGGAGGGATGAGATGGTTTATTTTTATTGTATATTATTAAATTAATATTTTTGTGTCATTATTGGCTCTTTTAGCCACTAATGAGTTCCTGGTTCCCATTGACCTTTGTGCAGCTAGGAGACGTGGGAGGAGATTTCCAGGAAGTCAGCTACACTGGGAGTATGAACAAGTAGGCATTGGAAATATCCCCCTCACACACACCCGTACACCCATTTACTAGGTAGCCTATTAGTTGACCCTAAATCCTACTATTTTGTTACCACTTAGCCCTCTGTTGTTGGCCTGCAGTGTTGATCATGAGTTCTAGCTTGCCCATCCATTAACTCCATAGTGAACCTTTAGTGTCCTCAGCACCTGTGCTTACCTCTAAGATCAAATGTATCAGCTCTTTTGTAGCTTTTTCCAATAGCTCCTAAGAAGGATTATTTTATTTACATTTGAATTTGCATTTGCATTTACAAAGTAAGCGTGACAAAGTGCTCCAGTATTGATTGCAGGGCCTTGGATCTCAAGGTGTGAACACATATATTCTTCATGCAACAATACCTGATGTTATACCAGGTACTATGGCTGTAAAGCTCTCTCACAGAGGAGAAAGAGGGACGACCACGTAATAACAGTGTAGTGTGATAAAACCTCTAAGAGAGGGACCTGCAAGGCCCGATGGAGCCCAAAGGAGTCCGTGACTGTCTGTTAGAGCTGTGAGGTGCCATCAGGGATGGTTTTCCAGAGAGAAGATGCTTTCAACTAAGGTTGATAGGAGTTCCATGAAAAGTGTGCACATGACATGGTGGGATGGAGGGAGCATTGCCAACGCCACACCTGCGAAAGTTTAGTTTGGACGATTCAGGTTTTCCTTACCACGTTGCTGGAATTGAAAATGTTGCTGACAGATTATAAAGAAATCTTGAAAATATCTGGGCAAACACTAAACCCTGGCTACCCAAAGTTTGGTCTGGTGACCCTGCACCGCCCATGAGCAATTTAGAAATGCAGAATTTCAGGCTCGCCCCAGACCTGTGGAATCAGGACCTGCATTTTGATGACATCCCCAGGTGATACAGGTGCATCATGTTTGAAATACAAAACTGGTTTCCTTGGAAGGTTAAATCTTATGTTGGAGTTTTAGGACACTTGTTAAAACTGAAACTGATTCTTGAATGATTCAGTAAACATGTGAAGTTTATTTTGACAACAGTATAGATCAGTAGGGGATCTATATTAAGCTTTGGGGACTAAATTACTCAGTTAGAAATTGACCACCAGCTACATCCTAGCTGCTGTGACAGGGTGGAAAGTGCACTGGGCAACATTAAATCCCAGGGTTGTTTATTTTTTTATTAGGTGTATGATCTTAGGCAAACTCTTTAAACTCTCTGAGCATCGGTCACTGTGTCACTTATAGGCACCTCCCATGTGCCAAGCAGCAATCCAGGCCCTGACATGTACATCATCACATTTCCTTATCTGCCATGTGAGGGACAACAAAACCTGCCAAAGAGGGTGTCTCATTAGGATCCAAAGAAATAATGAATATCAGTGCTTTTGCAAGTGATGAATGGACTAGGTTATGATTTAAATATCTGCAGAGAAATACATATTTAAAGAACATCTGCTGTGATCCAAGACCTGTGATAAATTTACTGAGTTCAAAGATATTTGTTATAATTGAAATAGGCAAAGCAAAACATACATTTCATGTTTATTTAAGAAGAGAGGTGTAATGATAAAACTAAAAGAAGCGCTTAGCACATGAGTCATAGAGAGCGTGTGACACTGACCTTGCTGTCCTGTCCCCCCAGTAACCCGCCCTGCTTTCCACTTTCCCAGGCATGCGCCAAGGCAATGACCACGGCTCTCAGTACCGCTCAGCCATCTATCCGCCCTCGGCCGTGCACATGGAGGCCGCCCTGCGGTCCAGGGAAGACTACCAGAAGGTAATGTCTCCTGTCGCCCCCTCCCGGGCTCCTCCGTCTGCCACCATCCGCCCCGCCAGTCCGGCCCCGCCTGTGGAGGGACAGTCTGGTTCTTTTCACCTGGCACTAGGTTTCATTTGCACAGTTTTCGGGAATTTCTATCAGCCTCTTAGAATGGAGCCACTCTGCTCCATAAATGCGCTAAATGAGATTTTAATAATAGTCTCTCATGCATTTCTCTTTTTCTTTTTTCTTTCCGTATTTGCTTGCTAGGACTGCCATAGCAAAGTGCCATAGACGGTGGGGGGTCTTGAATATCAGAAATTTATTGTCTTGTGGTTCTGGAGGCTGGAAGTCTGAGATCAAGGTTTCAGCAGGGGTGGCTCCTTCTGGGGACTGTGCGAGAGGGATCTGCTCCTGGCCTTTCCCCTTGGCTTGTAGAGGGCCCTTTTCTCCAGTGTCTGTTCACACATCCAACCTGTAACGCCCTCCGTCTTACTTGTACCTATAGGTTGAATTATAATAAAAAATACTTCTCAGAAATACGGACATTATGTCCTAAAATCATTATTTTCACTGTTAACTCATATTTTTAAAATCTCTGATAGAAATTTAGTTCTTTTAAAAATAAGTTGAGTTACTTTAATCTTTAGAACTTCATGGTAATGTTTAAATTTTAATTATTGTTATATTTTTCTTTTTTATAGTTATATCTACTTTATTTTTAAAATTGAATCAAACTTTTCTTAGTTTTTTATTACAGTTTACAATCCATATTATCCTATATTAGTTTCAGATACACAGCATAGTAGTTAGACAGTCATGTACTTTGCATAGTGGTTCCCCCGATATTTCACATATGCATGAGGCCCCCTGCATAGTTATTACAATATTACCGACCATATTCCCTATGCTGCAGTTTGCATCTCTGTGGCTATTCTGTAACTACCAATCTGTACTTCTTAATCTCTTCACCTTTTACACCCAGTCCCTCGCCCCCCTGATTTGGATTCACGTTGAGCAGAGCTAGTAGCTACTGTAATGCTGATCTATTTTAGAATTATGTAAATAGTCTGATATGCAACAGTTCCCAAGAAGGTGTGTGTTCTCCACCTGTCCCCCATTGCAGAGATGGCAGTGAGAAGGAAACAGGGACAAGAGTGTATCTACTGATGGAAAATTAGCAGGACATGCAACTCAGTGTAACTCTGAAAGCAGAGAGGGCTAAGGGAGATGCTGATAGGGCCCCACTTATTCCTCAGCACACCCCATCCCTCCCTGCAAGGCTGTAGGCAGCCTCTAGGATGGCCCTTAGTGGTCTCTGGCTGTGTAATCCCCTTTCCTTGAGTATGGCCTGGATGTAATGACTCACTTCTACTGAATGACAGAAGTACCTCTGAGATGAGTTTATTAAAGATTGTGACTTCCATCTTGGGGGCCCTTTCCCTCTCACTGTCCCTTGGATCACTTGCCCAGGGGCAAAGCAGCAGCCGTGTTGTCAGGCAGCCTTGTGTACAGGCTCATGTGGCAGGGGGCGAAGGCCTCCATGAACCACTTAAGCAAACTTGGAAGCCCCTCAACCTCAGTCAGGCCTTCAGATGAGATTGTAGCCCCAGGTGACAGTTTGACTGCAGCCTCATGAAAGATGTCAAGCCAGAGGCACCTAACTAGAAACCACTAGATAATAAATGTATGTCATTTTAAGCTAAATTTTGGAGTAATTTGAGTATATTTATATTTTTACCTGAAAAAAATTTTAATTATAAATTAATCTTCCTCATATCCCTTTTCATCATGACTTTTCTGGTAAGGTGGGCTTCAGAACATATATGGTGGCAGTTAAGCATGTAGCCTCTAGCATCAAATTGCCTTAATTTATATGTCAACTGAGAACTTTTTATCAAGTGCCTAACGCTTAGACGCCATATATCTTATTTACTTAAGCCCATCTATAAGGAAGAGAGACCTCACTTTTACCCCTGTATTTTAGATGCCCAGTGTCATAAGGTTAAGTTAGTAGAGTAACCAGAATTAGAAAAACGTAACTAAATACAGAGAGACGAGTTGGGCGGCTTTTGCAGGACTCCAGGCCAGAAAGGATGGGAGCTGTGTCTAGGATGGTCAGAGGATGAATGGAATGCAGGGATACTTAAGAACTAGAACTCATAGAACTTGGAGCTGATTGGGAGAGGAGAATAAATGAGAGGGAGGAGTCTAGGGTGACTCACACGTTCCTGGACAGCAATGACTTGTGCCATGGTGTGGAGGAACAAGGCAGACTTGTGGGGAAGATGGGTTATGTTTGGAAATGTGGAGTCTGAGATGCCGATGGTATGGGCATTCGCATGGTTGCTAGGAGAAGATGTGGGCCGTTCCTACCTTGCAGGGAGGACGGTTATGTCTGTTAACTGGCCTAATGCTTGTAAAGTGCAGGGCCTCTCACGTAGTAAGTGCTCAACAAATGGCAGCCCTTATTATTATTGCGAGTTTGCATATACTTAGTGAATGAAGCCCAAGTTGCTGATAGAATCACTGAGGAAAAGTGATAAGAGATGAGAGGAGAAGGCCTAGGCCTGAAGAACACCAACATTTGAGAGATGGGTGTGGAAATGCCTGCACCAGGCAGGATGTTGTTCTAGGCTCGACAGAGAATCAGCCCCAGCAAGAACTTAAAAATTAGTTCTATTCAATTATATTTGATTATTAAGGCAATCTTAGTAGTTAATACTTAAAGTTACCTATGATTAACGCTATCTATAAATTGTTTATTATAATACTTCACAGTCCTGAAATACAGTAATACTAAGATGCTCCAGAAGGATATTAATTTCCCTCACAATATCTCAAAATGAGGTGGTATTTTGGTGCTCACAATGCAGATTTTAAGTGCAAAAGGTCAGTACCTTCCATGTGATGATGAAGAGGCTAACCCAATTTTATGGTTTCTACCCCAATATAGTTTCTTACCCTTAGCTTTGAGTGGAATACACATTGATTTTAGACAACTGATACACATATGAAATAAATTTTAGATATTAAATATTAATTAACTGTTTTAATAATGTCTCCATTATCTTTTTAGATTTGGGGAATGTTAATCTTATATTATAGACAGTTGTATTAACCAAATGCTTCTTGGGTGTTCTGTACCTAAGCATATGGAAATTAAATACATACACTCATAAAAAACAGTCTGACTGCGTCACCACCCCTGGGAGCAGGAGGACCAACTGCGCACCGGCACATGGGTGACCACTGTGATTCTTATCTTAGTCTGGGTGTCATGGGAGCAGAGCCCAGGACAAAAGCTTGTGTGTGAAGACTTACTGGGGCATGTGGTGCCGTGGATGGGAGTACAGGGAAGGGCGAGTGGAAAAGAGGAGGGGCAACAATTCAGGTTGGTCCCTGCTACTGCTTTTGGTAACCGGTTGTCTGGTCCTTATGAAATGACAGTCATTTGGGGGGACAAAGGGAAGCATATGTCCATTGGGTACCATCTCCATGGGTTCATGCTGCACTTCTGGGTTGCACATGTGTGGGCTCAGGATACCGTGTCCCTGGGGCAGGAGGCAAGAGGCACATGGCATGGGTGTGAGGTAAGGTGCTAGAGGGTTGTGCCTTCGTAAAGCTAATTAGAGTCCATGCAGAGCTGGGCACTGCAGCGGAGGAGAGGAGAAAGGTAAGGCCAAGAGGATCTGAGCTGATGCATGAGAGGTAGCTGATAGGTCGAGTTACAAGGGCTCCTTTAACCAGCCCAGGCCAGGCAGCTGACCAGAATGTCTCAAGGATGGTTTGCCGCGATTCAGTGACTTCCTGGCACCTCTGTTAGTGCAGAGAAAGACACAAGTTTGATTTTCAGCAGGAATCTTGTTACAATTACATAGTTATATAATATACAGTTATATATGTAGTTTATGTAATATATTTATATATATAGTATATATATATGTAGCTAAATAATAATGATGATATCTGTGCTTTGACATTTACCTTAAAAAGTAATTTGGTTTCCAGCGATCGCACAGAGTAGGGAGGGAATCTCAGATATCACCAGCTGCCTTAGCCAGTGAGTGAAGGGTGTGAGGAAGCTGAAGAGGTAGATTGGCTTGCCTATGTTTTCTATCTAGAGTAACCTGAACAAATTCCTGAAACAACAGAGGTCTTTAATAGGAAGTCATTTCTTAATACTAGATTAGGATGCAAGACTCTGTAATCTCATCATAAATGTCAGGTTTGTTTCTAAGCGTGGGGAGGTTCTGCAGGTGAGTCCTTCCACCTATTTTATATCTACCAACTGTTTTCCCCTTTAAGAGTTGGCATTTCTGGCCCTGTCACTACATTCTGAGAATTCATCTTATTTGAGCCCTGATGGAACCCCTATGTCCTAACTATATGGACTTAGGTACTAATTTAATAGTCTTCACTAGTTTGCCCCCCAGTGACCTCCTAGTAACCAGCTTTTTCAGCAACTTCTTTGTATGTGAAGTTTAGAGTGACAGTATTGCTTAGCACGGAGCAGCCATTTGAACATAAAATTGGCTGATTTTATCACAGGGACCAATTGTTGAGCTAATTAGATGTGCAGTACTGCTGATGAGCCAGAAACCCAAAGTGATTTTCCATCTAAACTGTGGTTTTGTGCAAAGTTGACTGGGTTGTAGATACCAGACTCACCAACAAAAGAAGGAAGGAATGGAAGGCTGGCCGGAGAAGTTTGCTGATTTCTATTGAGATTAGAGAAGCTGGAGAGTCTTACAGACTCTTTGGGGAGAATCCCTTTCTTGCCTCTACCAGCTTCTAGCAGCTGCCGACATTTCTTGGCATGTGGCCACATCACTCCAGTCTCTGCCTTGGTGGTCACGTTGCCTCCTTCTCTTCTATGTCAAATCTCCCTCTACCTCTCTCTTATAAGGGCACATGTATCGCATTTAGGGCCCATCGGATAACCCCAGATAATCTCCCATCTCAGGATCCTTAATTTAATCACACCTGTGAAGTCTTTGCCATATGAAGTAATGTTCACATGTTCCAGGGAATGGGACATAGACATTTGGGGGGCACCATTATTCAGCCCACCATAGTCCCTAGACGTGGTTTCCAGCCTGGTTTCTAGTATACCTCTGTCACATGTCCAGTGTCAAATGGGGACTGAAACTGGGAGCTCTTCTCTCTTGGGCTGCTCAGAAGAGATAGGCTGTGCTCATCAGGTGGGTGCCCATCTGGCTTCCTCTAGATCCTAAGGCCACAGATAGAACATGCTGCATTCACCAGAGAAGATGGAACAAGATCTCCTCTCTCTTGGGGTCTTTGTCTAGTTTTGAAGGGAAGTAGAGATTTACATAGGCTTATCCCCTTTCAAACATCTCTATCTTCAAAAAGACCCAACCTCACCCCATACTATATACCAAATATAACAGCGGAAAAAAATTCTAAGAGCTAGATTTGGGAGAAGATGAGGCAGGGGGAGGATTATGTGTGTGTTTAAGTAAACAAAATAACATTTGAACAGTTGGCAAGAATATTTTAGTATTCAGTCACTATCTTTGAATTCCTGACTTTTCTGGTCTTCATTTTAAAATTATCTAAGTGTGGCTAACAAAATTTCCTCATAGGTTTGTTATAAGAATTCAATGAAATTTTATATATATGTAATATACCACTTGTTATGGACTAAATATTTACATATAAAAATACATACAACTATCAGCATACACATACCTATTACTACCATGTAGAAGTCACCCAATATGTGTTAATTGAAACTAAGCCCCTTCAGTTTTCCAATCCAGAAAATAGTTTTAACTTTGGCAACTCAATTAAGAAAAAATAAATATATTTAGTACATATCCAGTTATGCTATAATCATCATAATAAAACTGGACTTGATAATTTCCTATTGGGGTACAGATCCTTTGTGTTTTCTTGTAAGCTTCTATAGGCTGAAAATTTGAAAATGTCCCTTCTTCCTCACTGTCCCCCACCTTCCTTGGTAACCTAATACATTAATTACCTTATCAAATACTATGCACTGATTAGCTGCCAGTATTTGCATTACAACTGTTTCAAACACAGCTACCTGAAGATGACCTTGTGAAGTCTGTCCAAGTCGCAAAAGCCCACATGTCATGAATGCTCCTTCCTATAGACCCTGTCCTAGGAGCTACCCTGACGTTCAGTGAGCTCTTTTCTTCACCCTTGTCTTCCCTGAAGCCTGGTACTTTGCTCGTCACCTAGCAGCTTGTCAGCAAATATTTGCTGACCTGAACTGAAAAGAGGTAGCAGGATAAAGAAGGCTGCTGTTGCCCCTTGTTTTGGATTGAATGTTTGTGTCGTTCCCCCCAAAATACTTATGTTGAAGCTCTAACCGCCATTGTGATGGCATTTGGAGATGGGGCCTCTGAGAGGTATTAGGGTTAGATAAGATCATGAAGGTGGAGCCTCATGATGGGATCAGTGCCCTTATAAGAAGGGGCACCAGAGAGCTCTGTCTTTGCACATGCATGCAAAGAATGGGTCATGTAAGCACATAGTGAGATGGATGGTGGTGATCTGTAAGTCATGAGAAGAATCCTCACAATGAAACCTACCCTGCTGGCACCTTTATCTGGGATTTCCCAGCCTCCAGAACTATGACAAATGAGTGTCTTTTGTTTTAAGCCACCCAGCCTGTGGTACTCTGTCATGGCAGCTCAAACTGACCAAGACACCGTGCAGAGGTGGGAAGAACCAAGGCTTTGGATGAGAATGCCTGGCCTGGGTCCTGCTCTGCCTTTACTGACTGTGACTTTGGACAAGTCTGTAAAACTCTAGTTCCTTGTCTATAAAATGGGGAAAACAAGAACAAAAATTCTAAAAATATATCTTCACAGTTTTCAGTGCTCTGCCTTGTATTATATGAGTGACCCCCACTCCCACGTAGGAGGTAGCTAAGGATCTCTTCTCCTGCCTGCCCTACAGGACACTGAAGCTCAGAGGGCTTCACTTATAACCCCGAGATGACCCATATAGGACATTTAGAGAGTCAGAGTCATTGGACTCTGCATTCTATATGCTTTTCTCACATGCTGTGTGGAGGTACATAGTAATTTGTCAAGCATTTTATGAATATCAGAGTTTAATGGGGTAACTCCAGAGACAAGGCTTTCTACATCCTGCTTTTCTCGAGGCCCTCAGATTTCACACCATTGTAAAAATATAGGACCAGGGAATCTCCCTCTGTTATGAATTGAGAAATTCATGGGTTCTTTCTGTTTCTT
This sequence comes from Miniopterus natalensis, assembly GCF_054644295.1. Taxonomy (NCBI): domain Eukaryota; kingdom Metazoa; phylum Chordata; class Mammalia; order Chiroptera; family Miniopteridae; genus Miniopterus; species Miniopterus natalensis. Next base: position 58,777,174 of record NC_142084.1, on the reverse strand, counting down.
TGTTCGCAGAGAAATGGGTAGTTTGCATACTAGAAGTATCCCCTCTCAATCTGTTGTATTCTCTATGCTATGATGCTAAAACCAGTAGGAGCACTCAAAGACTCTGCTTTCACCAGCACCCAAAATCACTTATTTGCATTTTAGGATCCCAAATAGACATGGATAAATGTCAGTTGATATTTTGTGGCTTGGGGATTAGCCAGTTCTTCTTTTTTAAATGTTTTCATTTGTGCTATTGTTTAAAGCATGGAGTTATGATTTTTAAATGCCCATGGAAAAGCCCTGTATAATTCATTCTCTTACCTTAGTCAAAGGGAAAGATCCCCCTTTATATGCCCAGCAATAAAGATGAAATTCCTTTCACACCCCTCTTGTAGCTTTGAAAATGTCCCTTGAAAATGTGGTTGTTATTACAGGTATTATTATGAATTCTAAATAAGAACATGTGAGATGAATGTTTTAAAAATGCCCATTTCTGGAGTCAGATATCTCTGTTTCTATGTATGCAGCCATATAGATGGCTAAATCTTTAGCCTTAATGGTTTAGTTGCATCTGGGTGATTATTTTCATTCCCACTTATTACTGTGTGTTAGACTCCCTGTGTATGAGTACAGATTGCCCTTTCTTGCACTGTATTTAGAAATATCTGCATTACCCCTGGGCATTTGTTCATTAATAGGGGGTGGGGAAAGGAAAAGCTTGTAATAATAAGCTTTACATATTATTAAACTGTGCATCCACATTTGGGTCCAAATGAAAAAAATCTGGTTTGTTTTACTGCCCTCTGGTGGTTGTAGCTTGTTGCTGCAGTGGCAGGGAAGCGGGTCCCAGGGATGGAGTTCGGCCTGTGGTGGCAAATTCCAGGAGCAATATAGACAAGGGCAGTGCTGGTCATCAGTCTTTTATTCATATCCCTGCTTTTCATTCAAGTGCTTTGCAAGCACTTTGGAATTCCACTTACTGGCCAGAACAATGATAAAGAAAGCATTCTTGTGAGGACCAAGGAGACATTTTCATTTTAGTGGAGGTATATATACAAAATAACCCTGATCAACATAGAGTGACATTTGAGTGAATTCTAATTCTCCACAGGCCACACTCCTACTCATCTTTCAAGCCAGCATGGGAAAATTCAGTGACTCCCAAAGTAGACACATGTACCCCCTGTGGTACACAAAATTACATTAGGGTGTATTCAGATAAACCTTTTAAATTTAAATAGTATGTGTTTGTTTCAGTATGTATTAGGAAGTATGCAGTGAGTGTTCACAGTCCATGATTTCATTGATGGTATTGCTTAGGTGACGACCAGGACATGGTGCATGCACACAGCTGCAGTCTTTGCAGCAATGTGCCACTTGGTTGATGGAGCAAAACCCCATGGAGGTGGGTGGAGGACGTGGGACAACAGTGGCACTGCTACTTGCTAATGGTATGACCTTGGACTATTAACCCCTCTAAGCCTGAGTTTCCTGGTTTGTTAAATAAGATAATAATGGCTACTTTTTCAGGTGCTCTAAGCATTATATGATAATGGTATATATCAAGTGCCTGTCACAGAATTGGCGCTCTCATCTCCTCACACCCCAGGACACGTCTCAGAACCCTCCTTCCTCCATAGTCTCATCCTGCTTAGCTGGCCACGCTCATTTCATCCGCCCGATTTTGAGAGCTTCCATGTTTCTTTTCCCCCTTGATGGTAAGCGGGACCTTCGCTTCCTCTGCATCCTTTGCAGCACTCCATGTGGCACTTTGCACAAAGCGGGTACTCTGTGAATATTTGTTGGGGGAATTAAGCACAAGTGCAAAATAATTCTAAGCAACATTTCCCATCGCCTGGCACATTCAGTGCGTTTCATCTATCGGATTAGGACAAGACCTACATGTTGTCCCTCCTGTCTCCCTGATTCATGTGGTCTGATAACGGGAACAGATTAGGTTCCTGCCCATCGGCTGCAAGCAGGGAGGAAAAAAGGCCTACAGTGTCTAGTGCCTGCCTGCTGCTAGTATCGCTCTTATCTTACCAACTAATGTATAGGTTTAGCGGATGTGCCTGCGTGCACAGGCTCTACTTGGTAATTTCAGTGGAAGATAAATGGAAGGCAGTGGAAACATTTTAAACACAGTATTTCAGCGAGGATAGGATCTATTTTAGAGACAACAAAAGAGCCTTTGTTGCTCAAACAGGTAGATGTATAAGCCTTGCCCTGGTTTAGTCCGTAAGAGCAGAGAACCTACCCCAGGTGAGAGGGAAGTAGGAGCCCTTCCATTTTAGTGGCAACAAGAGTGAAACAGGGTTTGCTGTTTGCCTACAGACGCAATGCATTTGCCATTAAAATTCCCATGGGTTTTGTCTCAGCTCTGTGTGGTTCTGAGTTTCTCCAGTTCCCCGCATCAGAGCTGCCCGGCCAGTTCCCCCGTGCCTGCTTGAATTTCTGCCATGGAGGCGATGTTCATTTAAGGCTTCGAGAAATCAGAGCTTTCATGTTTGCCATGAAAGCCCAGAGAGCCGCAGCACCTCGGTAGCAGAAATGAAAGGACATCGGTGTGTGTGCATGTGGGTTTAGAACTTAAAGGACAGGGAAAAGAAAGAAAAAAAATAGATGTTACCGCTTTGCATTTCCTTCAAAATATGCCTTACTCCCTCTGGTGGGACCATTTAACTCCAAATGTAACCCCCATACCCCTCCCCCCCCATGCTCCCCACCCCCACCACATTCGTCTTTGCTCATGTGACATCTGTTGTGGGCACTGCAGAGCAGTCTTCTGGTTGCCATGGCAGCTGGTGGAGAGAGCCCGCCCATTGGCTGCGGGCGGAGAGGCGGAGAAAAGGCCCGCGTCGGGGGTCGGTGCGCAGGGCCCGCCGCCGCTGTGCGCTCCGCGCCGCCAGCGCCAGCTGGGGGCGCGCGCGGGGGCAGAGGCCCGCGGGCCGGACTGGGGGCCCCGCGGCCCGCGCCATTAGTTCCTCCCTCAGGTGTGAAGCGCGTGAAGGACAAAAGCAGAGCACATAAAGAAAAGCGGGCTGCCCTTCCCTTCCCCTTGAGCTCCTCTTAGCTCTTTTTCTTTTGTAGTGTTTGGATGTGAAATCCGGAGAATGACCCTTTCCGCGCCCAGCCGGCCCCACAGTGAAGGCCGGAGCCTCAGTTGAGCTGCCAGAATGAAAGCCTCTGTCAGATTCCATCCGCCTTGACCATTACCCTGTCACCCTAAAATGAAAAGAGGACAAGAGTTTCATTTTGAAATCTGCACCTGAGCCCGATTGTTTTTAAAATCATTTTCCTCTCGTTGGAGTCACCCCTGCTTTGGAGTCACATCGGCTTTGGAGTCACTGCTCTGGCCTCATAGCTGTAGGTTCCTCGTGTCCTTACCCCATGGCCATGTGAATCGATGGGCCCGAGCCCTGATCTTGTACCTGGCAAATCAGACAGGTATAGTCTCACTGGCTGAACCCCAGCTACCTCTTTGGGCTCCTTTTTCCAGGTAGGGTTTGAGGTCTCCACCATTGAGTTAGGGGGGCACATGTACACCAGCCACACCCAGGGCCTTCAGCCTCAGAGCCGGGCACCAGGTGGGATTTGGCTGTTGCCCCCTGGCCAACACTGACAGCACCAGTCAGCATGGTGGAGGGTGAAGAAGGGACTTGAATGAACACGCTCTCACCTGCTCCTCCCAGTGAGCATGAGGAAGCTCCACTGGATCCCTGCTTTACCTGAGACCAAAGCTGATAGTGTTCAAGGTCACACGACTTGTAAATGATCGAGCCCAGGGTGCACACTCTGGTTCTTTGATTCCAAACTCTATGCATACTTTTTCCATTCTGTCACACGGCAGATTTATACTTGGGGAAGGTGGACCATGATGAGGTCATTCCTCCCGGTTCTACTCGTGCTTTACTATGCCTGTTTTACGTTTAATGTTGATGTGGGAGCCCCACCCACATCAGCTGAACTAGAATCTTTGGGAGTGGGCCAGGAAATGTGAAGTTTTTAAAGCTCCCCAAATGGTTTTGATGCACAGCTAGGCTTGGGAACCTCACCGTAGTGGATGAGTCCTCTGTCTTGGGTACCTTAGCGCTTAGTCCTTAGTTTTATGATGTAGACTTGGGTGTTTGAGTCTGGATAACTAACTTCATCACTCGGCTGCAATTCCCTAATTTCCAAAGCAGGCCTAATCATGTGAACCTCAGCAGCGTATTATGTAGAATAAATGAGAGACCATGCACCAAGCTCCTGATTTGCAGGACAGCTTGACCAATATTAGCTCTCTTCTCTCCTGTCCATGTTCTTTCCATCCTGGCACACCATATTCAGTTTCAGTGAAGTCCTCAGTTACATCAGCACTTTGCACACAGAGGCCATGACTTGTTCAAGAGAGTCCACCTTGAACACTCAGCGGTTGACAAGGAAGGCAAGGGTCATGCTAACTCAGGTGTACTTGTAACTCAGTTTTCTCCCAGTATATTCCTTCCCCTGACATAGACTACACCTACTCAGTGGTGGGGTAATGGGTAAGAGTTTCAAGGAAGAGTTAACCCACAAGGTGCTCTTCAAACAGCCTTCTTTCCCACTCTGGTCCTTCTGTGCTGCGTGAGTCAACTGGATCTGCTCAAGGACTTAGAATGACGTGTTCATAATGAGCTGTACAAAAGCACCAGCCTTTTTGTTCTTAAGTTCTGTTCTTCAGTGTTTGAGACTTTAGGCCATTTTATTTCCATTGGTTTTATGGGCATGACCTTGGGCAGTGGTTCTCGGACTTTTTGACTTCAGGACCTCTTTAAATGCTTAAAAATTATCGAGGACCCCAGGGAACTTTTGTTTTTGAGGGTCATATCTATTGATATTTACCATATTAGAAAATAAAACAGATTTTTAAAACCCAAGCACATATTCCGTTAGCCATCAGAGCGATACCATCACACTTCATGTGGCTTCTGGAAAATTACATCTATACTTTTGAGAGAATGAGAGTGAAAAAAGGAAATATACCTTAGTGTTATGAAAATAGTTTTGACATGGCGGACCCTGAAAAAATCTTGGGGAGACTCAGGGGTCCCCAAGCCACATGAAACTATTGATCTTGAGTACACAGGTTTTGTGGTACCATGTTGATGTGTTTCACAGAGAAGCTCAGAAATGAAAGCAGAGATCATTAACTCACTCACTGACATAACTGAGAAAGGATCTATGAGAAGGCCTCAGAGCCCAGTTGCCAAACTGAGCTTCTGACCTATAGCTTCTGACTACTGGCTCACCCTGTCTTCAGTTTAGTGGCTTAGGGCAACAGGCTTTAGAGAATGTCAGCTGGGTCCCAGTCCCAACTATGTTACTGTGTGACCTTGGACAAGCTTTTTAACTTCTCTGGCCTCAATGTCCTCATATGTAAAATGTAGATTATAAAAATACCTCTTCGGCTTGCTGGGAAAATTAAATGAGACAGTGTATGGAAAAGGAATGGCATATTACATAGGCATTCAGTAAATATTAGCCACATTACACTCTGATAGACCCCTGACTTGTTAATCATTTTTATATTCCTCTTCTTCTTCAAATCAACTAACTCTTTGAGGTGTACATCTGTAATATTACAGCAGTCACCACTCCTAGGATTTACTACCAACTTCTCCCCATCTTGTGGTCTCAGTTTTTCCTTTTTCTGACAACCATTAGGCTGGTTGAGCACCTGAGCAAATCATGGGGAGTCCAGGCTGCATGGTGAACGCTGTATCTGTTTGTCTTCCCAATAGGCTGAAGGCAGAGCAAAAGGCGGATATAATTAGTTTACATGTCAGACCCAACAGTCCATGCTGCACGTCTTGCAGGCGCAATCAGTATTTTCAAGGTGGTATGAAACCTCATAATGAGCCAACAAATAGTTTATTACAGTTGAGTAAACTGAAGCATGATTTATGATGATTAAAATTTGTTTGTGACATATGTTTTTCTTTTTTTTCCCCCCAAAGTGGAATGTGTGCTTCTATAGCACCATCCATTTGCAAATTGAATTCCTAAGCCACTTTTTAATTGTCTACCGATCGGTTCATGGGAGAGCTTAGCGATGGCAGGTGACCCAGTCTCCGTATTTGACAAATGTAAATATAACACTTTCTTACTTGGGTGGCGGGAGAGGGGAGGGGAGAGGTGGTGGTAGCCCTGGTGCCCTCCCGTACAAGCCAACAGATTTCTACTGCAAAACTTTTAATAGTGTTTTGAAATAGTATACATGAATTTGAAGGCTTCACTAGCAAAAGAACAACAAAAGACAGATTTTAAAATAATGTCCTATAAATAGCTAGTTTTATGTATCTAGTTTTATGTATTCAGCCAAATGAGATAATCTACAATCCATGGCCCTGCTCTCTAAGACCCTGCTCAGACATACGGGTGTCAATAATGAATGAATAAATTAATCCATCCTTAGTCTTGCGAGTGTCTGGCTGAGTGAGACACCCCTTTTGGCTCTGTTTGTCACCCAGAAGTCTTTGAAGGTAGAATGCTCTGTGGTCCCAAATGACAACATTATGCCTAGAACTGAAATGTGCCCATTATCTCTAAACTGTGGGATTGGAGTGTTTCCCTCTTGCTAAGGAAGTAGCACGTATCACCTAAAAGATACTGGCTTTGGAGTGAGAAGACCTGGGTTCTTATTCTGTCCCTGTACCAACAGCTGTATAACTGAGTCAAGTGTTGTCATCTCCCTGTCATTTTTCACCCCATCTGTACAAAGATATCTCAGCAGCCACCACTTCTAATTGGTCTAGAGAGTGGGGGGTGATTTCCTTTACCCTCACGCATACAAAGCCAGCCACGTCCAGTGGCTTTCAGGGAAGGAGTATGTTGCATAAAACGACAGTCAGAAATCATTAAGAAGCTGGAAGAGCTAACCACAGTGATTCTGAGTGAGTCTAGAACTTGGAATCTCAGGTTTCCAAGTCAGGGATAGTTCACTTTCCCAAGACAGCCTCCATTCCTGTTCGAGGTGGTGGACTTCAAAGACTTCAGGTCTTCTCTTGGGTCTGTGCATGACTGCCATGGACAGATTTCTTTTTTCCTTAGTATATTGGTTAGCCATCACTGTATAGCAAACCACCCCAAAATTTAGTGGTTTAAAACAAAAATGATTTCCTGATTCAGAGGGTTGGCTGGACCATTCTGTTGATTCTGCCCGGGCTTTTTCATGTGACTACATTGAGTTGGTGGGTCACCTGGAGGCTGGGCTCAGCTGGGGCAGCTGGGATGTCTGGGCCTCTTTCTCTTCACATGGTTTTTCCTCAAGGTTCAGCTGCCTTACAAGGTGGCGGCAGCATGCTGAACCCCGACGTGTAGGTGCTCACCAAGCCTCTGCTTATTTTGCTGATGTTCCACTGGCTCAAGTAAGTCGTGTTCAAGCCCAAAGTTGATGTGGGAGGTGACTGTACAAGAGTGTGGATATTAGCAGGTACGACTCATTGAGGCTGTTTGTGTTACCAGTCTACCCCTGACCCTTTTACCCTCAATTTTCTTCTGGTTTGTAAGGTGGGAGTAGGTCACTAAGAATGCATGGAGGGCCAGCCTGAGTCAGTAGATGTGGGACTTTTTTATGTCTAATCTATTCCTAAGTATGTGTGTGATCACAGACTTCTTTTTCCTCAGGAGGAAAGGGGAAGTCTTGGAGCAAGTCACCCAAGGACCCACCTCTCAACACGCGAGTGTGGACACACATACACACACACACACACACACACTCACACACTCCCTTTTTGATCTCCCATACAATGCAAAAATCAAATGTGCTTGGAAGATCTTGAAAGTGATAAATAATATTTAGAAGAAATATGATAAATGTATTTGCAAAAACATGTGATGTGATTGTAAACATTTCTGGTGTTTTAAGTTCACTCTACAGAAGTTTGGCAAATCAGGGTGGGTTTGCATGAAGTTAAACGTGAAAGGAGAGACTTAAAGGTCAAATCCACCATTTGGTTTGCAGCCTTTGTTTAAAATGGAGGCATTTTAGCTAATTCAAGTTTTTATTTACTCAAACCATTTGACAACCTACCCTGATACAGAGTAATAATTCAGCCATTCTCCCCTGTCTTCCTTGTGTGCTATTTGCTTGGTTCATTATTTGTGTTTATGTCTGTGTATGTGTTAGGTCAGCTCAGGGGTTACCTCTTGCTCAGTATTCCAAATTTTCAAAGTCCCCTATGGATACCAGGGCATCCATAGACCCCTTACTTCTCATATGGTGGGCAAAGAATGAGTGACTTTGGGTCCTTGACTCAGAAAATGTAGTCTTGTCCCCATGTAGTTCTTTGTTCATTCTCTGAAAACTAGTTCTGAAAAGATGGGACTAAAGATTGGGAATCAGCTCTCACCTCTGCATGGATGACTTTAACTCAGCATGGACTTCACGCACCTTCTCCTGACTTAGGTAGTTCCTAACGTGGCTTCTGACTCCCCACTCTTCCTTCTTAGTTCTGCTAACCCCCTTCCCCAAATATTGTGAAATAAACGGATTCCCCCTGATGTGAACAAGCAATGGCTGTTCATTCAGAACTTACTATAAAGGGGAGGTAGCCACCTTCCTTTGCATTTGGCAGAGACCCAGAGGTGAGCAGGAGTGGGAAAGATGTATAGTGGAAAGAAGGGAAGGCTTCAGGTGTGCCCTGATCGGGAGCTGTTGGCATGGGGGAGTTGCAGGTGAGCTAACTAGACTGGAATGGTCTATGTGATGGGTTAGGAGTACATATTTGTCTTTCTCTGGTTGTTCCTAAGTTGGAAGCAAAAATTAGGGAAGCTGTCAGTTATTAACCAACTCCTGGCTGTTTGGGGCCAGTTGCTACAGGGGTTATTGTTTGGCTTCCTGAGCTGGTTGCTGCAAGTTGTGGGTCAGAATCCTCTTTTTATAGATAGTCCGGCCATTGTCCATATGCACATTCAGTCTCTCACCATCCTCCCAAATGAAGGCACCAGTCTTTGACTCCTTGCCTTCTTTCCTCACACCCCCCTTTCCTGGCTCCATCATTCTGGCTTCAGCCCCCTTCGTTGGGTTTTTATAGTATCTGCATTCTTATCATAGCACGTATCCCTTTTTGTTATAATTATTAGTGGTTTGTTTCCTCTTTCAGTCCAAACACTCCTTTAGGGCAGGGATTATGTTTTGCTCATTGTATCTTCAGTCCCAGCCCAGTGTATGGTACCCAGTGAACTTACAGTAAATATAAATGTTAATTAAACAAATGATTGATGACTATCCAATCCAGCCCAATTTATCTCCCACCTTTCACCTTCTGGTCCACCTTTCCCACTGCTTTCTGGATATTTTCAACTGGATACCTCACTTGAATCTCAAAAATAACATGTCTAAAAACAGATTTTTAAAAATCTTTCTCCCAAGTCCATTCCTCCCTGGGATGCCCCCATTTTTTTAAAAGCCCCACCATTCTCCCAAACACTTTCCCTTGTTCCCTCCAGCTGAGTCACCAGTGTTTCCTTCTTCTTTATCTCTTCCATTTCTGTGCATTCCTTTTCATTCTTATCTCAACCCTTGCTCTGGTTTGGACTGTTCTCCCGGCCTCCTACCTGGTCACTGGGTTCCAGTCTCACCCTCTGGATTCATCTTCCACATTGTCCCAAAGTTCCAGTTTGGTTATGCTTCTCTCTTGTGGAAAACCCTTCTGTGGACTCAAGGTTTCATAGCCTGTCATTCAGAGCTCTGCACAACATGATCTTAAATGATTAGGTCCACATAGTGCTCACTGCTCCTTGACACATACCTGATTTTCTGATCAATCAATAAATTCCATCCTATGTTGTGGTTATCAAAGCAGATATCTTCTCTCTTACTGGATTAAGGTCATTGAAGCATGCACCCTAGCTGGTCTTTGCCTTGCATATAGAGGAAGCGTAAAATAAGTGTTGAACGAATGAATGATGAAACTGCTCTGTGCATCTAGAATAACCCTCGTATAAAATGGGTTCATATTTAGATTGATTTCGGATTGATTAATGCAACCCTGCAGTTAAGAATTTGTTTGTAAATCGTGGGGTTATATAGACAGAATATCAGAATAATTATGTCTGAACTATCAGCATTTGCTTAGTCCTTCCTTTTCGTGGGGCTAGTAAATTGCTTAGTATTAGAGTAAGTGCTAGAGCCCTCTCCCCAGGAGATTTCTTTCTGTGAGATGTATACCAGCATTATGGCCAAATGCCTGTTTCCCAAATTCCATCCAGAGATAATTGGCTTCTCCTGAGTAGACATTCAGTTCACACTACTGAGGCATCTAAAATATTGATTTCCTTACTCATTAACGCTTTGCCGTCATATGTCATACTGGAAAGAGTCATGGGTTGGCAGAAATTGGGTCCAACAGGTAGCTGGGATCCGAGAGGTATAGGGGGAGAGAGGGCTGATGGAAGAAGAGGAATGCATGACAAGTCTGAGAGGCCAGCATGAGGGAAAAGAAAGAAATGGCTGCCCTGGGCTGGCACTGTCTGAAATAGCTTGCCAGCCTGGTATTTTGGTTCTTGGATTTTTAAAAATCTGATGAAGAGAATGCCAGTGCCATGTAGGATGCCAGCCTAAGAAAATGGAATAGAAAGAATGCCTACAAAATCTGAATAATCATATGCAATACATCTATTAGTTTTAAAACATGATTACATAGTGCAAATTATATGTGATAATCATAAATTCAAACAATTACAGATAAAACAGAATGCATTCATTGTTTAAGTTGCTGACGTTTATATTTAGAAATTGCTTTTGGTAGCATCAATATCTACGCTCCCAGCAGATTTCACCTTTGCTGTCACGACGTGCAAGGCAGCATCTGAAATGGTTTGAATAGCATGCAGAAGATGAGCCTCCGCCACAACGAAACGTTCCTCTCATCCGGGCTCTTCCCCTCTCTGCATGGTTTCGTCATCATGTGCACACTATTCCGTCTGCCTAGAATGGCTCTACCTATTCTCCATTTTGTTTCATTCTCAAGACTTAAGTAAAACCCCAGCTCTTCAGCGACACCACCCCTCACTCCTTTGGCACTGCTTTCTCCTCTGCGACCACATGGTGTCCTGTCCATTCACTGACATGTGCACCTTTTTAAAAATTTTTTAAAATTTTTTTAAATATATCTTTATTGATTTCAGAGAGAGGAAAGGAGAGAGAGAGAGACAGAAACATCAATGATGAGAGAGTCATTGATCGAGCCCGCAACCCGGGCATGTGCCCTGACCGGGAATCGAACCCCGATCGCCTGGATCCCAGGTCGACGCTCAACCGCTGAGCCACGCCCGGCCGGGCAACATGTGCACCTTGGTAATGTACCTTGAACGCTCTCTCTCCCTATAACTCCTCAAAGATAAGGAGACTTTGCCTTAGTTGCGTATGTAAACCCCCTCCACACTATGCCTCGCACAGGGCCTGACACTTACTGGAAATCAGTAAATATTTATTGAATGAGATTGACTAATACAAGATTGGTGCTCAGTTTAGTTGGTGAAGAACTGCTGTCTCCCCATTGCTGCTCATTTGGCTCCAGCCTCACCATCCTTAATGCCTGTGATAGGTTCACTCCTGAGTTCTCTATGTGAGGCCCATGAATTCTAGATTGTTAGAGCCCAAGGGGGCCAAGAGGCCTTCTCCTATAATCCCTTTGTTTTGGTCTGTTCAGGCAACTATAACAAAATACCACAGACTGGATGGCTTATAAACAACAGACATTTATTTCTCATAGCTCTGGAGGTCAAGGTACCAACAGGGTCAGGTTGATGACCTTCATCCAGGGGGCAGATTTCTCATTGTATCTTCACGTGGCAGAAGGGCACGAGAGCTCTGTCAGTCCCCTTTATAAGGGCACTGATCCCATTCATGAAGATCCCACCCTCATGACCTATTCACCTCCCAAAGTACCCACCTCCAAATACCATCATTGTGGGGGGTAAGTTTCCAACATTCAGACCATAGGACCCCTTCATTTTACAGGTACAAGCCCCAAACAAGTAAAAGGACCACATGAAGGTCACAGGTTCCCTTTGAACCATTTAAGGTTTTGACTTTGTTAATACAAGCCTCCATAGAAATAATTGTTGGACTCTGAGAGTCAGGAGAGATCTAGGTTTTCAGTTTAGACTTTACATTAACCAGCTGTATCATTGGAGTACTTCCACCTTTTTAAAAAAAATCAGTCACAAACCAGTGACTTGTGAGTAGAATTTGGTCTGTAGTCTTCTTTCTTTCTTTTTTCTATTTCCAAGTTCCTTGGCAAGTGAAAAACAGTGTACCCTGCCTCCCTCATGCAAATCTTTACAAAGGACATTTTGCAATGAACAGTGATTCTTTTACTTCTAAACAGCAGTGATGTCTGTTTGTAAAGACAATCACTACGTAAAGGTCAGAGGTTTCGTTAAAACCTGCTCCTTGTAAAACATTGTTAGAGGGAAGAGCTCTGGATGACTCAACTACTTCCCTGTGAAGACAGTACAACCTGTAAGGACACGTGTGATCTGGATTCAGATGTTACACATAATTAGATGACCAGAAGGCAGTGCTTCTCAACCTTGCATCCACCTATGGGTTCCCCTGGGGGATGGTATTCAGATGCAGACCTGGGTTCAGGAGGATTGGGGTAAGGCCTGAAATTCAGCATTTCTAACAAGCTCCCAGATGGGACCCAGGTTTCAGGGTTGTAAGGAACTTTGTCTGGAGCCCTGATGTCCCACGGCCACAGTTAGTGAGAAAAGAACACGAGCCTGTGGTTGTTTGCTTTGTTGGGAGAGAGAAGAGAACTGAGCTGACTTGTGAAGTGATGGCTTTAACGTTTGTGAGCTGAATCGCTAAGATTTAGTAAAAACAGCAGGAAATGTGGGAGTTTAGAGAAAGGAAAAAGTAAGTTATAGGAAGCAAATTCCTGTTTCCTAATTCACTACTGAGTCAACTCTTGTTTCCTGGTGCTGATGGCTGGAAGATACTCAGCTAATCAAAGTTCTGTCACCGTTGGATAGGACAGAGACCTTGTAGAGTTAATTTAATGAATATTATTTGAATCCTAAAATTATTGTTATATATATGAACATATAGATAAGAACACATTAAAAGGATATATATGACTGCATGTGTGTGTGTGTGTGTGTGTGTACCCCATGAAAAATAGTTTTGCTGGTCACATACATGAGAAAATCTAGTGTCTGGAATGAGTTCTGTATTGTGCTTTGGGACCACAAGTTCAGCTTGGGGCAAGGCAGAGGGGTTGGAGAGGAGGAAGGGGGTGGAGGGCAGAATGGGGCCATCATTCCTGTACAGTTCATGGCAGATTCCTTTGATTTTGGTCACAGAATGACCTGAGGGCTGGCTATCAATGTGCAGAAGATTGCAGTTGCAATTTGCTGGTTAGTCTCTGTTCTTTTAATGCTTTCCTGAAGTGCCATTTTGTCTCAGTAAAATGCTCCCTAAAAATACTCAAATATTTTTAGTTGTAGAGTACAAATCAGATTGAGCTGCACATTTCCCTGGTGAGCAAAAAGTGATGAGTTTGTGTTCATTAACTCGAGGCCATCTGGTGTAGACACGCAGCAGTCTGTGAATCAAACGTGCATCAAACTCCAGGGATCAGAACCCGTGCCAGACCCAGTGTTTTGGAGAGTCAACAACAACCAGGGGGAGAAAAGGGCCTCGACTCTCTTTCTTTTATTTTTAAAAATCAGTTCTGCCTTGCAGTATATCAGAGCGTTTCGCGCTGCTCGGCTGGCGAGCCACACTGCTTTCTCTTCATTGCCCATCTGAGCTGTCTTTGGGGTGTGCTTCTGCAGATGAAGTCGCTTTCCCATCACCGTCCCCGCCTGGGTGGGGGGAGGAGAATGAGTGGCCCTTTCCCCACACTTTTCTGTAACTGTAGGCCGAGCCGCCCGCACGCGTGTGTGTGCACACACATTCTCACCGTGAGACAAAGCGAAGCAATACTCAAGGTAGCAGGCGCACCGCTGAACATCCTCAGAATGACCTTTTGCAAATAGCCCATTTCTGGAGGAGTGAGTGCTCCTTGCAGCCTTGCTAATAAAATGCCACTCAGCAGTGGCTAGCTTTCTCTTGAAACGTGTTCACCAAAATATAAAGAGGGAAAATAAATTGCTACGCCGATTTGTTTCTGCTGGCCACCAGACCCCGCAATGGTATGTATAGAAGGACCAGGGAGGGACCGGGTGCCTTCCTGAGGCTTCCTCCCAGCCCAGAGTCTGGGATTCCTGTATTTGAAACTGGGGTCAGTGTGTTTAAAACTAGCTGTCAGTGTCCGCTGCGGAGCAGCGTGGCTAGCTTCTCCGTGGTTAGATGCAGTTTTCTGGGTAGCCTCTGTTCTTGAATGCTCGGCCGAGTACCGTCTTTGTGGCTGTGCAGTTCTCCTTAAGGCACCCATGCATGTTTAATTGAAGAAGCGGAACAGACTGGGCTGCTCACCCAGGAAGATGGGACTGGTGACCATCCCTCTCTGTCTCTGCACCTGCTCAGTGCCCACCCTTCTATGTTCCCAGATGCCAAGCAGGTGACAGAGTCCTATTTGGAAAGTTCTTTTGAATTCTACACAGGACAATAATAAACAGAAATAAATAGCTCTTTTTCCATGTCTTGTAATGTGTCCTGAGAAACTTTGTGTTTCAAAAATTATGAAAAACAAAGCAACCACAACAAAAAATACAATGAAGCAAAGTACTTTAAAGATGGATGCAAACAGCTTTATTGTTGACAGAAAGCGGGATAACTGATGTGCCAGAAAATTTGTTCAAGTGCTGTGAAGGAAGCTAAAAGCAATTCTTTTTCTTTTTTCAATAGATTAACTTTTAAAAGTAGGAGTTATTCAGTGCATTTCCTTGCAATGTGTCTTTTTACCACCTTACCAGCCCCGGGTGCTATACTTATTTTTAATGTTTGCTGATACGATAAATGTGAAACAGCATTTTATTTTGTTTTGCATATCTGATTAGCATGGAGTTTAAATTTATTAGATTTTTGGGTTTTTTTGTTTTTTAAAAAAATATCTTTATTGATTTCAGAGAGAAGAAGGGAGGGGTGGGGAGAGAGAGAGAAAGAGAGAGAGAGAGAGAGAGAGAGAGAGAAAGAGATAGAGAGATAGAGACACATCAGTGATGAGAGTCATCATTGATTGGCTGCCTCCTGCACGCCCCCAACTAAGGATCGAGCTCGCAGCCTGGGCATGTGCCCTGACAGGGAATTGAACTGCAATTTCCTGGACCCTAGATCCATGCTCAACCGCTGAGCCATGCCTGGCTGGGCAAAAATTATTAGTTTTTTTTAATAGCCCCAAATAAACATTATCTTGTACTTAGGGAAGCTCATCTTTTAATATGGAGGGAACTTAGCTCACTGGAGGTCTTGTTAAGACATTAGCTTAATTATAATGTATTTGCTTTGGACTTGATCTCTAAGTTGGTGGAATCACGTTGTTTACAAGATCCAACTATAGGTCACATATTCGAGAACACACGGTGAGAATGAGTGAGAGAGACTCAGATGAGTTTTTAAGGAGTTTTCTGGAGGAAGATAATTTTGTTTTCATTTTTAGTATACAACAAATGTATATGTATTGTGGGAAGCACAGATAAGCAAAAGGAAGAGAATAAAAACTACCTTTAATAATCAAATTTTTATCCATTCTCTGTAGGAATAAATACTTTAAACAATAGAATCTTAGTGTACATTGTTGTTTTTTTAAATTAAATTTATTGGGGTGACATTGCTTAATAAAATTATATAGGTCTCAGGTGTACAGTTCTGTAATACATCATCTATATATTGTATTGTGTGTTCACCACCCCAAATTATGTCTCTTTCCATCACCATTTCCCCCCTGTATATTCTGTTTTGTAATATATGTTTTCACTGATCAATATTTCATGAGTATCTTTTCATACCATGACATGTTATTTTTTCCAATACATAGTATTCACTGAATGGATATACCATTATTTATTTAACCAATCCAATATTGTTTGACATTTGGGTTTCCGACAATTCATGATCATAAACACCACTGTGATGAGCATACTTTGTGGTACAGTCTTTTCCTGCATCCATGACTATTTCCCCAGAATAAGCTCTCAGAAGGGGAATTGCTGCATATATGTATTCATATACCCAGTTTGCAAGATAATGAATTGGCTTCCTGTCATCCTCAAAATGTAACCAATTAGTTCTTTTTATCTAATTTTTTTAATCCTCACCCAAGGATATTTTTCCCATTGCTTTTCAGAGAGAGTGGAAGGGGGAATGGGGGGGGGGGAGAGAGAGAGAGAGAGAAACATCTGTGTGAGAGAGTCACATCGATTGGTTGCCTCCTGCACATGCCCCAACCGGAGCTGGGCATCAAGCGGGCAACCAAGGTACATGCCCTTGGCCAGAATCAAACCCAGGACCCTCAGTCCCTAGGCTACGGCTCTAACCATTGAGCAAAACTGGCTAGGGTGCCAATTAGTTCTTTTTAAATAGTATTATGAACTCATGGATTTACATATATCTGATGGGTCTCAATCCATTGCCTGTTGGAGCTTCTTCAGTTGGCTCCTGAGTCCTTTGGATATAACTTAAGGAGATTTCTGATGCACCTCACTATCTGATATATGAAGGCACTCCAGGCTCATATTATATATTTCCTGCCCCACACTGGAATCAACTACTTCTTCAGGAAGCCTGTGTCTTTTAATGGGAAAATGTATTTCAAGACTGCAATCTGGATACTATGGATACTTATTCCTACTGGGTTGGCCATTGTTTCTAGCTTTTCAGCAGACAGAGGATACAAGGTGTAATATCTGTGTGTGGAAGGGGAGATATGTATGATCAAATACTTTGTGAGTTCAAGCTATTTCAGGCTCAGATTCAAAACTATGGAGTTTTTACTTAACTACTGTTATGTTGCATTTGTATCTCCTTTATTCCAAACCAAGAATCTTGATTCTTAAAAACACCGAATTAGAATGAGAATATCCGATAATTATTCTAAAAGTCTCAGAATGGCGATAACAACACTACCACCATCAATTATGATTACTAAGCAGTTAAAACATTTTTTATCTCTGTATTTCCTTCCTTTCCCCCAATTTTTATGCTTGTATTATATTTGTGTTATCAGATCATATAGCTAATACATACTGTAATCTGTCCCTTTTAAACATCATTTACTTTTAGTTCTACAGGTAGCTATATATTTAATATTCATCATCTTTATGCTGATGCCAATTTTGTCATTTTGGTTGTCTGAAGCTGATTCTCTAGTAAATTCCTTAGTGAGATTTCATCTCAGGGAAACAATATTCTCTGAATTCTTGCGCATTGGAACAGTTTGCCTGTGCTTTTTATACAGGAAGTCAGTTTTGCTGGATACAAAATCCCGACCTCACTGGATTTCAGGCTCAGATTCAAAACTATAGAGTTTTTACTTAACTACTATTATGTTGCATTTGTAAAGATGAACATCAAAATTATAAGAAAATAGTCCAGTTTCTTCTAGCATAAAATATTGCTGTCAAAAAGCATGTGATGCCCGGCCAGGTGTGGCTCAGTGGTTGAGCGTCGACCTAGGATCCAGGAGATCGCAGTTCAATTCCCTGTCAGGGCACATGCCCGGGTTGTGGGCTCCATCCCCAGTAGGGGGCGTGCAGGAGGTAGCCGATCAATGACTCTCTCATCATTGATGTTTCTGTTTCTCTCTCCCTCTCCCTTCCTCTCTCTGAAATCAATAAATATATATATATATTTTAAAAAGCATGTGATCTAATTTTCTGTCCCTTTATAAGTGATGTATTATAAAGAAATTTTTATTTATCTTTAAAGTCCAGTAATTTTACTAGATTATGTCTTAATGTTGATTGTTCTGGGTTAATAGTTCCATGTTTGTGGTGTGCTCTTTCAGTGTACAGTTTCAAATCTTTTTTTTTTGAAGTTTCAGGAAAATTGTCTTGAGTCATACATTTTAATATGTTTCTGTTCTCTGGCCTTGATTTTCTTCCTCAGAGACTGACCCCTATTCTCCACTGATTAGAGTTTTCCTCTCTTTAGTATTTTCCCTTTCTTGAGATATTTTTCATCTTTTTCCTCATTTCTTTTTGATTTTTAAAAGCTTTAAAGTTTATCCGTTTTACCTTCCATTTCCCTTAAGGCATCATTTGTTTTATGTATTAGCTTTTGTGTTCCTTCTAGTTTAGTTTTCATTTCCAAAATAATTTGCTAATGCTATTTCAAATTTCCTTTCATTTTTACCTTTAGCTGATTTTGAAATAATATGCTACAATTTTGGTCTTTTTTTGAGCCCATTTTTTTGGCATGGCTTCATGATCTGTAGGAATGCTATTCTGCCCTTAATTCTTTTTTATTTTTTATATAGCTTTGTATGAGATTTTACCTACATGTTTGCCACCACAGAGAGGCCCCTTCTCCCGATTCCCCTATCAAACCGCCCTAAGAGGAAGGTGGTCTCATATGGGGGGTTTGTGCAAAATGTGAATTTTTATGTGAATTTACTTTTTTAAAATTTTTCGGAGGATGATTGGTTTATTTAGCTTTTCTAACTTAATGATGCCCTTCCTGTGTTGTTTCACATAGTGTTAAAAAGAAAATATGCAGCTTTCTTTCTGACATTTCCTGTTTCTGTTCCCCTCCTCTACTTTTATCGGGACCACCTTGTTTCTTTATCTCTGTAGTTTCTGCCTGCTCAGTGTTGATCCTACTCCCTGCAGTGGAGTCCTGGAAGGATTCATTGAGAGTTGATAGGAGCGTGCAGCTCCAGCTTCTTCACTCTGGACCTTCTAACTCAAGTCCTTTCCTGCTCCTGTTACTAGAGGGAGCAGCACGGCTCCGGGTTAGAGCCCCTGTTCTCAATCTGGCCGTCCGCATTCCCCAGTAAATCCTGTTGGACAGCAGGGCCATCAAATGCCCTCTCGCCTCCCTGTGCTTTGTCTGGCACAGATGCCAATGATACACATCTTGTGGCTGTTGGTGGTTTCACCCACTGACTTTTATTTTGGGGGTTTATGGGGATACTTTGTCACTTGGTTACATCGTAAGCATTGTCTGTGTGTTTTTGGTTTTGCATTTAGTTTCTCTGTGTGTGTTTTTCTGGGAGGCATTGGGAAGAGGTCACTGCAGCTGCCCTCTTCCTAGAATCTCCCAGCAGGATTTTAAGCTAATGGAAGACAGGGCTCATAGTTGAATCTCCAGCAGCACTTCATACATTGTCCTGTGTAACATGGACTCGATAAATGTTTGGGGAATGAAATGAAATTGTCTGCCTCTGGAGTAGAACTCTAGCCCACGAAGAGTGCTTTGATACCGAATCCTATTTCCAGAGACTTCTGTTCATTGGGATGCCAGGGACACAGGGGCCCTGGTGTGGGAGGAGTTCACCCTCTGGTGGGAGGAGAGTGTCTCTCCGCTGCCTGCTGTTTGGAGATAAGTTGCACATTTTGAGTTGGCTTTTAGAGTTCGCAGCCTGCCACTTTGAGCCAGGACCAGGATGGAAAGTAGTTGGGCAAGCTGCGACTCCCAGTGCCTTTGTCTATTCAAGCGCTTAGTACAGCAATAACTTATCTGCTTCTTTGCTTAGGTCCCTAATTAAAGCTGTTTTCAACCCAATAAGCAGCCTCACCCTGGCTAATAAAGTTGGAAAAGTCCTTGGTGGCCTCTTCCTTTGTCCTCTGAGGTTCAGTGGCTCTGAGGTTAAGTTCCTGCTGCCTCCTGCAGGGCCACCCACTGAAACATTTAATAAGGAGAAGAGTATTGTTTCTTGGAGACATAATTATAAGAGCCACTTCGTGCGACCTTTTCTGAGATAACAGGCCTTTTGAAACGCAGTGTGTTGGGGGGAAGATTTAGCCCAGATCCATGACTGCATTAGCTCTTAGGACTCATATTAATAATGCTGTGTTT
The DNA here is from genome assembly GCF_054644295.1 of Miniopterus natalensis. Classification (NCBI taxonomy): domain Eukaryota; kingdom Metazoa; phylum Chordata; class Mammalia; order Chiroptera; family Miniopteridae; genus Miniopterus; species Miniopterus natalensis. Next base: position 58,757,259 of record NC_142084.1, on the reverse strand, counting down.
CCACCGTGGCCAAATGGCTTTGGGGCCTGTTTCAAAAGTTATTAAACTTTTGTTTGAGAGGCTTGTACTTGGGACTTGTGGTTCTAAGTCTTTTCTTTCAGCTTTTTAGGCTGAAACTCCAGTTTGGTGGTTGTGGCTGTGGCTGTGGGTGCATCTTTGTAACAGGTAACTTCCCCCTTGAATCAATTCTCCCGTCACTGGAAGCCTATTGTGTCCTGGGTTTGGGGGTTTATGTAAACCTAGTTTTGTATTGAATTAGGATTTCTGAAGCCTGGAGACTCTGGATGTGAATACAAGTAAAAATTACTGCTGGGAGACACACTGGGAACATCTGAGGACTCGTGTTTTGTCCTTTCTCTGGAACTGGCCTGCCTTCCTCAAAAGTTACCTGCGAACAGTTTTTATTTGGCTCTTAGCTTAAATATACTTGGGAAACCATTTACTTACTGTAGCTCTTAAGCGAATCACTTCAGTAAATACAATTTTTATAATGTGAAAAATGACTCCCTAATTTATGAGTCTTAAAATTTCAACTTTTCAACATCACACTGTCGTCCTTCAAGGCAAGTCTATTGTTCCCCTTTCCCTTTTCTCTTTTTCTTCCCCTGTCTTCCCTTCCAGTCCTGGAAAGGGAAATCGTGTCCATCACATGAGATATGTGGTTTCTCTTTCCATCTCCTGTATGATTGTTTCACCTTGTCTGAATCTCATTTGGTGTTTGAGGGGAAACAGAGGAAAAATCTTGAACTGGGAGGGAAAGCCTAGGGGTCCCATCTAGCTTTGCCCTAACTTGCTGTGAGAACTCAAGCTAGTTCGCCTCCCTTGGCCTTAGTTTTCTCACCTGTAAAAGGGGTATAAAGATCTGTGTATGGCTTTGTTGCTGCTGAATTAATGTAATAATATATGTAAAGCCCTTGGTGCTGGACACAATGTGATGCCCCCCAAATAATTACCCTCAATTGGGAGCCCTGCTGCCAGTAAACACATTACCTCCTACTAAAGGGAAATACTTTGTAATATTTTTTCTCAGTCCCCCTGCCCCCAGAGGTGGGGCAGGAACTTCATTCTGTTTGCCTCCTGTACTCCTAAGAATGTGTTTCGCCATACAAGTTTATTTACAGCCACCAAAACAAATCAGAGGTACCCATTCACAGTGATACCATGAGCAGAGAAACCCAAGCCAGGAAGGTGGCTGTAGATCTTTAACAACGTGGGTGGTGCGATGGGGAGTGATCCCTCTGACGTCTCCTGGCTCCATTCCCATGCCTGAGTTTTCCACTCCTCAACCATCTTCTCTTCTTATATGTGATGGGCTCATAGACCTGCCTCCTGTGGCCGAGCCCTTTGAGCTCAGAATCCACAGAGAAGCCCCTTCCCCATCCTCCCTGCCGTCGTCTCCCAAGGGGAGGGTGTCTCAGGTGGGGGCCCTTTTACAAAATTGTTGCTTGAGAGACTGGAAAGCTCATGCATGATGGTCCTGATTCCTCTCCTGGCCTCCTGGCCCTTCTTTTCCTTCCTTGTCAGTATTTAAACCCAGTTCCCTCCACCAACCTGTGCTGCCCTGATATACCCCATCCCCCCTGGCCACCAACTCTCCTGTTCTGTCCCTGCCACTGCCTTCCCCCACCCCTACCCCAATACACTTAGCTTCATTGCTGCTTAAATGTCAGTTTTGAAACAACAGAAGGACATGCTGTTTTTGTGGCATCTTGGGGAAAATTTTATTTTGATCCATTTGGTGTTAAGAGCACTCACAAGGAATGTATTCAGGGGCCCTCGCCAGCCCCCTTCACGAGTGTGGGTCGCACTTGGTGGCTGGTGGTGTAATAGGCACAGCATCCCCCCAGAGATGTTCATCTTCCTCTCTTCTATACCCTTCCTCAGGTTTCTCTGTCTTTGAGATCAGTCTGTATCTGAGTCATAGCAGTTCCTGATTTATTTTCAAGCTGGGGGTCCATCTTGATCTAACCCCCTTCTCAGGGTTTTGAACCAGGTTCTCAGGAAAACTGTGAGGGAACATGGCCAAGTCTGGCTTATTTCTCTGGGCCATAGGTTTGGGGGGGGGGAGAAGACTTGAGACTCATTGTCCCCCCGTTGACCCACAGGGCACGTAGAGCGTGAGAGGAGCCTGTCAGACGGCATGCGGCAGGACCTCCCTTCCCACCAGGAGCAGTGGCTCTCCTTAGGAAACCAGGAACTCGGGGCTCCCTTTGTTTTTCATCTGCCTCTTTCCTCCAGGCCCTTCCATGCTCCACCTGCAATTACATATATTCACACGTTATTATTCCCCTTAGACTGGAAAGTTCTTCAGGGCAGCATCCATGTCTGCTTCATCTTCGAGTCCTCCAGTGCCTAGAGTGGGACCTTGCAGGTGCTCCCCGCTCACAGAGAGGAAGACCACACACTGTTCACTCAACTGGGTGTGTGGGGAGGAGGCAGAGGGAAGTCCTCGCTTCCTCCAGGCTTCTTCCCAGCAATGCTCTGCTGAAGAGAAAAGCTCTGGCGTGCACAGGCTGGTATCTCAAACCAGAGACCCTGTGCATATCAAAGAAGGTCCAGGTGCGCAATTCAGTTATGAAATGGAATTTTAATTAGCTTGTTGTCCTGGCCGAAGTCCCTGATTGCAATACAATGACCGGGATCGTCCCTGCCCATTTGCGTTCTCAAAAGTCTTTAGGACTGTGGTGCTCTGAACTTGGTTAGCTGGTAGTCCATGAACACGCTGAGTGGGGGCTCAGAGTCATCAGGAGTTCTTATTCTAATGACTTCGTCTGACATTCCACTTGACAGTACGTTGTCAACTCCAGGTTTGCAGCCTGAGTGACCTTTAAAAGTACACTGTGTCTTCGCCGACTTTGACTAGGCCCTCACTGATGGGTGCATCTGGGCAGAGTCTAGTCCCTCTGCCAATGGGGACCCAGCTGTCGTTGACACCACCTAGAATTCCCTGGATGTAGAAACACTGGAGTGTCGATTTCATGTGTGGGTCTTTCCTGAACGGCGAATCCTTCCTTCCTGAAATATCATTCATTGATCCTGCCTTAAAAGTCAGCTCGGAGTAGGCTCCTTACGTAACTCTGCTCTTGGTGCCTCTCCGTGGCAGAACATGTTTGGGCCTCTCCTTATCTGCTTTTCCTCACCTTTGAATTCCTCGTTGAGGCTGAGCTTTGCCAAAAATCTAAGGAACAAAATTAGAAGCTTTTCGCTGGGTTGAGTTCTAAGGGCCTTCCTGGTTTTCTAAGAAGCAACCAAAAATAAAAAATAAAACATTTAAAAAAGGAAGGAAAAAAATAAAATAAAGAAAAAATAAAAAGTAGAGACTGGAAGAAGCAAACTTTCAGCTAATTATCATCTTTTCCCCCTCTGAGCTCAGAGTACTGTTCTTAATTTCCTGACCAGCTTGTGCCCCTCCCCCGCTCCCTCAGAGCATCTGTGGTGGTTTCAAATTGAACTGCATACCTGCTGCTCTGAATTTCCAACATACCATACCAGTTGGTTTGCCAAACAGCGAACTGCCAGCCATCTGCCACCCAAAGTCAGAATTTACATTGTTTCATCTTAAAATAACGCCTCCGGAATAGCAAGCCACTCTATGCATCAGGTTTTAAAATTGACAATCAGCCAGAATTAAAAACAAATACCAAATGGGCATAAAAAAAGAACTTGGGGAGGGGGCTGGCATTTGATGGAGAGTTTATTTTTCAGCATTTTTACCTGATTTTTCCACCAAAATAGCCAGGCCGTTTAATTTTATCTACCACAGCAGGAACTACTTATAAACTGGGAACATTAACTTTTTGCTTGCCTGGCTCTAGATAGAGGAGGATTGGGGCTATGGGGCTGGAGCAGTTGTCCTGGTCTCAGGGAGAGCAGACATCTTTATAACCCCTGGCTGCAGGGAAAGAAGACCTATCTTAACCTCTCCTCGTCAGGCTTCCTGGTCGCTCAGATGAGAAGCTAAGATGCATGAAGGTGGAATGCCCTCTGCAAGGTCACCTGCTAGTTAATGGAAGAATGAAGCCATGAACTCAGGACTCCTGGCTCCCAGGCAGCCCCTCCTGTCACTTCCTCCTTCCTGCCTTGACTAGTTTAGTTCTTATTGTCTAACTGCAGTAACCATTCGTGCCTTGTGCCTTATTTCCCCACTGCTTCAGGACAGACAGGAGAGGAGGGACTTCTGCAGGATTTGGGGAGCACCTGGAGACCTGGGATGTTGGCCTTCCTTGTGGAAGAGCAACATTGAATCTGGATGGCTTTCCAGAGCAGATGGGCTCGAAGGAGATTTTTTTTTTTTTTAAGAGAAAAGAGGAGAGGTTTTGTTTCTTTTAGGGAAGCTGTTCTAGGCGAAGGCAGCTTGGGAAAAAGTGTGAAGTTATGAGTGGGCAGAGGAAGCAAAGGGCTCTAAATTTATACCAAAGCCACCTGCCTACAGTTTAGCACCCTGTACATGGGCATAAGCTGAGAAGACACAAGGAATGCTTGCACCTGTCTGGGGCTGGGTAGAGCACTGGGTGACCCCTGTCCCCAGCCTTATGCAGCCTCTTTGAAATTCTCCTTGAGCTGATGGTGGGAACAGTGGTAGGCATCAGCCCCATATGGACTCAGACATTCTGGGATCCAGGGGAGCTGCCTGCTCAGCCTGGGTTTGATGTATCAGAGGTGAGAACTGTGGTTGCTGTGGTGGTTAAGTTTGGCTTTGGACAAGATGGTGGCATCTCCTTCTGGAAGCCTTCTCTCAACCGTAGCTAGACCCAGGGGCCCACTTTCTATGCTCCCACGGCCTCCTGCCTGCATGTAGCTCTAATACGCCTGCCCCTATGGCCAGTCTTCATTGCTAGAATGGTCTGTCTTTCCTGTGAGACTCCTTGTGGTCATGGTCATCTTACTCATTGTTTGGGTCCTGAGCACTATTTGTATGCACTCAACTCATGCTCATTTAATGAGTAGTTCAGTGAGATGACACAAGGCTTAATTGGTTGTGTTGATCAATGGACCTGGTTTTGCAGTATTTCACCTGTGAAAGCTGCTTTTGCTTTACCCGAACTCTTCTGATTTTGATGTGTCCCAGTTAGCATTATTGTTACCATCTGATATGGTGTAATTTTGTTTATTAATAGTAATCTTGTGTAGTTACTGTTGTCGTTATAGAGGTGAGCCCACCAAGGCACAGATATGTGACTATTCCCCCAGTCCCACCTGAAGCAAGCATCAGAGGCAGATTGAAACCCGGGAGCCTGATAGAGCTCCTTTTAGTTGAACCCCGCTGCTCTCGGTCTGGCACTGGTCAGGCCTCCCTGTGCTCCTGCACACTAGAGCATCGTGTCCAGTCCTGGGACAGCCTGCAGTGCCCTGACACCAGAGCTCTCCGGGAAGAGGGTAATTAAGATGAGTGGGGCTTTGTAAAGAAGAGTTAAGAGAGAGGTTCTGTGTAGCCTGAGAAGAAAGCACTGCAGTGAGGTGTGAAGGCTGCACTCAAGATTCTTTTGGGCTGTCATTGGCGACGAGAAAGGGCATGCTCACTCACTCCAGGGGACAGGAGGGGACTTGGGGTGAAAGTGCAATGAGGCAGGTGTCAGCTCATCAGAAAGCATTTCCAAGCAAATGGAGCTGCCCATCCGTAGAACTCCCTGCCCTGCACAGGAGGGTGTGCCCTGCAGGGTGAGCTCAGGCAGCAACAGAGTGACCACGTGTCATGAAACCACAGGAAGGACGCCTCACCGATAGGGACCTTAGTGCAAGCGTGCAAGCCTTAGAATGTCCATTCTGGTTCCAGAATTCCTTAGTTTTGTATTCTTAGTTTGGTGCATAAAACAATGGTGATTATGAAGGAACATTTTTAAAGCTTAAAATAGTCTTAACTTATTTCTACAGAATGAGTCATTATAAGGCCTCCTTCCTCCCCCCGCCTTGAAAATCTCTCCAGAAGAATCTCAATTTAAAGAACAACAAAAAACAAAAAAACAAACCTAAAAATTTAATACAAGATTACATGCAGCACTATCATTTGATTTCCAAAAAGGTGTTTTCCTTTGCAAAATTGGAGGATGACCTCGTGATTCTTTCGAGGGACTGAAGAGGGTACCACTCAGGGCCAAAGGCGCTGTATCAGGACCTCGCCCGTGATTGCTTCCAGTGAGGTGCCCTCTAGATTTGAGTTTAAAACTCTGCCTAGCTACCTGCACGAATGCTACTTGCAAGATGCACTGTTCTGTGATAAAAGATAAAAGCTCCTTTATAGAAAGCAGTTGTGAGACAGTGTGTATCTGACCCTGAGTTAGCGTTGTTACTAAGGGAACCAAAGAAAGAGAGATTATATTTAAATGAGCTGACATCTCAAGATTCCCCTAGGCAGGAGGGATGTTTCTCCCCTAAGAAAGAGTCAAACATCACTTTCTTCCATGTTGTAAATGGATTCGTGGCGTTTGCTGCCCACGGGTGCTTGTACCTGTCTGTCACTTTTTCCCCCCTTCTGCCTGAAAGATGGGACAGTCGATTATAAAGGGCTTTCTAGCTGACCTAATAGTCAGAAAAGCAAACCAAGTCTGCCCCTTTAAGTCGTCTCTAAGAGCTTAGTAAGAAAATGGAGTTCTCGTGGTTATAGGGCACAGCTGTGCCAACAAGGGAACACATCCCACAGGTCGGTTGAAACAATGGACTTGAAGTTCAAAAGCTAGAAGAGCCCTAGCCGGTTTTGCTCAGTGGTTAGAGTGTCCACCTGCAGACTGAAGAGTCCCGGGTTCAGTTCTGGCCTAAGGGCACGTGCCTCAGTTGCAGGCTGGATTTCCGGCCCCAGTCAGGGCATGACCAGGAGGCAAGCAACCGATGTCTCTCTCCTCCCTCTCTTCTACTCTCTGTAAAGCGATGGAAAAAATTATCCTTAGATGAGGGTTAAAAAAAAAAAAGCTAAAAGAGTGTCAGAATCCAAGCTCAGGGTTCTTAGTGAGTTTGAAGTGAACTCTGCATTCAGATCTGGGGGAAAAACAATTACATTAAGTAGTGACTAAGAAATTGAGAGTAAATAATGAAAACTTATTACATTTGTTACTTTATATCAAGTATTAAAAACTAAGTAATTTTTTAAAGTACTGTTGAAATGTAGCTCTTTTCTTCCTTATTTTTCTAAATAAAGAAAAGTAGATTCTCCTTCCTAGCTAAGAAATATTCTGTTGTAGACATAATCTTATTTGAGTACAGCATGGTTGTGACACTACTGCCACCTAATGGTAGGGTGCCTTAATTGCAGACCAAGTACCTAAAGAAATGAGCAGACACGAAAATTTCAAAACTCAATGTAATTACAGCAAACCAAACGCCACCTATGGAGACTGGTCTTATATACAGTGCATAAATTACCTCAGGTGCAAGTAAGAGGGGGTCATCTTTTGACCTTTGCTTGCCCTTGACTTATGGTGCTTTATGCTGTAAAATAGTACATCAGAAACTGAGGAAATGTATTCTTTTACAGAATTTACAACATGTCAACATTTGATTTTAGAATAAAACTATTGTTAAAAATAGGATATAGGTTAAAATAATTATTAATATGTGCTAGGTAATGGCATCAATAGTCATCCTGTTTGAATATTCTTGATAGTTCAATAATTTATTCAACTTAATTAGGGCCAGTTCATCACAAAGACATTTTAAAAAACAGTCATAGGAAGAAAAATACATTCATGGGAATTTTCATCAGTTTTCCAGGTTTAAAATCACTCTTAAGAAGTTATAGCAGATGAAGGAGGAACAGCTGTTCTCTCACTCTCACACGTGGTTATGGAACCATGAGTACATAACGGAACGATTCACACAGGCAGAGCTCTGTCACCTAATCCGTGGTGGATACTTGGCATGTATGATCTTTTCTTGCTTAAGAAGAGACCTGATGTTGAGTCCTCCATAAGGGTAGATGGGGGCACCTTCATAAACTGTTTTGTCAGTATTTTTGCTTTCTGGTTTAGTAACAGCCAACATTTGTCTTGTGCTTTGTAGCTGCAAAATGCTTTCGCATGTTTTTATTCCCCCTGCCCCTAGGTAATTAGTACCTTGGTTTTACATCTGAGGAAACAATTACGCTCTTAGAAATGAAGTGACTCACCCAAGGTCACATAGCTAGTAAGTGGCAAAGACAGGGGCGTAAATCTAAAATTTCTAGCTTTAAATTCTGTGTTCCTCCTCCCCTCTGGCACTGCTTTCCGAGAGGTGAGAATTTTTCCTCAAGATGGAATTCCTTGATTCTGTTCCATGTGGTAGCGTAGCATTCATGTGGCCACTCAAGAAATAGCAAGTGAGACAGAGAATCATCCAAGGTGTGACGCTTCTTAGGAAAGAGAGTTCTTACTGGAACTGTTAGTTATACTCTTCTTTTAGTAAAATGTCAGTTCTCACGTATTCATTCATTCATTCATTAATCCAACAGCAATTATTGTAAGAGTAGCAGCTGTATTGCCTACACTGTCAGCACAGAGAATCGAGGCCTGGAGGGGCCCACGTTTGGATGACCTATAAAATGCTCTCCCCTGTTCTGAACCCTTTTTCTCTTCTTCACCTGCCATCTCCGGTCCACATTATGTACCCAGACTACCAGGGGACTTGCTTGTCAGGGTGAGCAACAAGGAGAAAAACATACTTTGATAAAAATGCCTTGTGGTTTCCTCCCCCGAGGTCTTGTTGGTCAGCCTGGGGGGCCTGGTGCGTGGGTCCATTCTCCTGTCAAGTGAGCCAGTCAAAATGGGAACATTTGTGTGAGCACATATGTGTCAGGGTTGCCATGGAGGAGTAAAGGTGCTGGCACTGTTCCGGGATGTGCCGTCACACGTCCGCACACGCACTGGCTCGTCATTAGAAATGCCTCTTCAGTGTGACCCAAGTCTCTTCTCCATAATGCTAATCCTTCTCTGACTTCAGCCCTTCCTACAAATGCAGATGCTCACCGCCCTGCACAACCTGGGCGGGTAGATAATAACCCCCTGGGGACATTTTCAAGCCCTGCTTCTGCACTGCGCCCTCTGTGCCGTTCCAGTCAAGCAGCAGAGCTCTCTGTGTGATGATAGGTGATGGGTAAAAACTTAATTCATCTGTATTTTTAGGGCATATTATTTTGAGACACAATCAGGAAGGAGATAAATACCAGAAGGTACTTGAAAGTCAGAAAGGAAGTAATTTACCATCTCAGACTTTAGAGGTGGTGTAGATTTGAGACTGGGGAAGCCCGTATGTATATTATGGGAGAAGCCAGCTTCCAGGAACCCTCCTTCCCGTTGGACATGGGAGGCATGTCATCAGTCCCAAACCTCAGCTGGCTAGCACCTCGGTCCTCAATTTCCTGACCCCACATGTGATAAATGCAAAGTTGACGAAGGCCTTTCCCAGATGGTCCTCAGCTCCGAGGGTAACATAATTGTGTGTCTTGTTCTCAGCTTTTTGCTTGAGCAAAAGTAAATAGCAGGAAGGGAAATATTCTTACCAGGTGGGAAGGGAGGAGGTTGGTCCCCTGGCCAAGATAGCATTTGGACTCCTGAGCAGGGCGCGCAAGGCTGTCCACAATTTGCTAGCTTCCCTTCTCTCCGCCAACCCTCTTTTACTCCACCCTGAGCTTCTGTGTTTGCTTTGCTGCCTCTGTGCCTGTGCACGCAGGGTCTCCTCTGCTTTGGAAGGCACTGTGCGCTGCTCTCCCCCAGGCAGCGAGTCCCACCAACTTCCACCTCAAGCACAGCTCAGGGCTTTCTCACTGGGTGTCACTGGCCCTGCTGGGCAGCTGCTGCCATATGAGCCAGAGGGGTCCAATTAGGAATTAAGAAATTGACTATTACAATCACAGGCCTCATTGAGCCGACAGTGTTTAGGGTAATTTTCCAAGTGAACTCCATGGAGATTATTTTCACCACGCTTGCAAATAAGATACACAGATTCCTTATGCACGTGTAGTGCTCTGCAGTGATGATACACTAAAACATACACCGTTGTATTTTATCTCCCCCCCCACAGCAATGTTACGAGGTAAGTAGGGCAAGTGCTGTTGTCCCTATTTCTAGATATCTAAGCTGAATTTCAGAGAATCTGACTTATACAACCACTGTGTTCCTGGTGACAGAAACAATCCAGTTGACGTGAATCTGCTCCCAACTCTCCCTCCCTGGATGTGAACAAAGGGAGTAAGCCTACAATTAGACAAAGCTAAGATATGAAAAACCATCATGAATAACACTGAACGATGTGAGACAGACTCTAGGCCCTATTTGCCAGAAGGGTGGAATAGTCACGGAGTACTAATTAAAATAATGGCTACCATTTCTGAGAGTTTAAAAGTTGAAGCGGGCAACTAGAGCTGCTTTAGAAACTCCAGTAAAGCTAAAAGGTCTGACCATGTGCCAGCCACTGTGCTAACTGAATGTTTACAAGCATGATTTTTAGTCCCCAATCCAGTCTGTGAGGCAGGGACTGTCATTGTCATTTTCCAAATAGCCAAGGACTGGGGAGGTTAGGTCAATTGTTCATGGTGACCCTGTGGGCTGGGAGCTGTGGCTTGAACCCAGGCCTGTCTGGCTGCTTTGACATGACACTGTGCTGCCACCTTTGTGGGCATCGTGGAAGAAGCGGGGCAGGAACTTAACCCTTGACTAGGGTCAAGATTGGCCCTTCTGGGGAGAGGAGGCGGAGTGCTCCAGAAAGGAAGCCAGAGTGACTGGCGGCTCAGGGGCAGACTTAGGCAGTTTATGGAACTCTGGGGACACCAGGGTAGATGTTGGGGGAAGAGGGGGCTGCAGGGATCAAGTGGGAAATGGTGAGAATGGTCTAGATTATAGTGGGGCCTCAAAGCCAGATAGAGCAGTTTGGATCTGATGGAGTGGGCCATGGGGCTTTTGGAGGGCTCTGAGCAGGTGCAGGACATGAGACGGGTGTATGTAAAGACCACTGAAGCGAAGCCTTGGCTGTGGGGTCAGTGTTGCAACCACTGGCTTTTTGAATCCAGGAAAAGACTGTGGGCCAGACCTGAAGGCAGGTGCAGGACTCACTGCCACGTTAGCATCCTTCGCCGTGGTGTGTACCCTCCCCCGGCACACTGCGCACCCCATTCCTGGCTTATGTGCAAGCACAGGGAACACCAGTGGAGACGGTTTCCCCTGCTATTAGGCTGATTGATGGAGAAGTCAAGCCTCCTTCTGTTCAGTGCAGTGAACTGATGGGCTTTTGTTCTTTCAGCCAAATTCCTAGGATCCTTTTGGTCCCAGAACACTTCGCCTGTGGAGTTTACGATAAGAAAGTACAGAAGTGAACTCACAGAATATAATTTGGGGATTACTGATAGAGAGAGTGTAGGGGAAAATAGTGATTCTCCTAAATCCGGGCCTCGTGGCGTAGGATCAGTGGGGTGGGAAGATCCCTGCATCACCACTGTGCTGTGGAAAGACGAGATGAGCAACCATTAGTTCAGCAAATCCAGGCCCCAGGCCCCAGGCCCCAGGCTTGGTGCTTTACATGTATATCTTAAAGAATTCTATTAAGAAGGTATTAGGGCCCTGGCCAGTGTGGCTCAGTTGGTTGAGCGTCGCCTCATGCACCAAAAGGCTGCAGGTTCGATTTCCAGTAAGAGCACATACTCAGGTTGTGGGTTTGATCCCTGGTGCACGAGGCAACCGGTCATTGTTTCTCTCTCACATTGAGGTTTCTCTCTCTCCCTCTCCCTCCCTTTCTCTCTAAAATAAATTTTAAAAAATAATAATAAAAGAAGTTATTTACAGATGAGTAAAGTAAGTCTCAGAAATATTAAATAACTTGCCCAAGGTCTTGCCTAGTAAATGACAAGTAAAATTGCTATGCAGGTCTCTCTGTGCCCTTCCCACTGTACATAAGCAGGAAACTAACCGTGCAGAGGTAGCTGGTGGGGTCAAGGGTCTTTGCTTTGAAATATTCAGAGAGATGAACATTTTGCATTTTCCCTTTAATTTGGCTTTGAAATTTCTTGTATGTTTGAATCGAGAGAAGATTTTTGGAATCAGCTTGTATAGACACCTATCTGCTTTTCCTCTGCTTTTCTCTCTCTTCCTGGCACCTTCCCTTCTCCCTGTCCCAAATAAATTTAGAAGAAAATAAGGCAAGCATCAGCTCTGTAGCAATCTGACTTCTTTTTTTATTTCCTTATTGAATTTAGACACAGAGGGAGAGCAAGAGAGAGAGATAAATTTGTTGTTCAGTTTGTTTATGCGTTCATTCGTTGATTCTTGCATGTGCTCTGACTAGGGGTCGAACTGGCAACCTTGGCGTATCGGGACGATGCTCTAACCAACTGAACTCCCCGCCAGGGCACAGTCTGACTTCTTGTTAGACGTAAGCTATCAGGAATTAATGGCATCATGCACCACCTCTGGCCACCGGGGTTGGATCCTTGGCCCTGGAGGTAGACGAAAGCTTCCTATGTGGGCACTATCACAGATGTCCCCGTAGACTGGATTCATGCGTGTATGTTTCTCTCCCAAGGCCCATGGCACGATGTTTTGTGGAGCTCGTGGTTCTGCGGGTGTCTCAGTAGGAGCAGGCCGTGTTTGGGGAAGCAGCAAGATCTGAGGGCAGGCTGCCCGTCCTCCGCAACCGCGCTCTGGCAGCGAGTAGAGGGTTAGCAGGAAGTGCCCATTAGCCAGCAGCAGGCCCATGGGCTTTGGGTTTTCCAGAATGGCAACCCAGTGATCAATAAGGCCTGCAGCTCGCTTCTGTCCCTTTGCCTGCAGGAGGGCAGTCCACTCATGCAAACAGGGGACACACGCAGGTACGCCCTGCAGCTGCCTGCCACCCCCCGAGGACTGACATTGAGCTGTGGGTACCAACGCTAAGTTACCAGGGCTTTGCACAAGCGCCGGTCATGGTCACTCCTGTTCTCAGAACTGTGGTTGTCCTGACTTAGCCACTCTGCACGAGGGAAACCCCCTTCCCTTCTCTGCACTGGAATGGAATTGAGCATCAGGTCAGTAAAATCAGCATTATGTTGGAGGTTTGTGTGCAGATTTTCCAATGGGTTCAGTTAGTAACATGAGTTCCTACGTCATAATGGTGTCCCCCTCCTGCACCAGATTAAGGACTTTCTTCTGAAGGGCCCTGGAAAGATTGTGTCTTCCCAGAACTGGGCTTGATCTTGTCAGGTTTCATGAGTGACTTCTTTTTCTGGTTGCCGTCTTGCATTTCTGGCATCTAAGCAGCTCTTTGTTGCTCAGTAGCAAGATCACCCATCCCTTCAGCAGAGTCATTCGGCAAGTGTTAGTGCCCTTGTACCCATGATACGATGTCCTCCTTAGGGTGCTGGTGTTTCCGGCATGTTCTCTGAGGATCCTCACGTCTCTTGCTCTTACACTCCAAACAGGAACAGCAAAAACCACTTTGTGCGACTGTGAGGCATCTTCAGTCGGCACCTACATTTCTTCACCTACATTTCAAGTGCAGGTGAAGAAAATGCAAAATAGCACAGTGGCAAGGTCATATTGTCTGCGCTTGAATCTCTGCTACTGTGGGCAGGTGGGCATATGGGCATGGCACCTCTTCCCCACCCTGCCTCAGTTTCCCAATCTGCCTCCTAGGGATGGATGGATACTAAAATAAATTAGTCCATGTAAATTATAAAATGGTGCCTGTCAGCTATTATTAAACACCTTGCTGACCGGTCACGAGTATATTCATGTTTCTATGTCCGAACGTTGCTGACTGGTCACAAAATAAATTAATGTAAGTGCAGACACGAGTTAAGTAGTCTTAAACACCTTGCTGACCAAAGTCGCCGGCTGCACGGGTGAGTTCTGACTTGAAATAGCCTGTCATCGTGGTGTTAAGTACTTGGAACCCCAAGGAAGTCCTATTTTTAACTTTTTTTGGGTTTTAAAGCCAGTTTTAGTGTTTAGTTTAGTTTAGTTTAGTTTAGTTTAGTTTAGTTTGAGTTGTCAACTCTTGTAACTGCAAACGTTCAATGTGTACGTACAGTGAACTGACACATGCTAAATGCCGAATACATATGGAAGCTAAAGCCCCTTTTCTTAAGGTGGCCTTAGTGTGGTGGGCGCAGGTGTTCCTGGGGCGAGCCACAGCCAATACACAGGTGCTTGCACTTAGGTTGAAAAGAGAGAACCTGCCTGAAACTTTAAAAAAGAAGTGGAGGGCTGTGAAGCTCAAGAGAACTGAGTCTTAGCCCAGATCCATGCGCTTGGTGAGCTTCCTGGGTCTTACTCAGGTTCCTAATCTGTAAATTGGGGCTGCAAGCCGTGCCCTAACTTCTAATGGTGGCTCCCATCATGCAGCTGTATGGAAGGACCATGGCGATCCGTCTTATTGAAAGTAATGATCACAAGGTTTTTTTGGAATACTTCACCTGTTATGCAGGTGGACCCAGCCAGGAGGGTAAAAACCAGGCCAGTTTGCCTGCATGATTTTACATTAATTGCATTTGACATTCTTGGTTGGCAAAATCCCAAACCTGGATGTGGCCTGAATCCCCTCTAAGCAGCTTTCTGCCGGCATGTGTGCAGGGCCTCTGATGTGAGGCACAGTGTGACCTATTAAGAACCAGATCCTTTGATACTCCTGGTAGCAGACTTTATCCACCAGCAAATCTTGGTTCTTTGTTCACTTCAGCAAAAGCTCTTTATGGCAGCAGCACCGGACTCCAAGAGGAGGCATAGCTTCTCTGTAGCAGTGTCCTTCAGGTTGGTGAGAAAAGGGCCTGGGGGTGGATAAAATAAAGGGTGTAGATATTTTTTACCTACAAGTACACCCTGCACTTCCGACCTTTTGCTTTTGTATCTGCCCAGCTCGTGGAGACCGCTGGAAACCCGCGAGCTGGAGCTGGGGACGGCAGGTAGCACATGCCTTTCAGAGCCCTTGGCGGACTGATTTCAGGCTCTGAAATCAGATTCGAACCTCTGCTGGGTCTCTCTGGGCTGCTTTAATTATGGCAAGTTCACAGGGCAAACGCCTGCTGGGAAAATGCTTTTTCAATGGAGGGTCATAAATACCAAAGTGCTGGGCATGGAGAGGGCACTGTGGTGCCCAGGGATAGCCAGCTGGGAGCCACCTAGCACAGACCCCAGGCCCTCCAGGAAGAAGTTTCCTGGCAGTGCTGGTGCTGGTGGTCCAGGAGGGGCTCAGTTTGAATTCAGGCAGTGGCAGCAGGCATGTGACCCCCCCCACTGGGCATGCTGGCTCCAGCACAGAAGCTTCTAATCAGAGACACCTGCTCAGGGTGAATGGCTCCGGGTGGCCAGGCCAGCAGATGTCTTTATCAGTGATTGAATATTGGCAGAGGAGCTCTGCTTCCTCTTGAGAGCAGGGCATTGGGAGAGAAAGCTCTATGACCTGGGAGCCCAGAGCCCTGGGCTCTAATTTCAGCCTGCCACTAGCCAGCTGTGTGGATTCTCCCCTCTGGACCTCTGTTTCTTCACATTTGAGAGCTGGCAGTGGGGTTAGACCACCCATGGGCCCCTCTGATTCCTGGGGGCCCAGTTAAGAGCAGTCTGAGGAGAGCAATCACTCAGGGAAGGTTTTCTTGAGTAGGCAGCTACCCCAAAGGAATGCCTGCTGGGGAGCCCAGCAGTCAGGCCCCATGGCTCCCTAAAAACTAGGGGCCTGGTGGCTCACCCGCTTGTAATGCTCCCTCAGACTCTGTGGGCCCCGAGGAATGTTCCCTTCAGGGCAGCAATCCCCGTGACCTTGCTGAGTTTGTGATCCTGACTGTGAACAGAATAGAGGTGACCAGGTTTACCATGTCCATCAGAACACAGACTGGCATCATCTCCTGGGCTGGCTGGAGCCTCTTCAACAGCTCAGAGTTCACACTTCATAGAGACCACCAACTAGCCCAGTGATTCTCAGAATGTGGGCCCAATGCACCAGCATCATCTGGGAACTTGTCAAACATACAGATTCTCAGGCCCTGCCCCAGACCTACTGACTGGGAAACCCTGGGATGGGCCGAGCAATCTGTGTTTAACAAGCCCTGTGAGTGGTCCGACATCTCAGTCTGATGTCTGAGAACCATTGCACCAGCCTAACTCAATACATTGTCTGCGTGTCTCTCTCTTATTTGAAACTGTATTTTGTTATGAAGGCAACACTGCAACAATAAAGATACCTGGGAAAATTCCCAGTAGCCCCACTGCCTCATTAGTAGTTTCCATCTTCCCGGGCTCTCTTCTAGGCTTTGTGGGTTTGCCCAAATATTTTCTTGTTACACAGATGACATTGTACAGAGACTTCTTTGTATTGTCCTTTTTTCACTCAACATTATTAGTGCTTTTCCCCTCCATTGCTTTATAACCTTCATACTTGTCACTTTCAATGACTGCAAAACACTTCCCCCATGTGGCCGGCTTTAAGAGCGTGACTGCCCTGCCCCTAGACATTTGGTGACTTGCTGCTTTTCGCTATGGGAGAAGTCACCTGCCTGTCTGGCACAAGGGCAGCTTCTGAGGTTCCACGTGACTTCCTGTCAGCTCCATGCCTGACCTCCCTGAAGTCCTCAACATGAGGTTATCTATAAAGATTACTTAATGTCAAAGACAACACAAAACCCAGAACAGATACTAAATCTGCAGGGATGTGTCACGACTGAAAGATCCCTGCTCCGCCAGCTTTTGCTAGCCTGAGTATGTTCTCATTTTGCTCACAGGTGGCATCAGCAGAGGGGGGCCTGTTGTGGGGTGGGGACAGGCACCTCCCCTGCCCTGATGGGCTGGAAGCCTATGGCCTCACCCTGTGCCAGGCCTGCTGTCGGTCATTTCCTGAGCATCCTGGTCCCCAGCAGGAAGGCCCCTCCTTCTTTCTCCTGCTGCGTCCACCTTCTCCCTCTCCCACGGCTGTGTGCCCTCTTGTCTCCTTTCTTCTCCAGCCTGGCACAGCCCTCAGAGTCCGAAACACACAGCTTGACCATCATGGTGTCTAGTGGTAGCTCCTCTATTTTGACAAGACCACTGATCATTCTGATATAAATAATACTGTATCTTTTTAAATGATTTTGTTGGGATAAATCCCTAGGGATGAGATTAGTAGGCCTAAGGGTAGCCATTAGGGCATCTTTTATGCCATTGTCTATCCTGTTAATGGCGATCTGCATGTGTACCCCAGCAGTGGCTCCGCATTGTTCTTCATGACATGGGGTTGTCTTGCCTACTCTACAGGTGAGGAAACTGAGGCCCAGTGAGGTTAAGTGGCTTGCAGTGACCGTTGAACTGGGGCCAGGGTTGTTATGTATTGCTTGGTCGTGAGTCTTTGTTTTCCTTCAGCAGATAGGGTCGCCTCCTTGCCCTCCTCTGGCTGCTTCTCCAGGTTGTCAGCACTGTAGCAGCTCACGAGCCTTGGGACTTGAAGATGGCTCTGCCCATAGGCACCCCCCCACCACCACTGTGGTTCTGTCATGTCTTTAGGATGAGAGTCCAGGGCTATGACCTCCTTAATCTTTATTCCCCAACCCACAGGGGGCTGAGGAGATGCCTGTCACAGTCTCCCTTGAGCTGCATCCAGTGCCCAGACCCCTCAGTAGCAGCTGGTGTAGAGGCTCTGCTTGACCTGGGAGAGAGGCCCACCTTGAGTGCCCTATTTGCAAAATGACCAGCGGCTGTTATTCTACACCTGTTGCCTCTCATTTGGAGACCTGAGCTAGAGTCATAAAGGTGGTGCCAGGAGAAGGCTCTGTGGAGCATCTCGTGGAAATCTGGCTAATGGGCCTTCAGGGCCACTAGCTATAGCTTCACGTGGCAAAGACCTCAGCTCTATTTTCATACTGTGCAGGTGGCAAAGGTCTTGAGTGGGCTGAAGGTCATTTAGAGCCAGAATGGCATTCCCAGACCCTTCTCTTCAAGTGGATGTCCCTCCCAGTCGTGGAAGGACAAAGCCATACTTGGAAGAGGTCCAGCTGTTAGTGCCAACTGAAATCACACCATCAGCTCCCTGGCAATATCACCGTCTTGGCCCCTTTAGCTCCCACCCACCCCCACCCCTACCCCCTGTCAACTCCCTTGTAAGCATTCAGTTTCTTACGTGTGTCTTCCTCAAGTAGAGCTTCCATCTTCTCCAGGATGGGAGAAGAGAATTCCCAGACCTTCACTTTTTGAAATGGGCAAGAGCGTGGAGCTTTCCTGGAGATACGGAAGCATCCATGAGAGAAAACCTCGTTCAGCCTCCTGACCTTAGAGGCAGGACATGCTTGGCCTGGCAATGCTCTCAGGTCCATAGAGCCAGTTGATGGCAGAGTCAGGACTGTCCAGGGAACAGCACTGGCCGGTTCTGCTGCCATCGGGAGAGCAAGGAAGCTGCAGGAGAAACGTGGGGCTCCGGCTTCAGTAGGGTTGCCTGTGGCCTGCGTGAGCCATGGTTCCGGGAGAGCTTAGAATGGCAGGTGGGGAGAATGGAGTCCCGCGGTGAGAAAAGGCTCCAGTTCTTCTCGCATAGGTTCAGTTTTTTAAATTGAGGTATATTTGACTATTAAGAATTATAGCCCTGGCCAATGTGGCTCAGTTGGTTGGGCACCATCCCATGCATGGAAGGGTCGCTGGTTCAATTTCCGGTCAGGGCACATGCCGGGGTTTCATGTGGATCCCCAAGTGGAAATGTGTGGGGAAGGCAGCCAGTCAGTGTTTCTCTCCCTCTCTCCCGCTCCCTTCCTGTCTTTCTAAAAATCAATAAAAACATATTTAGAAAAAAAAATTATACATATTTAAAGTGTACAATTTAATGATTTGGTATCATGTACTGTGAAATGATCACCGTATTTAACCTAATTAATATATTCATCTCTTCAGAGAGTTACCACTTTGTGTGTGTGTGTGGTGAAAACACTTAAGATCTACCACCTTAGAAAATTTGATTCAATTTTAAAGTGTGTGGTGTGTATGTGTGTGTGTGTGTGTGTGTGTGTGTGAGTGTGAGAGAGAGAGCGAGAGAGAGAGAGTTTTGTGCGGCCTGTTATAACTCAAGCAGCTTCTGGGCTCTATTGAAGCAATTTCAGTTTGGTTCTTGTGGCTTAAAAGGTCCCTGAAACACTTCAGTGAAATTATAGCTCCTTAATTTAGCTGCCTGTCAGTTATTTTTTTCCAGGTGGTTTAGGATTGACAGTGAGTGTGACATTTACAAAAATGTTTTGGAAACCGTATTAGACACCTTGGAATCAAAAGGAATATAAAGTACATTATTCCGGGAAGCACGGCTGGAATTGTTCTTCTGGCCACCCCACATCGCATCTCTCCTCTCAGCAGTGTTCTCAGACAAAGCCCAGTGATGGGCTGTGAAATCGGGGGTTACTCTCAGCCCGGTCGCCTTTGTGAATTTCCTTCCTGCTCCCTGTCACCCTCACTTTGGGGGCTTCTGCTTCATTTGCGCACAGCTGAGGACAAAGCCCTTCTGTTGTGTTTGTCAGAACATTGTAGGATGTTAGAGATGGAAAGAACTTAAGAGCCCTTCTTCATCTGCTCACACCCACTCCTTTCTCCGGGGTGTGGAGGATGGGGCGTGACTGTCTCCATGTTGCTGAGACTCACCCCCAAATCAAGGACTGCAGACCACCCTTGCTCCAAGAAGCTACGTGTTAAAATGCTCACTGTGACATTTACCTGCCATTTTGGGACAGCTGTGAGCCCAGAGCTTGTTCCTTAAGGGAGAAATGCCCAACCGATAGGGCTGTGTCACGCTGGAGAACAGCTGTGTGACCCCCCCCCAGTGCCCCTGAGATTAGGGGGGGAGCAGCTGCGTGAAAGGGAGACTCTCCCTCTACTCCACTGGCCTCTCCGGCTCCTTCCCATCAGCTCGAAAACCGCCAGGCACCCTGTATGGAATCCGCTGGGTGAAAGCCAGAATCCCTGCCCTCCAAAAAGTGACATCCAGTGTGGTAGATGCCCCCATGACAGTCACCAGGAAGCCTCTGAGGAGCCCCGGCAGAACTGCTTCCTTCTTTAGGTGAAGGGGAAGGTGTCCGGGCCACAGGCTCTCAGCCCCGGCCGCTCACTGGGGTCACCTGTGGAGATTAAAAAACTGCCCAACTCCATCCTGGTGTTGAGCTGATCTGCGGTGGGACCCAGGCATAGGAGGGTTTTTTTTGTGGTTTTTTGTTTTTGTTTTACTTAGACGCAGTTGTTTCCAGGATGCAGCCAGACTGAGAACTGCTGGGCGAGGTAGCGGTCTCACGATTGAGTCCTATTTGGTAAACTCTTAAAGAGGAAGTAAAATGATTCACGAACTTGTCAGCGTGTTGGAATGCTCGCAGTTTGGCCCAGTGCAGAAGTTCCGAAAACAGGAGATGCAGGACAGTTCCTCTGAATGGCTGCTCAGCCCCATTTGAAAATGGCCCCACTTCCATTACTTTTTATAGAGTAAAGGTCCGAAGCAGGGGGTACAGGTGAAGGAATTACAAAGGGTAGGATTCGTTAGCATTTAAGGGTTGCTCAAGTGGTTCTTTCAGCCAGTGGGGGCGCACTGTGGAGTGTATCATTCACCCGGAGGGCAGTTCTCTAATACCAGGTGTAGGACAGCGGTGTGGAGAGAGGAGAGGCGAGCTTGCGAAGGTGAGGAAGGCTGCAGAGCGACAGAGGACAGTGCTGTGGAAGCCTGGACAGGAAAGGTGGCCTTCTGGAGACTGGAGAGGTGAAAGAACCTGCCCAGGCTTCAAATCCTGGCTTCTTTCCATTCATCAAGCTCCGAGTAACACACACAACAGAATCCCAGCATCATATTAACAAGTGCAGTGTTTCTTAGCAGCAGCTGAGGTTTGGGGCCGGTCATTCTTTCTTAGGGAGGTGGGGCACTGCCCTGTGCGTTGTGGGAAGTTGAGCAGCTTCCCTGGCCTCTACCCACTAGATGCCTGGTGGCCGGTCCCCACCTCCACCCTGCGCCACTTGTGTCGACCAACAGGCATTACCACATGTCCCTGGGGGGAGCTTGTCTTCAGCTGAGAGCCACGGATGGGCCCTACCCCAGCCAATCCAATCAGTGTTTCTCTGAGGAAAAGGGCCCCGGCATTTGTATTTTTTTTAGTTTCCCAGCTGATTCTAAATGTGTAGCTGGGTTCCAGGACCGCTGGAGTAAGTCTCCTAAACTGAAGAGTGATGTCCTTGTACCAGAAATATTTTAAGTTATTTTTGAGGCACAGTGAGAGAAGAGAGGACAGTACACTTATAATGTGAGGGGTTAAAAGAAAGTATTTGGCTTCCTCTGCAGTGTTTTTTAAAAGTAGCTATTGTGCTCTAAAAAAAAAATCCTGCAATGAATTTATCATTGTTTGTTTTCCCATCCAATTGCAACTTTCTTGTTACTACTTCAGTAATCAAGTTATTCTTTAAAAAAAAAAAATGATGTGGGAGATGTGAAAGGTTAAAGTTGGTGGTTCATAAGCAGCCTAAATAGCCATCTCAGACGGTGGATAAAGAAAAATTGAATTTATTTAAAGAAAATGAGATGGAGTATGGGGATATCTAAAGGGAAGGGCTACACAGCACTGAGTCAAAGGGTATTGGGTCCATGATGGCAGCAAAAATATACTTAGGACGGTGAAACAAGGAAGGTGCACAGAGGAAGTAACAGGAGAGCCTAGGCTGGGCTGCTTTGGCTCACTGAGAAGTTAGAGAGAGAAGGGGCCTTGGAAACAGGGTCAGGGGCTGCTGCCGCCCATTGCTCCCCTGGTTGCAAGTCTCATGGGGTCCCCTCAGAGGGAAGAAAGGGGAAGGAGATGGCGCTGGCATGCACCCCAGTTGGGGAGCGCACACTGGGTCCTTTGTCCTGAGTGTATTAATCTCTTCCTTGCTGGTGGAAATCTTAGGGGAGTGTCTCAATAGAATATTCATCAGCTTTCCAGGTGTGCTTTTTCAGGGTTGTGGTCTGCACTGATTGGTAAGTGCCAAGGCAGGGGGTCATTAGTCAGTGTCGCTGGTCCTGGGGCAGCCATGGCGCCACTTGTCTGGTTTTGCTGCTTTTCTGGGCCTGGAGCTGAAGTACAACTGAGGCCTAGATGTTACTTTTAGGGAGGAAACGCTCAGGGGGTCTAAACTATATGACCAGCCGTATGCTAGGGGAGGACAGGTTACCCTGGGGACAAGGTTCTTGTTTTCCCAGTTTTGTCCCTTGCTGGGTGGGCATCTGGGGCTTTCTGCCTGGTAAGTCTCTGTACCTGGCCCATCGTCCATGCTCTGCTCATGTCTGTCCAACAAGATGGTTATAGGAACTCCTGGTGGATTTTCTCCTGAATGTGTCTTTTCTCTCTTCCTGCTGCCACCTGGGTCGGGTTGGGCTAGGCCCTGCACTCCCTCTTCTCCTGCTATCTCCCCACCAGTCACCTGGCTCAGCTGCCAGATTAACCTTCCTCTGCCTCCTGGTGCTTTCACTCTTCTTTCAGAAAACTTCAGTAGTTCCCATTTCCCACCAGACACTTGCCTGAAATTCAAGGTCATTCACAGTGCAGGCCCCCGTGAGCTGGGGTGTTCTGACTCTCTCATGCCTGCTCCAGTGTTTTTGTGGGGGAGGGGAAATTGCACCTCTTTTCCATCTTAGTTCTTCTGGCTGATTTAATAATAAAATTAACATGATATAGACTAACAGAAGAAAATACCAAATTTAGTTACAGATGCACATGTGGGGGGTTCATAAGAATGTGGGGCCCAAGGACAAATCGGTAGTTGAGGCTTACATGCCATTTTGAGCTAAGAAGAAATGGGGCGGGATTTCAAAGGGCAGGGGGGCAGTTCACATGGAGATGACAAAGCAAATGTTTGGTAAAAAGAAAAAAGATTGCTTGGCCACTTTTAACAATGGGACACAGAGAGGTCTTTGACTAAACGGGCGTCCTAGGTCCCACCTGTCTGTCACTCCTAGTTCCTGTTAAACTACAGTTATCTATGATGATAGCTCCCTGCCTGGAGCAGGTTCTCCATCTAAATTCTTTTAGGCAGTTAGGGGGAAGGTCAAGGTTTTTCCTGAGTCTTTTCTTTCTTTAAAATAACCAGCTTAAAATAATCAGTATCCCAAAAAGAGGCATATTTTGGGGTAGAATTCTGCTCCCTGTCACTTTGCTCACATTTCCCTCCCTGCGGCAGACCCAGCTTCGTTGGCACCTCTACTGTGTCCCCTGTTAGGTGGAATCTCTCCCTCTTCTGTAGTCCCAGGGTTCCTGGTGGGGCACTTTCAGAATTGCTCAGTCTGGCTAACTTGAGGGCTGCCCTGTGCCTGTGTGTCCAGTGTCATTCCCAGCACAAGGTCTTGCTGTGAGGGAACAAGGCATCCAGGGCAGTGGGCACTCAGGTTGAGTGGAGGGGTCCTTGTGTGGTTGCATATTGACAGCCTTTTGTTTCCTTGTGCAAAATGGGCAGCCTGGTTAAGGGCCCCTTCAAGGATAGATGACCAGGAGGACTAGTCTGGTTAACTGTCAGCTCTGAGCAGGCTCTTTGCCCTTTGGGACTCACAGCCCTGCTCCTGCCGCGCCCCACCCCCCCCCCCACCCCCAGCAAGCCAGTGGCTTCCACATCCCTGTGAACACTGACAACATGACAGAAAGCAAAATGAAAACTTCCAGTTAAATTACGTTATTATATGTCTGGCTGTTGTCTCATGATGACTTGGGAAACTTTTTAGATATTTATCAAGTCAAAGGGATATTTACAACAATAAAATGACACCTTTCTTTTGTTCAGTGAGTTCTGGTTGTCTCATTACCTTACTTGAGCATCTGGAGAGGTGCGGACATGCGCTCACTCCATTTTAAAGGTGAAGAAATGAGGATATAAAATTACATTTTAAAAATAGCATGAGGTATTGTGCTCTGAGATTGTAAAGGTGAATGCTACCCATTCTCCAGGGCAGCTCATGTTCTGGGGGTTCAAAAAGCAAAAACAGAGGGAAGTAGTTCCCGAACTTTCTTACCCATATTCCGCCTCTATAGGAAGAGCACTTTTATAAAAATGTTAACCTAATTTTACCTTGACTTTCATTCCCCTCTTAAACCTTTGAATCATCTGTATCGCAGCCCAGCTTAACCCAGTTAGAAAGAGGTTCATTCATCACATCTGTGACAGCAGGGAGCCTGGGGTTCAGTCCTCCTCTGACACCAGGCATGCTGTGTGACTTAAGTTCCAGTTTCTCCTTCTGAAATGGGCATGATTACTTCGATTGGCCCTGTCTGAGGGAAGGCACTGTACTGTGTGCAAGATATCTTGCGCACTGCCCGGGGCCCAGCAGACAGTTGTAGGTATCTGTGGCATTCTGGGTGATGAAAACAAATTCACATCTTTAATTAAACTCTATTAAAATATTTTCATCACTCATTGATAATTCTATGGGCAGTTTACTAATCTTAAATCCAGTGAAGGAGCCCAGGAGGGTTTGATAGAGGTCATGGAAAGCCAGCAGTGATGTGGCATAGAATAGGATGCTCACGCCAGAGAGGTGGGTGTGTGCCCAGGTCACCTGACCCTTGGCTACAGGTTCTCCTACACGACCACACCTGACACACCTGCCACCTACTGTCCTAGCTTGCTCGGGCCTTGAGTCCAAGAGAGTAATCTGTGGCCTCATTTGTTAGTGGCTTCACGTGTCCCGTGTAAAAGGAAATGCTGGAGTAGTAGGTGGGCAGATGATGACATCTTCTTTAAAATGCTGCACTCCACTTACTGGGAACTTGGGTCACTGCCTAGTTTTGCCAAGGTGCTGGTCAGACAGTGACCATTTCCTGGGCTGTAGAAATGTCTGAAACATTCTCTAATTTCTAAAAGTTGGCATTTTAGGCTTAGTATTCAGACTTTCAGATTTAAAAGAGCTCACTGTGTGAACATAGAGTGCTCAGAAAACAAAGTAAGAAGATTCGATGAATCCCAGCCCCCCTGTTGGCTTTATGGGGGAGGGTTCACCTCTGTGGAGGGAGGGAGATGTGAGGATTGTATTTTTCTGTGTGGTGATGACAGTCGGCCTAAGGCCCTCACAGTGAGGGAGAGGGAATGAAGGCGCACAGTCCCGGCTGGCCACTGCTGAATGGATGGACATCTGCCTCCTTCCCTCTTAAATGGCAGCAGCCTGCATGCAGGGCTTCCTGGCGTGCTGAATGAGGCTTGTACCTCCCGCACCTGTCTGAATTATGAATGATAGAAGGGTGTGGAGGGAAGGTGGCTTCCCTGAGACCAAACGGCTGGTCGGTGTCAGAGCCAGCACTGAGCCCAGCCCAGTGTCCCTCCCTGCTGGTGCCCACCCGCAGCCGCCTCTTGGTCCTTGGCTCCACATTCCACCCTCATCTCCTGCTTCCTCTCTCTCTCTCTCTGGATCTGCTCATCGTGCTCTTTTTGTTATCAGTAAATATGCTCAGTAGCCAAGTATATTCTGTAATTAAAAATTAATCTGGTGGCTAAGTATGTCACTGAACGCGCTCCGTTCTTTTATCAGCAGTCTGGCCCGGAGCCATCGCTTTACCCCTCGGCCCTCAGTGTTTTCATCTATGATACTAGGGGAGTGGAATCAGCTGATGTCAAAGGAACATCCCTGCACTGGAGAAATGTTCTGTAGTCCCTGCGCCCTGAGCTATACAGTGAGAATGGAACCCACCTCAGCTGCCCATAGCTACTCCTGAGTCCAGGACAGTGTGGCGGACAGAAAGCAGAGCTGCCCCCTCCCCACCCACCCCACCCCCATCTCCAGTGTGTAAAGAGGAGTCAAGGCCTCTTCTGCTTTTAGAGTGGAAACACCACCAGCTAGACGGTTGTCTCTGCCATTGGTTGGACATATTGAGCTCGCCCTAATGGAGTTTTCAGACTTGAATCCAAAGTTATTAGAGCAAAGCCTGCTGTATAGCTGAGAGGCATTTCTTAGCTTTTAGTAAAAATGGACCTTGTGTTCTAGGCAAAAGGATGCCATCTTGAAGGGAATTGGCACAGTAATTCCACTCCTGGCACATGGTCACCGTGTGACATGCTGCGCTCCTGGGTGCCGTTGTGAACACAGTTGTGAGCAGCACCTAGGTGTTACAGAGGCACAGCTCTGCAGTCGTAGGGAGAACTTGTAGTTATGTAAGCACAGAATATATGTGGAAATATGCTGTGTGTTGGACTCCAGCATGGTAATTGTAAATATTCAGGAGTGGCCAGCATGCAGTTGTCCTGTATCACTTATGACCTGCACATGGCAGCGTCAGTCTCTAGTTGTATAGCTAGCACAGGGTAGTGTGCATAAGCAGTGACGTGGCTGCCAGGCAAGCACATGCGGTATTGAATGGAGACAGTTTTGTGACTGGTCCCTGGGAGTCGTGTTTGCCCTTCTGCATGGTCACTATGCAGGTTTCATGTTCTTACATGAAGATGTCACGTGGGTGGTTATGCGGTCTGAAGACAGCATAATGTATGGTGGCCACATGGCCAGCCCATAGGCCTTGTGTCCTATAAACTTCCTATGATCTGTGGCAAAGTAAACGGCAGATGGGAGAGACCCTGAGACAGCACGTCCAGTGTTAGCATGGGGTTTCTAGGGAGTTGATAGGAACTGTTAGCTAAATGGCATCTGTATCCCGTATATGTACAATCACATTTAAATATTTTACCAGTTTCTTCATCTTGTTATGATGAATTTTTCTCATTGACCTTCTCAAAACCAAAAGAGGCTGTTTAATGTTTTGATTGTAGAAAAACCAAAGTTAACACTATATATCTGGCAGCTAGAACCCTGTGGTCCTCAAAAATCATAGGTGTTTTTCTTTTCAAAGAAGCTATTCCAAAGTATCAGACCCTTTACCAACACATAAATAGGGCTCCCCACCCTCTCCATCTCATTCCTTCTTTACACAGTACAAAAAAGGGGGTTAACATCATATTAACTATGAAAATTTGTTTATCACAGTGTTACAGAAATAATTATGTAAATTTTCTCATTTGAATAGCATATTTTTAGTTTTTAAATTTCATGTGTATCATCTCATTGATTCTCTGAATAGCCTTGTTAGATTAGCAGAATTCTCACATCCATTTTATAGATGAGGAAACCAAGGCTCAGAAGGCTGTGGAACTTACCTAAAGTCACACAACAGCTAGAAGATAGAGCTGATTCACAGACTGGTCAGATTTCATATCTCTCATTGTTCTTGATTATGAACTAGGACCTCTCTCTTTCCACAGTCTGCTCCAGCAAATGGCATCAGTTTCTAAATAATTTGTACCAGGAGATACAAATGTGAATTGGCGTGTCTAATTTCTACCTAATTTCATAGTGGGTTGTTTGTCTGAGTTGGATCCATATTGATTTCAGTATTTTCCTTCTTACTGATGATAAATCAATTATCTTTGATTATATATTTCATTCAGTCTGTACTTGAGCTGAGTATCTACCATGTTTAAGACACTGTGTTAGGACCTAGGGTATGGGGGAGGGTGGTGGGACCAATAAAAATGGTTACAGCTCAGTTAACTTACAATCAAGTAGAAGAAACCAACACACACACACAGCCACCTAGAACAATGTGAAAAATGTGGCAACAAGGATGAGCTCAGGATGCTCTTGGGACACACATACGGGGGCACTGAATCCTGACCTAGAGAAACCAGGAATGCTTTCCAGAGGACATTCCTGTGTTAGTCCCAGGGAGGAGGAATGACCTAAATAGCGTGAATCAGGAAGACTATATTTATTGGGGCAGAACCACAGGATGTTGGTAGAAAGGAGTAGGGAGCGGAGGAACTGAGACTGCAAAGTGTGGCTGAGGCCAGTCCCTCTTCTGGGTGTCTACCCCTAAATTTTGAAAACATTTCTTCATAAAGATGTATGCACCCCTATGTTCACTGCAGCACTATTTACAGTAGCCACGACATGGAAACAACTGAAGTGTCCTTTGATGCATGAGTGGATACAGTACATGTATACTGTGGACTATTACTCAGCCATCAGAAAAGATGAAATACTACCATTTGTGACAACATTAATGGATCTCGAGAATATTATGCTAAGTGAAATAAGTCAGATGGAAAAAGTCAAGAACCATATGATTTCACTCATATGGGGGATATAAAACAAAGTAACAAATGAACAAACAAACAAAAACTCAGACACCAACAATAATATGGTGGTTACCAGAGGGAAAAGGGAGTGGGGGAGGTAAAAACTGGTAAAGGGGGTCAAATATATGCTGATGAAAGTAGGATTGGCTTTGGGTGGTGAACACACAATGCAATAATAGATGGTGTATTATGGAATATACACTTGAAACCTATATAATTTTATTAACCAATGTCACCCCAATAAATTTAATAAAATTTAAAAAAAGAAACAACAAAAAATTTTGGCGGTGACCAAAATGTGGAAGAAACATTTAGCCATATTTTTGAGCAGGGGATTATGTCGCCAGCATGTGCTTCAAAAAACTCATTTCGGCAGCGGCGAGGTGAATGGAGCTGAGGAGGCAGACAGAGGCTAAGGCCTTCTCTGAGGCTGTTGCAGAAGTCTGGCAGAGCATGAGCAACTCATTCCTGCTTGCGGTGAGGAGGCTTATTGCTGCCACCCCTCCATTTATAATGAACTGTTGAGAATGTCTTTACATCTGCTCAGCCTGGTTCACCCTGGCTACAGAAATTACCTTTCAGCACAGGACAGTTTAAAACCCTATCTGATCCAGTGAAAATGCACTTGCCTACTTCTGAGAGTGTTTTTTGTCTTATTTTTGCCCTGCATCCATGAAAACTGTTCAAGTCCTTGTGGTTGTAGGTGACGTAACATTTTGGTAACTTCTCATGCTCCTGTGTTTGGAGCTTCCGAGGCTGTATTATGAAAGAAAAATGCTGTTTGGAGGAAAGCCAGATGAGTGTTCTAGTGAAATGGGATTAGTGTTTGGAGACGATGCATCGAGAACCCACATCATGATCCCCTGAAGGTTTCCTAGCTCTTAAAGCTTTGGGAATGATTATAGGTCATTTCAGATTCCCTAGTGTGTAAAGACTTCAGGTATGGGTTGAAGGTAATTTTGAGATTAGAACTTTCTAGAAGGATGACATGTTTTTGAATGACCTTGTATCTTTACTCAAAGGAACTGCCATTAGAAATGTTTCAAGACCAATAGCTCCATTTAGAACCTCAAGGTTGTTACATGAGTGAAATTGCCCAAATCAAAAGCAGTTGAAGATCTTGAATGTGGCCCTGAGACCCTCTGCTGCCAGCCTGCCCTTTTTAGCAGGGACCACTCTTGCTTGAGGGATTGTGTGGCATTTCTCTTCACAACTACTTTCATTCTGCCGTTAGTAGCAGCCGTGATTACTGGCTTGGCGACATTTGGCCAAGCCTAATTTAGATGAGACCTCTGTGTAATGCTTTCCCTTACCTTCCTAGCCAAAGTTATCCAATTGGAAGTTCATGCTCCGAGGCATGAATTCTTGTGTGCCGATGTCCCAGTTGGTGTGCAAACAGTGAATGTTTGGAGCATCCACTATGTGCCAGCTCCTATGCTTTTAGACTCAGAAATTAGTATAAGGGTTGCTTTCAATCGTAGACAGCTAGGAGACTGCCCTGTGCATCCACAGAGTGAAATTTGCTGTTCTATTTTAGCAACTATGTAGAACTCTCTGACCTGCATGTATGTGTTCTACCTTTGTCTCCCAGCTTGACCTTCCTGGAATGTGTATTTGCCCTGGTCTTGTTTTATTTTTGTAAGCCATCTTCAATGCCTGGGCAATGAAGCAGGGGCATAAACAAACAAATGGACACATACTGGAGGCTACTCCTCCAAGGCCCTGACATTGACCCTGTTAGTTTGTGGAAGTTTAACAAGCGTTGCTTGGAGTGAGCTCATTTGAAATAAAAGCAGCCAGAGGACAAGCCTGTTACCTGCAGAGAGTTCATGGCGCTGGTGGGGGGTGAGAACAGCCCAGTGTGAGCAGAGTGCAGCCGAGCAAGCAGCAAGCATGTGAGCTTCCCCAGGAGCGTCTGCTGAGCTCCACTTCGGGGCGCTGACCAGAGGTCCGGGGAGGGCAGGGGCCACATCTCTGGCATGTCTTCATCCATGACAGTAGCTAAGGCAGGGTCGGGCACATGACAGACCGTGCTCTCTGACTTTGAATGGAAAGCTCTCCACAAGTGAAAGTTATTTTTTTCTTCTACCAACCTCATGTTTTCTTGCTTTAGATTTCCATTTAAAAGTGTTCCACATTGAACATGAAGATGTTTTTGGAGTGCTGGATATCTGGATCGAATATAAATGCAAACGTTTTCTTTGAAGAACATTCTGTTTTGTCAGAGTCTTCAGGACTTTTTATTCTTGTTGTTCTAAATTGCTAAAAAAGAAAAAGGCAGAAGTAAAGACGTGAGCCCATTATGACAGCTTGGTGAGGAAGAGCGGTGGGTAGAGTCTGGCTGTTCTCTCTTGTGTTAATGGGGAAAGCCTTGAACTTGAGTTACAATACCAATGTTATAAAAAGTATTGTGGATTCAGCACAAAGTAAGGAAGACTGGCAATCACTCTGTGGCTTTAATCAGAGCAAATTGACAAATTTGTAATTTAGAATAAAAATCCATCTTGGAGTCTCTCAAAACGTTGGCATCCACCATCCGGTTGCCTGTCCGCAGTGATAGCTCCCATCCCTCCTAACTGGCCTCCACTGGCCTTCCCAACTTCGAGAAGCTAAGTTCTGTTCACTCTATCCAGGGGTCCCTCTTATGAGTTCCTGGCAGCGGTCAGCCAGTCAGCCCCTGCTCGAACAGGCCTGAAGCAATCCATCCAAATCAGAGGCCTCTAATTAGAGGAGTTTTTCTTTGTGATGAAACAGCTAAATTCTGCCTCCAGGTAGTTCTCCTCGCTTGTCCTCGTCTCAGGTTTAGAGCAGGACAGGCCTCCTCTTTTCCTGAAGAGTGCCTCCTCTGAGCGCAACAGTATGAGGTTCCCCTGGAGTGTCCTGTGTAGGGGGCTGAGCGGCCCGTTCCCCTTGAGGGGTCCCTCAGAAGGTCCCTAACCACTGGAATTGCCCTGGCCCGAGACAGTCAGAATCATCACTGTCAGTGCAAGAGTGGGGCGCCCCTGCCCAGACAGGGGTGTTCTGCACAGATCGTGTCGCTGTCCCTGCACGCTGTGTGGGAGAGACACTGCCTGGTGCCAGCAATTCCTTCACCAGCTGTGCAGCCAAAAATAAGTTCTCGGCTGCTAAGGGCCGGCCTTTCTGCTCCCCTTCTTCTCAAAAGCTGAGCGTCCAGTGGTCTGCCAGCTGGAACTGGGAGATTGGGGATTTTTTTTTTCATTCCAGCTGAAAGGAAAAGCAGCTTTTCTTTCTTTTTTAACCTTATTATGTCAAAGGAGTTATCTTGTTCTTGAGGGCAAAAAATATCACCATTGCTTCTGAATTTGCTTTTAAAATAGCATTGGAAATGGTAGGGCTGCGTGGAGCCTTTCCTGGCTCCCTGGCAGAAGCTCCTATCAAGAGCGTCAGATGCAGCTTCCACTTGAGTGCAGGGATGGCTCAGGGAAAAAGCCTGGGACAGAGTTGGGCTCAGCAGATCTGCTGCCAGCCTTTGGATTGATAAACTGCCTATTTGCACAGAGGACGCGAGCAGCTGCTCAAACTGGAATTTTCCAAGGGCTGCAAAACTTTAAAGTGGGAGCTTGAAGTCTTTCCTCTATTTAGCAAATGTGTATTAACACCTGGTCTGTGCCAGATACTGTGCTGGGGCTGCAAGGATGAGCTGAGGGCAGTCCCTGTCCTCAGATTGCTCACTGTCCAAGGGAAGAACTGGACGAAACAAATGAGTGTGGTGTTCCTGTGATGAGTGTTCTGCAGGTGACCCAGACTGTTGGAATACGGGAGGCCTGCAAGAAATGGTTGTGGAGATGGCAGTGGTGGTGGCTGAAGCATTATCACTGTTGTTGTTACTAACACATTACGAAAGATGCACGAAGAAGCACAGGAAGGAACAGCCAGTTCCGCTTCCGATGGTCTCGGGGGATAATCCGGAATCGTCATAAAGGAGGGGATACGTGAGCTGCTGCGTGGACCACAGCGGTGAGGACTTGCTGGCAGGAGGAGAGTAATGTGCGAAAGAAGATGAGTAAAACGGATTATTTCGGGACCAGCAGCAGCTTCAGTGTATCTAAGGCACTGTGTGTGTGTTGGGGGGACAGGGAGAGTAGACTGTATTCCTGGAAATGGGGATCCCTGGGGACCTGAGCAATGGAGACAAAGTCAGGCTGGCAGGTTACACGAGCACTCTCACGCTGGAGGAACTGTGCAGGCTGCGCTGGACCCGGCTGGACCTGGGGGCAGAAAGTGGGTCAAGGGTAGGAAATGAGGAGAGAGGCTGGATTAAGGCAGTGGTGGGGAGGGTGGAAGGGAGAAGATGGATTTCAGGAAAAAATGAAATCGGGGGGCTTCATGACCTATGACCTATTCAGACTCTGTGTAGGGGGGTAGTGGTTACAAGTACTGAGTGAATGGGGGCTGGAGCTAAGAATAACATTTGGTTTCCCCTCGTATGGTTGGGGTTGGAACTGAGAGAGGGAAAACAGGAGCGGGGACGGATGTGGGAGAACAGAGAAAGAATTATGTTGATCGGTGCTGACTCTGAATGGTGAACCTGCCTTTTGGGGCTGCTGCCTGGAGGCAGTAGGGACCTGGTCGGAGGGTGTAAGGGATGGGCAGCTGTCAGCCCTTTGGGGAAGTCCCATTGCTGAGGTGGGGGCAGAAAGAGAAGGGTAAGGGGCAATAGTAAAAAGGAAGGCTGGCCCTGGCTGGTGTGGCTCAGTTGGTTGTACACCAAAGGGTGGCAGGTTTGATTCCTGGTCAGGGCACATGCTTGGGTTTGGGGTTTGGTTCCTTGTTGGGTAGCGTATGAGAGGCAACCAATCGATGTTTGTTTCCCCCCCTTCCTCTCTCTAAAACTCAATAAACATATCCTCAGATGAGGACTTTAAAAAATAAGGCAGGACCCTCACATATATGGTCAGTTGATTTTTGACAAGAGTGCCAAGACTTTTCAATGAGGAAGAGACAGTCTTTCAACAGATAGTGCCGGGAAAGCTGAATATCCAGTTTTGTGACTGAATTTAAGGGCAAAAGAATGAAGTTGGATCCTTACTTTATATCATGTATAAAAGTTAACTCAAAATGAATCAAACTTAAGTGATCAAACTATAAAACTCTTAGAAGAAAACATGGAGGAGAATCTTCACTCGATTTGCAAAGGAATTCATGCAAATCTATGTTGGATTTGGCAATGGTTTTTTGGATATGATACTAAAAGCACATGCAACAAAAGAAAAATGAATTGGACTTCATCAAAATAAAAAACTTTTGTGCATCAAAAGACACTATTAAGAGAGTGAACAGCCCTGGCCCGTGTGGCTCAGTTGGTTGAATGTCGCGGATGCACCAAAAGGTTGCCTGTTCGATTTTCTGTCAAGGACACAAGCTTGGGTTGTGGGCTCCATCCCCAGTAGGGGGGTGTGCAGGAGGCAGCCAATCAATGTTTCTCACAACTATGTTTTTCCCTCTCTCTCCATCTTCCTTCCTCTCTCTCTTAAAAAAAAAAAAAAAAAAAAATCAATAAAAACATATTTTAAAAAAGAGTGAAAAGACACCCCACAGAATAGGAGGGAATATTTGCAAATTATATATCTGATAAGGAGTTTATATCTAGAATATATAAAGAATTTCTACAACAATAAAACAAGTCAATTAAAAAATGGGCAAAGAACTTGTCTAGACATTTCTCCAAAGAAGATACGCAATGGCCAATAAGTACAAGAAAATATGCTCCATATTATTAGTCTTTAGAGAAATCCAAACCAAAGCCACGAGATATTACTTTGCACCCATTAAGATGTATATTTTCAAAAAATGAAAAAGCAGGTATTAGTAAGGATGTAGAGAAATTAGAACCCTTGTACATTGCTGGGGACTGTGAAATGGTGCAGCCACTATGAAAAACAGTTTGACAGTTCCTCAACAAGTTCAGTGTAGAATTGCCATATCATCCAGCAATCCTATCCTAGATATATGCCCCCAAAGAATTGAAAGCATTGGGAATGAGCCTTGTTCCCCCTGCTATTTGGAGGAGTTTATTTCTGAGAAGCAGAGAGAAGACACCATGCCTCCCATGTCCTTGGCCACTGAACCTATGACCAAAGTACATACCTCTCAAGTAACAGAGTGGTTTAACTATCTGAAAACCGGGAGAGAAAACAGCTTCTGAGCAACCAAAAGCTAAGTCCCCAAGTCCCTGCACTAAAACCAGGACACTCTACCCCTATGTGGCTCCAATTTTAGGCACACGCACACAGAAAACTTGAGATTCTTCTTTACCAGTCCCTACGAGTAGAAGCCACAGATTAAAATGTCTCAGGACTGGTTTCAGGAAGGCCTTTTGAAGGCACTGGTGAAGCTTCTGGAAGCTTGACAGCCTGAGAGGAAAGAAATGCCAGCCAGCAGACAGGGAAAAGCAATGTGAAGATTCCAGAAGCAAGGTGCTCCACTGAGTGACATCCCAGGATGACAGTGACCCAGCCAACACAAAGAGTCCCATTGTGCTGTGTGAGAAGGCAGGCATGATGCCTTATGCAATTCAACAACCTCATGGTGCATGTACTGGAAGTTGGGATGACATGTCCCTGCCTGCACAGAGCCTCCTGGCCTATGGAAGCGCTCCGTGGATACCGGGGTGGCTCAGCCCCAAGGTCTGCCAGGCAGTGCTGGGATAAGGGAGCCTGCAGGGGGCTTTGGGAGCCTGGCAGTGAGTACTTCCCACTAGGGTTCCGGACATGCTTGCTGGGGACAGGGAGCTTCGAGCTGGCTTTGACGCTCAGGAGAAAGGCCATCCGGTGGCTCTGTGGATAGAGAAAAGCTTTCCAAAAGAGCCCACAGTGTGTGCCCTTGTGGCCCACAGAGGCCCAGTCTGTGTGTGCTTGGCACGATCATGGCTATTCATTAAGTCCCCACAAAGTTGAAATTGCTTGGGGGACACAATTGGGAGGGGAAGGAGCATGGCCAACTGGTTCCAAGCTCAGGGGCTGGAGGCACGCGGTTGGGCTGGGTTCCAGCTCTGCATGCACAGCCATGTGTCCCTGGTGAGTAGACTTACCTCCGCCAGCCTTAGCCCTCTAATGTGGTGAAAGGGCGAAGAACCGAACCTGTCACGTAGGAATCCTGGCAGGATTTTTATAAGTAACATAGTAAAACACACAAATGAGAAGTTAGTACCTGATAAATACTTGAGAGCATGCTGGGCAGGGGAGCACATAACTCACTTGGGAAAGTTTTTTCATTAAAAGTTATTACAATATTTGAGGGTTTTATTTCATCATAATGAAGTAAACTTTGCTTACCTAAAAGAAAATGCTTCAGAGGACCCAGCCCTGAGCCATGTCACCCTCTGAGGCTCATTTCAGCACATCACCTCACCCAGCGACACAGACGGGGCGTCTCGTTCCCCACGGGGCCGAGAGAATGGGTTGTTACTGCCCTGCCCAGGCGTGAGGTAGGGTTCACCCTGGAGGTGTCTGGACTCATACCTCCAGGGGAGAGCTGCCCTGGAATTTTTCTCTTCCCAGCTGGGAATCCTGAATGCGTTTCTCCTCAGCTCCCATGACAGGCAACTGTCATACCTGGTACGGGGGGACAAGGACAGTGTCATTCTCCCCCCACCCCCCGAGAGGAAGTAAGTGAGCAGCCAGGACTTCATCACACCCCCTCCTAAATGGACAGCCTTCAAAGTGAACAGTTGGTGTTCCTGTGGGGACAGGCCCTGTGCTCCCTGCAATAGGCCATCCTGGGGTGGGGCTGCCTCCCCCTTCCTCACCTACACTCTGCCATCAGCAGCTGTTTGCGACAGGTGCTTGGGCTCTCCGCGGCAGATGGTGACCAAAATGGGCCTTTTGGCAGGTTGTACCACACGCCGCCCTCCCATCGCACACATTGATGTGCATGCGAACACACTTCCGAGCACTGGCTTTGTTCTACAGGCGCCTGTCTGGGGTTCCAGGTGACACGGGGGCTCATTCCAGAGGACACGCTTAGTCCCCTGAGCCATCCCGCTCCATCTGAGACCCTCCAGTATTTGGCCATGAGACTGTGAAGGGGGCACATGCCTGCTCCCCGGCACAGCTTTCTGCCGCCTCTATTCTGAGACCATGTGTCTCCTCACTTGCATTTGCCGAGGAGTGTGGCTGTCCCCCGGGGTGCCCACAACAGCTTTGCGCTCAGCCTGGATGAAGGCCATGAAGGCCAAGCTGCAGGGGCCAAGGCTGCAGGCTGCCAGATGCCGAGGTTGCGCCGCGCTTTGCACCCGCCATCTATTTCCCGAGTGCGGCCCTGCACACATTGGACGAGGAGACTGTGGGAGCAGGGGCAGCTTCACTGTGGCCTGGATCCCAGATACACCAGGAGCCTTGTCTTCATAAAATAGCAAGACATGGCTGTGCCCCAGTGCCAGGCAGCGTGGGGTCTCACAGCTCACTCCTGGGAGAGAGCCAGGAGGGAGTAAGCAGGTGAGCCCTTCCTGAGGGCCCCTTGGCCTCCTGACCCTGCCCTGAGTGGAGAGTTGCTCCTTCCCTGACCCGCTTTTCCATTCCCAGAGGATGGGCATGGCCAGGGCTGCCACCCAGCTTGGCACCCGCAGCCTCAGGAGCCCCGCCTGCACTGTGTTTGGGCTGCTCATTCCAAACAACTCACCAGCCAAGGCAACCAGATGAGGTGACATCTGGCTTGAGACTGTTGCCAAGTCACTCCTGTGCCAGCCCTGGCAGGAAGGAGGTGAGTCTTTGTGCCAGATTCTTAAAGAAAGAGAATAAAAGTGTGTGTTCCAGCCCCTCCTTTTCACCCTGACTCCTCAGCTGTCATTTTTCTTTCCCTGGAACTTAGACACTCTAAGGACCCAATATCCATCACTATTTTAGAGCAGACTTTACGCCTGGTGGCGATCAAAGCATTGTGAGTGGGGATGGAGTGGCAGGGCTCAGAGGTGAACCCAGGGATGATGCACACATGCTCACACACATACACACATGATACATCATGAGGGACAGAGGGGTGACAGGGCTCTTCGCTGAGTGTCTTCCATGGGTAAGCTTTTCTGCAGTGAGTGTGTTTCCATTTTACTGAATAGGCTCAGAATACAATAGGAGCTAAGTACCATGTTTTCTGCTCTTTCCCAGTATGGAGGAGAAATAGTAATGACTTTCACTGTATCTGATCTTTGTAGAGTGACAGGCGCAGCCTGGTGCCTGTGGGCCAGGCTGGAACTAGAATCTAGACTCGTCCACTTGTGTTGGGCAGGAGAGAGGGGGTGTATGTACTCAGCCAGGGAGGCTGAGAGAAAGTCTGCAGCCAGGCCAAGTATGGTATCCAGTAGCCATGGCAGCTTGGTTGCTGTATGAGTTTGGGAAAGTTACTTAACCTCTCTGAGCCTCTGTTAGTCATCTGGAAAATAAGAATAGCCTTTTAAAGAGTGTCTTATGAACTTTCAACAAACACCACTACAAGGTAATATTGTCATTTAATTTTAGAGATGAGGAAGTTGAAGTACAGAAAGGTGAAGTGATGGCCAAGGTCATTCAGGTAAATGGGATATCATGACCCAGAAAGGGGAGAGGTGGGGTAGGGGATACCCAAGAGTACACAGGCTAGGACTTATTTCAGGAATGTCAGTTGGCAGATATGGGCAGCGAAGCCTAGGGTGTGCTGGCGTTGTCTCCTCCATGCTGGCCACCATGCACTGCATGTCTTCAAGGTATCCACTCTCCTTCTTATATGAATTAAGCTGACAGCCTACTTCCCAACACAAAAATGTGTTATTTTTTTCACATGTGACCTGTGTCTCCCCTGTTCTGTGCTTGTTCCTTTGATTTCTTTGTCTCTTTGAAACATCTTGTTGTTTAGTTCTGCTTGGTGGCCAGCTGAGAACTCCTTGAAATATATCCAGTTCAAGGAACCAAGGTGAGATTCATGCTGAGAATGGCCTTGAGTCTCGCCTCGTCAGATGTGACATTTGCTTTGTATCGTTTGCGAATGTGATAAACAAGACATACACTTCACAGTGTAGAGGTGATGTAACATACCCTTGCTCTCACAGTCAGCCTTTCATCGGCACCCCTTGGTCCATGGTCAGGGTCAGGGATAGACTTCAGGGTCATGAAATGAGTCAGCAGACCAGATGGAGGACTATGGCAACAACCCAGGCACAGGTCGATGATGGCTGAGCCTGGGAAATGTCAATGAGAATGGGGCGGGTTTATGTACCATTCGGGATGCAGTGTCACGATCTGCTTGGTAAACATGATTTGTTACAAGACTTTAGACGGGAGAATTAACAGTAGCAATGAGATGTATAGCTTGGGGGATATATGGCTGATGATTTTGTGTACCAAGAAAAGGGGCAGGCCAGACGAGCAGCTTTGGGGGAAGAAACATGGCTCTGATTTTGGATGTGCCAAGCCTAAAGCTTGGGGAGGGGGGCCGTGAAGGGCAGGTTTCATTAAGCAGATGGAGAGAAGGGTCTGGATCCCAGAAAATATGGAGTCTGAGTCGTCATTGGTCTGAACAACACAGTACCTGGAACAGAGTTTGCGTTTTCATTATAATTCCTACTTGCTCATTACATTTGAATGCCTGTTCTGCATCCCCTGGTGACTGCATTCTGAATCCAGATCAGGCATCAGTTCTGAGAGTTTTGTCCAGGATCACTTAAATCTTTAAGCTACTCTGGCAGTGCAAAGATCCTTTGAGTGGATTAATGGGATGCAAAGAAGAACCAGTAGATATAAACTTCTTAGACTTTCAGTAAAAAGCTATGGATAGGCTGACAAGCTTCTACACCAAATTCTAATTTCATTTCAAGGGTAATCATTAGATCAGGAGCACAGCAGAAAATCTGTATTGTCACCAATGGGGAACTAGCTTACTAACAGGACGCCAAAGCCAGACATAAATGGCCACATCTCTGGGTGGCAGGGGATGGGGTGTTAAAAATCAAGGTTGTCAGGATCATTTACTTGGACCAGCCTTAGTTTACATCTTTACAGTGATACTCAAAGGGGAATTTAATAATAAATATGTAATTTAAACATCCAAGTTTTTAGATGAAGTTAATCTCTTTCATCATATTGAAAGCAGGTAATATGAGTAAATATTCTGCCATGGGCCCAGTAAATTGTCACACAGTGGACATAAAGTATTTTTTAGTTAAGAAGGCAGCTCTGGTGAGTGGTTAGGAATGGGCTCCGGAGTTGGACTGCCTGGGTTCAAATCCTACCTCTGCCCTTCTCTCTGCTAAGCATCCTCCTTACAGAAATAGGGATCATAAGGCACCTTTCATCAGAGAGGCTGTCATGAGGATCACGTAAGTAACGCATTCAGGATGGTGCCTGGCAGAGTAAGTAAGCACTCAAGAAATGTCAGCTCTGCTCTTCTCCATCTCCTCCCTACCCCCACATGCAATTTCTTTTCCTGGTCTTCCAGAGACAGCGATTTGCACTGAGGTCTTACTAAACATTGATCAAGATATTTCTCCATTAAAAAAAATCACAGGAAAAAAGGTTATCCTCTGAGACCTGTGTCCAGGTTATCCTCAATGGCACCGGTCAGTCCCATCCATCCACGCTGTGCAGCTTGTGACATTTAGTACTCGTGTGGGTGGAGAGCTTGGACACGGGCCACCAGCACTCTAGTGTGGGAAGTCTGTTCCACAGGCTGTGACTGCAGAGTACCAAAAACCTGCATGGCATGCGGACAGTTAGTTGTGCTGGGGCAAAACAAAAAAGGGTGAATGAAGGATCAGTTAGTGCAGCTGTGATCCTGTCACCTTCTCTAGGCATAATCCCTGCACCTCAAGTTCCCACAGGGTAGCATTCCAAGGGCTCAAAAAGATCATCACGTCTTCAAAAATAACTAACAGGGTGAGCAGTGCCACTGAAATGTAATATATCATTTTGAACGTGTGATCTCATCTATTCCTTAAAACAATGCTGAGAGATCGGTCTCTTATCCCCGTTTTGCAGAAGAGAAGGCCAAGCCTCAAGGGCACATGGTTTGGTGGAACCAGGGTTAGAACTCAGACCCCTCTTGTCACTTCCATCTGTACAAACCTGACTTACCTGAGGACCCCTGGAGATACTAGAAGGAATTTCTGATACTTAGAGATACAAAGTGCTACTTTGAATATATAGCCATTGTCTTAACTCCAGTTAACATGGACTTACATGACCTTAACTGGTAACCACACCAATTATATTGTTTTACCGAATTTAAGTTGTGTAATTATCTTATGCTCCTGCCATCTTCTCTCATGGGAGATCTAGTTCTTCCACTCTTTCTGAGCCTTGAAAAAAAATTAAAAGTATGCCTTGGCAAAGAGCACCCATAGCCTGGATTTTTTCTTTTTGCTTTTCCCATTCCCACCCCCACTTCCCGCCCTTCCTTTCTTTAGAAAAAATTCTGACTGTACTTCATTGCTAAGAAGCTTAAACAGCTTGAATAGAGTCTTCGTTAATCCAGACCCCCTCCATCTTATCTGCACTCGGGTTTTACTTTTCCCTTTGTTATTATGTTAGCAATTAGAGGAGCCAAAGAGCGAGCCCTTCACTGACGCCCGCTTAGAAGCTGAGATGGTGCTGCCGGGCCCAGGGAGCAGCGCGTGCCCGTCCCCTGCAGCTCCTGGACGGCGCGGACAGTGCCACAGGGAAACGGCCTCGCAGCCTGTCCCCTTCAGCTCCTGGACGGCGCGGACAGTGCCACAGGGAAACAGCCTCGCAGCCTGTCCCCTGCAGCTCCTGGACGGCGCGGACAGTGCCACAGGGAAACGGCCTCGCAGCCTGTCCCCTGCTCACTGCGCATCCTAAAGCTTGAGCGCAAACGGACAAAAGCTGCTTTCCTTTCTTTCTGTCTTTAACATCATTATATATTCTCTACCATGTGAGGCTGGAAGCTAAAGCATTAAAGCAAAATATATCTTAAGTGAATTTTCTTATAGACTTTATATTTTATTTTATAGTCCTATTTTTAGCTTCCTCTGATAATAATAATAAAAAAAAAATCCAATCATTTAATTCTCAGCCCTAGACGAGACAGTGTGAGGTCATTCATGTTTCAGCCCTGGGGAGAGCCTCTGCTTGCAAGCCGGCCAGCCTGTTTGCAGGTGACTGATGTAACCCACTCCAGGGCAGAGAACATCTCGAGGGAGGCTTTAATTTCTTAATATTGAAATGAGCACAACTTTTATTGTCTTAATCAGTGAGTAAAAAAACCCAATAATATTGCTAAGCCTCATTTTTTAAACTCAGTGTAAGAGGATTTTAAGGAATTGCCATTGCTTTTTAAGTTACTGTTGAAAGTTGATTTTCTCTGCGTTCGGGAACATTCTCCCCGCAGTTCTGTGGATAGATGGTCACACAGCGGTTCAGTGAGACTTGGCTGAGCTGTTGTGTAGACATTACCGCTGGGCGGGGAGAAGGTGTGTGCTCAGGTGTGTACAGAGCGGTTGTACTTGAAAAGAACACGACTTGTCTTTCATCACTTTGCGTGAGCTCAGAACACAGGAGGGCCCATGTAAAACTGCAGCAGAAATCTTTTATGTTGAACTGCCTTCTTTCAGGATATCTGGTTGTATTGAGGGATGTTTTTATGAACAAAGAAAGAATTTACCGATGATAAGTAATAGCCTTTATGAAGTCATAATGAATATGTTTCAACCATTTGTTTGAACAAGTAAGTAATTTTATACACAAAAAACCTGAAAGTTCCTCAACTGCAGGGCCACGTGCTATTCAATTCTGGATCCCTGGTACCTTGTACTGTGCCTTAAAGGGAGACCTTAAAGGTTTCTTGAACTAAATTGAAACAGAAAATTGCTATATGTGTGCATGTATATGTACATGTGGATAGATAGATATTACATTCAATATAAAATATAAAGCATTATGTTATAAATATAAAGCCAAGATACTCAATACCAAGATGCTGTCGGGGCAGGGGTTATACATTTAAAATCACAGTGCAGCTTTGGAACCTATAAAGAATGGTCAAAACTCAGCAATAACAACAAACAGATTATTAAAAAACAGGCAAAAGATTTGAATAGGCACTTCGCCAAGAAGATATACAGAAGTCAAATAAGAACATTAGAAGATACTTAGGAGTATTAGTCATTACGAAAATGCAAATTTCAACCACATTGAAAGACTGCTACACACCGGTTATAGAGTGGCTAAATTAGAAATAAGTTCTGGCAACAATGCAGAGCAGCAGGAACTCTCAAACAGGGCCAGTGGGAATGCAAAACTGTACACCAGTTTGGGAAACCATTTGGATATTTCTCATCAAGTTGAATATGCATTTGCCATGTGACCCAGCAATCCCACTCTTAGGTTTTTACCTAAGAAAATTAAGACTTATGTTTACACAAAAACCTATACCCAAATCTTTACAGCCACTTTCTTCATAATGGCTTCAAACTGGAAACAATCCAAATGTCCTTCAGTTGGTGAATGGATATGCAAACTGTGGTATATGCACACCTGAGAAGGCCCTGACCTCTCACCTCTGGCTGACCTTAAGACCCTGTGCAGGTAAAGAGAGAAAGATAAGGCAGAGCTGAAAGCTGCTATAGCTGTGAAGCTGTGTTTGCTCCAACATACATACAGGGCCAGAGGGTGGAAGACGTTGCTTCACAATATGTAAGGAACCCTGTACCCAGTCAGTAGCTGATTATTTGTTAACTATGTGGAGACATCAGTGTCCACACGCGAAAGGGAAAACAGACTTTACAGAATTAGCCCAGGAAAGTCAGTAAACAATGAACAGTAGCAGCAGCAATAACAACCTGACTTTCAGATTTACATCATATTATTCTAAATGTCCAGTTCTCAAGAAAAATATTATGAGACACAGAAACATGCAAGAAAAACTTATTAGACAAAGACTTTAAATCAGATATTATAAATAGGCTGGAAGAATGAAAGAAAACCATGTCTGAAGA
The DNA here is from genome assembly GCF_054644295.1 of Miniopterus natalensis. Classification (NCBI taxonomy): domain Eukaryota; kingdom Metazoa; phylum Chordata; class Mammalia; order Chiroptera; family Miniopteridae; genus Miniopterus; species Miniopterus natalensis. The sequence goes on along the minus strand of NC_142084.1, from coordinate 58,714,353 downwards.
ATTAAAGGAAAAGCAAGAACAGTGTCTCCCCAAATAAAGAATATCAATAAGGAGATAGAACTTTTAAAAAAGAACAGAATAGAAATTCTGGTCTAAATAGAACTAAATAGAAATTTAAAGGTACAGTAACCTAAATGAAAAAATAAACAAAACAATCCCTAATGGAGCTGTGTTGGTAGAAGAAAGAATAAGTGAAAATCAGTTCCTTGAGATTATTTAGTCCGAGGGACAGAAATGAAAAGAAATGGTGGTGATTGCCCAACTCTGAGACGGTGCTCAAAACCACTAGAGTGTAAACCTGTTATCTTATGGGGTGATAAATAAACCCAATAAACAGTTATCTGAAGGAAAAAAAAGGAAGCACAATTTAGAAAAGGCTCTGGAACACAGGCTCAAAGAGAGAACACTTTAACAGGAAGGGTGAGCCCCTAGCTTAACCGTCCCACTTTACAGTTGAGGAAACTGAGGCCTAGCTGGTAGAAAACTGCCCAGTGACACACACAGACATTGACCTGTCCTACAGCTGCGGTGAGGACCGTGGACCCCAAACTGCCTCAGTTTTAGCGCTGACAGTGCTGCTTCCTGAGTAGCCCCCTATTCCCAGCCAAGTCAAGACCGGTGCCACTCTGTCTGCAGTTCAAATCCGGATGAATCCTCTTCCCCGTGGCTCTGAGTCCCTGAGACTCGGGTGTGAAGGAGAAATGGTGGCATTCAGAAAAGTGCCTTTACTTCACTGAGTTCAGTGCACTAAACCGAAGCCTCTGGCATTTTGCTTTAAGTTCTTTTTTATTCAACCTTTCAGAATGAAGGAGCTTTCCTTTTCATGAAATCTGCATTTCATCCCCAAGGTGAAAGCCAGTGTCCTTGGCTTCCTCTGGAAAATGACAAGTGGGTTCCTTTGTATACTAAATGCAAAGGACATAACAAAAACAGTTCATGGTTTTTGATTTTAGATATGAAAAATAAGTTAATTGATTTCAGATATGAAAAAGCAGATTATCACCCCTAGAGCTATAGACAGGGAGGGAGGGAGGAAAGAAGGAGGGAGGGAGGAAGGGGGAATGGTGGGGGAGAGAGAGAGTGAGAGAGATCCTATAAAACTGGAAGCCATGAAAGGAAAACTCATAGGAAACGTCATTTGAATTCTCCAAAATCACAGTCCTCAAAGGTAAGATCAAATCCAGAGAAAGCAGCAGCCCTTGAAAGTGTCATTGATGTAAGCGCCTCGTGGTGCAGGAAGCACTGTGAAGCCAGAGCAAGGGGCAGTGGCTCCTTCCAGCCATCCACCCCTGAGCTGCTTTTCCTGGTCCACAGTGGGGCTTCACCTTTCAAGGCATGAAGTACAGAAAAGGGAAGGACCCAATTCCTCTTGCACCCAGGAAATGAGGCTTGGAATTTGTAAAGTATGGGAAGTAAAGAGTATCAACTGTGTAACGAAAAAATAAGCCATTGGCCACCTCCTTCCCCTGCATCTCCACCTTGGTCTGAAAGACATCCCTGTAGGCCAGTGGCAAACCTCAGAGGCACCTGCCAGTTTTGTCTGGGTTCAAGTGTTTCCTTTAATCTTGTAAAGTGCTCTCGTGTGTCACTGTGACTGCAGGGCAGACGATGAACAGAAAGTGTGGAGCCGGGTTACCTGACCTGGGAACAAACAGAAAACTAGACCTAACTTGGTGCTTCTAAAGGCCTCCCACTCTCAGCCTGGGTCCCTTTCAGCTCCCCCACCCTTCCTCTCCAGGACCTTCAGCACGCCTCAGGCTTGCCTCCCTGCCTCTCTCCCTTGCTCCCTCCATGTGCTTGGAACAGGCCTTTCACTGCCCTCACAGCCGCCAGTTGTAAAATTCCCAGTTTAGCATTCACCTTTGGGACCTACCTTCCCAGCTGGATTTGTCTTTCCTTCCTCCATGGCCTCAGAGGACCCTGTTTGCACCTTGAATGTTCTAATCTTGCATGCACATGTGTGTCCTGTCTCCTGTAGCCAGATTCTGACCTCTGGATGGATGGACAGCCGTCCTCTTCATTCCCCAGTGTGTGGGCGTGGCTCCCATTTTGTCACATTTAACTGTCAGTCTGCCCCCTCTGGTCATCACATCTTCATCACACGACCCCACTCTCCCTCTAAGCCATAAACTCCTTCAACTCAGGGAACTCTTCCTCCAACACCTAGCATGGTGCCCGCTTAGCTCAGTCCATGGCACATGGCAAATGCCCCACAATGATTACTGAAATTAGTTGATTAAGTGAAGGCAGAAAGTTAAACTTACTGCACAGAAGTCTTAAGATGAGTTTACACTGAGCTGTGCCTGTCTCCCATGATCTTTTGGCATCACAGCTCAAACCAGAGAAAACCAGGGAACTACAGCAGAGGAAATAAAATAATATGTGTGGAGCCCCTGCTTCAGATTGTCACTGCCCTCACACCGGGTCCCATGGGGATGGAGCCACCACCAGCTAGAACAGTGGCCACTGTGGCTGAGGGGAAAGTATGAAGCCCGTGCTGGTGCTGGGCAGCTTCTGCCCAAACACCATGGAGGACCCCTCCACTCGCAGCCTGTTGACCAGAGCAAGTCGCATGCCATCCTGACTTCTAGAGGGATGGCAGGGATGCTGGTGACCACTGATACAGTCTGCCATGCTGGTCCCTAGAGCAAAGCTTCTCAAATTCTAACATGCACTTGGATTGCCTGGAGATGGTTATAAAAAAGGATGATGATTCAGCAGGTCTGGGGAAGGGGCCCAGTTTTGCATTTCTAACAAGCTGATGGCCCATCGCCCACACTCTGAGGAGCAAGGGTAAAGCTTTGAACCCTTACTGGCCAAACTGACCTCCCCCTCTCCCCCTTCTCTGCAGAGACAGAACTTGTAGCTATCATCTTGTGTTGCAAACCAAGAAAAATATCCTTGCTGATCAGAAGATACTTGAAATTTACCTTGAGGGTGAGGGGGACACAGAGGAATAGATAACAAAAGACGCAGAGTCTGGGAAGGACAGAGCACAAGAACATGTCGCTGTTCTAAGAAGCCAAAACCATTCCATCTAGAGGCCACCATTTTCTTCAGTGGGTTTTGTAAATAGACCAAGTTAGATCTAATTGTGTCACCGCTTTATCTGCTTTGCCTCCCTTAGCTCCACAAAGCTGTGAAGGGTCAGTGCAGCTCTGACTGGGCCCTATAAAGGTCTCACCCCTCTGAGCACCGTCCTTGTCAATGTCACATAGCTGTTCCAGGGATCTTCCACTAGCCCTAAGTTGTCCCCCTCACTGTGCCGACAGTCACTCATAAGTCACAGTGGGTAGTTCTGTGGTTCTGGATCCTGGTGCTCCTGTTGTTCCAGAGGCCACCAGGGGCAAACCTGCTCCCTCCACACTTGTGGCTTTGTGGGTGCCCTGGGCCATCCTGAACTGGATACACATTAGCTCAGCCTCAGCTCAGCTCACAGTAGATGGTATTTTTCTTTCTAGTGGTTTTCTTTAAAAGCCATGCCAGTCGTTTAATGTCCTTTCTCAGAAGTTTTGATTTATGGTAATCTGGTCAGCCAGAAGCTGCCAGTGGAATAAAACTGCTGACTTGAGCACTGGCCTTGGCTGAGTTTATTAAGCTTGAACAGTGTGTGCCTATGTGTGTGTGTATGTGTGCACACTCAGGATAGAAACATAACATGGAATTCCATGCAGTTAGACCTGGGAGGAACTGAAGGGGCCTCACATGGGGAATGCAGTTACCAAGGAGTAGGCTGTGCCTGGTACATACTCCCTCCTGCCACTAGAGGGCACAATGAGCAACAGAATCCTTATCTCCTACCCTGCCCCAGAGACTTTTTCTCTAAAGCAGGCCTGGTTGGCCCCTGGGCAACAGTTTCAGGATGAGTTCTTAAAAGTCAAACCCCAATTTTCTGTGAGGCTCAAAGGATAAAAGTTTTTACAGTAGGTAGGGGAGGTGGGGTTAGCCTTTTTTAATGAGGCTTTAAAAAATATGAATGCCCAGCTTGGCATGGCTCAGCGGTTGAGCATCTACCTAGGATCCAGAAGATTGAGGTTCAGTTCCCGGTCAGGGCACATGCCTGGATTGTGGGCTAGATCCCCAGTCAGGGGCGTGTAGGAGGCAGCTGATCAATGACTCTCTCATCATTGATGTTGCTCTCTCTCTCGCTCTCCCTCTCCCTTCCTCTCTCTATGATCAATAAAGTTATATTTAAAATATACATATATATGAATCTGATGAGGTTGGCACTTAGGTCTCTTCTTCCTTTCCTGCTGGCTCTCCCATTGGCAACACAGCCACTTCTCACTGGGCCTTCGAGCTGTTCTTGAATTAGTCATCTTTCTTGAAAATGTCCATTGCCAATTAGATATGCCTGCATGTTTCCAGAGCCCTGTGATGGGGAATGGGAAGTGGTCATGATGACTTTGGACTTGGAGGCCCTGTTCTGAATACTGGGCCCATGGGTGGACGTCAGAGGGTCATAGAAGCTTTGAAATTATAAGCAGATATTTGTGAGTTTATGTGGGAGGAGTGTTCCTTGTGTTCATTTGATTCTCAAGGGAATCTGACCCCCTCCAGGTGTTAAGAATCACTATTATAAATTCAAATTTCTTTTTTATGATACATTGTCTGAAAAGTGAAAAGTGTAGGGTGTCTTTAGGTCACTCCATCTACAGTGAGGATTGAGCTGATATCACATGACAGCCTCATGAGCACTTGTATACATATGCATATACAAGCATGTACATACGCATCCCTCCCACACACGTGCACACATGTACACACATATGTCAGTGTCTCTAAACTCAAGCCCCCCTCCCCCCCTCCCTGCTCTGCTCTGTAGAATTCCAATACAAAGTTCTTGGTGGGCTCCTATCAACCTTTTGTACATTGGACAAACTGTAGGACAGTACAGGCTCAGCTCCCTGGGTCTCACTTATCCTACATTCCCAAATTCCAGGGACCACATGCATGTGGGAAAGAGCATGGAATCCAGGTCCGGACAGACCTGGATTCTTGTCCCAGACCTACCACTCACTCTCTGGGCACATGAGCCTGAGGATGATTGTTAACCAATTTGACTTTCCTTTTGGGTCAAGTCAGAGTAGACATCCAGCCCTGAAGGGTTGCTGGCATGATGAAATGAGAAAGTGCACCCTACAGCTTAGGGGCCCTGCAAACTTCTCCCTGGCTTCCGTTAGAAATTCTATATGGATCCTGGCACTAAAAATCAAGCTCTGCCTCATGACACCGAGTAGGTCTTCTGTCATCTCTTGGCATTAGGTGATGCCTGGGAAGTATATGGAACTCAGTGTTTGGAGGGCATTTGTCCCTCCAAAGAGCTGGGAGACTGTCAGTCCCGGCTTTCTCTGCTGGGTGACCTCAGGTGGGCCTCAGTGCTCATTTTCCATCCTTATAATGCAGTCATTGGGACACAAAAGAGAAGAACTGAACTGCATGTTTGGAGCAAGTCTTTTCACTGTTGTACTCTGTTTGCACTTCTTTGAGGGGTTAGTATACTAACAGGAGGCTACTGACACATGTGGGCCAGGAAGTATCTAAGTAAATTGTGGGTGGGCTTCTCACGGGGCAAGATGTATTCTTTGACAGCTGAAAAAATGATGAGATGACCTGAGAAATATACGTCATGCTTTTGGGTTCCAGGGATGTGAGCAGGGTGGGAGAGAGTTTTATCTAAGTGTGGGATGATCCATGTCTAGAACTCTCTGCGATACTTTGAAATAATATACTGTCCTCTCTAAGAGAAAGTAGCATCTTTATCCGGCCCCCGAGACAGTGGCCTTACGGTAGTGATGTAGATAGTCAGGACGGGGGCTGTCATTCTGCGGCTTCCTGGAGACTGACTTAGCACAAGCCTCCTCCCGCCCTGGCCTCACTGTTCCCCACTGAGAAATGAGAATAACAGTTCCCACTCCTGTCAGTCAGTGCCTCACATGGACTGGAGTGTGTGAGGAAGCCCTTTGGAGACACTGCAGTTTGGGACAAACACAAGGGCTTGGGTTAACACTGGCCTTGCCACCTTGATAACTCCTGACCTTCCCTATAGATGCTCCGCCACAACCTGTGCTGCTGCGACCTCCAGGCTGCGCTTTCTCCGGGAGGCCTAAGAGTGTATCATTTCCATGCAATAGGCTGAGTATATTTGGGCACTTGGGGAATCTCAGCGAAGCTAATAATAAGCTTTTCAGCAGGTTGCAGTAAGCAGAACAGTCAATTGTTCATTAATTTTATTAGAAGAAAGTTTCTTGCCAGCAGACCTGGAAGGATGGGTTGGGCCCAGGCCACATCTCCTAGTAGAGCATCTGTAATGAGGTGGCCCAGCCACTTCCTTGGGCATTTGTGGTGTTTGGCAGGAGTGGCTGGGGCTAGAAACAGTTGTTGGAGAGCTAGGAGCTCTGTCCCAGCTTATTGGCTCCCACCTCTTTTTCCTGCCCCACAGAAATTGGCTTTGACACTGTAAAAGTGCATGGAGGCTTACTTTAGGAGGGCAAAATGGGTGGGCAAGCTTTCCTCCAGCCTGGGGGTTGATGGGAAAGGGAGCCAGTACTGTTGTGTAGTTAAAATATGCCAGGTGCTATGCACTTTTTATGCTTTATCTTAGATTCTCACAGTAGTTCAATGGGCTAGGTGTTGTGCCCATTTTACAAACAGAAAATCTGCTTCCAGAAAGAAAATGACAAGAGAATAAAGGCATAGGAGGTTTCCTGGGGCCATCTAAGAAAGCAGTGAGGTAAAAGTCTGAGAAAAGCATATACCAATTCCATGAGGTGATCTTCCAGAGATTTCTGAACCAGGTGGCACACCCTCTAAAAATCAACAAGAAAAAATATGCCATGAACAAAAAGCTTTAGATCATTGTTCTGGAATCAATAAGAGTGGGAGATAAAAGAGTGAGGGCTGGGGAGTTAGGCCCAGATCAGCTCTTCCTCTGGAGCTGTCCTGGCCGAGAGACCTAGCAGGGAAGGGACCTGAGGGACTGGCTGTGTGGTGGGGCTGGACCCAGCCCTGGAGCCTGGAGAGGTGGGGAACGGGCTGGGCAGGGTTGGGCCCTGGGGCTTGACCAGAAAGAGAGGCCACACACAGTGGAAGGGGAAGACAGTGCAAAACTGACCGTCTCAGACAAGATCTAAATAAGCAGAAAGGGCTGAGGAAGTGGCCCTGCGTCCCTGGCACTGCGTCCGCTGGGTATGTCTGAGCATCATGTCCTAGAGGTGGCTGAGGCAAGTGACTTGCTTTGGTCAAGTGAGAAGGCAGATACCCGGCTGTGGGGAAGAAGGGAAAATAGAGGCTAGATGGGAGTTTTCATTTTCCTACTTCCTCTTCTTTCATATCCAGTTTCTTTTGTGCATTTTTGTCCCCCTGCCCCCTGGTTGTGGAGCCACAACTCTGTGCTGAGTGAGGGCCTCAGCCTGGAGGCCGGCTTGCCCAGTGTGGAGGGGCGATGTTGACCGCGGGCCCGGTGGCCCTGGCATGTGTCTGCCACCTGACAAGACCTGTCCAGAACGTCCCAGTGGAAGGGGAGGTGGAGGAAGGCGTAGCTCTGCTTCTGTGGGTTTTCATCACTGTGGTTGGTGTTTTCCTCTCAAATAAAAGTGAGCTGTCTGCCCTCTTGTGGCAGAGGCCTGGCAGTGCCTGGGCCCCACCTTCGTGCCTCCCTTCCCACTGCTCCCTCAAGGCGAAGCTGCCCCTCTGGGATGGTTGGGGGGTTCAGTGAGAGCTGGTGTGGGGAGGAGGCGGGAGCCTGGCAGTACCTTGAGGGCATCGGCTCACTGCCTCAGGTGGAGGAGTTTCTGGGGAGCCATCCTTGTTCGTACAGGGAGGACAGCCGCCTGTGAAAGAGAAGTCCAGCTGCCAGGGTGCAAGGAGGTGGCCCCAGAGGACAGAGCCCACATGAGGTGGGTGAGTGGGGAGCTGGGCAGACCCGGGAGCCAGGCCCTCGCCCTGATGGAGGCAGAGGAGAGGTGGAGGATCTCAGCGGCGTTCACGGCGTGTCTCAGGCAGGTCCCGAGGCAGCATCTCTGCAGGGCCGCTTCTGCAGCAGTGAGTGGACGAGCTCCGTGGGTGTTCCTGGGCTGCAGAGCTAGTGAGGGTTCCAACTCCACTTGTAAAGCCCGAACCCTCGGGAGCCAACCTTTTATTTGGTGCTTGGGTACAGCTACAAGAAATAAGAGAGGTTCTTGCCCTGGCCGGTGTGGCCCAGTGGTTAGAGCGTTGGCCTCTGCACCTAAGGGTCTCGGGTTTGATGCTCAGCCAAGGGCATGGACCTGGGTTGCAGGTTCACGCCCCACCCCTGGTTGGGGTGACTGCCAGAGGCAACCAGTCCATGTGTCTCTCTCACATCAGTATTTCTCTCTTTCTCTCTCCCCCTCCTTCCCTCCCTTCCACTCTCTGAAAAGCAATGGAAAAATATATCCTCAGGTGAGGACTTAAAAAAAAGAAAAGAAATAGGAGATGATTTTAAATCGGCCCTAAGTGCCCCCTGGCTCTCTGAACTTGGGCCAGGAATACCAGGTCCCGACTTTGTACCCTTTTCTTCCCACTGGCCCTTGGCCTGACCCCCCGCAGCCCTCATGCTCACTGTCACCAGAACCCTCCCCTGCCACAGCCACCTGGTGTCCCAACGCCTCCCTTCAGTGCCATTTCTTCACTGGCAAATACTAGTGATAACTGAAGTGTGTGCATCTCCACTGTGCACGTGGCGCTGATCCGGTTTCCCTCACGGCGAGGTCACTCCTCACCCCAGCCAGGCAGTTCACCGAGCCCAGGCTCTCATTCTCACGGAGGTTCTGCATCCTGAACACAGCACCCACACCAAATGCTGTGTTAGCTGGGGCTCAGGGGCCGAAACAGAAAACGTGTGAGGTGTTTCAAGTAGGGTGGATTCTGTAAAGGGAATCTGGTGCTTCCAGAATCGTTAGAAAGGCTGTTGGAGTGAAGGGCAGGGAAAAGCACCGCTGGATTTCAGGACTTCAGGAAGCTACAGAAATCACTGGAATCCATTGTGATGACTCCGCCTGCAGCATGAGAGTGGACGGTTCTCAGGAGGAGCCGCAGTCTCAGGTCTGCTCGCTAAACATACCTGTGCCTGTCCTCACAGCCGCACCCGAGAGCAGTGGCTTCTCCCTGGACCTGGCCTCCCAGCTCCCACCTGTGCCTCTCCCCCTGGTGGCATCTAAACCTTAGTGCTGCCAGCAGCGGAACCTGGGAAATGCAGTTTCCAAGCTTTCTGCCGATGCAGTGCCAGGGCGAGAATGCCCATGATCAAGACATAGTATCTGACACACTTTTAAAGATAGGTGATAATAGCAGCGTTTCCTTCAGATGGCTGTTGTGAGGCTAAAATTCACATTGTGGAGTCTTTGTGCAGAGCTTGGCACATGGTGAGCCCTCCATAATTGCTAGGTTACAAAAAAGTGTCAAAACTGAAATTGGAATGGCTCTTCATTGTTATTTCTTACCCTTGTGCGGAAACTGGCTGCTTCGGAGCGGTGGGGTGCAACCCGCCCACCTTGGCGAGGATCCTGCCCCTCACCATCCAGCCTGCTTGTCGGATCCTCAGTCAGCCTCATGTGGGCTCAGAGGGCTGAATGGAGGCGCAGGAGAAGGGTGAAAGTTCTCAGGGGAAAACCGAGGCAGTGAACCATGCTGAATATTAATGTGGGATTCCTGGCGCTCTGCAGATGTGAGGACCAACAGACAGTCAGACTGGTCAGGTCCCTTATGGAAACACAAGCCCCAGGCCCCACCTTCACCCCGGCCAGAATGGAATCAGCGAAGCCGGGGCCGAGTCTCTGTAGCCTTGTGCTCAAATACTGCAGGCAGCCTGGAGCAGGGAAGAATTAGGGCACAGCTGAAATCCAAACGGGAAAGGAAGCAGGCTAAAATCCGCCGGGAACAATGTCTGTTTCTTAATCCGTCTCCTGCCCCAAATAGCTCAGCTCTCCTCCCCCAACTTGTGTTTATGTGTCTGTTTCTTTCCCTGGCAGCAGGTGCCACCAGGCCTTCAAGTAGGTCACAGGGGGCAGCGATGAGCCCACGCAGGCCCTCAGGCCATGTCCTCCCCTGACCTCACTCCCCAGGCTCCTGGGCCTGGAGTCACAAAGCCCAGGCCCCAGTGACCCTCTGCTGCCCAGGGCATCCTGGTAGGTTCCTTGTTCCCTAGAACCACAGGGAGCAAGCGGGGGGTCCTCTGTCCAGCCTGTGAGTGGGCAGGGGCCCTGTCCCTGAGATGGAGGCAGAGGGGGCGGCCCTGGGTGGTGCTGCAGCCCTCCCTGCCCGTCCTGCTGGTGCCCTGTCGTCCCCTCCCACTGCAGCCCTCCCTGCCCGTCCTGCTGGTGCCCTGTCGTCCCCTCCCACTGCAGCCCTCCCTGCCTGTCCTGCTGGTGCCCTGTCGTCCCCTCCCACTGCAGCCCTGCTGAGTGCTCTCGGGGACTGCGTTCGTCCAGGGCAGCCAGGGAACCACTCGTCCCTGCTGTTCCCCTGGGAAATCAAGGACCTTATAGCTCGCCCAGAATAACCCAGCTGGGGAGTGGCAAAGCCCAGGCCGGCAGGGACCAACTGCACATCCCTAGCCATTTGTGTCTACCTCCCTCCCAGCCCATTGTCCCCGTCCCTTCTTCTTGGGACCATCTCTGCCCAGGATCGGGTCCTGATCATGCCTTTCTCTCCACAGGTCCTGTCAGAGAATGGCTATGGCCAGATCACGACCGACATCCGGGAGGGACAGGCTTTCTACTATGCAGAGGATTACCACCAGCAGTACCTGAGCAAGAACCCCGATGGCTACTGTGGCCTCGGGGGCACCGGAGTGTCCTGTCCGCTGGGGATTAAAAAGTAATATCTCCCCATGTGGTGGGCCCTTGAGGTCACAGCAGAAACGCTTCCAACAAATTGGGCAGTTCTTTTGAGGTTCACGTCGCTGGCTTTTTGAAGTGCACGAAGCACAAAGGCCCTGGTGGAAATCTGGTTTATTGAGGTGTAATTTACACACAGCGCCATGGCAAGTTGATAACATGTAATTTATTTCCTAATCAGGTGTGGTGGGAGTGGAGCTGTGAAGTTCTGTGGATCATCTGGGGTCTGAATGAGGATAATGAATATGCTGTATTCACTGTTCTCGTGCCTGGGTGCCTGCCGTAGAAGCCAGGGGAGGAAGGAGGAGAGGGGGGCTGGATGGGGCATGCTGGAAATCCTTCATCCAAGCCCTGCCCACCTCACACACCCTGTGCCCTCCAGTGCCTTAAAATCCCCCCAAATTTATAGCCTCAATGAATCATTCACTGAAATGCTTTGCTCTCTGATCCTGCACATGTGTAAGGGGCTTTCTCTCGCTCTTTGGCCCTCCTGTGGCAGAGAAAACGTGAGTTAGCTTGATGAATTCTAGCACGTTGCTTACAGCTATGAGAAATGCTTGTTCTAATAAAAGACTACAGTCTAATAATACAAACTGTGTGATGTCTCATCCATCTTGCACTGTTTAGGTAGGATATCCCTAAGTATTGTAAGACAAAAACCTCAGAGTCATTCTCCCCCAAATGGGAAATAAGATTGAATTTTTTGGAGAACCATCCACCCCTTTGGCCCTTTGCAACTTTGGTAATAATAAGTGCTTTTCACACACACGATGTAGCTGTTCACATCAGGACTATTCTAGTTAGAGAGAACAGACTCGTGCAATCCCTGCCCTGCAGTCTATATTCAAGACAAGGTGTGGGGATGTAAGCAATAATCATGTAAACACATGAATAGATAAGATCATTGCAGGCCCTGAGAAATGATCTGGAGGTGGTTAGTAGGATAAGATCGTAAGTTATGTCTGGGGTTGATTCAGCTACACTGGTCAGGGGAGGCCTCTGTGAGGTGGCAAAACTTGTCGAGAACTAAATTATCTTAATGATGCAAAGGAGACATGTAAACACAGGCTGGGGGAGGAGAGTGGAGCTATTTGGGGCAGAAGACGGATTAGGAAATAGACATTGTTCCCCGTGGATCTTAGCCTGTTTCTTTCTTTCCCCTCCTGGATTCCTGCTGTGCCCTAAGCATAGATAGACCTAATCACTGTCAGCGCCCCCTCTTGGGTTGCTTGAAGGAAATGCTTTCCAAATACAAACTGCATTTGTCTTGTACTGAGAAATGATGTCTCATTTTTTCAGTACAAGTGTGGTGATGGAGAAACAGAAAGGCCAGAGGCTGGAATAGTGTGAAGTCATGAGGGTGGAGCCCCCATATCGGGATTAGTGTTTTATTGGAGAAAGAGACAGGAGCACCCTCTTTTGGTCATATGAGGACATAGCAAGAAGGTTGCTGTCCTCAAGTCAGGAAGTGGGCTCTCCCCTGACACCAGATTTGTTGGCACCTTGATCTTGGATTTCTGAGTTCCAAAACTGTGAGAAATAAATGTTTGCTGTTTAAGGCCCAAAGTTCATTACAGCTATTTTTGTTATAGCAGCTCAAGCTAAGAAAGTAGCCTGCGCTGATATCTTTTTGCTCCTCCAGATTCAGATTCAGCTCCTCTTCATCTTGCCCCACATCCTGTGACTCTTGAATGGACTCTACCAATAGGCTTCCCTGCTCTCGTGGTTTAATTTGGGCCTGGCCCACAGAAAGCACTAGCAGAGACTGAGGGTAGGAGATAAGTTAGGTCAAGGTATGTTGTGCTCTCCCAACAGTCCCCGGGGGTTGGTTCTGTGTGGGTGGTACAGGCCCCATACTATCACTCATTGTGACCTATAGCACTGTCGTTTTGGGGTTTACCTAAACCCTGTTCACTTTGTACGTGTTCCCTGTATGAATGAACCTCTCCTTAATTATCCGGTTTGAGTGTGCCATCTGTTTCCTGGCAAGACCGTCACAGACACAAATGGGGAAGGAAAACTTTCTTCCATAATTAATTCCAAAAATTACTATAAGAAGATGCTCCTGTTCTATGTTCATGTCAATTAAGTAAAAATGTTTTAAAATACTATACTTTAGTATGTAAAACCACAGGTTTTAGAGCTGAAAGGAGTTTTATAGATAATTTAGATGACTGCCCTCATTTTATAGATGAGGAAGCTGAGGACCCAAGAGGCAATTTTTCACTATCAGAAAGTGCCACAAATTCATTCATGTATAAGAAAGAAACCTCCCTCCTGTGGTTTTCAGGCCACTTGCCTTGGTCCTGGCCTCGGGGGCCACCAGAGAAGTCTGGCCCTCTTCTTTAGGAGACAACAGATACTTTAGGATATTTGAAGACAGAGACCACTCTCCCCAGATCCCCAAATAATCTTTTCTAGGCTAAATAGCTTTGTAGGTTCCTTCTCACATCCTGATTCACACCTGTGGTCCGGCACTACTAGATGCCCTGGGCCCAGAAATGAAGGTGATTTGTCTAAGGCCATGTTGTCTTAGCATGTAGCCACTAACCACAGTGGCTATTTAAATGTAAGTTAATTAAGATTAAATATAATTAAAAATCTAATTCCTTAGTTGCACTATCTAATTTCAAGTACTCAATAGATAGCCACAAGAGGCTTGTGGCTACCATATTGGATTTAAAACATTTTCATTATCACAGAAGGTGATTGGATAGCACTAGAGTAAGAAGGGAGTTTGATGGGACTTGTATGTCCTTTATTTCATGATTTCCTTTCGTTAATGCAGTAAGTCTTCTTGCTGCCCCACAGGATTAATAAAAGCCTAAGTATTTTTCATCTGAACTGCCTTCAAGACAGAGCTCTCGCCTGGCTGCGCATGGCTCAGTGGTTGAGCATCGATCTAGGATCCAGGAGATCACAGTTCGATTCCCGGTCAGGGCACATGCCCTGGTTTCGGGCTTGATCCCCAGTGGGGGGCGTGCAGGAGGCAGCTGATCAATGGCTCTCTCATCATTGATGTTTCTCTCTCTCTCCCTCTCCCTTCCTCTCTCTGAAATTAATAAAGATATAATTAAAAATTAAAAAACAAAAAATAAAAAGAGCTCTCCACATTCTTATACCCTTTCTCTATTATCATTTTAACCTTTGTTATAGGAATTGCCTTTCACTCTTTGTTTTGTTTATTTGGGCCCTGCCTTTCAGTTTGTTAAAATAATTTAATTTAGACTCTGACATCTGAAATACTGTTTTCCTCTCCCAGTTTTGTGTCATGCATGAGCTTCATTAGCTTGTCCCCCATATCTTCTTGAAAGTCATTATGCAAAATATGAACAAGGCAGTTCCCTCAGAAAGATATGCCACTTGTATACAGCCTTAGAGCATCTATTATACTTGGCATGCCTTGTCCCTCTGCAGCTGCTCCTGATCCTTCCTCTCTCGGTCTCTTAGAAATTGCTGGTAGATTTCGTGCTTTTTCCCTCTGAGCCCAGATATACCTTCAGAATTCCTCTCCACAGAGGACATTGGGCAGCGCTTATCTTGGGATAATGTGGTTTAATTCACTGCCCATAAAATCAGGAAGTGTGGCCGGTGAAAATCAGCAAAAGTTCCAAAGTTCAAGCCGTTCTCTAGTTTCAAATCAGGTACTTCAATGGCTCTTTTCCATCATTCAGCATGAATATTCTCTGTATTTCTCTATAACTTGACTTGTTAAATCAACCTGTATTCCTGGGATACATCTATCTGGTCATGATATAGTATCCTTTATATAATGTTGGATTTGATCTGCTAAAGTATCCGTGAGAAATTTTGCTTCTATGTTTATGAGGGACATTGATTCAAGTGTTTAGACCATTAGATTTGATGTGATGACTTATATAGCTAGGTTTAAATCTTCTATATTTTTGTTTTCTACTTGTTCTACCTGTTCTTTGTTCCTCTTTTCATTTTTCTCTCACTTCTTTCTTTTAGGATATTGAGTATTATTATTGGTCCGCGTTTTCTTATAATGTCTTTGTCTGATTTATGGTTTCAAGATAATGCTGACCTCATGGAGTTGTTTGGAAGTCATTCCCTCTTCTTCAGTTTTCTAGAAAAGTTAGTTAGAATTAGTATGAGTTTTTCTTTAAATGTTTCATAGAATTTGCCAGTGAAAACATCTGTTTTTAGTTTTTTTTGTGAGAGGGTGTTTAATTGCAGATTCAATTTGTTGAATAGATATAGGGCTATTGAGATCATCTGTTTCTTCCTGAATGAGCTTTGCTAGTTTTTGTTTTATGTGACATTTGTCTGTTTTATCTAAGTTGTCAAATTTGTTGACATAATAGTCCCTTCTCTTCTTAATAACCATAGACTCTTCAGTGATGTTACTTCTCTCACTACCGATATTAGTCATTTGTTTCTTCTCTGTTTTTCTGATCAGTCTTTCTACTGATTTATCAATTTTATTGATCTTCTGAGTGAACCAGCTTTTGGTTTTATTGATTTTTCTCGGCAATATTTCCTATCCAATTGATTTCTGCTCTAATCCTTATTATTTTCTTTATTCTGCTCACTTTAGCTTTGCTTTACTCTCCATTTTAGCGGTCTCTAGTTGGAAGCTAAGATCATTGTTTCAAAACCGTTTTTCTTTCCTCATATAGGTATGTAGCGCTGTAAATTTCCTTTTACTACCTTTGTGGAACCTCTCAAGTTTTGATATGCTGTGTTTTTATTTTTCACTTAGTTCAAAATTCTTTTAAATTTTTTTTAAATATTTTTTCTTTGACTTATGGGTTATTTACAAGTGTTATTTAGTTTCCAGCTATTTGGAGATTTTCCAGAGATCTGTTATCAATTTCTAATTTAATTCCATTGTTGTCAGAAATCATACTTTACATATCTTGAATGCTTTTGAAATTATTGAGACTTATTTCACAGCTCAGGGTATGATCCGTGCAAATGTCTTAAGTGCGTAGCATGTGGCACGCAGAGTTACACGGGGATGACAGGCTAGTGCCCCCCCCCCCCCCGGTTGGTTGTTAAGAGGACATAACACTTGAGAAGTGAGTCCTTAGTCCTCAGGGTTTGCTACCTTGCAAAAGACAGTTTTCTCCAGACACACTCAGAATGACTGAGTCCTCGATCTCATTTTTAACCCCTGGTGGGGAACTGGCTGATTTGGTTCGACCTGTTTTGGCCTTGATCAGATTCCTGTTTATCGTCACAGGCCTGCCTGGTTTCAGGACCGCCCGTCTCCTTTATTCCAGCTCAGAGGGTGAATGGAGATTCCGAATTCCATGTGAGTGCTCAGGGGGAAAAAATGAATTAAGGAACAAGGTCAATATCGAGACTAGATCTAACATTCTTAGATGACTTCGGATCTTTGCTCTAAACAGAATCAGTCTAATTAATTCCTCTGTGAAGGCACAAGCCCAGGGACCACCTTACCCACTCTGTCCCAGGTGGGATTAGCAAAACAGGAGTCAAGTCTCTGTCATCTTGTACTCAAATGCCCTAGCTGGCTGGTAATAAGAAAGAATCAGGGCATATCTCAAATGCAAAAGTAGAAAAAGAAACAGGTACAATCCCTAGGGAGAACTTCCTATTTCCAAATGTCTCCTGTCCCAAATAGCTCTGCTCTCCTCCCTGGTTGTGTTTATATGTTAGGTTCCTTTCTCTTGCAGCAGATGCCACCAGACAGACAGTCTCTGAAGTAGGTCAGCAGAGTGGTGATGAATTGACACAGGCCCCCCCGGCTAAGCTGTGCCTTATCCTCACACCCCCTCTAGTTCCCTGGCCTGCTTTCCCTGGCATCTCAGGCCTGTCTCTGTGCCCCAGAACCACAGGGGCTTGGGGAATCCTCTGTCCAGCTCCAGGACTAGGACCTTGCAGGTGTTCAGCCCTCTTGGCTGGAATGAGAGAGTAAGGTGGATCTTCGTGTCCTCAGCACTTTCTGCTTCTCTCCAACCCCGAGTCTGATTTCAGCAGACAGTTGTCTGTTTTTCACAGCAGCCAGGAAACCGCACTTCCTTCTAGCACTTCCATCGCATTGGCGGCTGTTTCAGACACGGACAAGAGCAAAGTCAGGGCTCCCCTGTGCATAATGTAACAGCATTGGTGTAGTAAGGAATAGGTTTTGGTGCCAAACAAACCTTATTTCAATGGCCAAGAGACTGGGACTGAGAAAAATAAATGGCTTGCTCAGTATAACCCAGAGAGGGGCAGAACCCAGTGTCAAACTACAACCTGACAATTCCTACCCCAGTGTACTCTTTGCTACCTCATTTAAAACTTGTGTTTCCCGTGAGTGCCTCTCTCCTTCCTTGCTAACTTCCGTTAAGTGTCTAGGTCCAGATTTTTTCTTTTCCTCAAGATGCCCTGTAAGAGAATAGGAATGACATGCTATGACTAATACTTGAGAGGAAAAACATGATATTGAGCTGAAGATGACCATTAGCAATGTTGAAGCAAAAACCCTAATGGATACTGTGAACTGGGGAGGGGGCAGGGAATTTTCCTTTCCAATGGATTAAAAAATAATCTCTTGGTGTTCACTTCTGGGTAGTGTGCTGTACGTACGTACTCCCACTGTATCAACAGGAAAACCTGAATAATTTTTTTAAATGACAGCATAGGAACGCTATGAGAGCAGTGACTAAATGAACTAAACATTTCAGAGAATCAACACTGCTATGAAATGAGCTGATACTGCCAAGTTGCCCACATGTTTTTGTCCCTCCTCTCCCCTGGAGGACTTTCCAATTCTGAGCAGAGGCTGAGAATCAGACTTGGTTCAGAAGGAGGTCATCCACAGGAGCAGAACAGGGAGAAACCAGTAAAGCCCTCAGGTGCTGTGCGGGTCTGGAGGGGAAAGAGGAAACTTGAGAGGCCCCAAGTGCACAGTTTTGAGCTGAATGAATGACTGGCAAGCAGGCTAGACTAACATCTTCTCAAAGGTCAGAGGGAACTACCGTGCAGTCTCCAATGCTTAGGGAACAAAGATCCGGCACAGGAAGGAACCTGCCTCAAGAGCACCACTGCTGTCGTCAAGACAGGCGCCAGGTTGAAGCTGCCAGAGATGTAGCTTGGGAACCCCAAGTCTCCTGCAGACTTTCAAGGCTGAGAAGTTTGAGACCTGCCAGGCTCTCAATCAGGACCTGCAAAGGCCATGCCCAGAAAATAAGGAGCAGAGAGAGAAAGGCTGAGTCTATCTGAGCTTTGACTGCAAAGACAGCCATGACCCTGCCGATCCCTGATGGGATTTTTAATTCATCACCCAGCAGAGAACAGGAATCTCTTCAGGTAGAAGACAACAGTGTGTGGATAGGACCTCTTCTCCTTTTATCTAAAGGTGCAATGCCGAGTATTTGAATTGCTCACATTTAATGAAAACTTTACATTAGAATTACTAACCATACAAAGAAGCAAGAAAATATAACGCCACAGTCTAGACATTAACATTGCCAGCATAGATTAAAGAGAAAGCCAACTATATGCCACTTACATGTATTAAATATAAGAACACAGAAAGATTGAACTAAAAGAGATTATGTAACACTATCCAAAAGATGGCTGGTGAAGCTATACTAATCTCAAAGTAGACTTTAAGGCATAAATAGAGACAGATCACGTGGGATTCAGACATTGGAGGTGCCAGGCATGGAGCTCTAGGTGAACCATAATTAATATGTTAAATAAAATGGAGGGAAGGTGGGCAGAACTAATGAAAAGATTCAAAACTTGGTGACTGGATTAAGCAAAAAACAAAACAAAAACCTCATAGACCCAGACAACAGTATGGTGATTGCCAGAGGGAAAGGGAGGCGGGGGAAGGTAGAAAGTAAAGGGGGGATAAATGGTGACAGAAGGAGACTTGACTTTGGGTGGTGAACACACAATACATTATACAGATGATGTATTATAGAATTGTACACCTGAAACATATAATTTTATTAACCATTATCACCCCAATAAATTTAATAATTTTTTTTAAAGAATTGTAATTTATAAATAATTGATGGGTTTATAGAACTCAAAAAATACAATATCTTAAATTAATAATGGAATGGGTTGTTTCCACTGCATATTAGAGGCAGCAGAACATAGAATTAGTTAACCGAAAGACAAGTGCTGAGACCAGAAAACAAAACGTGCACAGCAGTAGAGACACGTGGGACAGATTCAGTGTCCATCACATCTATCATTACAGTTTCAGAAAGAGAGCGGAAGAAAGGGATGAGATGAAATTAACATTCAAAAAGGATTGAATCAGCATTTTTCAGAACTTAGGACCATCAGTCCCCATATTTAAAAAGCTCAGAGAACCTCAAACAAACCAAACACAAAAATGCCACAGCTAGGCACATCATGGTGAACCTCGTGAAAACCCAAGACAGAAGGGGAAAAAAAGACACGTCACCTTCCGGAGAGCAGCCATAAAAATGACAGATGACTTCTCAACAGGAACGATGGAAGCCAGAAGATAGTGTAATGGCATCTTTAAAGTAATGAAAGAAAAATAAGAGACAGGCTAGAATCCTAGCCCAGCAAAATATCCTTCAAAAAATGATAGCAAAATGAAAATGTTTTGAAGCAAATGAAAACTGAGGGAATTTGTTGCCAACAGGTTGGCGTGAAAAGAGTAATGAGAGGGGAGTACTTCCAGCAGAAGAAAAATGATGATGGAAATATAAAATGTGAGATGGAGGAAAAAACAGAAAGAATAAATGTGTGGGTAAATATAAATGAATATATAGTACAAAGCAACAACTATGATGTCCTTTGGGATTTAAAATACCTATAGAACTAAATTGTGTAACAACAGTGACATGAAAGGTGGGATTTGGTGAATTCAAAGATTCCGAGCTTCTACCGGCATCAGAAAAGTCTCTGGGGAAGTGTGTTGTCCCAAGGACACAAAGTAAAGAGGCAGACCCTAGACTGTACCATGATCCAGGGTAAACCTCAGACTGTGTGACTTCACTCCCCTTTGTCCAGAGCAAACCTGACATGTGGTCTCTCTAAATGAACATGTTGCTGATACACATGAGGAAGGCATCATAATTACTTGTCTTCGTATCCAAATCCAGAAAGCTGAGACTTAGAGAAGTTAAATAAGTGGCCCAAGGTCACATAGCTTGCAAGAGACATGGCCAGAGGCAGAACACATTTTTTCCAAGTGCCCCGAGTTTCCTGAGAGCAAGGCGGGAGCAGGTAGTTTTCCATGCTCAAACCACACTGGCTTCTGCAGACTCGAGTTCTGCTTCTCTCATTCACTTCTGAAAGAATTTCTTCAACTAGCAGTCAGCAGCCAACAGCGAGAACTTCAGGGAATAAAAGTTTCCGAGGCAGCACTGCTGGAGGATACCAACTGGATTCAAAAGCTGATATGAGACCTCCCAGGCTCACACCATCTGCTCTGATCCATCCCTTGTTCTGACTGGTTGGTCATTTGGGAAAAATCTGTGCTCTGAAATTATCCAATTCTAGAGGCGCCTGGAATCCACCAGGAAGAAACATTTTATATCCCCCATGGCAGGGCACAAGGAGGCTCTGCCACTCCCTCTTGTCTCATGACACTGATGGATCCATGATCTCACTTTCTGCTTAAAAACCCCCAATATTTGAGCTCCCTGAAAAGTCCCTAAGAATGATGATAATCACAGCTCTCAAATTTTGTAGGATGGCACAAAATGCAATGTAGTTTCCAACAAAAGTTCATCATTAAACGTGTATAGCAATATCTGAATTGTTATCTCTTCACAAGAATTTTGGCTTTAAAATTTTTTAATTTTATTAAGGTATGATGTACATCCCATAATATCTACTGGTTGTAAGTGCACTGTGGTTTTTTAAATTTTATTTTAGTAGGTTTGTAGTTGTGCAGCCATCACCACAATCCAGTTTGGGAATATTTCCATCATCCGAGAAAGTTTTACCGTAAGCTTTGAAATTGACGACTCTAAGTCCCCCAGCTTTGTTCTTCTATTTCAAAATTATTTGTGCTATAATGGGTCCTTTGCATTTCCATATATATTTTAGGACCAGCTTATCAATTTCTATCAAAATAACCTGCTGGGATTTTGACAGAGATTACATTGAAATTATAGATCAATTTAGGGAGAATTGCTATCACAATAATTTTGAATTTTCTAATCTATGAAATGTCTCTCCATTTATTTAGATCTTTAACTTCTCTCCACAGTGCTTTGTAGTTGCCATGATGCACCAGCCCCGTCTGGCCTATCACTCTCATATTTCTACTGCTTCTGTTACGCCAGTGATTGCATTGTTCATTGTTTCAAGGCTAGTTGTCCTTCTCAACATGTGTGTTGGGGTCAGACAAGGGGGATGATTCATTCAAGGTCAGTAGTCCCCGCACTGGCACTAACCTTGGCTGCAGCTGTGCCCATGGATGGTCGAGAACACAGACCTGGACAGCAAGGACAGAGAACAGGGGTTTGCCTCCTGTCATTAGTCAGGATCATAACCTTGAAACCATACAGGAGGGCCTATCTTCAAATTCTTTGTGACTATCCAACCATAACAATTGAAATTTTTAAAATATGGGTCAAGGGTACCTTAGCCTGCATATTGGAATCTCCCTCAGTAGATGGTTTTGGTCCCCCTGGAAAAGAGAGAAGCCAAGGCTGGCCTTCAAGTGGAAAAGCTCTGTTAGCCCCAAATATGTCATGCTTTCTAATTTAGCTTTGAGGTGGTCAAGAGGACCCTTTCAGAACATTCTGATGTTTTGAATTTGGCTGGAGACAGATATACAGGCATCTTCTGGGAAGGCAGGGATGGAAGAGAGACCATTCCTGGGGCAGGAGAGGCAGCTTCAGGCCGGCTTCATCTGTACATGCAGCCAGAGTTGTTCCAAGGGGTTGTACCAATTTGTCCTCTGAGTAGCGGCATATACGGCTCCTGTGTCTTCACATCCTGTCAGCCTCAGCATTACTAGTATTTTTAATGTTAGCCCTTCTGGGAAGTTATAGAGTTATTTCATTGTGGCTTTTAATTTGTATTTTCTAGATAGTAAGTATAAAATGTTTTATGCATGTTTATTGGCTATTTGAAGATTTTTTGTTTGTTTGTTTGTTCAAGACTTGTGCTCAAGGAGGCCTCTACTCATCACATATAGTCATTTGTTTTCTGGTTAAACAGACCAATGAAGACCTTAGTGGGCTTTATTTCAGTGCTGGGGACCCCATTATTAGTGACGACGGCCAAAGAGTCCCCTGCTCACACAATTGCAGTGATTTGCCGATCCTGTTACTTACCACAGTTGCTGTGTCCATCCTATTTCTAACAGTCAACACCTCATCTTTGACATTCAAGGATGAACTTGATTTTTCAGGATTACCTCTGTATTAATCACTGAAGCCCATTTCAACCTCAGCATCTAACATGCTCCTCCCCCATTCTCAGATGACAGATACTAGACAGTGTATCGGGTGTGCTGGGTTTGGTGGGTATGAAAAAACTAACTGCTGTAACACAAACTTAAAATTTTATTTTTTTGTTCCAGTAACATTCCAATGTGTGCATCCCTATTTAATGGATAGTTTCTTCCATAGTACCCCACATTTTACTTTTAGGTATTTACCCAAGAGAAATGAAAACATACACAAAAAACTTGTTACAAGACCCTTCATAGTTGTTCTCTTTTTTAAAAATAATAGCCCCAAACTGGAAACGATTTGGGTGTTCATCAAGATATGTGTGGAATACCACTCTGCAGTAATAAGGAGAGAGCTACTGACATGAAAAAGTGCATACTATGTTATTCCATTAATAGAAAGTTCTATAACAGACAAAACTGACACAGTGAAAAAAGCAAGAATGGTGTTTGACTCTGTTGGAGTGGATGGAGCATGGGAACCAGTTGGGGTTGGTAGGGGAAGGATTTGAAAGGTCTTTCTATGGTGTTGGAAATGTTCTATATCTTGATAGAAGTATGAGTTTACATGGCTGTATGCATTTTTTAAACTCATCAAACACTACACTTAAGATCAAAGCATTTCTATTTAAATCATACCTCAATATGAAGATAAAAACCCTACTCTGATCTTCATTACTTCCTTACAGGATTAGCAAACATCAAAGTTTGACGTGCTTTGCGATGGAGGCAAAGCAGCCCCCTCCTTGCACAGACTCCCTTTCATAGGAACCTGGCCGAGTGGCCTGGCTGTTTCTGCTTCTCCATTAGCCTGTGTCCTGAGATGAGGGGACAAGACTGTGGCGTCAGTCTCTTCCAGCCTTGAAGGCCAGGCTGCCATCACTGCCTCTTCACAAAAAAGAGGAAATTCTTTTTAAACCTACCTTTCTCCGGGACCATAACCCATCTGCTCGTAGACAAATTTACCTGCTTACCAACAGCCAAAATTCCCGTGGCAACTCTGCAGGCTTGGCAAAGCATAACCGTATACGGATTCTGCCTGCTCTTGCCCACCTAAATGCTTCTCCACCCGCCCTTTCTCTAGAGTCTAATGGCAGCCAAGCTGTCTTGTTCCAGTGAAGACCAACATAGAGAACCTCCCTTTTTATCCTCTCTGTTTAATTTTTCAATCACAGTTTACATTTAATATTATTTTATATGTTTGAGATGTACAGCATTTGTTAGACATTTATATAATTTACGAAATGATCCCCCTGATAATTCTAGCGCCTACTTAGTGATGGGATTGCAAATTAATGCAACCACTGTGGAAAACAGTATGGAGGTTCCTCAAAAAATTAAAAACAGAGCTACCAGATGACCCAGCAATTCCACTTCTGGGTATATATACAAAAAAATCCAAAACACTAGTTCAAAAATATATGTGCACCCCTATGTTCATTGCAACCTAATTTACAATAGCCAAGATATGGAAGCAACCCAAGAGCCCATCAACAGATGAGTAGATGAAGATGTGGTACATATATACAATGGAATATTTCTCAACCATAAAAAAGAATGAAATCTTGCCATTAGTGACAACATGGATGGACCTAAAGGGTACTGAGCTAAGTGAAGTAAGTCAGACAGAGAAAAACAAATGCCATCCTCTTTTCTCCCCTCTCAGAATACATGTGCACAAAAGTTGATTTTTCCTTTTGGTTTTATGCTGTTGTTCACAGCTCAAGGAATTCCACTCAAAGCAAACTCAAAGGAAAACACATCTTTTTGAATACAGCTTTCACTCTCTCTTCAATGTGCTGAGTTGCCTCAGAAGGGAATGCCACTTATTATGTCTTGCCTGATTGGAAGAATTATGCTCATGGATGATCGCATAAAGGATGGAGAGTCAACCCATTCTTCCAGACGGCCTAAAATGCACCCTGGATTAAGTCAAACTCGGAGCTGTTTGCTAGAACAGCCTCCCAAGCCTGTGCTGCTCTTCTTTTGATTCTGTACCACCCCAGTGTATTTCTCATTTCCTTTTTTGCTTCACGTTGAGTTTATGATGCTTGCAAGCATAGGTGCCTTGGTCACGACAACCCATTCATGGTATTTCTTTCCGGCCTCATCTCTAGCACATTTCTACTTCAGTTATTTCCTGACCCTGAATCTTAGCATCATTGTGCATGATCTCTGGGAGGTAAAAACAGCACTTACGGGGGCTGTGGACCAGGTGGTAGATATGGAAGCAAAAGAGGGTGACCAATGAGGATCTTTCTGGAAACCAAATCTGTTGGTCTCAGGGATGAGCTACAAATGAAGGGAGAGGAGTTGGAATGTTTCTTATTTTGGGAGCAGAAAAATTGAGTCATTCATCTCTTTGGAAGATGAAATAAGTTGTGGAAGCATACCTGTGTGTAATTGAAAAGAGTAGGCTTTCAGTTTCAGAGATCCCTGGCATACACTTCCCCATGGAAGAAGGCTCCATCCAAACCTTTGGAGAGGACTCAAGCTGAAATTGGTAACTTGCCCCCCTGTTCCAGGGGAACCATAGGTGTGAATGTGGGCCCCAGGTTTTTTTTATACCCTATAGGTATATGATTGTTTCAGGCACAACTAATCATATGAGAATCCCTCCTCACAACCTTTACCTGCCCTTGACCTTATTTCACAAACTGAGGAGGACACTTGGTTTTGAGGCAGCACAGTGTTTAGTCACAGGGTTAACAGAAGCATCACAAAATATAGTAACAAGATGGCCCATGGTGATAGAAGCAAACTGTACCCGGAGTCTGGATGATACATGTAGGGCCTGCCTGACAGCGTGGTCTCCTCCGTGATCCATTCCAGGTAATTAGACACCTTAGTGTACACTCCAGGCTTATTCTTCCGGCCACAGCCCACTCCCCAGCTGACGATGCCCAGCTGGTACCATGTGCTTTCCTTTCTTTTCTGGCAAACTAGAGGCCCCCCACTGTCACCCTAGGAGAGAAAAGTTGTTTGGGAATGGAAGGGACAGTAACAAGTTACTTCTATAGCCTATTGTGTAGGCACCTGGCAAAAAGCACTTACGGTATCTTTTGATGAGCAGACATTTTTACTTTTGGTTAGACTCTCCAACTACATGGCTATGCTCCCAGATCTGTGACTGTCAGAAAGACTGGCAAGCAATTTGGTCAAATGCAATGCTAATGGCAATTTGGTCAAAAAAGGAATATCCATCATCATCCTTTAACAGAAAACTCAGCTATGGAAAAACAACATGAAGAATACCCATGATTATAGAAATAAATTTGTGCATAAACACACACGATTGCACATGAAAAGAATGTCTCAGGTGGGAAGTGGTAACCCTGTAGCAGTGGTTTCTCTGGGGAGTATCAGAGGTAAACTGTAGACCATCTATACCGCTTGAATTTTCTTTACCACATACTCGAATAAGTGAAATAAACATTTCTAATTCCAACCATGCAGAGGAAACTCCTTAGTCAAATATAACTTTCCACATCCTTACATACGCGCATATGCATAGTCATTTTACAGGAATAGGATCAGGCGGTACCTATTTCACAGCTTACAAAGCTTTATCTTTGAAGATATTAAATGATGCAAAAAAACTGATAAGGAGCATCATTCAATGATATGCCCCAAATCCTAATACAAAACCAATAACATAGAAAAAACAGGACACGTGTTTGATTTCTTTAACCAGAATGTTCTCCTTGTGAGCAGGCTGCTGTGCCCATCAGCTTCCTTGGAACCAAACCATCCTTTACCAAAATCCTTGAGGTCACTGGAAAATCCCATGATCTTTCTTTAAAATAAATTACAGTCACTTCTCTGGAAAAAGAGAGGATCTCCATGAAAGATCCTGGGCACAACAGCAGTACAGTTAAGAACCTAAATTTCTGGAGCCAGACAGACCTCGGTTCAAATCCCAGGGTGGAGCTCTAGCTGAGAGAACGGGAACGTTTTCCTCGGTGTTTTGAGGCATGGTTTTTGTGCTGGTGATAATCGCACCTCTCCGGCGGGACAGCTGTGTGAATGGAAGGCCGTGACGGGCGTGCGGGGCTAAGCCCGCCCTGACACGGGGGGCGCTGTCCTCCATGGTAGCTCCCAGCACCTTAGCCGTTGTTGAGCAGCCGTATCTGAGCACGGCTAGGCTACGTGGCTGGCGTTGGAGCCCCGTTTCTACTGGAACCCCAAAAGTGGCTCTAACTCTAGAATTCTGGGCCTGTAACGTATCTTGCTGGTGTATCCCCCAAAGGCTGTCAGCTCCCCTCATCCTCAGTTTCCCCATCTGAAATAGGCCGGCTTCCTAGGGCTGGTGCGTAACCCTTTCATGTATTTGGGAGTGGCTAGCATGCTACTGAGCACTGATAGGCATGGAGATGGTGACGGAGAACACGATATTCACAGCGTTTCCCGTGGCCCTCCCGTACAGCGCGCTGCTCTGTGTTTGTGCATTGACTCCATTTCCACAACAGGTCTAAAAGGTGGGCACTCTGAGTATCCCCATTTTACAGATGATAAAATCTGAAAAGGCGCAGGCACCGAGGGAAGCCGCAGGCAGTATGCAGAGAAGCTGGGAAAGAAGCTAAGGGAGCCTGTACCCCCAACCACTGCCCTGCACAGCCTCTCTTTGGTTACAGAACATCTGTACTGGGTGGAATAGCATCTCTCCCAAATTCGTGTCCACCTGGGACCTCAGGCTGGGACCTTATTTGGAAATAGGGTCCTTGTATATGTGATTAGTTTAATTAAGATGAAGTCCTACTGAATTAGGGTGAGCCCTAGTCCAACAATATCCTTTTAAGAGAAAACAGAAGACACACACACAGGGAGAAGGCCGTGGGAAGATGGAGGCAGAGGCTGGAGTGATGCTTCTATAAGCTAAGGAATGCCAAGGATTGCCATCAGCCACCGGAAACCAGAAAGGGCAAGGAAGGATCCTCTCCTGGAGCCTCCAAAGGGAACACAACTCTGCTGATACTTTGATTTTGGACTTCCAGCCTCAAGAACTGTGAGAGAATACATTCCTGTTGTTTTAATCTACCCTGTTTGGGGTCACTTGTTGCAACAACCTTAGGAAACTTATCCAGAGGAGGAATATGGGAGCCAATTATCCTAGAGAGTTTGGCCAGCCCTCTGTGGCAGCCCTTCTCCCAGCAAATTAGAATTTCTCCAACCTCCATTACCTGGCAGGCGTCCTTCCCACCGTGAGGGCTTCCCGCACACAGCATGTTCCTGGTGAGCAGAGGCATAGCATGGGAGCACTTTTTCCATTTGACCAGCTTGAGGTTGACTTTCTGCAGATCCAGCTGCATACCTCCCAGAGGAACTGACCCAGAGAAGAAGCAGATAGGAAGAGGACCCTGAGCTCAAAGTGGTCCCTTTGAGTGGAAGTCAGGCACCCCCCACATTGTGAATTTTCATCTCAATGACAAGGGAAGAGCACAACCCAAATTTGGACTGAGTGAGGACGGGGTAGGAGAGATGACCGGGAGACTCTAAAGCCCACTCTCTCAGAATCCCGAGGTCCCCAGAACTGGACCCTACTGGATTTCCGCCTGCCTGCACCATCTTCTTGCCCTGCAGAAGTTGCTGGGCTCCAACTAGGGTTCCTAAAAAGGTGTTTCTTTTAAATCCACAAGGATGTAAAGAGAATCCACAGTGACAAGTTCTGTCCTAGGGCCCTCAGCACATAAAGATGAGCTTGAATTTGTCAGGGCCCTTGAGGAATTCACTGCCTATGGAGGAGCTGAGCCCAACACCAAGAATGTTCACTCCCCAAAGAGGAGGATAGTTTTCTCTTTGTACGGTATTGCTGAAACCCTAGAGCCTAGAACACTGTCTGGGTCATAGCAGAGGTTCAGTGAGCATGTGCTGAATGAAGCATGAGGGACTCTAGGTCAAGAAGGTGGCCCTTTTTGAAGCTCATGATAAACTTGTATGGGCAGTTCCCAGTGAGGAATTCTAACATAGCTCCGAGCTTTGGGACCATGTGGGAATCCATGTACAGCCATTTGGATGCCTGCTTGGAAGAGTAGCACTGAATGGAGGAATTTTTTTTTTTTTCTACTCTGTTGATTATGAGGCAAGACACATGTACCAAGATGAAGGGCAAAAGGCCACCATCTTGTGTGTTGCTGGGAAAAGCAGTTTGCAGGTTGACTCTATAAGGACCAGTTCACAATCAGTTTACCCCTTCTCCTCGACCTGTGGTTTTCAGATATTTTAGCCACAGAGCCCTTTAACCCAGGGAAGAAGCACTGACACCATCAGCTGGAACAGAACTGCTCTGGATGACATTGGTAGGGATTTCCTGGACCTCAGTCTATTTTGCCACCCCTTTGCTCATCGATACATCCCTCAAAATTTCTTTAAGTCACCCCTGAGACTCTGAAAACCTGTGCCTGGGTTATCCGAGGCCCTATTCAAGATTCATGGTCCACAATATGGACATAAAACTTGCTCCAGGAAGCCAGGAAGGCCTAGGAAGGATGACAGCCATGTGAACTGAGGAGAAGGTTCATCATGTGAACTGAGGAGAAGGTTCATCAACTTAAAGCCCCAAATCCACCAGGCAGATTTCCCAGGGCCAGCAGAGCCTCCAGCTTTTGGCTTCTTGTTGCAAACATCAGCCAGGGTGATACCCCCCAGTGAGTTGGGCTATAGTAACTCACTGGTAGTGCCCCATCCAGACACCCAGCAGTTTCTCCATCTCTGTATGTCAGTGACTTGTGAAAGGCAGATGGGGACTCTCGTGACACTCAAGTTAAATGGGGATTTGAGCAAGAGCAAAGCAATGTCGTTATCCATGAGCCAGCTGTCAAAATAAGGGTGAATAATTAGCTTGTCCACTTTCGTCTTTGTCAAATTCTTGGTGATAATGTTTCTCTGATCGTGTACGACTTCCAAGGTAGATCTTATTTCAAAACAAAAGGAGAAAAAAAGTAAGTGGTAGAAGAGCAAAAGGTAAGCCTTATGAGAAAATAATTCCAACAGTCTGAGGCTGTGATCCTGAGAGATGGGGAGGTGTCGTACCTGGGGCCCTGCCCTTGGCATAGAGCCAGGTAAAGAGCCCCAACTGGGCAGGAGGTGACCCACGTGAGTTCCAGCTCTGCGCTGTTGGCAGCAGCTCTTGACCTGATGGCCTCTTGCTTGGGCAAAGTTACTTCTAAATTTCATCGACCAATGTCGGGGAAGCCATGCTATGCACAAATCATTGAGGGAATGGACCCTTGATTTGCATGAAGGGCTGGATAAGCTCTCTGATGGACACCTGGGAAGTTTCTCAACAATGCTGACTGGGGTACTTAGACTAAGACAACATCTCAGGAGCTGCTGCTATGCAGCCAGGCCGGGGGCCCTGTCCCAGGGTTCCAGGCCCTTCCTTGTAGAATTCTCCAACTCTGTGGTCACTGTCAACCTCCTCTCTCCCCGAGAGTGAGCAAATGCTTAGGAAATAACTCTCCAGAGATTTGGACCATGCACTTGGCAAGATGCTGAGAAGTCCAAGGAACGTTTGTTTTGCCATTTGGGTCCTACACAACAAGATGTAAAAGCCCCTAGAAGGAAGGAGAACAGTGTCTCTCACACCTGCAAAGGGTGATATTCAGCCACATGGACCTTTATTTAGTCTCCTGGCACTTTGTTCTATGGCTGACAAACCTGGATGGAGGTTTCAGAATAATAATAAACATGTAGGGGCAAATATTCTACCACACTGGTTTAAAAGAAGTTTGTTTGCAGTACTTACTTATCTTTGTTTATAAAGCAGTGAGATGCAGTTAGAACCCACCACTCACTGAGAATCGATCCGCCACAGAGATGTCTCTCTTTGTCAAAAATATTCACCTGCCACGGGAACTCTGTAATGTCTGCAGGCTCCCCACCAACGATTTTCAACTTTTTTGATTTCTCAGATTTGATATTTATTTTATGACCACATGTCACTAAAAGCAGAAAGAAGGGAGAGGAAGAGAGCCAGAGCTCAACAGTCAAGGTTGGTTGGCTTGGAAGGAACTTAAAGACAATGCCCCCTTCTCCTACCCCCTACCCCCTACCCCCTACCCCCTACTCCCCCGGCACACAGATAGCAGTGGCTTAGCCAGGTTAACACCAGGCGGGAGACCCATCAGACAAAAGTGTGCCCCCCAAGCCTGCCACAGGCACCACAATTGGGAGACTGTGCCTATGGTTACTGCCTTCACCATAGCTTAGCTTCTTGGAAGCATCTCCCACTGAGGGCCTTTGGGGAGGAGATGCAACCACAAACCCTGGGCCTAGATCTGCTGTTGCCCTCCTAGTTGGGAAGCCCAAGTGGGAACATTCACTTATTTGAAATTAGGCCTCACTGACCCTTGAGGAACAGGGCCTTGGTGTATTGTCTTGGTGTAGAACATGAAATTCTCCTCAGCTCTGAACAGATATTTTCAAGGACCTCTCCACAAGAAGGACACAAACACCAGACATTTTACAGCAAAGGGAAACTGACCAGCCCCCTCCTTTCCTAACTCATTCCTCTCCTATATTTCCTTTTTCTTTTAATTTATTCTTATTGAATTTATTGGGGTGACACTGGTTAATAAAACTATATAGGTTTCAGGTGTACAATCTATAACACATCATCTGTATACTGTACTGTGTGTTTAGCACCCCAAGTCAAGTCTCCTTCCATCCCCAATTATCCCCCCTGTACCCCCTTCTCCCTCCCCCGCCCCCTTTCCCTCTGGTAGTCACCATGCTGTTTGTCTGTGTCCACGAGTCTTT
The DNA here is from genome assembly GCF_054644295.1 of Miniopterus natalensis. Lineage (NCBI taxonomy): Eukaryota > Metazoa > Chordata > Mammalia > Chiroptera > Miniopteridae > Miniopterus > Miniopterus natalensis. Next base: position 58,683,360 of record NC_142084.1, on the reverse strand, counting down.
TATTAGTTTGACCAGCCTCTCCCTTCCTGATCTCTCTCCTGTGTTTCTTCTTGTGAGTACTGGTACCACCTTTCACCCAATTTTAATTCTAGAGATCATCCCAATAGCACTCTGAGAGGAATAAAAATTTGGCATTTCCTGTGTAATAGGATTACTTTGACTTCTTTTTATGTCTTTCAAATGTCACTTGAGTCATGAGAAAAATAAACATCATAAAATCTAAACTATTGACCACTTGCTATTTGCCAGGCACCATTCTGTTTTCTCTAAAACAATTAAAATATCACACAAACCCCATGAGATAACTGATTATTATTACTGCTCCTTTGAAAGGTGAGACAACAGAAGCAAGTTTAAGATTAGGATATCTGCCCAAGACCCAACAGCTAACATCACTGAGCTAAAGTTTGAAATTGGGCAGTCTGGCTCCAGTGGTTCTCATAACCATCAGGCAAACTGCCTTCTAAGTGCTAACCATGTTTATACATGGGGAGAAAAGGCAATGACATTAAAAATTTTTCACAAGAAAGTAAAATATGAAAGGTATTTCTATTCAAACCATCTCCATTTTGTTGGAAATTATGCAGAATTGAAGCTGACCTGAGCAATCTGAGACCTGTGGTTGTGAAATTTACAAGAGTCCCCAGGAGCCCAAGGAATTTGTATATTCTTTAATATAAAAATAAACTTTGTGGAATTTCTCTGCAGGGATACAGGCTACCTACCTCTAGGGGCTTCAGTTTTCTCACCTATGCAATGAAAACTTCAATAACATCATCTCTAAGGTTCTTTCCAATTCTAAAACACTGTACTTTTCCATTCAAAATGGTTAGGGGAAAATATTTTTACTTAAATTACATTAATACAAAACATAACTGTATTTATTAAATTGTTATATGTAAACATTGAAGCAACATTTAGCCTCTTTATTCTTAATCTTTCCTCAGGATGTGTACGATCTCAACTGCACCGTTTTACATGCTGTGCTGATACGGATGTCATGCTGCCAGTGGTCATGCAAACTGAAATGTGAATATCTTTACATGAAAAGTCATATGTAAGTACAAAATCCTTCCACAGTTTTGTGTTTAATGTCTCAACTTGGTTGAAAATTGCATAGAATTGGGGCTGACCAGGAAAATAGGAGACCCCATGGTTGTGAATTTTAGGAGAGTCCCTTGGAGCCCAAGGGACTTATACATATATTCTGTGGATAGAGAACCTAATGAATTCTTGGGTCCAGCAGCACCACAGAGCAAAACTCCTGGTGGGGGAGTTCAGAGATACTCCCTTGCAAGTCCCACTGGAATGAAATCACTTCAGACTGTAGGTTTTTTTCCCCAAATGACTGCAAGCTCTAGACCCAGAGACATGGCTAATCAGATGGTGATAGGGAGGGCTCATTTCATCTCTTTGGTCCAGAGTGGCTTCTCTTCACCTGCACTATCAGGGTGTCTTAGAAATTCTCTTTTTCCAAAGAGATTCTATCAATGTGTTGGTGACTGAGAGAAAAAGAAGCACGGCTGGAGACAGAACTCAAGTCTACAGAAGGCACTGCGGTTTGGGCATGGAAGTCCCTAGCTCTGTCCTAGCTGGCAGGACACTGGTTAAGATGGAAGGGGGTGGGGTGTGGAGTCAGAAGTTCCGAGTTGGCACCGTTGTTTGCTAGCTGTATGACATGGAGCCACTAACTTAACCTCTCCGAGCTTCAGTGTCCTCATCTTTAGTATACGGATGAGTATTAACACAGCCTGCTGCTGCCTTTTTAAAAATGTAACCTTGATTTAGAGGGATGGCATTTGGCTTCATTCTAGTCTGGGCCAAGGAGAAAGGAGTCTTTCTTTTTCGAAGAGTTTTGCCCAAGACTCTTGGTTCAATCCGGGGTCATCTCTGGGCAAAATGTCACTGATAGAATGCCCTTGCTTGGTGTCCTCCTACATCAGTGGCCGTTCCTTCTCATGTCCTTTCGCTGAATCCTCCTCTTTCAAAACCCGAGACCTCTTCTCTCAGAGCACCTCTCTCCAGTCACCCAGCCATAACTTCAAATGTCGTCTTTATACAGTCTCACATTATCCCGCTTAGACCTCTCCACCGAGCTCTACTCAATAACCACCCGCCCTACTCAGCATCTCAGAAGACTAAGAGGCGCCTCAAACTTAATGTGGCCAAAACCGAACCATCGATGTATCTGACCCCACTCCACATGCTTTCTTACAAGCCTTCCACAGTTCAATAAATGGTACCCACATCCATCTGTTTGCTTAGGCAAGAAAAGCATCTAGGAGTCATCCTTGACTCTATTTTCCTCCCACATCCAGTGCATTGCAAGCTCAGTCAGCATTACCCAGTGACATCCAGATCCCAACCACTTCTGTCCATCCCCACTGCTATAAACCCAGCCAGGCCATCACCCTCTCATGCCCACTAACTCACCTTTCTTCTTCCCCTCTTGTCCCTGCACCATCTGTCCTCTGTAGCAGTCAGAGCATCTTTCTCAAGCACCTTTTATTTCTCATTCTCCTGATTAGACTCTCTGATGGCATCTAATTGTAACCAGAATAAAATCTGAAGTCCTCACTGTGCCTCTGTGGGGCATGATCTGGGCCCTACTGACCTCTCTGAGCCCATCTTTCCCCAGTGCCCCAGGTGCACTGACCTGTCTGCTTCTAAAACATACCGGGCTCATTCATCACTCAGGGACTTTGCACTTGCTGTTGCTTTTGCTTGGAAATACATCTCCTCATTAGATGGGTCTGGTCATCCTAAGAAGGCTTTCTGTTGCCCTGGCCTGTTTTGCTCAGTGGTTAGAGCATCAGCCTGCAGACTGTAGGGTCCCAGGTTCAATTCCAGCCAAGGGCACATGCCTCGGTTGCAGGTTCTGCCCCAGTCAGGGCGAGAGCTGGAGGCAACCAATTGTCTCTCTCATGTCAATGTTTCTCAATCTCTCTCTTTCTCTCCCTTCCACTCTCTCTGAAAAGCAATGGAAAAAATATCCTCGGTGAGGATTAAAAAATAATAAATAAATAAATAAATAAATAAATAAATTAAAAGGCTTTCTGTGACCCCCTACTAGAACAGTCTCAACAGCCACCTGCAGACCTTCCACCTCATGAGCCCATTTTTCTGCTTCACACCACTTAACAGGAGCTGAAATTAACTTATTTATTGACTCATTTGTACATTTAATACTTCCTTCCCCTCACTTGATAGTAAAACTTCTTAAGGGTAGGAAATGGATATGTCATTCTGTTATAAACCCAGCTCCTAAAACAGCTCTGGGCATGTGGTAGAGGTTTGATATTTGTCAACCAACAAATTGAATGTAACACAAGGCTCCATAAATTCTCAGGAGCTAGGGAGATGAAGCCATAACAGGTGTTAATACACTGTCTTCATTATGATTATATCATATTATGGTTTTGCATTAGACCAGTTAGGCTCCACATGAGCCTTCAGAGTGTATTCAAAGAGAAAGAAGCAGGGCAAATCTTTTTAGGATCACCCTTGGCCTTAAAGCTACAGGACATGGCCAGGTGGTATCTCCAGCTTGACAGATGGTTACCCCTCTCAAAGGGTTTACTTAAAGGGTTTACTGGTCATTCACTCTGGAAAACTCTGGTACTTAACATAGGTGTTAAATACATACACACCAGCCTTCTCCACATATAACTTTAAAGTTGGTGGTGTTGAGGGAGCAATGACTTGAAAGTCTGGTCCAGCCCCCACCCCCATCACATTCACTTGAGGGGCTTATTGAAAGTGCAGTTCCCGCTTGGCCGGCATGGCTCAGTGGTTGAGCATCCACCTAGGATCCAGGAGATCGAGGTTTGATTCCCGGTCAGGGCACATGCCTGGGTTTCAGGCTCGATCCCCAGTGGGGGGTGTGCAGGAGGCAGCCGATCAATGACTCTCTCATCACTGATGTTTCTGTCTCTCTCCCCCTCTCCCTTCCTCTCTCTGAAATCAATAAAGATATCTATATCTATATCTATCTATATAGATATAGATATAGATATTTTATTTATTTTTTAAAGTGCAGTTCCCCAGGTCCCACCCAGAACTACAGAATCAGCATCCTAGGACTTGCCCTTTGGAACACAGCTCCCGGGTGATTCCCCTGGATTGCGAGGCACAGACATAGTAACACCAAGAGAGACCTACATGTCGGGGCTCCGTGTGCCCAGGGCAGCAGCAGGGTGCCCAGCAGCAGAAACACTGCTCGTCCATCCTCCATCCTGTCCTTGACCATGGTCTCTACTCAAGCCAGTGGAGAGACTTCTGCTGAGACTGCGCATAGACAATTCAGGGGGATTGAGCCGTGGCTTTGCTCTCTATTTGCTATCTCTCAGCCCAGCCTGACCTCCAAGGTCACAATAGGGCACTGGGTGGAGCTGGCACGGTCCAGATAGAGCAGCCAGCTTTGACCCAGAACTTGATGGTTTCCATGAGCCAACCCTCTGTGGAGGTCAGTGTGGAACTGGGGGACCAGAAGGAGCAGAGTGGGAGGACTCCACACCATTCGAGGCGTACAGCAGAGCGAGCAGACTCGGACTCCTACAGAACAGAGCTCACATCATCATTGGTCCTTAGGGGAGCTGCTGAACTTTGAGCCTCAGATTACTCATCTGTAAAATGAGGATGATACTACATCATTATATTGTTGTATTATCGAGGACAAATAAAGTAATTCACGTGTCCTAGCACAGGACCTGGCAAACACCAAGGCCGCAGTTTTCATTCTCTAATTGCTTCTCTACTAGTGTCTTCCAGCAAAGGAAGGCACGTTGACCAGCAGTTTCTATGAATAAGGCGGGCATGAAGCACAGGTCTGTTCAGAGGTCAGCTGCAGGGTGGTTTTCATTGGTGCAGTTCATTCAGTTGTTTGTCTGCTAGGTTAGTCAGCACTTTATGGAGTCCTTGCTATATCCAGGTTTGAAGGATGGTGCAGATGAGCAATATTTGCTCTCTGTCTCCTAGAAGTGCTCACCCATCTGGGAGAGACATGTGAGCAAAGACACCACCTTAATACAGTGGGTAGGAGTGTTAGAATCATTGGAAATTGGGGAGGGACATCCAACCCAGTCTGGGAGGAACACGGGTATGTGGTAAGTGGGGGAGGGGTTGGGGGGGCTGTTAGGGAAGATTCTGTAGAGGAAATCGGCTCTGTCTGGGCTAATTCAATCTACAGAGAAATGGCTTTGGGTAAGGGCAGGAAGGCGTTTGTTATGGGTTGAACGGTGCCCTCCCCAAATTCATCTGTTGAGGTCCTAACCCCTAGCACCTCAGAATGTGACCTTGTTTGGAAATAGGGTTGTAGCAAATGTCATTAATTAAGATGAGGCCATACAGGAACAGAGCGGGCACCTAATCCAATATGACTGATGTCTTCATAAGAAGGGAAGTTTTCCATACCTATGCAGGGAACATGCCAGGTAACGACTGCAGTCAAGCTGCCACAGCCCAGGATCTACCAGAAGCTGGAGAGAGTCCTGGAACCGATCCCGCCCTACATCTTCAGAAGGAGCAGGACCCTGCCAAAAACTTTCATCGTCTGTAGTTTTGCATCTAAAACTACAGGCGATAAACTGCCATTGTTCTAAACCACCCAGTTTGTGGTACCTTGTGATGACAGCCAGAGGAAACTAACACGGCGTTCTGGATGAGCAGACCATGTGCAGAGGGAGCGAGGTGTATGGGAACTGTGGGAACTTTAAAGTTAAACCGCAGAGAATTGCTGTTTTACTCTAATATTGTCAAAATCAAATAGTTCAAACTAAAATATTGAGTTGCAGTATTGTACGAGGTTGAGTGGTAGAGGGGCCAATTTACGGAATAAAGCTTGAATCTGAAAAAAGTCCTCCCTCTAGGTAGCCACTGAGTAATTCACCTAAGAAATCACCATGGATGTGACAAGTGTGTGGAGAACAGGTATTATTACTAAAGATTGGCAAGGAGCTGTCGGTGCAATTGTTTTTTAAAATTTCATACATAATGTCGTCCAGCCAGCGTGGCTCAGCGCTTAAGCATCGACCTATGATCCTGGAGATCGAGGTTCGATTCCTAGTCAGGGCACGTGCCTGGGTTGCAGACTCGATCCCCAGCAGGAGGGGTGCAGGAGGCAGTGGATCAAGGCCCTCTCTCATCATTGATTGATGTTGCTATCTCTATCTCCCTTTCCCTTCTTCTTTAAAAAAAAAAAAAGTTGAGACATAATGTATTTCCATTGTAGGGGAAATGACTATGGGACTTTTTACTTCTCTAACTATTTTGAGGCTTTAAAACTTATCTTTAAAACTCTTGGAAGTATCCCATCAGAATAAGTGAAAGGCAAATGAAATATCAGGAAGTTAGTTTGTGTTATTGTATATTGAGTTTCAGTATATCCAACAATTAATTATACTTCTCATGGCTGTAAACAAAGCATTTAAATTCATCAACCTAACTCATATCTTTGCTCTGCCAGGAGGGGGCCTGAAATGTGAGAGAAAGACTCCTTACTTCTGTTCTTTGGAAAATAGCACAAATTTGAATTCCCCACGTCACCCACAGTCCTGCCCAGTTAGCCACATAGCTTCCATGGCCATCCCAGGATTCAGAACGGGACATGCAACAACATACCCATTACCTTCATTCGGACCCCAAAGAATCCCCTATTCTCCCAGTTCATCAGTAGATGAATTCACATTGTATCAAAACACCGTTGCATGAAGACCTATGTCCACATCGAAACCAATACACAGTGTTTGCAGTGACTTTACTCATAATTGCTAAAAACTGGTGACAACCTACATGTCCAGCATCAGAGGAATAGATAAACAGTGGTACATCAGCCAGCAGCAATAGTATTCATTAAAAAGGGGAGGGGAGGGGAGGGGAGGGGAGGGGAGGGGAGGGGAGGGGAGGGGAGGGGAGGGGAGGGGAGGGGAGGGGAGGGGAGGGGAGGGGAGGGGGAGGGAACTATAGTGTGAATCTCAAGTGCATTAGGCTAAATTGAAGAAGCAGACACATTCTGTATGATGGCATTTAGATGACATTCTAGAAAAGACAAAATAAGAGGTACACAGAACATGTCATTGCCACGGGCTGGGGTTTGGGGAAGGGGATGGGTTACCAGGGGCTCACGGCAGCTTTTTGGGGTGGAAAGGTTCTGTGTCTGGGTTGTGGAGGTAGTGACACAGACATTTCTATTTGTCAAATTTTATCAAACTGTACACCTTAAAAAAGTGAATTACAAAATAAATACAAATTATATCTGAAAACCTAAACTTTTCAAAATGCCTTTGTACTTGGTGCACTTGGAAGCAGCAGGGACGCGTGGCTCCCTGGCTGCCCTGGACGAACGCAGTCCCCGAGAGCACTCAGCAGGGCTGCAGTGGGAGGGGACGACAGGGCACCAGCAGGACGGGCAGGGAGGGCTGCAGTGGGAGGGACGACAGGGCACCAGCAGGACGGGCAGGGAGGGCTGCAGTGCGAGGGGACGACAGGGCACCAGCAGGACGGGCAGGGAGGGCTGCAGTGGGAGGGGACGACAGGGCACCAGCAGGACGGGCAGGGAGGGCTGCAGTGGGAGGGGACGACAGGGCACCAGCAGGACGGGCAGGGAGGGCTGCAGTGCGAGGGGACGACAGGGCACCAGCAGGACGGGCAGGGAGGGCTGCAGTGCGAGGGGACGACAGGGCACCAGCAGGACGGGCAGGGAGGGCTGCAGTGGGAGGGGACGACAGGGCACCAGCAGGACGGGCAGGGAGGGCTGCAGTGGGAGGGGACGACAGGGCACCAGCAGGACGGGCAGGGAGGGCTGCAGTGCGAGGGGACGACAGGGCACCAGCAGGACGGGCAGGGAGGGCTGCAGCACCACCCAGGGCCGCCCCCTCTGCCTCCATCTCAGGGACAGGGCCCCTGCCCACTCACAGGCTGGACAGAGGACCCCCCGCTTGCTCCCTGTGGTTCTAGGGAACAAGGAACCTACCAGGATGCCCTGGGCAGCAGAGGGTCACTGGGGCCTGGGCTTTGTGACTCCAGGCCCAGGAGCCTGGGGAGTGAGGTCAGGGGAGGACATGGCCTGAGGGCCTGCGTGGGCTCATCGCTGCCCCCTGTGACCTACTTGAAGGCCTGGTGGCACCTGCTGCCAGGGAAAGAAACAGACACATAAACACAAGTTGGGGGAGGAGAGCTGAGCTATTTGGGGCAGGAGACGGATTAAGAAACAGACATTGTTCCCGGCGGATTTTAGCCTGCTTCCTTTCCCGTTTGGATTTCAGCTGTGCCCTAATTCTTCCCTGCTCCAGGCTGCCTGCAGTATTTGAGCACAAGGCTACAGAGACTCGGCCCCGGCTTCGCTGATTCCATTCTGGCCGGGGTGCAGGTGGGGCCTGGGGCTTGTGTTTCCATAAGGGACCTGACCAGTCTGACTGTCCGTCGGTCCCCATCTGCCGAGAAGGGTGGGCCTAGTCTTCCTGTTCAGCACTGTCCTGCTGCCCAGCCCTGTCACGACTTTCTGAATTTCCATCCAGCTCTCTGAGGCCAAATCAAGGAGACTCATGGCTCTGGAGCCGGGGCCCAGGGTGTTTAGGAAGATGACCTTGAGCGTATCAATTAGGGAGGGGCCCAGAAGGAATAGAATTCCACTCAAAGTTTAAACCAGGGTATTTCATGAAGGGACTAAAAGCTGTGGGTGTCTTAAACCGACCCAACAAAGGATAAGGCATTCCGGACACTAAATAAATAATAATAATAAATAAATAAATAAATAAATAAATAAATAAATAAGTAAATAAGTAAATAAGTAAATAAGTAAATAAGTAAATAAGTAAATAAGTAAATAAATAGAGAAAGGGTAGTTGGGTAGTTACTGGAATCCAGTGAGAATGGCAGGTGTGAGGGAGGGGCACCCAGCAGGACCTGAGTCAAGGAGGGTCCCTGCCCCTGGCAGCACAGTGGCTCCACAAGGATGCACAGGGAAGACATACCCCCAGCCTCGCACTTCCTGCCTGTACCTCCAGTGAGTACCTCCCCTTGCCCAGGTCAAGTCAAATGCCACTGAGGACCCCAGATGACTCAGTCACTAGGGACCAGCCTATCAGGACCCAGGGAAGGACAGACAATGCATCTGCAGTGGACAAACTGGGACAAATAGAAAACAATTGTGCAGAATCATTTAGGACTTTGCAAGTGTTATCTCATTTCATCCTCACAGCGACCCTGGGGGATTCCTCTTGTTTTTTCCCTTTGAGTTGATCAATATGCCAGACATTGTATTTTGATATGTAGCGCCATTTCTGCCTTTCCAGACTCTCCTGAGAACTGTAGAGGCTGAAAGCTTGGGGCTACACTTCTCAGAATCCCAGCAGCCTCCCAATTTCGGTCCCTCTCTGGGAGGCAGAGAAGCATTTTCCTGCAGCAGCTTGAACGCAGGTGAACGCAGACTTCCGCAGACAGCAGCTGTGAGGCCTCGCCATCAGCTTTGGGCGCCCTCCTGCAAATCGTCACTCTAATGCCAAAGAGAGTAACAAGGTCATTAACCCTAAGCTCCTAAAAGCAATTCTTTTCCTGACATTTGCACTCAAGCCCTTTTAAAAACCATTTTTTGTATGTTTTTTTATTTAGAGAGAAAGGGAGAGGGAGAGGAAGGGAGAAACATCGACGATCAGGTTGCAGGCTCGATTCCCAGTCAGGGCACATGCCTGGGTTTTGTAGGGGGCGTGCAAGAGGCAGCCAATTGATGTTTTGCTCTCACATTGATGTTTCTCTCTTTCTCTCTCTCTTTCTCTTTCTCTCTCTCTCTCTTTCTCTCCCCCTCTTCTTTCATCTCTCTCTGTAAAAAAAAAAAAAAAAAAATCAATAAAAAAATTTTAAAAAATCAATGAAATCAAAAATAGAAAACTAACAGAGAAAATTTGTAAACCAAAACCTGGTTCTCTGAGAAGATCAATAAAATTGATATACCTGTAGATAAACTGATCAGAAGAAAAAGAGAGGTGGCACAAATGGCCAACATCAGAAATGAGAAAAGTAATTCCCTACAGATTACATGTTAAAAGGACAGTGAAGATTATACAGATACTTAAAGGGTAACATTATGAAAACAGGGGTTTGGGGATGGGGTTGGGTGAACAGGAGCAGAGCAGGCAATGTTTAAAGCCGTGAAACTAACCCGTGTGACACTAACAGCGGACACACCTCATAACACATTTGTTAAAACCCAGAGAATGTCCAACACAAAGAAGAACCCTAATATAAACTCGACCTTATTTGTAGTAATATATCCACATATATGGTGAGGGCAGATGCTCTGCTTCCTCCAAGCCCTTATTACTCTAACTTTTTATTTGGGTATATTAAGGGGAGGGAAAGAAAGGTGTGGTCTCTAAGACTCACGTCATAATCTCCCCACTTTCAACTCTAAACAGGACAAGAAACTCTGATCCTAACTCTGCTATAGACGTTCTTTCATGAATGGCCCAGGAGATTAATGCATTTGTACCTCAGATGAGGAGGTCCCAGGTTTGGGTCTATGTTAAGCACTGAACTGATGGAATATTGTAGGTAATATAGATAATATTGTGTTTTATGAGAAAAATGAAAGAAGTTATTAAGCAAAATAGAATGTCAGAGTGACGAAGGACCTTAAGATTTACTTGATTGAGTCTCCTTGTTCTAAAATGACTGAGGTCCAGAAATACGGAGTGAGTTTTTTCAAGGTTGGTTTTCTGAGCTTTCCTTGAAGATGTGTTTGCAGCCCAAGGGAAGAGAGAAGTTTGCTCGGACCCTTGTAGAGCTAGTTCCCATTGCTACGAAAGCAGAAAACACCCTTCTGGGTAGAGCTGGGCTGAGGCTGGAGCACCCCTCCTGGGGGCAGGTGGACTGATGGCTGTGAGCAGGTGCATGGAGGGAGCTTCGGTGTTGAGAGCCTACTCATCATCCGGGGGGCCTGAGGCCTGGGGTGTCCATGTCAGCGTGGGACAGTGGCAGTGAGGAGGTGTAGGGATTCCTTATAGAGCTGCTCTCCACACCCAGGCCCCCATGTTTGCCCAGTTCCAGGGGAGCCATTCCCACTGTAATCTATAGGAATGGCACCCTCTGGAGTTGTGGCTGGGCTTGGCGGCTTTGTCCCAACCATGCATCCCACCCAGGCGTGGTGCAGTCCACCGTGATTGTGGAGAAGCTTGGCACAGAAATGCCAGACAGCGAATGAATACTTCATGAGCAACGGGGCCAGGTCGTGTTAATAGGAGAGCTATAGACCCAGCAGAAAATGGATCTTCCTAGAGGTGAGCTGTGCTTTTGTCCAGATAGTTTTCCCGAAAATGAGCAGCAGTTTTGAGTGGATGTGCCCATCATCCAGGCATCCCCACTGTGAGACCAGCTGTCATCCTCCATCTTCCCGGTCAGACCCTGCACAGGGCCCAGGCTTCCCCTCCCCTCCGCACCCCAGAACTAACAGAGCAGGAGCAAAGCAGAAGCTGCAGGCATCTAGCCGGGGGTAGCAGGGCTGGGGGAGGGAGAGAGCTGAGTCCAAAGGAAGCGCAGAGGGAAGCCCCAAGCTTCCTGGTGGCAGGACCAGGCCAGGGACCTGGTGTGCTTTGAGGCCTTTACCCATATGCCATTAAAGAAAGGCTAGGCCCATCCTCAGGGCCAGGACATTCCGTTTGAGGAGGCTGGTGAGGTAATAATCGGAACAGGTGGGGATGCACCACCTAGGGCCACTCGACAGGCTGGCGCAGCCCTGCTGGTGGACACTGGGCACTGAGGAGCAGCTGCAGGGAGGGCCGTGCACAGGAGACAGCAGCCAGAGCCACACCCGAGTCACATGATCTCATTTTGAGCTTCACAACTTTACTGGTCAACATTATTGTGCCTTTTCTGCAGATGAGGAAGCCGAGGGAACGGGCCAGCGAGGGTACACACATTGTCTGGAGACGACCTGCGGGCACTGAAATGAGCACGTGACTCACTGCCAACCGCTGGGCCCCCCAGTGGCCAGGGAGGCTGTCCTGAAGATGCCTGGGGCACGTCCCCCGAGTCCGTGCACGGGAGGTGGACCGAGGTAAACAGGAAAGTCCGAATCCATGACCGCTGACCAAACCCGCTGATGGCAGGGGAAGCCATGGCCTGGCATTTACATCAGTGAACGTGATCTTTTCAACTGTAGACATGGTCAAGGGCTTATCTGGAGATCTGGGGGTCATGTGGAATAAACCCAGAAAGTGGTGGGGGCGGGGATTGTCCCCTGCTGCCTGGGCATGAAGGGAGGCCTGGCCTCTGGACCCCGCCTGTGAGGTCCAAGTCAGCCGTCCCAGGTCAGAGGCACCTGTCCCACCTCCTGGCCTCCTGAGCTCCTCCCCGTCTGTCCTCGAGGGTCCAGCCTGGCGGCCTCTCGCTCAGGCCTCAGGTGCACATTCACAGGGACCCCTGACCTGACAGGCTCTGTGAAAGAGGAGGCATTTGAGCCTTAAATAGGCTGCTTAGGACAGGGGCCACAGGCAAAGTGCCCACCAAGGACTTGGTGAAGGGCAGGCTGTGCCCGGGTCCACAGGAAGGGGATCTTAGACAAGACGGCTTCGTTAGAAACCAATGGCCAGAAGAGAAGCCTGCACGACCCATCCAAGTTCTCAAACACACAGTCCATTGTGACATCACCAGCCGGGCCTGGCTGTGTATGAGAAGAGAGGCCATGGCAGTGCCATTCTCCTCAGCCCTGGCCTCCGTCACCTCCTGGGCCAGCAGCAAAGCCAAGGGCCATGCTCATGTTATCAGTTTTGCTGCTCTTGTCCCAGGCCAAGGGCGAACCTTCCGGTACGTAGACTCTTCTCTCGGTGCCCAGAGCAGCTCTCCCAGGCAGGCCGGGGGGGGGGCTTGATAGTGGCTCCTGCTCATGGACCCTTCACCCGGTCAGCGGCGAGCGTTAGGGGCCAAAGCAGAGCGTTGGTTAGCCGGCTCGTTAATGAACTGATCGGCCACTATGAGCGCTGGCTCAACAGGTATTAACAGGGAGTCTGCTCTCCTGGGAGCTGGGCCGGGCCTCTGTCCAGAGGCAAGTTTCTCTGCTCTGCGCGGGCATCTGCAGCCTGGGCCCTCAGCCCTCAGGGGATGGGGCTGCTCTGCCTGGAACAGAATGTCCTAGAACAGTTCAGGCCTTCTGGAAGGTTCAGGCCCTTTCTGGGACCACTCTGGTTTCCACACAAATTAGTTTCCTAGGGCTGCTGGAACCAACTACTACAAAGTTAGTGGCTTAAACTACACACATTTCTTATCTTTCAGTTAGTTCCGTTGGGTAAAGATCCAACGTGGGTCTCACTGGGCTAAGATCAAGGTGTTGGCGGGATCGCCATCCGAGGCTCTGGGAGAACCTTTGCCTTGCCTGTCCCAGCTTCTGGAGGTCATCCACCCTCCTCAGCGCATGGCCCCTTCTTCCATCCCCCCAGCCAGCAGCACCGTAGCTCTCCATGCCTTTCCCCCATAATTGCAGCTCTTTTGCTTGCTCCTCCACTACTGTTAAGGACCCCCGGGATTCATTGGGCCCACTCCGACTATCCAGGACCATCTCCCCACTTCAAGGTCAGCTGATTCACTTTATTCCATCTCCAAAATCCCCCTTTGCCTTGTAAGGCCCTACCCACCAGGACATGGCCCATTAGGACATAGACACCTTTTGGGGGATGTTGTTCTACCTGGCACTCTATAGTTGGTGTCGGACAAATATTTTCCACTGATCTCTCTTGGATGGGAGCAGAGACGAGCTCAGGGAAGTGATTCACCCGAGATCATAGAGTTGGAGGAGGGCAGAGCCAACACATCCCACCCACGTCCCAGGCTCTGTGCGATGAAAATAAAGCATCTGTTGGGTTACTCGTGTACCTGGGGTGCTTCGCTGGGCCAGCCTTGGTTTTCTTGTATCTGTAATGAGCATAATGGTAGCTACCTAGAAGCCTCCTATGGATATTAAGTGTTTCATCTTTTCCTCCCTCACCCTTCCATTCCTCCAGCATGCGGCAGAAGACCCGTTTTTGAGGGAGGACCTCAGTATTCCAGAATCATAGAGGGGACAGAGGCTGGGGAGGGTGAGTTTCCATGGATTGTGAGCATTCAGATAAGAAATGAACATTTCTGTGGAGGCACGATCATCAATGAGTGGTGGATTGTCAGTGCTGCTCACTGCTTTTTCAGTAATGGTCTGGAGTAAGTATCAAGAGCCCATCCCAGCTGCTTTTGACACTGTCTGCCCCCCGAGCACCCCCACACTCAGCCATGCCTGATTGCCAAGGGGGATCCCAGGGCCAGCCAGTCCTCAGTCAGGCATGATGGCCCCGGGGACACGGAGGCAGTGAACCTGCGCCCTCCTCTTGGTTACCCGGGGCCAATGACTGTGGCTTCCCTGCAATCACACACTGTCCTCCCCAGGAACATCTGCAGCCTGGTAGAGTTAAAGGGCTTGGTCTGTTGGCCTCTCCTAGGACAACCAATTCCTTCTAGGAAGAAATTTTCCTAATTCTGAAAGCCTGGGTTTCCAGGCCATCTGACACCCCTACTTCCCTGCTCTTTGTAGAGTTTTCTCTGAGCTCCAGGAGATGGAAACCTAGCATTTACTGATTACTAATCATGTCCCAGTGACTTCCTGAGCAACTGCCTGAATTATTTAATTGTACAACCACCCTCGGAGCAGGTAGAATGAACGAACGTATTTTATAGAGATGGAAACAAGTCAAATAAGGGTGGGTGACTCATTCAAGGTCCACACCCAGGAGACAGAAATAAGATTGAAATCCCGATCCCAGTCCTTGTGCTTTCTGCTACACCCGCTACCCCACCTCAAGAAAGTTTGCAGGTTCACAGCAGGACTGACTTTAAAGGGTAAACCAAACACGTGGAAAAGTTTCTCCGTGTAATAACCATGGAGCCTTGTTGCACCAGCCCTCACGGGACACCTAAAGATTGGCTATCGGAAAGTCCCTGGCCATTCGGCCTGGAGGGGATTCCTGAATCATTACTGAGGATTCTTTCTGTGTAATCAGTGGCATGTCTAGAGTAAACTGTTCTGGGGTCTCTTAAGTGGCTGGTAGACGAATCTACGTAATTCTACCTTACCTGAGGGCCAGCTTGATTTGTGCCAATTGGTTGTCTGTGGGCTAAGTTCTGCCTTTGCGCCAGTAGACAGGGGTGTCCTTAACCCCTGGGACTGTGCTGGACGCAGCGTCCCCATAGTCTGCCATACTAGCTTTCCACCCTCCTTCTCTACCTTCTTAAAATTCTCACATCTTCTTAACCTCAGCCCCAGTAGAACACATCGTAAAGACCCTAGAACTATATGGGATGTAGGCTTTTGGGGGCAGAGCAAATTCTGGGTGCTTTGTGACTTTCCTTCCCCTCCCACCTTCCCCTCTCTTGTTCTGTGCCACTAGTCCGAGAGACCTGAGTGTTGTGCTGGGAACCAATGACTTACAGAGCCCATCCCTGGAAGTAAAGGAGGTCACCAGCATAGTTCTTCACACGGGCTTTGAAAGATTGAGCATGGACAATGACATTGCCTTGCTGCTGTTGAACTCGCACATCAAGTTCAACGGCCTGAAAGAACCCATCTGCATGCCCAAGAAGCCCAGCACGGCCAAGTGGAGTAAATGCTGGGCGGCAGGATGGGGACAGATCAGAACTGGTACGTGGCTGCACAGCATCTTCTGAGATGCTGGGGGAGGACCCACATCACAGGCATCTGAGGATGGGCCACTCAACTGAAACAAGACGGGAGGAGGGTGCAAGGAGAAAAGGCTGAGGGCAAGAAAAGGATTTGCTCTGGGGCCAGGATCTACTCAGAAGTTAGACGTAGCATAGGAGGCCTCCAAGATTAAAAAGACTCAAAAGGGAGAAAAAATTTTAAATGTCTATATGGTCAGTTAATGAGGTGGAGAGAAATCCTGGAAGCTGGCTGGAAAGGGCCTTGGCAAATCCCCATAAAGACCTGCAGCCAACCTCCCCCTGCCTAGAGGACCTGAGAGCTTTTCCACTGGGAGTGCAAACCCACTTTCAGCAGCCCTGTGTCAGGGGAGGATCATACTCTCATAATAAAAAGCGGCGATAGACAGGATGAAAGGCAGGATGGTGCTAGGAAATGCTTAGCCAGCTGCAAGAGGTCAGGTCTGCAGGGCTGGTTGGAGTCAAGCTGGTCGTCGTCTTAGACGCAAGGGTATGATTTTGAGTGAGAGGAATAATTGACGTAGCGGGGAATCGTTTGGAAAAGCCTGGGGTGGTGGAGCGGGTGGACTGCATGGGGTCACCGGAAGGAAGCAAAGGTGAGGGGCTGTGAGGATGTGAAGGGATGTGGAAGGGTGGCCGGTGGGATGCAGGGATGCTGAGGGGGCCTAGGGCACAGTCATTTGCATTGTTGACACAGGGACTACTGTCCAGTAGCTTTTCTAATGTGCTTTCTCTTTGAACAAGATGACAAAACCTCTTTGACAACTGACCTGAGGAAAGTGCCAATGATCATCGTGAACTGGGAGAAATGTTCAAAACTGTTTTCAAAACTTACCAAAAACATGCTGTGCGCTGGATATGAGAATACAAGCTATGATTCTTGCCAGGTAACTAAGGGATACCCCGTCCCTCCCTCTATGGGCCCCCCATCCCCTCAGGGCTGCCAATGCAAGGGGATCCTCTCTCCACTGGGAATAAACAGTGAGTCTGGAAAATGTGTGGGAATCGGGGCTTGGCCGTGGGAATGGTGACATGGACTGGGGAGTGCTCTTTGTCAGGTCCTTGGAGTGATGCCAGAAACACAACTCACGAAAGGAAAAACTGATAAACTGGACCTCATCAAAATCAAAAATGTTTCTCTGTGAAAGACCCTATTAAGAGGATGAAAAGACAAGCTAGAGATTGGGAGACAATATCCAAAAAGGAATTATACTTAGAATATATAATGAACTTTCAAACTCGACAGGAGAAAAACAAACTATACAATTAGAAAATGGGCAAAAGGCATGAACAGACATTGCACTAAAGAGGATATCCTGATGGCAAACAAGAACATGAAAAGATGTTCAATGTCATTGGCCGTTGAGCAAATGCAAATTAAAACCCCAATGAGATGTCACTACACGCCTCTCAGAGGGGCTATAATTAAAAAAAAAAAAAAAAATTGTGACAAGGTACCAAATGCTGACAAGAATGCTGAGAAAACTGGATACATTGCTGGTGGGACTTTAAAATAGTTCAACCACGCTGGAAAACAGTTTGCCAATCTCTTAAAAAAACGGAGCATACTCTGGCCACATAACCTAGCAAATGCTACTCTCGGGCATTCATTTCAGAGAAATGAAGGCTTGTGTTCACACCAAAGCCTGTACAGGAGTGTCTATAGCTGCTTTATTCATAATAGCAAAAAATTGGAAACAAATGTCCTTCAAGATCTGGATGGTTAAGTACCACGAAATACCACTGAGCTATGACAAGAAACAGCTATTGATACAGGCAACAGAGTGGATGGGTTTCCAGAGACTTACACTGTGTGAAACAAGTCAGTCCCCAAAGGTCTCACACTGTATGATTCCATTTACATAACATTCTTGAAATGACAAAATCGTAGAAATAGAATACAGATTAGTGGTTGCCGCAGAGGTTTAAGGAGGGGATGGGGGTGGGAGGGACGTCGATATAGCATAAGAAGGGCATCCTCTCTGTGGCGATGGAAGTGATCTATATTTTACTGTATCAGTGTCAGTATCCTGGTTGTACTATAGTTTTGCAAGATGCTGTTCTTGGGGGACACATGGAAAGGGTACATGGAATCTCTCTGTATCAGTTCTTACAAGTGTATATGAGGCTACGATTGTATCAAAAATAAAAAACAAAGAGAAGACAAAGTTTCCCAGACACAGGAGTTAAAGGAAGATCTTGGATCACAGCCATGCCAGAGACCTAGGGAGCAGCCAGTTTATGCTGGAGCAGGAGACAAAGGGCTCCAAATAGCAATAGAAAAGGGGAGACGCATTCAATAGTGTGAGTAGAAAGAGAGTGTTCCAGAGAGAGTGTGGGGAGATGGCAGAGGCTTGAAACAGCCTCACGTGTTCAGGGAAGTGCCCGTGTTTCAGGAGCCAAAGGTAACAAGAGATGGGTGTGGACAGGTGAGCAGCGCAGGGAGGTAGGTTGTGCCCTGAGTGGGAGACTAGTTGTCCCAGGCTGTCACTCCTGTTGCTCAGGCAAGAATGTGAGAAGCAGGCCCCACCCATATTCCCACTCTCTTTTCAATCTCTCTGACTCAACGCCGTCCCATATTCAAATGGCCAAACTAACTGTGGTGACATTTGAAATCATCAAGTGCCATCTTCAGTGACATTTTCTGCAACCGCTGCTTCAATAGCTGGATCTATCGCCCAGAGCCTAGGATTTTTGTTTCAATCTCTCTCCTGTCAAAATGCACTTTAATGAAAGCTTCTAAAATTAATCCTCTATTACTTAAGAGTGCTATTAAAAAAAAAAAAAAAGTGCTATTATCATTTTAAGCCAGTGTGTGTGTGTGTGTGTGTTTGGGGATTTTTTAGTTGTGAAATGAAAAGCTTTGCTCTCTGTTTAGAAAGCTTTCTATTGTCAACAATAAGCTGGAAGTGATCCAGTCAAGGAAATTTTTCTGAAATTATACAATATTATCATCACTTAAAAACAAAGAAGCCAGGCAGTAAGTCCCTTAGGGTTTAAAAATAATTGCCCTTACAAATAAAATCACACTTTCAAATTTAGCAAACTTTTAAAAACGCATGTAATTACATAATTAAGGGAAATGATCTTTTTAGAATGATAGCATTTAAATATGTTCAAAATAATGGCAGTAAGATTCTGTCATACTTAAAACACAAATTAAAACTAAATGCTAAAATAAAAAACAGTTGAATTTTTTGGTTTACTTTTCCCAGCACTTTTCTCCTTTGTAATCCCCCGATTAAGGTTATAATGTGAAAAAAAATTCCATTTAAGAAAAATAATTATTTTTAAGTGGCATTGTCGAGAAAAGTATGACATCAAACATATCCCGGCTCGCAACAATATTTCGTGAAGGAACCACGGGTATTTGACAGCGGACAGCGCTGTCTGTTTTCTCATCTGTCTCCTCAACTCCAGCAGAAATGTGTGAATTCCCTGTACCTAGTGCCGCGCTTGGCACATAAAAAAATGGTCAACAAATGCTTGTCAAATACATGAACTTCCCAAGGAAGCCAGCAACTGTCTGCCAGCCAAGTAGCCCAGCGGAGGGGGCACCTGAGGCAGGCCCTGCGGGAAGCTAAGCGCCTGCAGGGCGGGGGGGAGGCAGGCTGGCAGCCAGCTCGCTGCCGGGCAGTTTGGTGGTGGGGCTGCCAAGCTGACTTGGATTTAGACCCGAGCTACTTCTTTTAAGACTTTTTTTTTTTTTAATGGCAGTTTTAGGTTCATAGCAAAATGGAGAGTGAGGAATAGAGGTTTTCCACGTACCCCCTCCCCCCACACAGGCACAGCCCCCCTCACCGTCAACGTCGCCACCAGGGTGACGGGTTACAGCTGGTGAGCCTGCGTGGACGCGTCACCCGGAGTTATCGCCAGAGTCCACAGTTTACCGTAGGGCCACTCTTGTCATTCCTTGCGCTGGGACAAATGTACAATGGTGCGTGTCCATCGTCACAGTGCCATAGGGAGTTTCACTGCCTTGGGCTACTTCCCAGGGTGTCGGGGGGCACGTCACCCATGCCGCTTCATGGACGTCTCGTTTCACTCCACAAAATCGTAGATGTTTGGAGCTGCAGACTTTTAGAGCTGAGAAGGAATGTAGAAAAATATTTCATCAAAACTCTGTTTCCCAGATGAGAAAGCATGATTATCTTGATGATACATCTTTTCCTTCGCTCCCTGAGTGCATGGAAGCAGTGTGCTAACTTCATGGCTCTTTCCCACGTATCGAATTGTTTCCTTTTTCTCCACCACCCTGTGAGCCTGGCTGGGCATGTCTCCCTCTCGCTGTTCAAACAGACGAGAAAACAGGGATTTAGAATATGAGTGATTTCCCCTTAGTCCAGGGAGGGGTGGGCTCCGGCTGGAAGCCAGGTCGTCTGCCCCTATCCCCCCCAAAACCAGGAGTGATCACACGGTGTAATTATCTCACAGCGGTGAACTTGGGAGGCTCCTGTGGTCCATATGTTTCCAACCAGACAGGTCCTTGGCTACCAGCCTTAGTCCTTGGAAGAAAGTCTTCCTTCGATGGGCTGTCATCAGTATCAGGTCCGTACTGGCTGAGGCCAGTTGCTCCTTTGGGGCTATCCTTGCTTTCTTTCCAAGAGGAAGAGAGAAAATGTTAAGGCTTTGTGCTTAAAAGGACATGTATTTACAGATGTTCCTCTTGGGCCCCAGCAGGCCGTGAGGGGAAGCTCTGTGTCCTGAATGTACAAGTAATGTTCGTAATACGTAAGGGTGAAATAATGATACTGTTATGTTCCTCGAGCATTTACTACATGGCATTTACTCTGTGCTGAGTGATGTACAGATTTCTAAAATTTCATCTGCCAGGAATCTTGGAAAGTAGTTGGTAGTATCTGTATTTTAATGACACTGAAACTGAGGCTTATAAACTTTACCTGCCCAAGGACAGTTCTTTCCTTGTT
The DNA here is from genome assembly GCF_054644295.1 of Miniopterus natalensis. Classification (NCBI taxonomy): domain Eukaryota; kingdom Metazoa; phylum Chordata; class Mammalia; order Chiroptera; family Miniopteridae; genus Miniopterus; species Miniopterus natalensis. The sequence continues at coordinate 58,662,745 of NC_142084.1, read as the reverse complement.
ATGTAAGGAGATAAATAATCAAGACAACACATTAATAAAATTTCTGTAACATTCATGCCTTCGTAAAGTTGAAGAAAATTATAAAAACATCATTTATGGAAGAAGCTATCAGTAGAAATCCTGTTGATTTGTTCTTGCCCCGTGACTCTGAGACAGAACTAGAGCAAAGACAAGCACCCACCCACGAAAAACAAAGTGTTAGAGCAACACCGTATTGGAAAAGGGCACTTTTGGTTTTGGCCCACACTTACTAGGCCTCCTTGAACCCCAACCTCTCTGTAAATTCTGCTGTTTAACCCTCTGTTTGGTCAACCCAAACTCCACTGAAACGCGCTTTATTCTCTCTCTTCCCCTGCACTTTACCCCTCTAACCACACTCCACGACCTCGGAAGTAGTCGCCACCACCCGTGACCAGTGTCACCAGCCATCAGCTCATGGGGGTCTCAATCCCTCCCCCCCCAGCCCGACCTTCAGACCCTGGTCATGTCACCTCCTCTTAACCAGTCCTCCTACCTTCTGTCTCACTTCCCCCTAAACCATCCCACCTGCTCTCCCTGTCAAATTCCTGTTGATCCTTCAGACGAAATGCCTGGTGGTCCGTTAGGACAGAACTTCCCCTGACCAGCATCCACCCCTCCCCCTCTGCACGGCTGCTATATTCATACTTCTCCTGCCTCATCAAACACAGTTAATCCCATTTGTTCACATTTGTGTCTTCTCCCCTAGACCATGGGGTCTTGTATCCCAATTGCCTGACAATTAGTTTTTCCTCAATGAAAATTTGGGAAATGGGAGTGATCAGACCTCTTTCCACCTTCAATTTTCTAATTATAAAATGAGAGTCAAAATACCTACCTCAGAGAGAAATGAGGTGGTGGAGCTGATGAGAAAAAAAAAAAATTAAGGGGCCAACCCAGGAAATGTACGTGGCCAGGAAATGTAAATGCCCTCCTCCCCCCCCAGCGTCCGTCCTAATGCGCCAACCATTCTAGTCGCCCGTTCGCATCGCGGGAGGAGCCATCTCTCCGCTGAAGAAAGACGGCCTGAACGGCGGTGGCCACGCGACTGCGTTGGTGGGAGTGCGTCGCGAGGCGGCCAGGACACGGGCTTCAGTGTCAGGAAGTCCTGGGTGCAGCGGCCATACGCACCCCGAGCAGGCCTTGCATCCGCCTTAAGCCTCCTTTCTCTGTATCAAGCAGGTGAAAGGAAGCCGTATATATGTGTGGTCTGCACACTGTAGGGACTTGGTACGTATTTTCTAATAAATAGTCTTGTGAGTCATAGGCCCGTGTGATTCCATCCTGGAGGGGCGCACATACAGAAAAGCTTGGCTCGCTCACCCCCCTACGGACACCCACACCAAAGAATTAAAAAAGAAATATCCCAATTTTCTCTCATGCCTCTGGAAGACCATCAAAGGAGACCCCACTCATCTCGGCAGCCCTAAGAACACTTCTCCTATCTGTTTCCATTCCTTTCCTCTACAGCCCTTTCCAGAGAGTCTCTCTTTGCCATACCATGTTTAATGTTTAAGAAACACCTACTGTATTTTTAGCCAATAAATATATCGAGATAAATCATTGACTTTACCTAACATGTTATGATTTTTTTTAATTCATTTTTTTAGGCCCTGGCTGGGTGGCTTAGTTGGTTGGAGCACCGTCCCCTACACCAAAAGGTCTCGGGTTCAATTCCCGGTCAGGGTGCACACCTAGGTTTTGGGTTTGATCCCCGGTCAGGGCTCATATGAGAGACAAAAGATGTCTCTCTCCCTCTCTCTCTCTCTCTCCCTCCCTCTCTCTCCTTTCCTCTCTAAAGTCAATGAAAACATATCCTTCAATGAGGATTAAAAAATTAAATTTATTTTTTATTTAAGTATAGCTGGAGGACAGTCTTATACTGGTAATGTTAGTCTCAGGTGCACAGCATAATGATTTGACCTCTCTGTGCCTTACCGTGTGCTCACCCCACTAATTCTAGTCGTCATCCGTGGCGGTGAAAATCTATCACGATATTATCGACTCTATTCCCCTTCCCCCTTTCACGCATCCCCCCACCCCTTCCTTCTCGTAACCATCTCTTTGGTCTCTGTTTCTGAGTCTGCTTTTGTTTTGTTTTGCTTGTTTGTTTTGTTTTAGATTCCAGAGCTCCTGACTTGCTGAGACCCACAAAACTAGCCCCCGGTCTCCTCTCAGCCTGTGCTGGATTAGTCCGTCCTCCGGGTCCCCTCTGCAGATGGAGTTATCTTCTCGCCAGGCCCTTCCTCCTCCCCTCCCTGCCCTTCAGTCCTGCCCCCTCCCCTGCATGCACCCTACAGCCCACAGTTCCTGGAGCCAGCCTGACAGCAACACCCCCCCCCCCCCAGGCCTGGGATTGGGGTGGGCAGTGGGCAGCAATGACGGATTTCCTCCGGCAGCCTGGAGGAGGGGAGATCAGCGGGTCGTCTTGCGTTAATGAGAGTTAACGCACAAATGGACAGTTTAGAATGAGACTTGCTACTGAACTGTGTTCTCTGCCCACAGGGTGACAGTGGGGGGCCTCTGGTCTGCACCACAGAATCTAGCAGGACGTGGTACCAGGTGGGGATCATCAGCTGGGGAAGGAGCTGTGGAAGGAAGAACACTCCAGGAATATACACCTTGCTAGAAAATTATAGCCCCTGGATCCAGAAGGTGACGGAGGTGGAGGGAAGGCCCCATAGGAGTAAGGAAATAAGACCTGCTTCCTCACTGCTGCCAGTGAGATCCCAGGCCTCAGAATTCCCGGGGCCCTGCAGCCCCAGACTCCAGCTCCTGCTCTGCCTTCTGTCCTACATGCTGTCCGAGGCCATTTTCTACTTACGATAAAACAGGTGTTATTCTGTAACCAGAGAAGGTGTACAAGAATGTGCTTGAATGATCGTAGCCATGCGACTTAAGCGGGTAGCCAGGTGGAGGGGACAGATGTTGACAGGGACCGTTTCTCAAAAAGGGCTCCCAAGCGGTGGCCACAGCGACCTCCAGTTTGCATCCTACCAGCTAAGCAGCCTCAGTAGGAACAGGGAGCCTTGTTCCTGATAATTCCAGCAAAAGTGCAGGGTCTAACCCTTGTGACTCACAAGCCCCATACAGGACCTGAAAGCGTCGACGTCTGCGGGAAGGAGACCCTTATCTCCTGTAGCCACAGGGCTGAGCTGGCTAAAAATCACACTCACTGTCTCACCCTGCGACTGGCTGAGTTACAGTGTGAGCTGCAGCCCCAGCCTTGCGGGGGGTCTTACTGATAACGTAAAGGCACTGATTGGGAGGGAAGGGGGTCCTGAACATTTGAACGGGGAGCTGTGTGAGAAGACCCTGATGGAGCTGGGGGCATCGGGCTCCGAAGAGCTGATGAATCTTCTTTGCCGGTGACAACGGTCTCTCCGCCCTCAGTAAGAGTAACCCCTTTGCCCATCCGAGGGTATTAACCCAGCGGACCCCTAAAGGTGAGGCGCAAAGTGTGGCCTGTGAGGAGGGGCACTGCACTCCAAAGGAATGACTTGAGTTTTCTAATTCATACAGATAGAAATCTGGGCAACATGGGAGGGAGTGGATATTAGGGTGGGATAGTGGTGGAAGGAGCATAAATTTAGATCAGGTGAATTGATGGATATGGGCTCATGAAGCAGGGATTCTGCATCTAATATTACATCTAAGGCTGCATCTGCATCTATGGTTCCCAGGGTCAGGAAGGGCTCTAGCAGTTTGTGTGGCTGTTTGGATGAAAGAGGGGCCACAGAGAGTGAGTTAGAAATGCTGGACCTGCCTGGGTGTAATGCAGAGGAAGGGCTTCAAAGACTTAGGGGGACTGTAATGTTGGCGTGGGCTTCTCATGTGAGACCTAGTCACCCACCCTGGGAAGGTCCAGAAGACATGCCTTTCACCACGACTGTGAGAAATAAGTTTGGGAGGGGAGCCCAGCATCCTAGGAGAGCTCTGTGATAGCTCTCCTATGTAGGCCGGACCTCACAGGGAGACCTGCAGTCACTGAATTCGGAAATCTAAACGCAGTGGGGGTAACTGGATCCCATCTCAGGGTGGCAGCGGCCAAGTGGTGACATCAACCACCAGAGGCAAGGTGGGTGTGGTCACTGAATGGACAGAGAGTCAAGGCAGCAATCAGAATAGTCTGACGTGCGGAACCATGGTGCTAGCTAGTCGATCATGGTGTTCCTAGAAGTGAGATAGGTAGGAAGCCTACTAAATGCTTACTTGTTCTGAGCAAGTAAAAAAGTTCTAGATCAAGTGATTAAAGTTTAATATGAATCATAAAAACAGAGACCCGTGACCCCTCACTCAATTTCCAGACTTGGGCCAGTTTACAGACCCAGCGCCCCTTGAATGAAGAGGAGGCTGGGTCCCAGATGAGGGGCTCTAGTACACCAACAAATGTTTATACTGTTAATATATCTCCAAAGGGACCCATGGCCTTTCACCAGAGTTACTGCACTGGGGAAAAGAGATAATCAGGCCTTTGGGGGACTACAGGACACTGGCTCTGGCCTGACACAGGTTCCAGGAGACCCACTGTCACTGTGGCCCACCAGTCGGAGGTCAGGTGATCCATGGAGCTTTAGCTCAAGTCCATCTCACAGTGGGCCCAGTGAGTCCCCAAATCCAGCCTGTGGTTATTTCCCAGTTCTGGAATGTATAATTAAAATAGAATACTGAGCAGCTGGCAGAATCCCCACATTGGTCCTGGCCTGTGGAGTGAGGGATATTATGTGGGAAAGGCCACGTGGAAACCACTAGAACTTCTCCTACCTAGGAAAATAGTGAACCAGAGTAACACCACATTCCTGGAAGGATTGCAGAGATTGGTGCCACCATCAGGACTTAAAGGTAGAGGTGACTCCCCCACCTATCCCTCCTATCTGGCCTGGGCAGGAGAGTGCTAGGTCTCTGAGAAGACAGAGGATTATTGTAACTTAACCTGGTGGTGACTCCAATTGCAGTTGCTGTACCACATGTGGTTTCACTGCTTGAGCAAAGTAACACACCTCCTAGTATTTGCTATGTAGCTGCTGACCTGGGAAATGCTGCATTCTCCACCCTGTTCATAAGACTCACCAGAAGCAGTCATCTTTCAGCTGGCAAGGCCAGCATTACACCTTTAGTGTCCTACCTCAGGGGCATATCAACTCTCCAGGCCTGCTTCGGAATTTAGTTTTCAGGGCTCTTGATCACAAGACTCCTTTCCCTTCCACAAGATACCACACTGGTCCATGGCATTGATGGCACTATGCTGACTGGACCAAGTAAGCAAGAAGTAGCAACCACTCTAGACTTATTGGTGAGACATTTACATGCCAGGGAGTGGGAAACAAATCGGACAGATTTTAGGATCCTTCTACCATTGGTGAAATTTCTAGGTTACCCCACCAGGTAAGGAACCGTGTCCAGCTGAGGTGCTTGCTGAGTGCCCAGGACATGCAGAATAGGGAGTGGAAGATGGTGGTTATAGACACCAGCTGTGACCTTATGACCAGGTATAGAAACAGGGACTGTAATTCTCGTATTTTCCCTTATTTTGTTATGAATGTTTGTGTATATATTAAACAATCTTTGTTTTCTTTCTTCTTATGCAACATAAGTTATATTGACTTCATATCATAGTTTCTAAGTATTGCTAGCTTTGTATGGGACTTTATATGGAATCGTACTTAAGTTACAGGATATCAAGGAAAACACTAACACCAGTCAAGGATATCACCTCCTCTTCTCTAAAAAAGGTTAGTGCGATCATGTATCACTTTAGGGAGACGTATGACCATGTTATTGCCTTTATTTGGAGGTTAAGTTGGTTTAAGGAGATGCATATGGGAGTCGGGTGGACTTGGGATGCTTAATTTTATGTTTCCATGCGGAAGGTGTTTTTGGATAAGATTAATATTTAAATTGTGAAACTTTGAGTAAGCAGATTTCCTTCCATCATGTGGGTGGGCCTCATCCAATCAGTTGAAGTCTTGAATTGAACAAAAAGACTGGCTTCCCTGAGCAAGAAGAAACTGTCCAGCAGATTGCCTTGGGACTTCATCTGCACCATCCGCTCTCCTGGGTCTCAGGACTGCAGCCCACACTGCAGACTTGGACTTGTCAGTCCCCATAAGCACAGGAGCCAATTCCTTATAATAAATCTCTTTATGTATATACACACACACCTTCTATTGGTCCTGTTTCTCTGGAGAACCCTGACTAATGCAGTGAGGAATAGCTTCAGTACAGTGAAGGGAGCTGCTGCAGTAATGAGCTGGGAGCAATGCTGCCGTGTAACGTTGATCTGAGCAATGCAGGCTTCATCAGGATACGGAAACTGAGTTTAAACATCACCCAGTCAATTCACCGATGATTGGTCATGCCAGATGATTATCGCGTATGCCCCATCAGAGTTTAATACCTAGTGCAGTTCCTAAACCGGGCACTGAGGTGCCCAGGGGCACTACTGCAAACTCATGGGACTCGATGGAAAGACAGAGACATCTGTTGGACGTGGAAGGAAACAGCATCATCTGTCAGACACTGAGCCAACAGCTACTATTGAGTTATTTGGACTTAACTACTTCATAAATGCAGTCTTGAAGTATTTCTTTTGGCCTAAGAGTGCTGTAACAAAAAGTTACTAGGACACGAATGGTCCATGAACTGAGAAAAACTGGGAACCTCTGACCTGGTGGATAACTGCTGGTGTTAATACTTTGTATTTAAGAATCAAGTGTGAGCTGTAATAGTAATTTTGTGCATCTTGGCTGTGACAAGGTTCTCAGACTTTCCTTGTTTTTCATGAGCATGACCGTTTTTAGAAGTGCTAGTCAAGCCTGCTGTTGAATGCCACACTGCTGGAATTGGGTCTTTTTCTCATGACCAGGTTGGTGTCATGGGTTGGGGGAGGAAGGTCACAGAGGTAAAGTGCCATTTGGAACACATTATATCAAGAGTACATATCATCCATGTGACTTACAACTATTGATGTTGACCTTGGTCGCCCGGCTAAGACAGTGTTAGTTGGATCTCTCCCCTGCAAAGTTACTTTTTTACCGCCTTCCCTTACCGCCCTCTTTGGAAGGAAGTCACAGTGTCCAGCCCGCTCTTAAGGGCAGGGAGTGAGTTCTGCTCCCCCTCCTTTGGGGGAGAGCATATTTATTTGGAATTATTCTTCATAAGATATTTGTCTCTTCTCTCCCATTTATTACTTTGTTCAATCTCTTACTTATATTAATATGGACTAGGAATACTTATGTTTACTTTGGGTTATAATCCAAAACAAGTTTTTAATTGTATTGCTGGAATTTTCCAGCTTTAGTCATTGGAAATTCTCTGTTGGCTCCTGTGCCCCTTTGACATACCCTCCTCTGTGTGTGTGTGTGTTTTAAACACTTCCTTACTTTCTGGCCATGCAAGATGCTAAAAAGAACAGACTTTTAATTATGAACCAGTGAAATTCTTTTTGTTAAAGTTTTGTGTTTGTGTCTTACAATTGGAAGAGTTCTGACTGATAAAAGGGGACCAGCCTCACTCCTGCACAGTTTTTAAAATGTTTTATTTCTTTTTGACAAAAATTGTATATGTTTAAGGTATACAATGTGATATTGTGATATATGTGTATATTGTAAAATGATTACCAAAATTAAACTAGTTAACATATCCGTCACCTCCCATAGTTACCGTGTGTGTGTGTGTGTGTGTGTGTGTGTGTGTGTGTGTGTGTGTGATGAGAACATGTGGGGTCTAATCTCTTAGCAAATTTCAAGTTTGCAAAATAGTCACCATGCTGTACATTAGGTCTCCAGAACTTATTTCATAAGTGAAAGTCTGTTTCCTTTCATCAACGTCTCTCTTTACCCCCTACCTCCCAGCCTCTGGTAACCACCATTCTACTCTCTGTCACTGTGAGTCTGACTTATATTTTTAGATTTCACATATATGTGAGATCATGTGATATTTATCTGTGTTTGCTTTATTTCACTTAGCTTAATGTCCTCCAGGTTCATCCATGTTGTTACCTTCCATACGTGCCCTGACTGGGGACAGAACCCGCAGCCGTTTGGTGCGTATGGGACAACGCTCCAACCAACCGAGCCACCCAGGCAGGGCAACTAAAACAATCTTGAACAAGAACAAAGCTGAAGGCATCACAGCTCCTGACTTCAAGCTGCATTACAAAGCTATAGTGATTAAAACAGCATGGTATTGGAATAAAGACAGGCCCAGGGACCAAAGGAACACAACAGAGTTCTGAAATACATCCGCATATGTGACCGGGACTGCTTAAAGCGTCTCCTCTCCTGTGCCTCGGTTTACCAGAATTACATCCAATCTTCGTGGGGTTTATGATGGATTTTCTCAATTAGTTCTAAAACATTAGTCAGTATGAAGAAAACAAAACAAAAATAAAAAACCACAACACTTGAGCAGCCCAGAGCGGCCCAACCCATTGTTGGGTGGATCTAATCATATATCAGGGTGTCCAGTGGGCACCCAGCTGGCGCCAAACCTTTCTCCATTTAGCCTCTTAAATGCAGAATTAAGGACAACAGAAATCTCAAATTATTCTTCCTAGAATCAGGATTTGGATGCCTGTTGATAAAATGGTAAAGGCCCACTGTCTCACTGGGATAACTTCCAAACAGAAATTGTTTTCTGTGACTCTCAACCCAGTGGACTTTGCCCCTTGCCCCTCCCTTCAAGAGACACTTGTTAATGTCTGGAGACCTTTTCAGTTGTCACAGCCTGGAACTTAGGTCGGGGTCCTACTGGCATCCATCCGGGGAACAGAGGGCCAGGGATGCTGTTAAGTATTCATGATGCACCGGACAGCCCCCCACAACAAAGACCTACCCAGCCCCCTCTATTAGCAATGCTGAGGCTGAGAAACCCTGGGCACTAGGTTGGTGGTGGTCACTCCTCAGGTTCAGGTGGGTGATATCAGCGCTGGATTTAGAGTCAGGCTTGTTCCAGGGACCCTGACAGCCTGCGGGTTGAATTTCCTTCTCAGCTCCCCTCCCCTCCCCGTTCCCCTCTTCTCTGTGCTTTCTCTCCGCCGCCTCCTAGCAGCTGGATGGTCCCACCCACAGACTCCAAGCCGCACATGCCCTCCCTCCCAGCCATATGTCCGCTGTGAGCCCGGCACTGCCCTTGTCCAGCGTCTGCTGCTGCTCACAGCACAGGCATGGCCGTTACACCCCCTGGGAAAGCTCGCCCTGCTCCCAGGCCTCACGAATGAGCCGTGCCGGGGTCTCCCCACAGGGATTTCACTGCGCGCAGGTGGAGCAGCTCCTGGCGGGACCTCACACCCAGGCAGCATCTTCGTGTTGGTTGGGGAGGGCGGGAAGGGAGAGAGTGAGAGACGGAGTGGGAGCAGGGAGGCGGGGGGGGGGGGGGGGGGGGGGGGGGGGGGGGAGCAGGCGGCAGCCAGGAGGAGATGGCATGGGGTGGATGGGGCGGCGGGGAGGAAGCGCCCGTGCTTCCCGCCAGCGCCTGCCATCCATCATCCCTTCCTGGAGGGGAAATCAGTATTCCTCCCTCTTGTCCTCTCCCCAAATGTTCTGAATTTAGAAAAGAAAGAGCGAAACCCTGACAAATGCATATTGTTTTCTGACTCTAAATGCTGCATCCGCTCCCACCCCCACGCAGATGTCGCCGCCTCTTCCCGGCTGCTGGTGACAGTGTCGCAGGCCTGGGCTCCCTGCCACCACCGCTGGCAGTGCCTGCCGTGAGCACAGATGGAGCCGATGAAATGAGCTGTCTGCTCGCCACTGGAGGTCACCCTGATGCCTAAGAAGCAGATTCTGGGCAATTTCTTGCAGGATGAGCATTTCCAACTCAAAGCTCTGTTGGCCTTTCTCTCTGACAACTCACTTGTTTGGAAAATAATGGTGAAACCGTTTACTCTTCCTGTTTAAAAGCACCCTGTCGCCGGTCCCTGTCACTGATGGCCTGGGACCTTGCCTTCCCGTGTTCCAGTCGTCAACCAACCAGCTGGCAATTCTGAACAGGCAGAAAGGCATCCTGAGGCTCTCCAAGGTGACACTTGTCTGATGGGGGGAAGGACGGGGAGAACTATTATGGGTGAAATTGTGTCCCCAAAATCTGTAGAAGTTCTTGCCCCCAGCACCTCAGAATGTGACTGTGTTTAGGGATGGGGCCTTTAAAGGGGTGAAATGAGGTCATTAGGGTGGGCCCAAATCCAATATGATTGGTGTTCTTATAAAATAGAGAAATTAGGACCCAAACACATACAGAGGGCACAGGAAGAACACGACCATCTACAAGCCAAGGGGAGAGGCCTCAGAAGCAGTCAACCCTGCTGATACCTTGATCTTAGACTTCCAGCCTTGAGATCGGTGAGAAAATACATTTTTCTTGTTTAAGCCTTAAGTCTGTGGTGCTTTATGATGGCAACCCCAGCAGATTACTATAGCAGGGGCGAGGAATGCTAGAGAATCAGCTTTTCTACAGCCCACAGGCTCTGCACAGATCCATCTGCCCACACTGTAATGTCACCTTCCTTCAACAAGCTCGTCTGAAATGGCCATCTCCCCATTTGGACACTAATGAAGGAAAACAGGGAACAGGATGCTCAGTCTGGAGTGAGAAGTCCCAGTATGTCCACTCAGGAGTTGTATGATCTTGGGACAGTCATTTAACCTGGCTGAGCCTTAGTTTCCTTATATAAAAATAGGATTCATAATTCCTGTTTTAATATGTCATAGAATAGTTGAGAAGATCAAGTGTAGAAAGGGATAGAAACTATAAAACAGATTATAAATGTGAGGGACTGCTACTAATGACAGTAATATAGTATTCATAATAATATTTATTGAGCTTCCCTTTCAGTTAGAAAATGCAAACATAATCTTTTTGTAATCCAGGAGGGAATAAAAGATTTACACAAATAAAGCTATACGCAAGATGGCACATAATGAAATACAGTTCATGAGACAGAAAGCGAATGTTTAGAGACAGCAAAACCATCACGCCTGGTGTGCATCTGATGCATTCATTCATCAAACATTTCCTGGGAGCTTTTATGTGCCGGCCCTGTCCTAGCCGCGGAGATGGGACACGGAACAAGACAGCACGCCCTCAGCCCGTGCTCTAGCAATAAACAAACACGTTACTGAATGTGACAGGTGGAGACAGCGCACTGGAGGAGAGGGAAGAAGGGGAAGGGGGCCCGAGAAGGCCGCAGAAGGGACGGACTGCTTTACAGCACTTGGTAGTGAGGGCCCCGCTGTGAAATCAGACCTACAGGAAGCGAAGGACAGAACCGTGTCGCTACATGGGGAAAACCCATTGTAGATGGAATCGGCCGCCTTCACCAAGCAGAGCTGCACCAGCTCTGCAGAATGAGAAGGGCTTAGCTGGGTTGCTGGGAAGGGCTTTGGAGCTGAGGGGACCCAGCCAACAAGGCCTATGCGAGGTTGGCCGGGACGGCGCTACAATCCTCAGATGTCACCACCAGGTGGCAGAGTGACTTCAGGCAAAAGGTCTGCCAGGTGTGCGGGAACCAGGTGTCATCCTCCAAATGCGGAGTGTGTGGATAGGCCCCAAGATGCCCAGGAGGCTAGGGGAACAGCAGATACAGCCCTGAAGCGTGGGGAGGCAGAGGAGGCTCCTTGCCTGACAGCCGGGTGGAGCTTTCTGAGAGCCGCTGGACTCCTCCATCCTCGCGCTGGCTGCCGCCCCGGATTGGTAACAAGACACACACTTGGCAAACTACAAGGCATTTTAGATACCCAAGGGATCAGGATCATTCCACAGAGAATCGCTGTAGTAAAACCCTGCCATGGCGCGGAAGTAAGGCTGAGAAATCCAAGCCCCTAAAATGCAAGCTTGGGGTGTTGCAAGTGAAGAGATGGTTGTCCCAGCCCAGGTGCTTGCCTGGCGCCACCTGGTGGCAGCTGTCTGCTCTGGCTTAAATATCAAAGGTGATTCTGGGTCCTAGGACCTTTGCTGAGATTTCCAAGACAGATGCAGATTCCAGGACTCCCCTAATTGGCGCCATTTTGTTGGCCTTTTTGGAGAAAGTTGAGGCACAAGGACCCATCTTCTACTTTCCCGTTTCCTGAATCAGATTGCAGTCTCTCCACGCAGCTTGGCCCTCTCCTCCCAGCCTGCCCCTCCCCCCCGTGAGAATATTTGATGCCAACTCTGTTATATCCAAATTCCTATTACCCTGGGCTATGTTATCTTGGGTTTTTACTGTATTGGGTTTTTACCTCTTTTGAAGAAGCAGCTTCCCATTAGATACTTGTGTCCACCACATGATCTACTTTCCAAATGACCTGATACGCGTGCATTTGTACGTGTGTATGCGAGTGTGTGCATGTGCGTATGCTTGCACACATTTGTACAGGGTAGAGGGAAGGCTTAAAGGGAGGGTGTTTGCTCAGTTATCCTGTCTTCTTTCATATTCAGATGGCTCTCAGTAAATCAACTAGTTCCACCAAGGCTTTTTCCTACCCCATCAGCCAAAATGGACCCAGCCCCCCTCTAGGACTGCTTTGAAATTATCTTCCACTGCCACCTTCCCTTATTGTCTTCTTCTAAGCATGCTCAGAATGTGTAAAAAGTGGTGGGCTCTGAGCACCATCCAATCCCCCCTTCCTTCTGGGAGGGTAGTGGAAGGATATCCTTTAAAAGCAGTCTGTGCTCAACAAGCAGTAAAGGTCACCCTTCGTAGCTGAAGGTCAAAAGGCACCGGAAGCAATCCTGCACACTCGACTTCTCACTGAACTCCTCTTCAGTTGCCTTCGTTGTCACAAGACAATGACCTTGTGAGGCAAAAACACCCTTGGCTTCAAAATGCTGTCATTCCCTCATTCATTCATTTATTCTCTTATTCATTCATTTTGTCATGTTAAGTGCCTTTCTCTGTGCTGGGAAACACAATGACAGACAGTGCACCGTCACTGTCTGGGGGGAGCTCAATGTCGTGGGGGAGCCCAAGTCCCAGGCAGTGTCAGAGGTTGATGGATGCAGTAATAAAAGTGCCACATCGGAGGGGTGAACTGAGAGGGCCATGTGTCCCAGAGGGTTGAGGACAAGCTTTCCTGTGACTTATTTTGCCTGGGTAAACTTGTGCGAGATTCGGGAACTGCACAGAGGGGCTTCACTTCCTAACCCTGGCAATGCTAACCAGTGAATCACTGGGAAGGAATGAAGAGAACAGCCAAGAATGAGGGAACAGTGTCTCCTCACCCTGCACTGTCCCAGAGGCTCTCAGTGACCAGGGAGAAGTCCCCACCTATCCTTTTAGGAGACAGACAAAATCACTGCATGTTGCTTTGTCCTTGGTCAAGTCCCAAATTATCCTCATATAAAGCATTCTGGATTCCCTTTTCTCTCCATGGGTCTGTTTGATGGGAGCCAACAAACCACTTCCAAAAGCAGGACCTTTATAAAATCTCTGCTTTCAAATGTTCCTGCCCAAAGGGACAGTTAAACAACAGAACCATTGCACTTTCGGATAACAGCAGTGGGGAGCGACCAAGTGTTGAAAAGCACTGCAGAAAATGACTGGAGATTGCGAAGGCTGAGGGGGCTCGTTCCCCCGCCTTGCCTCAGTCAGCCTTCAGGTGAGTATGCAGAAGGGATTATCTGTACGCGCTGGAAGAAAAGGTGTTGGGAGCTACTGGTTATGGAGAAGCATCTCATCTTCGTCGTAGTTTAAAGGCTAGGGACCATTTGACTGAAACCAGAGGCCCCATTTCTAACTCACGGATGTGCTAAAGTTGGAACTTTTGAGAAATCCTTTCTTTGAGAGAGTGAAATCATGGAAGTGTTAATAGTGAAGCCGAGATGTCTGGGGGGGCAGGGGGTGGTGCTCCAGGATACTTTTCCCTACTCAAACCTACTGCGCATTGAGTTGAAAAGCCAGTTGGCCCTGGCTGCTTAGCTCAGCTGGTTAGAGCATCGCCCGGATATGCCAAGGTCATGGGTTTGATCCCCCAGTCAAGGCACAGACAAGAATCAACCAATGAGTGTATAAATGAGTGGAACATCTCTCCACCACCACCCCTCTCACCCTTTCTCTTGCTCTCTCAAATGAATAAATAAAAAAGCAAAGCTTTTTCCCACTTTACAAGAACTGAGCCCAGGAAGCTTGCACATAAGGGCCACTTGGACCCCATGTTTTCATCTGCAATATCTGGGCTTTCCTTTTTCTTCCACATGAGCCATTTTCAGGCAGAAAACACATTTCTTAGGCATAGTCTCAAGTTGAAAATCTTCAAGGACTTATTCTGTCCAAATGAATGGAAAAATCGAGATAAGCCTCTCCATTTTGATAATCCTCTTGCTTTGTGGTAGAAATAGCCTCAAAGTGCTGTTACAGGGGCCATTTTTCCTGCCTAATCATAAAAATTCAGGTAATTGCTAGGAAAAGAAACAAGTTGCACTGATAAGGAGAATTAGTCCTCTAGCTACTCTACTGGTTTTTTCCATGGTGAGAGAGGGGGCTGGGAGTTTGTTTTGATGAGCCCTTAAATGAGAATATTTATTGAACACATTTCTGTGTCTGTTAAACACCATGTCTGCTGTAAAATCTCATTTCAAATACACGTGACCCAAGGAAGTAGGCTGGGCTATTTATCTCCATTTGACAGACTAAGAAAATGAGACCCATGGGGGTTGAAATAACTTGTCCAAGGGCACACAGTAGCAGGCAGTGGACCTCCCACTCTGGGCCATCCCCATGAGGTTGCTGAGAACCATCCAGAGAAATGCAAGCTCCATGGAGGCGGCCAGGCTTTGGTTTTGAGTTGCATGTGGTGTCCCACCCTAGGGACTCAGGGTCTCCTTTGGCCTTGCTCATGACCTTTGTCCCTGTGGCCATCCTCCAGACCGCCACATCTTCCAAGTGAGATGCACACATTTTTAAAAATGCATGTATATCGCTGCATCATCTGGGCATAAAAACCAACAGTTATTTTAAAAGAAGGCTCTAAATTCTAACTATAACCCCTTCACTCTAAAAGTTCACTCCTGCCTACACTTCCCATTTTCTTGGTCCTTAAGGCTTCTGATTTGTCTTTTATTCATTTAACAGCTTGAGAACCTTCCCTTGGCCAGGTGCTGGGGAATTAGTGTGCAAAAATAAGCCACCGTTACTTGGTGGAGCGTTACGTAGACCACACACGGGACAGGCATCCATGAGAAAGTTGCAGCTGCAATCAATGTGGTGCTGCTGGTGACAAAATGGAAACGAGATGAGCGCCTGGCCTGAGAGGGATATCCTGGAGGGCTTCCTGTACAAGTGACATTGAAACCGAGATAGAAAGGGGTGAGAAGGACAAGAAGGAAAGGACATCGCAAGCAATGGGAACAGTATGTGCAAAGGCCTCAGCAGGAGGAAACGGGGTGAACCCAGGAGTCTGAAAGAGGGTCAGGTGGCTGTGGAGGGAGAACTCAGGGCTGTGCGTGGTGCAGACGAGGCTGGAGAGCTGGGCAGGCGCAGAGTAGACAAAAGCAAGGAGGCCATGAGCCAGGGGAAGCCATGCATGGCGTTCAGCAGAGGGTGAGGTGATCAAATGTGCGTTTTGGAAGAGGCCCCTGTGGATACATCAAGCAGGTTTGGGAGTGGCGTAGAGAGGATGCCTGTGGATCAGTTGGACGTTGTGATGTGGTCCAGGAGAGAGGTCGATGACGTGGGTGGGTAGGTGGGAGGAGAACATTCCAAGGGCTGGAGAGAAGTCGATAGGCTCAGGACCTAGTTCAGAGGTCAAATTGGTGGGACTTGATGGACTGGTCAGGGGTTGCTGGGGCAAGGAAGCAATCTAGATTCCTGGGTAGAGGAGAATGCAGTTCCTGAGACGCAAGAGTCAGCAGGCTGGAAAGGGACAGCATGCAGGCCGGAGCAGGCCAGCCCGGGCAAAGGTGGGAGCGCAGTTAGTCTGAGTCTTGGCAGGACAGCTGTGACCGTCCAGAACGCGGAGGTGGGGAAGCCTGCGAGGAGCTGCTCTGAGGCCTGTCGCATCTCCTGTTGCAGTCGTCGGGCCCCTTTGTCTCTGTGCTGTCCTTTCCAGCGTGTGGGACGGACCTCCGGGGGAGATGGCACCCTTGGCTTGCGCTTTTTCCCCACTGTCACTGTATGAAATAAACGAACAGTGGCTCCTTGTATTAGGTCTTGACCTTGTCTAGAGTGTGTGCTTGACAAGAATATGATTGGATGGTAAGGATAAAGCCCAGAATGTTCCTTTTTTGAATGTGGTCTTTTTATTTTGAAACAATTATAGAATCACAGGAAGTTGTAAACTAATGTCCAGGAGGCCCTGTGTAGCCTTCACCCCAGTTCCCCCAGTGAGAATATCACGTGTAACTGCAGCACAGGATGGACACTGAGACGCTGACATCGGGCCCATCCACCAGACTTCCGATTGTACCAGTTTTACGTGGACTGTGTGTGTGTAGTTTTGTGCCGTTTCACCCCACACGTAGATTTGTGTGGCCAGCACTGCGATCGGATGGAGAACTGTCCCATCCCACAGGCTGCTCACACGCCCCTCCACCCATTGCTGCCCTGTGACCACCACTGAACTGTTCTCCATCTCGATAATTTGACTGTTTCAAGAATGACATATAAGTGGGATCAGGCAGTCCGTAACCTTGTGAGACTGGCTTCCTTTACGGGGCATAATTCCCTTGAGATCCTCCAAGTAGTGGCGCGTACAGATAATTCCTTGCTTTTGTCACTAAGTGGTCTCCTGGGGTACGGATGGACCACAGAGAGTTCAATCGTTCACCCAGGAAAGGACACCGGAGTTGTTTCCAGTTTAGGGCTGTCACGAATAAAGTTCCTAGGAACATTCAGGTACAGGTTTTCATGTGAACTGAGGTTTTCATTCCCTGGGATAAGAGCGCCAGCCGGCTATTGCTGGGTGGCATGGTCTCTGCGTGCTCGGTTCTGTAAGACTCGGCTGTAAAACTCCCACAGGGCTGCCCGGCCCTGTGTTTCACTCTCATGTGGCTCCGCCGAGCAGCGGGGGCTAAGATTTGCTGCTCTGGAAGCCAAACTGGGGTGCTCCTAGAAGCTGCAGGAACGTTAGCTAATGGAGCAGAGGTCTTCCTCTCCAATTTTTTTAAGGATAATTCCTGGGAAATTTTTCTGAATCATTCCCCAATTATTTATCTGTGCTCCTCTCAGATATGAGCTCAAGAAAATGTGCGTGCCCACTGACAAGTACACAGGTTTCAGGGAGCGGGAGAAAACTGGCCTAAATTCAGCGAGCTGGGGAGTCAGGATGAGCTTTGTGGCGATGCCCCTCTGACCCCTGCCCCGCTCTTGGGGACTAGGGGTTCTAGAGAATGGAGCTCTCTTGATACAGCTGAGCCTCCGGCATCCTGAGCCTCACCCTGGCTCTCGGAGAGAACCAAAGGCAAGGCAGTTTCTCTCCCAAGAGCGGGGGCTTCTCCCTCGGGTGTCTGGGATGAGTCTGCCATATCCAGGGCAGCGTCTGAGTTAGGATGTTGGCGGGGCTTCCCCCGGCCCACTTCTTGCAAGGCCAGCATGAAGGCAAGCGTGACGGAGTCACCCAGCTGCTTCTAGAGTCCCCTCTAGACCGAGCTCTTGACCCTGCACCCCTCCTTCAGCTACAAAGGGCACCTGCCATGGGTGTGGCCTTCTCCCAAAGAAGCGCACACACAGCTCAAAGGCCACGGCCACCCAGCAGAGGAGACACATCCGGTGATCATGACCCAGGATCCTACTCCCTTCACGTCACAAAGCCCCCAACTTTCCCTCACAAACTCTCTCCTCAAACCCCATGGCCACCCCGTCCCCTCCTGGCTCCTCCATTCCTCCCCTCTAGCATCACCACCCCTGCGCACTCCCGAGCCTGGGGCTAGCCAAAGGCCAGACCAAGAAAAAAAAAAAAAAAGGGAAACAAAAGCAAACAAAAGAATTCCCCTGACCCCCCAATAAACACGCACACAAAAGAGCAGGCTTGTGGGAAGAGGAAACTCCCACCAGTGTCGACCCCGCGGGGGGCGGGGGTCCCCTCATTGTTCTCCCTCCCCAGGCCTCGTGATGACAATCCCAGCCCCGGACAGGTTGTAGCCCCCCTGCCCTGCAGCCAGCACCCCTCCTCTTTTCCCACCTTGGCCCCCTGAGAAGGATGCCTTGAAGCAGATGTCACAGGCCCCAGCAAGGTTCCCACAGGAGGAGGAAGTAGGAGCTCACAAAAGACCGGGTTTTCCCTGAGGAAGCAGTGGTGGCTTCTCAGTGACAGACTCCTGCAAGGATGAGGGACAGGGCCGACCCGGACCCATGGGACCAGGGCCCGGAGAGGAGCCGGCTCTTGGAGGAAAGGAGGGCATTGTGAGCCCTTGTTTACGGCTCTGGTGGGAGGGCCATGACCTTGCTGCTTGTCAACAGGCCCAGGCTCCCCCCTCGCCCCACAACCTTCACGCATTGTTGTGGAGGCAGCCCATTCATAATTTTATTTGGGGGCGGTTGTTTTTCGGCCTCCAGCCCCTCCCCCAACTGGCTCACTTTCAGCATTGTCACCCGGATAAAAAGCAAGATATCCTTCCCCTTTCCTGGAGCCAGCTTCCTATCCTGGCCTTGTTGGCTCCTGACTCTTTTAACCCTTCAAGGAGCAAGAATAGGGCTCCCCTCTAACAACCAGCCACCAGAGCAGGCCCAGACCCTGGCTCCACCGCCAAGCGTTTTCTGGGGACAGACACACAGGGTCCCGGGAAGGGCTCGGGTGAGAAGCAGTTTGGGTCATGGATGTAGACATTGAAATGCCTGAGTGCTAGGATGTGAGGACAGGTTACAGGGCGAGAGGATGGGGTGACAGGGACTGTGGCATCCTGAATAAGGGTTGTCATCCCACCAGCTTAGGATGCAGCCCAGGAGAGCAAACACGTTTTCAAAGGAACCCTGATGAACCAAGGGGAGCATGGGAGGGGGCTGCAAGCTGTTGAAAGACCTGGAGGAGTTGTCGAAAGCAGGGCAGTTAAGTGGATTTGGGAGGTCCCCCCTGAAGAAGACCAGGGGTCTATGCTGGGGACTCTCTGTCCTATAAGGGCCTGTCACGGAGCAGAGGTTTTTACTCTGAGTGACTTAAAGAGAAGAACTTGGACCAGGGTGGAAGGTACTGGAGGCCTAGTTCACATCAATAAAGGATGCTTCCCAATGCTGGGGGTGGGATGTACAGCCCTGGGAAAGCAGTGAACCCATCACTAGAAGTGGAACCGGGGTGTGGGTGAGCCAGAAGTGGCCCAAGTACCACTGGGACCAGACAACACAAGGCCAGGAAGCCGTGGCTTACCTTATAACCAGCTCAGGGCCACATAGGGAGCCCAGGGCAGATCAGGACCAGAACCCAGGGCTCCTGGGCAGTGCTCTCCCACCTGTGTGTTCAGACACAGGCTGGGCACCCCCGCCAGGGTGCCAACCTGCAAACAAAAGGCAGTCGAGAAGGAGCTTAAGGCTCCTTCCATTCTGAGATCTAAAGCTTCCAGAACTCTGTGGCTTCAGCCTCCTACTCTGCTTGCTCTTCCTTCCCAACACTCTGCACATCTAGGTCCACTTCTTCCTGACCTGGTCCCTCACACTTTCTCTCCTTACACCCCTGGCTCAGGCTCTGCCTGGGATTACCAGCCAGCTTGTTTCCCTCTCTGGAGCTGCCTCCCTTTCCTAGTTTGCCATCCCCCACACTCCCCAGACCCTCCATACCCCATGCCCCCGGGAGGCTCCCTGTCTAACTTTGTTACAGCTTACCTGCCCCCAAGGAATCTTCACTGATGGGTCCTTGCCTCGACACCTTGCAGCAATCACACTTCCCTTTGAAATGCATCACTTGCCCCCACAGATGGATGCATTGTGAGACAGGCGTCCATATCAGCCAGCATGGCACTGAGCCCTCCCCCCCAGCCCCGTTTTCTCATAGGGTGAACTGAGTTGTCCATGCATTGGGGGTATTAATTGGCTTGGGCTGTCACACAAAGTACCACAGACTGGGGAGCTTAAACAACAGATATTTATTTTCTCAGAGTTCAGGAGCCTAGAAGTCCAGGGTGAAGGTATCATTAGAGTTGGCTTCTTCTGAGACCTTGCTCACTGGCGTGTAGATGGCCGTCTTCGCCCTCACCTGGTCTTCCCTCTGTGTGTGTCTGTGTCCTAATCTCCTCTCCTTATAAGGACAGTCAAATTGGATTAAGGCCCACACGCATGACCTCATTTTAACTTGATGACCTCTTGAAAGGCCTTATCTCCAAATATTATGGGGTGTTAGGGCTCCAGCATTTGAATTGAGGGGAACATAATTCAGCTCAGAACAGGAGGGTTTGGGGTACTCTTTCTCTAAGATCAGCTCCAGGAGTTCACTGACCCTGTGAATAGTCCAGTGGCCAAAGACATAGAGCAATAAATAGAAAGGCAGTGGGTCTGAAATTAAACATAGGATGCGAGCTGACGTCTGAAGAGTCCTGGAACTTCCCTGGAGAAGCATGTCCCGCCACCTCAGCCAGCTCCTCAGTGATAACCCAGTCACACTTGGGGTGGCCTAAAGCCCGCCCATGGCCATCCATGGACTTTTGGTTAAGGTCTCAGTCAGGCCTGGTACAAGGATAATGATATTTGTGACAGTGACAGAAATGGGCTGAATGGAGGCTGGATTGTTGTGGGAGGTGGACAGTACATGGAGAGAAGTGGATTAATTGGGGGTGAAAAGGAGGTATGGGGTTGGGACACTTAGGGATTAATGATACCCAGAAGGGTTGCTAATCTTGACTCACAGAGGCCACACAAAGAGCAGGGCAAGCAAAAGCCTTCCTAAGAGTGTCAGGACCCCTGAAGGCAAGCCAGCATCCACCCCCAAACTCCCTTGCCAAGTGTGTGCATGTGTGAATACATGCACATGCACGTTTATGCCTGTGTGCGTGTATATGCCTGTATGTTTGCATGTGTTCCAGCATATATGTATGTTTGTGTGTGCATATGTGTGCAGTGCATGTTTATGTGTATATAGGTGCATGCTTGTGCACATTTATGTGTGTGTGTGCATATGTATGCATACATCTGTGCATGTTTGTGTGTGTGTGCATGCATGTGTGTGTGCATGTGTGTGTGTGCCCTCATGCACTGTAAGTGGCCCAGTGGCCTGGATGAGGTGAGGAAAGAACTTGCACCCAGCCAGAGCAGGGAGGCTGCAATTCAGGCCTCAGGGTTCTTTGCCAGTGAGTGGTCACAGCACACCAAGCCCCCAGTTTCACCCAGGAACAGGTGGGGGCACCCACTTCTCTTCACAGCCCACCCTTCTTCGAGACCTTCCTTCTGGTTCATAGTTGGTGTTTGCTCTTCTTCAGGAGCCCTTGCTTTATAGTGATGGAGACCATCTGGATCTGAGAAAGGGAGTGTCCTTTTGCCCAGGATCATCCTGAGGGATCGTGAGAAGCCCTTACATATAGCACGCTGCTCTGAGACTCAAAGTCACACTCCCATGAGTTCCTTTGTGTTATTCTCACAATGGCACTGAAAATGGAGTGAAAATCATCCCATTGCAGCTTGGCTGGGGATGCTGGCCTTGGGCTTGGGAGCTAGAGGGACCAGGGCTGAGATCCTGGCTCAGTCGCTTAGCAAAACCCCAGTTTCCTGAGATGGAAATGGGGTTATTAATACCAGCTGGAGAAATTTTGTGGTGGTTGATAGGATGAGGGATAGAAAACATGAAGTAGAGTTCATTGTATGTGTGGCAACCCCTCTTCTCCTCCTGTTCCTTCAAAGATGGGACATGTCTGGCCAGGGTCATGGAGCACAGAGCAGAGACATGCTCAGGAGCATGTTGTCTCCACCTACCCTTTGCCTGTCTGTAGAAATCTCTGCTCAGCTCTTTTTTCCTCAAAGCTGCCTCTTATCAACCCTCCAAAGCCTTGGACTAAGACAAAGCTGGGGTGATCAGCATATTTTCTTTCTCACTTTCCACTTCCCGTGGCCCCAAACTAGCAAAATCCCAGATCAGAACTAAGAAGGCAAAGACAGGGTAACATGGACCCTTCTGAGAATCCATGGTGGGCCAATGGTCCCCAACCACACAGAGCTGCACCTGCCAGGGCTCTGCCACACAGCAGCTCAGAGGCTGTGACTGGCCCACTGCCCTGCTTCTCCCCTTCCTCTACTTCCAATGTCCTCCCCTAATGAAGTCACCCAGGCATTCATTCATTACTTACCGAGCCCCTATGTGGACAGGCAGCAAGGCCTGGCACAAGGTGAAGAACAGCCCCAACACTCTCCTGGTCCTCCATAGTGGACCAACGATGTCCACCCACAATTGTCACCCTCCCCCCCCAGCTGCCAGCAACCAGCTGCCACCTGAGGCAGCACCTCCCTCCAGGAGAAGATAGGAAAGTAGAACCCATCAATGGCGTGCCGGGGTGGCAGGCCATTGAGAGCTGGAAGAGAAAGCTGTTATTTTTCCCTTGGCAAACCCATTTCCCAGGTATGACAAAGACTGTCTCTTGGACCAAACTTTTAGGCAGGCTCCTCTGAGCCCTCTTTTCAACTAAGCCTCATTGTTGCGCTTCTGTGTCCATCCTTCCAGAGTTCAGTTTTAGAAAGTTTTAGTTCCACTAAGTCAGTTTAGAGAGAATCCTCTACCCTCTGTATCTGATTACCCTTGGTATCTGATCCAACGCCTCATCCCCCACCCTCCTCCAGGTGATACCTGTTCACCCTGGGCCTGCCTTCCACGAGTACCCCCTTAGGTCATCTAGCAAGAATCCCCATACCCTTGACATGTGCTCTTCCTAATATTCATCCTCTAACCATGCTTGTCCTTGTTGCATTTGGAGTTGAGCTCCACCTCTCTCCCCTATCTCGATAGTCTTGACTTCTATTATGATACTCCTGAAGCCTTCCTTGCCATTAATTATTCCTTACCGAATAATTTTTCCTCCAACAGGTAATATTAAAAGCAAGCAGACAAAAAAAAAAAAAAGCAAGCAGACAGATACCTTCTCTGTGAGGGTGGCTCTGTTGAGTACAGGTATCTGCAGATGAGTTTTATGAGCTGCCTGGCTGTCCAGCTTTTGGGAAACAATCATGAGGATTGTTACCAATACACCGAGTCTCGACCAGGTGGAAGATTCTAGTCATGACTCGGTATATTGGTAACCCAGGAAGTTGAGTTTCTCTTTCAGGGAGAAGAATCTAGAGACATGGACAGAAGTCTCAGCAGCTCCAGGCACCAACCTTGTTGCTGATCCTTGGCTGAGTTGGACCACCACTCTGTGAGTGGCTATCAAAGCTGGATACCTGTGTACTGAGGACCTGACTTAAAAATGGAGCCTGAGCTCACGGCCACCCTCCTCCTCTGACAGCCTACTATCATTGAGGGACACTGGCCAATGGCCACTATGGAACCTTTAATATCTGGAGCTCTGGTTGGCTCGGCCTGAAGATGAACAACCACATGGGTAGACCTGGTCTTGCCCTCTCTCAACAGGGACTCCTCTCCATGGGCCACATCCAGGAGGAGGATTCCACTCTCCAGTGTGCGCCATTTGTATTCATGACACTTGGGAACTAAAAGAAACCCTAAATATCGGGCTCACTCCTTCATTTGAGTGCTGGGACCTGGACCATTGGGTGGAATCCCTTGCCCAATGTCAACCAGCAAATGTGTGGGCAAAGCCAGGACCAGAATCCAGGACTGGACTGAGGACAGCTCCCTTTCCCCTTAGGGGGACTCCCTGCAGAAGGGACTCAGAAATGGATCTCACAGCTATTTGTCACCTTTGCACTTGGGAGAAAACTACCCTTTACTAAAGTCTTCTTTGTGGGAGGAGGAAATAAATAAGAACCCACAGCTCAGCAGGGAATACAATTTTAAAAATAAGCCTCCGGGCCAGTGCATTTAATGCCCGCCCCGTGGGGATCCTCAGCCCATAACTAGGAGCACAATGGCTTTTCTTGTTATGAATGAGTGTGAAGTGCCGGCAGAGGAAATAGGAAGCCCCCAATGTAGCCTGAATGGACCTGTGAACAGGGATAATAAAAGTTGTCCTGGATTTCCGTTACCACCAGGTGTTTCCGCCGGGACTTCTATTCATTCAGGCTCGGGGATGGCCACGGGTGCCAAACCTTCCCGGGCCCTGACCCCGGCTCCTTGCTCCATTCCCCTGACCTCCCTGCCTCCACTAGAGGCCACTTGGGCCTAGGCCCCTGGATCTCGGTGATGGACACTCTCTCACCCCTGGGACCCCAGCTCTGTGGAAGGGCAAAGGGTGGGAGGGAAGAGGGGTCACCAGATTACAGGCCCCACCCAGTTTGATAAGAGAGGCTCATGAGAGGGTACCCAGGTGTTCACGGAGACAGGTGGTCGTGAGCTATGGGTGACAGAGACATGGGTAGGGACTCAGGCCAGGAACCATGAGGTCCCCAGCAGTAGGGAGGATTGGGTTAGAAGCTGAAAAGGACGCCATCTGTGAAGGAGGCTGAGAAGTAGGCACACGGCGGGACAGCTGGAGGCAGGTGCCCAAAGGCCTCCCCTGGAGTCTGACACTAACCGCCCTGTGACCTTGAACATGTCACTCCCTCACCCAGCCTGCCCCTTAGCTCCCAAAAGGGATGGTTGGAACTTGCTGCCCATTCAGGGCTATTTTCTGTGATCTGGCATGGGATTGTAAGACAGGAATGCTTCTAACCAAGAGGGAAAGAGAGGCTCTGATCTCAAATACCCATGAAAAACAGGGAAGAGCACATATGAGCGAGGTTGGCCTGGTGTAAGAAAGGGAACTGTGGGGACAGGAGTCCACAGAGCTCACATCTGCCTGCTGCCAGGTGAGGACCTCACCAAGGCAGCCTTCCTGTCACCAGATGCTGAGGAAGCCACTGAAATGGCAAGGCTGTGTTTTAACCATTTTAATTTTGAAATAGGTGGGTTGGTGGGAGGGACTTATTCTCTTGGGGCAGAAAATGTATCATAAATGACTTGGCTTTCTGCGCAGCAGGTGGTTTTACAACACACCCCACCTGGGTGGACAAGAAATCTTGGACCAACCATGTCCCCAACCCCTGCCCGGGGAATCAGTCACTCCTCCCTTGTCACAAGTAGAAAGGTCCACCTCCTCCAGAAAGCTTGTCATGACTGCCTAACCCAGAAGGACACTACCTGGAATCCATGGACAGCTGACCCCATGGTCACTAGAATGTATTAGTGGAGATCTCTCCATTCTGGCAGCATCACTACAGCAGGCAGAAAACTTTCTGACTGGAAACCTTAAGTCCTACCCCTTCTAGCCTCTCTTGGTTCCTTCCACAGGACAGGTCGGTGAGCCAGGCAATAAACATGTACTAAGAACCCACTGGGAGGGTAGCAGCCAGCTGGTTGCCAATGTTTGGAGAGCAAGTTCTGACTATGGACAGTCCAGGTGTCTGATTGCCATCTTTATTAGTCACCTAAGGCCTTTGGTAATTAGCAATTAGAGTTACACATCACAACACCCAAGATAACGTACAACTTCGCTTCCTCCAGGCAACAAGGATGATGATGAAAATGGTGATGTTGATGCCACACAGATAAACAGCTTCAGAGCACATACAGAGCCATATATTTTTCGTACCAGATATTTCACTTTGGGTCTAACAACTGCACTATGTAAGAAGGGCGCGTATTATTGTACAGGTAAGAGCATGGAGACTCACGGAGGCATGTGGGTCACATGCGTGTTGGAGGTCTCATAACGAGTGAGTGACAAAGACAGTCTTTTGCTTCCTCAACCAAGAAAGTCAGGTCTGCAAAGGACTGTCTACCACAGGGCAGCACTCAGGAGATGCTGCTTGGGCAGAATGTTGTCCACACTGAGGAAATCTGCTGGGCTCCGAACACCCCCAGGACTCGATGACATCAGTGTTTCTTACAACATGGGAACCCTGGTCTCCCTCCAGCTCTTTGAGAAGCTTGCTGACCCAGGGCCTGTGCTGGACCAGAAACAAGGCGATAACACCCTCCCCTCTCTACGCGCCAGTCTGCACACAGGAGCTGGATGCAGGACTGCCAGAGGCAAAGCAGACAGGCAGTGTGGCGGGAATGAGGGTGCCAAGCCGGAGGGCAGACATCTGTCAGATTATGAGGCAGCTGCCTACTAGCTGTGCGGTCCTGGAAGAACACGTTCCCCTCTGAGCCTCAGCTTCCTCACCTGTAAAATGAAGGAATTAAATTGGATACTCTGTATTTCTTCCAGTTTTATTATTGAATGATTCTACAATAGCTCCAGTGCCCTTTGGGGCCCACTTACACCTTCTAGAAGCCCAGTCAGTGGAGGCTGCTAAGAAGCCATCCCCTCATCTCGAAGAAGAAAAAAACTGAGAGCAGAAAGCAGGTGCTGCTTTGAGTGGAGAAGGTCTTTCCCATCTGTGCTTAGCCACTTCCATTCAGGTCAAGCCTGGATTGGAGCAGCAAAGCCAAAGCCACACCCGGCCTTCGCCACCCCCTCCTATCCCTGCTGGCTCCAGCTCTCTCTCCTTCCCTAGGGCACTGTCTCCCACGCCCTTTCTACTGTCAAACCACATCATTTGCAGTTTTGCAATTTCCAAACTGAGCTCAGACTCTCACTTTCCAGAAAGCTCCACAGGCACAAACCAGGACGGCCCCTCCCGCCACCTCTCCCATGCTCCCCTTAGCCGAGCTAGAACTTACCATGCATTGGGGAGGCTGTTGGCTGTGAATTTCTTTCTGATTTGCATGCTTTGTGGAAGGGGAGGATGGGAGGCGGGAGGACAGGTGGGTTGAGGTCACCACAGGTTCATGCGGATGCAGCTTTGCACCTGGGTGTCTGACTTGGCCTACAGGCGCTGCCAGGGCTTCGAGGTGGCTAACCCAGCAACAAATCAGCCATCCAGGGCTGAGAATTCAGTCATGGAATCCCCTTGGAAGGAGGACCACTGGCAAGATTGCTGCTTTCATGCCTTCGTAACAGTTACCAAGTCATCAGCCCCTGAAAGGCTCTTGTTTATTATACCTTCTCTGTTTTACTTTCTGCTGCTTCTCACTAGGAAGAAAGCACCAGGGGAGCAGGTTCTTGTTTGTTACGCCCGCTACTGTGTCTCCAGGCCTGGAAGGGCACTGGTAGGCACTCAGTGGACGGTTTGGTGAATGAAGAAATAAACCCTTGTTATCATTATCCCCCAGTAAAGGACATGGAGGCTCAGAGAGGTCAAGTTATTTGCCCATGACACACAGCTAATAACAGAGGCAAGACCCCATCCCAGGTCTTGGGAACCCTAGTTGATTGACTGTCTCACGCATCATGAGACTTACTTCATTGTCCTTGAAAGCAGTGACAAGCTCAAGTCAGATGCCTTCTCCTCCTGAAGTTTGCTTAGCTCTCCTGAGCCCAAAAGAGTAAAGGAAGCTGCACTACCCTTGTGGCTTAGCATATACCACAGTTGTCTCGAATTTCAGTTAGGGGTTTACCATCTTGTTTTCTCCTCTATTTTGGAGTCCAGTTCAATAAATATTTGTTGAGATCTGCACACATATATGGAGTACTGGATAGATCTTATTTACCTGGGCCCAGCTGTGGTTGGCTCCCAGGCCCTCCCTGAGAGTTGGCACTTGAGGGCAGGATCTGTGTTTCTCATCCCCATTCAGTACCTGCATGGAACTGAACTGAATCTTCTGCTCCCTTTATTGGTGCCCGCCTGCCTAGTAGGTTCCTTCTGCAGGAGGTCCTCGGCTGGCCCCATCCTGAGCCTGTTTCCTTTGACAACAAAGTTCCCATTTTTCTGCAGACCCAAGGCAGAGCTAACACCTGCTTTAAGAGAGGTGCAGAGGGGAGACTTCCTTTCTCCAGGTTGTCTCTTTCCAGGGAGTAGAGGCTGGAGATTGGTTGCTGGGGTCCAACCAGGGCCCCTGACTTTTACCTGCCAAGCCTGGGAAGAGAACATACTGAAGGTTTCTAGCTGAAGGGCTGTCCCCTTCTCCCCCAGGCTCTCTCCCTCCAGACTACTCCATATCCTGAGCACCAGAACCTGGGTCCCTGGGCCTACGTGGACACATCTCAGCCTGCTCCTCCTGGGACCTCCCCTATACTCTCTGTTCTCTTGTGAATGGGCACTGTGCACTTCCCACCTCCTCCTGTTTTCCTCTACTCAGTTAAACAGTGGAAACCCACTCAGATCACACAAAGGCTGCAGTCACCGGTGCAGGTCTCCCGACTAGAGGGTCTCCACCTCTGTCCTCCATCAGCCAAGGCGGAGGGGCCTCGTGGGGGCAACGATCAGGCCTGGGCCCTCACCTAGCTCCACCATGTTCAATGGCCAGAGGCTGAAATCCTTTGAGTCCCAGTTTTGCCAACTGTGATGTAGAAATAACCATCCATAGCTCACATGGCTGTTGGGAGACTTGGTGGGGGAAAGTCCTAGCTTGGGTCTTTCTCAGCACAGTCTTCTTCAGAAAATGGAAATAATAATGCCTGAGGTGTGACGTGGGGGGCAATTATTAAATGGGGTGATGCATCTGAAGTTAGCAGAGTTCTCCATACATAGTTGGGGCTCAGTAAATGGCAGTTACTGTCATCAATAAAGACAGTAGGAGGATACTGTGGCCTCTATGGAAAGGGACCACCCGGGCACCAGTGTGGGCATGGCCCTGCCCACACCCTGTGTTGCCTGCTCTCACAGGTGGGGGAGGGAGACTCTCAGAGCTTTGGCAACTCATACTTGCTACTGCACTAAGCACATCATTCCCCGTGCTCCTCACGGGGAGGTAGGATTTAGTAGGAAAAATCTTGATTTTGGAGCTTGACAGACCTGGTTTGAAATCTGTATTTTACCACTCACTAGATGTGTAACCTCTGGCAAATTACTTAATCCCATTGATCTTCCATTTCCTTATTTGCAAAACAGGGTCATAAGGAAAGATTTCACAAAGGAGCCATCCTGTGACTTGAACCTGGAGGGAGGAGTCAGATCTGGAGATATGGAGAGGAGGAGGCCTGCAGGAGCTGGGGGAGAGGGACAGAGGGACAGAAGTCATGGGGGAGCCAGGTCACGGAAGCCTTGACTGCCAGCAGGTAGGACTTCTCTGTAGGGAAGCCACCTGCACTGAGCCTCTTGGCCTGTGTCAGGAGTGATCTCATGATACCGCAGGTCATGCTTTGGTTCCTGGGAAGATGGAGATCCCACCTGTAGCACCTTCGATGGGGATCCATTCTTGGCAGAGTGAGTCAGGTACCCGGTTGTCTCATGTCTGTCCACACCCCTCTACAGTTATGTGCAGCTTGGACATGAGCTTGGCTGGCTGGAATCTTTTTCTCATCATATTCCTACCATGTGCCAAGGCCAAGGGAAGCAGAGAAAGCAGACAAAGTCCCTGGAAAGTGCAAAGAATGGTTATGAGGAGTGAGCAGGTGGAAATAAATAGTCGGGGTGGAAATAAACACTTTAGTGTCAGTGGACACTATGTAGTGTTGAAGTGGAGGACTTGTGGATTTGTGGATTCAGGTTTGGGGTGATTTAGTGAAATGAACACTGGGCTGGGAGCCTAAGGGCCTGATGGAACCTTGACTACAGCACACAGATTTACGAAAGTTCCTTAGCCCCGTGGTCATTAGCTCTTTGCATTTGTAAAGCGGGAGAATGGGATACTAGGACCGTAGGGAAGCTGTCAAGGTGGAACAGGCTATGGACATGAAAGAGCTTTATATACTGTAAAGTGCTGTAGAAATGGCAAATGCCATGCTTTCTGAGTTCTAGGGCTGATTTTCTTGACCTGAAGACTCTCTTTTTGCTCGTGGTTGTCATCCATTGGCCCTCGCCATTGTCTCTCCAGCACCCCCTGGGTGCAGGGAAGGTGGAGCTGCCAGGACTGAAGTGCAGCTGCAGGTCCCCAGTTTCTCCTCGCCCAGGTCAGGTCTTGTTCCTGGGCAGGAATTGGAGGAAGCATCCAGGGATCCAGGCTCTCCTCCTTCCCACGTAGAGGCAGGAAATGCCAGGGGACTGGGAGAATCCTGAACACAGGACCCTTGCTCAGGCCCCTCTCTGGGGTTGAAAAACCCAGTTGCTCACAGGGCATCTGCCATCATCACAGTCTCTAAGGGGAGGAAAAAGAATAGATTCAGAAAACAGGGCTTCTCGCTCCAGCTCCAAGGTCACATTCTCTGCAACTTTGGGGGTTGCACCCTCCCTCCAAGCCTCTGTTTTTGGCCTGGAATGATCTCAAAGGTCCTCCTGAGTGACAGGACCTGGAGTGTGGCACCAGGCTGAGTGTTGGCAAAACCGAGAGACACCTGTCCTGGTTCTGAAATACTAGCGCTAAAAGGTAAATGCCGACCCTTTGAAAACTCTAAATGTTTTGCAACCCTTTTGCTCTTAGGCCCCAGAATTTAATGCTATAGACAAGAAAAAAACTATTGGTTAGTATGTATCCTCCCCTCTGTCCCACTAACTAATTCTAAGTGTCCCCATCATTTTCTTGACCTGAAGACTCTCTTGACACTGGAATGTCCTACCCAGGCCCTGGCAGTGGCCACCCTCCAGCTTCCCAGGCTTTGTCTGACCTGCTCTCTCTTCCTAGATAAAAATATTTAGGCCAGGAGAAAGCCATGGGGTCCCAGATCTCCCTCCCAAGCTATGTCCATGCCAACAGGGACTCTCCTGACACTGTTCCCACTCACAATGCACAATAACTTTTAGTTTAACGCGAAGAAATGAGTGAAAGGGTGGACACTTCCTTTCGGGTAGAAGTTGGATGGTGAGTGACAGGTTGGGGGTTGGCAATATCTTCCAGGATCCTCCAGGTCTGATCACATGGGTGACCACCCAGCCCACCTAGTTAGAGGGACTGGGTCCTTCTCTGTGTGAGTTTGATGATTCCATGTCAGGTAACCAGCTGAACGCTGAGTGAGGGCTGATGGGGGACCAGGATCCCCTCAGTGATCCTGAGTGGTGAGTGGTTTGGGGGTTCATAGATAGGTCTCACTGCACCCAGGCCTACAGCTGTCAAAGGGCTGAGCCCAGTGCTCAGACACTTCATAAAACAAAGCCAGCTCTGCTGTCCTTCTGTAACCCAAAGGCACTCCGAGGAAATAGCAGAGCGGTCCCAACATATTATTAGGATGGCCCTATAGAGATGGGGAAACTAAGACCCAGATTAAAAAACTGGCTGCGATGAGCTCTTCCCCCACGAGTGACAGGGCCTGGAGTGTGACTCCAGTCTGAGTGCTGACAAAGACAGGGGACACCTGTCCCGGCACAATGCCCCAGGTCTTTAGAAGGTCACCCAGGGAGCCAGACACAGGGCTCCAGGCGAGCCACCTATAAATAGAACTAGGCTCTGCACCCGCACACTCCCGGCGCGGTGGACGGGGTGGTGTGCACAAGCCCGGCCGCAATGAATGGGGATTGTTACTCAGGAGATGGCTTGTATTCATCTGCACTGCTTGGGCCTGTGCCAGCCCCTTTTCTCCAAGCAGTCCCATTTCGCCTATTGTGCCCATTATGGCTGATCTTTATCGTGGTTGTTTATCCAGTTGCTGTATAGATTGACTTTCTGAATGTCAGGGTTTGGCTGTTTCCATAACAGGAAGCCACTTGCTGTCTTACTGTGTTAAGAAACTCCAGTCTACACAATAGAATCCCAAGAAAACCCTAAACACTCCATTTGCCGGGGGAGCCTCATTGAATCCTGCTCTTATTGTTTCTTTTATAGGCTGAATCCTGTATTTACAGTGGTGGGGGGGAGTGTGTGCGTGGGCGGGGGGTGCGCGCGTGCAAGTGCGCAAAGGATATCAAGCCCGGCTTTTCACTTTCCATGTTTTCCACCTGAAACTCAGGACAGATTAGGGTGCCAAGAATCCCCAGATGTAGATCTGACCTACTACAGGTGGAGGTGGGGGACAAGCAGGACCCTGTCCTGGGAGAGCTTCCTCCTGGTTTTCATGGGGTTGCCTTGCATTCAGAAGGAAGTTGGCGTTTGTGTTTCCATACCAAGGCCAAACAGAACAAAATGTTCAAATCAGCATTGAACCCAAGCACCAAGACCCTTATGGAGGAAATTGAGGATCAAAGGGGAGGCCTTCAGCTCTGTTTCTGTCTGTCACTATTATTTTCTATCTTCTGAGGTGGTTTCCATGCCCATGGGCATTTTCAGGGACCCCCCCCCAAGCACCTGGTTAAATATCATGGGCTCATTTTAAATTTTATCAGGCTCTCCCCACCCATCAGCTGCCAAGGAGCTTAGAGAAGAAATCAAATGGAGAGCGGTGGGGAGAGTCTGAGATCTCTAAGGAGAGCTGCCTCCTTCTGAGCAGAGACTTGGTTCACCAGAAAATCGGGTGTTTAGAGCTTGGCTGGGAGCTCCTGGAGGCACAGGTCGCCCCAGCCCAGTACCTGGTGGGTCAAATCCCTGCCAACCTGAACTCTTAGGACCCTTATGAGCTTGCAGTTCTTGGGATGCAGTTGTAGAAGGAAAAATAGCCTAGATTCCTTGGGGCAAGGCCTCCTTGTTATCTTTAAATCTGATATAGAAGCCTCTGTTTTGGTTGAAGACTGTTGGTGTCCTATCATTTTTACCTTGTTTCACTCGGCTTTAGGATTTCCCAGGGGAAAGCGCCCTGAGAGCTGTCATGGGAAGTCTTTAGCAGTAGAGGGCGCTGTTTACCTAAACTCCAAGCATGAACCTAAGAGAAAGAATTTGGATGTCCTAGGAGTGGTCATCGAACCCCGTCTCTTGTCTCCTCCACAACATGTCCAAACCATCCCAATAGATGAGAAGGTCATAAGTTCACGAGCGCTCCCCTGTCTTACTCGGTAACTCAGTCCCCTTGTGGCAGTCCTGCTCAAGAAATCCTTACACTGACCTGCACCCATTGTGTTACATTTCCTCTGTTCTGTTCCACTGACTTTGAACCTCGTGTACATATTGAAGCTGATCTGGTTACTTCCCCAAGAAGCCTTCCCTCTATTATTCTTGTTCACTCAGCATTCCCTTCCATGTTAATGTCCCTTGGGTGGGGCCCAGGGTAAGGTTGGGACAGTATAATTTGAACATTAGCAGGTTAAATTGAACGTTGCTGAGAGTTCAGGATAAAGCTAGATCTTATAAAGAGTAAATAAAGAGCATTTGATTATTTATTGGGCTTATAGGTCAAAGCTTGGTTTCTGTAAAACACAGACAAAAACCAAAATCACTCTTACGGGCTGTGGTTCTTGGGGAAATGCTCCCAAGGCCCTGGGAACACAAAAAATAACCAGACATCCATAGTGTTATTCTCTAAATATTTGGCCACATTTTTGTGGATAATGTTAACTTTGTGTTGAGATTAGGCCTTGGTCTATATGCAGGGGAGGTTTACCATGAAGCCAATGACAGTTAAGCCTCAGGGCCCCTCATCATTGGCCAAAATGCCCTAACAATGTATTCAAACAGTAGATGTTTTTGTGAAATCTGCAAAAGTAAGATATTTTAATGACAAATTGGTTAAGAATGTTGTTTCCACTCTGACCCCCCCTCCATCATACTTGCAATATGTATACATACTTCAGTCACTTCTGTGTAGTTAAACATTACTCATGGCCCTGGTATAGAAATGGCTTCCAGGCCACCCCGAGGGCCCATTGGTGCCGTGAGAAATAAGTTCAAGGCCAGAAACATGCCTCGGTGGGAACATGTCCTAGGGCACTGGTAGTATATACCATGCGGAGACACGAGATTTGAAATATACAGAGCCAGAGTTTGACTGAGTGATTTCACTGGTTTCATGATATTTATGGAGTTTCTCATCTTTTTAAAAATGTTATTTGGGCAAAACTATGGAGAAAATCAAAAGATCATTGGCTGCTAAGATTAAGAAGAGAGAGGAGTGAAGAAGTGGAACACAGAGGATTTTTAGGGCAGGGAAACTGTTTTGTATGAGACTATAATGGTGGCTACATGTCATTCATTATACATTTGTCCAAACCCACAGACCGTACAAGGCCAAGAGTGGCCCTAATGTAAGCTATGACTTTGAGTAATGATGATACGTCAAGGAAGGTTCATAGATTGTAACAAATGTACCCCTCTGGGGGGATGTTGACAGTGGGGGGCAGTGCCCGTGTTGCAGCAGTATGTGTATGGGAATCTCTGTACCTCTATTTTGCTGTGAATCTAAACTGCGCTAAAACATAAAGCCTATTAAAATATGCAATTTGTTGCAATTCATTTACTCATTCCAATAAATATTCACTTTTCAACCTAGTTATGCATTCACAATTTTGTATTATTTTTCTTTAAGAAGTTCCCAAATTGTTGAGGTCCCCACAAAACATGGGTCTGACCTGCTGGTATGGAATAAATCCCTGCAGCTGTATTAACTCATAATGATGTCATTTTCCCATTCGGATTATAAATACCTGGATGATGAAAAAGTGTCTGCTACTTCCTGTATTCAGTACGTGAAGTGAAGCTATTCCTTGGCTGGAGGTGACAGACCCCTTTCATCACACTCCGTGGGCTGGAACCTGCAGAAATGGCGTTACTGGCCTTTTGAGTAGAGTACAGAGAGTCTTGTCCTGAGATTGCTGGTTACCTGGAGTTGTCTTGAGCTAAAACAGAAGGAGATCACAGGAAGCATCTAATTATCCACGTCAAGGAAGGGGACAGCAAATGGTGAACTACGCAAGCCAGTGGCTTCAGAACTGAGTTCCTGTTGCCATAAACGAGATAATGGCATCCTGCCTCTGTGAGCAGGGTCAAGAGGGGCTAAGAGGCCCTTCAGCATGGTCATCCCATCCTGAGGCTCCCACCACTGTTAATGCCTTGAAGAGACACTGCCTCATGGACTGTTGTGTACTTTTCTCTTTCTAGAAGTTTCTCAGTTCACTCCTGGGAGACAAAATTAGTGAACTTTATATTTTGTTTTCTCTGAGTTCCTTCTTGGCTAGAGCAAAAGAAATTGGGTAAT
This sequence comes from Miniopterus natalensis, assembly GCF_054644295.1. NCBI lineage: Eukaryota > Metazoa > Chordata > Mammalia > Chiroptera > Miniopteridae > Miniopterus > Miniopterus natalensis. The sequence goes on along the minus strand of NC_142084.1, from coordinate 58,627,837 downwards.
TTTTTTCTTCGCAGGAAAGCCACACTTCACATTCTCCAAAGACAGGTTGAAGGTGGTTGGTAAAGGAGGTTTATCTGGCCATCCCTCCCCACACAATCCCTGAATGAGAAACCCTGTGGTACCTGCATCTGCCAGCAGAGGGCGAGACACCCCACTGTTAGGAAGAAAGTCGGCGCCACAGCCAGGTTCCTTCCTTGGTCCACCTGGACTACCAGGCAGACTGTGCAGGCTGTGCAGACTTCTCCCTACGTACCTGCACCCTTTGAGGAGGTGGCCCCACCTGAGGAGGCTTAAAAAAGCACTGGGCCTGAATGTCTGGTCTGGGCCACTCTGGGGACTTGGAGCATCTCCTGTGCATGGCTGGAGAGCCACCTCCAGGATGCAGGTCTTCTCTAGAAGAGTCTGGAAACAGTGCTCCAGAGAAACTCTTGGGAATCAGACAGATCCAGGAAGACGACCCCCTCCCCCTTCTCCCTAATCCTGTCTAAACATCCCAAAGACCTCCCTGCAGCATTCTGGACCACACAGGGGGTCCTATATAGGGTTGCCAGATACAGTACAGGATGTCCAATTCATTTTGAATTTCAGATAAACAAAGAATAATTTTTTTTTTTAGTACAAGAATGTTCCAAATATTACATGGGACATATTTATACTTTACAAATTATTCTTTGTTTATCTGAAATTCAAATTGAATTGGGTATCCTTTCCTTTTATTTGCTAAATCTGTACCACCCAGCTCTCCTAAGACACCTAAAACATTCTCGCCAGCCAAAATAAGGTTCCTTCTCCCTCCCCCAGGCCCTTCTCCCCCGAATCTCTGTAAAGGAGCTGCTCTTTTAGGTCCGCTCTGACCTAAACCCTTCGCTTCAGAACGGGCCCAGGAATTGTGGGTGAAGAGGGCCCTTCACACTTTCATTTCCTTGGCCTTATTTGGTCCTGTCCATAAAACAGACAGGCCTGTGCTTAACGGAGAAGGAAACTGTGACACGGAGATTCCGGCTTGTGCAGGGACCTTGATGGAGAGACTTGGAGAAATTGCACGTGCCTCCCAATATCAGAGCTGGAAAGCAGGGGGCCTCTGCCCAGGGCCTCAAGCACCAAGGACCAAAATACCCCAAAGAGATCAGGGCCACGTACCCCGCACTCCACCACCCTGGCAGACGGCCGGGACTCTGAGTCAGGCGCGGGTGACCCGATTGTGCAGGCAGCCCTGCCCCAGGACACCTGCGCCCATCAGCCGCCTCGGCAGCGGCCTCGGCGGCAGCCACGCTTTCCTGTGCAGCCGCTGCAGCGTGTAGGATGCTGATAACAGGAACAATGCGGCAGAGGAAAAGTGGCAGGAGTGGGACAATGAGCCGGCCTCGGGGACTCTCCCAGGCCAGGCGGGATCGAGGAAGGATCTGCAGGTCCCAGGGGCCAGGCTGGAGACTGCTCTGTGTCTCGAGGTGGTTAGGGGGGGTGCCCAGAGCCCCAGGAAGGAGGGCTGGCGGGCGGCTGTCCCTCCTCAGGGCAGCCACCACATTGTTCCAAGCCCCAAGAGACCCCCCCTTTCTCTGCGGGTGGGACTGGTGCAGGCAGGGAATCATTAACCTGAGGACGGACCTTCCAGCCTTCCCAGGTCAGGAGGGCAAGTATCCACACCTAGAACAAAGAGAGAGTAGCTCCTAGGTGACCACAGAGCTGATCCCAGGAAGCCCCGCAGCCTCTGATTCACTCTCCCGCCTCCCTGCCTGTCCCATGCCAAGCAGCAGGGCCTTTCAACACCCCCCAGTGCAGAGCAGCTGGGTGCACACAGGCACCCAGGCGGGTCTGCCAATCACCCGGGTAGACTGGCTGTTGGGGACAGAAGATAGACAAATATCTAGGGGTTTGGCCAAACATTAGACCCAGTTGTCTTGCTGGCTGAGTCCTCTGCCCTCAGCCAGGGGTGGCCGCTGAGGTGCCACCAGGTTGTCTATGGCACATGGCATGTGGTAGGTATGGAGCAAATGTGTGTCGAGTATACAGGGAGGGGCAAAAGCAGATTTGCAGTAGTGAGTACTCGAAACACAGAGTTTGTTCTTGTATTATTATTTATTAATGTATTATTTTCTGTACTCACAACTGTGAACCTACACATGCCCAACGCTGTGTACTCACCCCACCCCAACCGCGGTCAGAATTGGAGACCATAGGAGTGGTCCAAGGGATAAATGATGAGACTTGACGAATATGTGCTGTTTCCTGTAAACACACAGACCTGCACTGAGCCTGTTTACTCATTGCTCAGCCAGCCTTCTACTGGAAGGGACTTAAAGCAACTCATAGGATGCAGAAAATACAGGAAGATGAAAGAAAACACGGAAGAAAGTTGAAGGGGAAAGAAAACAAGGGAAGGGAGGTAAAATGGAGCTGGGAGAGAGGGGTCATCCGCAGCAGGGCCTGTCGTGAAGTCCAGCACGCAGGCGAGGGGGCCACCGATGCGGCAGCCGCCTTGAGAGAGAAACATGATCACAAGTTGCTGTTTGGGAGGAGCAAAAAATAAGAACAAGAACCCAAATACCAAAATGTTATTGTCGATGCTAAAACCAAAGACCCGTTCTTGTCCAAAGTCTCATGGAGAGAATTCAGAGTAAGGCAATGGACTCCTTCCCAGCAGAGGGGGCCTGCTTCCCGAGCTCTTCTCCACGTCAGACAGGGGCCAGAATGGAAGGCCCTAGAAGGAGGCCATTGGGATATGGCCCATGGATCCAGCTGTCTGCTGTTCTGGCTTAATTTTAAGGCTAAAGTTTAAGGGGCAGGTTCTAATTATCAAGAGAATTGGATGTTTCCCACAGCCCCCAGGCAATCTTCAACCGATCCCGATTCTCTCTATTGCACTCAGGCTGGGAACCAGGTGGTATGGAGTAAGAGGTGTTTCTCTCTGCAATACCTGGGAGGGCCCTTGTGTGTGTTCCTGGCTCAGTGCAGGCCTCTCTGCTGAGCTGTGTGTTGTGGGTGGGGCTGCCATCCTTTTGTGAAAGATCTGAGGTTTGAGAGGCCACTCCACCTCTCTCCACCGGAGGTCAGAAGGGTCAAGGGCTCAGCTCAGCCAGACTAGACCTGGCCAAATGCAAGGACTACCTGGTCATGAGCAGGTGACCTGGCTTTTACCCTCCTAAGTCCTTCCCACCCCACCCCCAATCACCGCCCCTTGCCCACACCTCAATCTGTTTTTGTAGGTAAAGCTCATTCAACTTTAGCTGTGTCATCCATATAGGGGGAAAGTAGCAGCTTTGCTGGCAGGAGCCAGGGTACCTTCGAAGGCTTCTACCTCCACATCCCTAGGATGCAGAGCAGCCATAGACTGCACTGATCAGAGACATATGTGTCAGACATCAAGTACTGCCTTGGGGGCAAATCCTGGACACTGGACACTGAGCTGCATCAGTTTAGAAAGATTCTAGCACATTCTCCAGGTTGGGGCCAGGATGCCTTTGCATTTGTTCCTAAGTGGGCCAGCTGCCTCTCCCTGGGTTACCCCCTGAGAGCTGGGGGCCATGCTGGGTCAGTTCCCAGCATCTCCCTCGCCCACACAATCAAGGGCAGTGCACAGAGCTCCCTGTTACAGACTGTTTTGTCAGCATTTGGCATGCAATCAACAGAGATGACACCAATTACTTGTGTCACAGCTTCTGGGGAAGACGGAGATGTATGAAATCCAGTGTGGGAGCCATCCATCAAGGCCTGAGAGGGGGCTGTGGGTCTGTCACATTGACAGGGAGTTGAGGGAAGCCAGAGTCTCCCAGGACAGTTGGTGGCAAAGTGCATTCTATCATCAGAATTGACGCCTGGGCAGTGAAGTGGAACTCAGTGCGAGGAGGAGGCCTTTTGGAGCCAGGCATCTAGGCCAAAATGTGCCCCCTCCACCCCACATGCCTGTGTCTGGTCAAGTTGGACCCTCCCTAAACCTCTGGGCTTTTGATGCTTCTGTCCCTTCTCCTGAAATCTCCCACCCCAGCTCCCAACTCCTCCAGGTCAAAACCCTGCTCTTTCTTCTAAGTGCCGATCAAAGGCTATCTCTTTCCCAATTCACTCCCCTCTGGTTTGAACGTGCTTTCTTTCCCCAGCTGTATGCCAGAAGCTTTCTATACCCCTTAAACAAATGATTTCCAACCTGTCACAATAATAACTTATTTATTAACTATTTACTATGGCAGGTCAACACTTATGACACCATCTCATTCTCACAACCACTTAGTGAAGTGGGTATTAGGCCCATTGTCATAGATGGGTAAACCAAGGCTCACAAGCATTGGTAACTTGCCTCAAATTACACCATTGGTAAGTAGGGTGTGGCAGATGGGCAAATTGTAGGTTCAAAGAAGACACAACAGAGGGAGTCTGCAAAGGGGCCTTCAAGATCTACCAATGTACCCCTAGAGCCCCTCCACTAGATGGAGGCTTCTCTCAGGACAGAGGCGGCTGAGATGACCTGGTCCTGGGACGTCCCACCAGCCTGGGGAATGCTGGTTAGGCTTCTCCTAGTACTTGCTGGGGGAGAAAGAAGCCAGCACATTTGGTGGTCTTGGGGCCCAATCTCCTCTCTGAGTGCTGGGACCCTGCACAGTCCCCTTGGGATGGAATGCACAGACCTAGGGGATTTGAGGCTTTCTTCTGAAATGTGATTCCCAGTTGAGTTCTGGCTCACTGGATGCATGGTTTGCACCAAACCCAAGATGGTCAAGGGACAGGCACTTCATCCCTGGAGAGGGACTGTCCTTGTCTAGCAAGCGTCAGTTTCCTCTGGCTCTCCAAAAAGCCTCTGCTACCAGCTGCCACAACCCTCCAGCTCATCCTTCAAGGTCAGTTTCCCCATCCATCGAATGGGTGGGGCAGCTTTTACCTGGCTTCTTTACTGGGTCATGCTGAGAGTCAGAGGAAACCAGGCCACTCCCATGCACCGTGCGGTCAGCTGGATTGGGGGGGCGGAGAAACTGGAACAGAGCCCTGAGCCATGGAGAGGTCCATGTCTTAGTCAAAATCAAAAAAGGCTGAGGCTGGTGGGCCCCAGCCCTGACCCAGGACTGCACCAGAGTTTCTGCAGAGCCACCAGCACATAGCTCTGCTCTATGATGGAAAGTCAGGGAGGTGACTCAGCCAGCAGTCAGAGCAGAAAGGGACTCTAGGAATGTTGTAAGTGAGGAAACAGTCCCAGGGGAGTGAGAGGGCTGGTCTGAGGTCACCCAGCTTGTAACAAAAGAGCTGAAACAGGACCCCCTTCCATGCTGCCAGGAAAGTCCCCCTAAGGGGGTCCCATAATGGAACCTTCATAGGAGGGAACACTAGCTAGAGCAGAATTCTTCTTCTGTCTTCAGTGTACACTCTGCAGCCAAGAAACTGCTTAATTACGGCAGTTGCAGGAGCCACTCAACCACATGCTCTTCAAAGAATTCACGCAGGTTGCAGGCTCAGTCCCCAGCGGAGGGCATGCAGGAGGCAGTCAATGACTCTCTCATCATTGATGTTTCTATCTCTCTCTCTCCCTCTCCCTTCCTCTTTTGGAAATCAATAAAGATATATTTTTTAAAAATTCTTGCAGAAAACTTAAAAAAAAAAAAAAAGAATTCCCGGAGGGTGGCACGTGACTGCTGCAAAGGCTGTCTTTTCTAACTGAGGAAGCTGAGGCCAAAGGCAGTGATGTGGCCAAGCCTCTCTCATGCTGCAGAGAAGACTCAGGTGCAGAGGAGACTCAGGCGATGTCACTGTGTCCCGGTGCTGCCCCACACCACAGGCCATCAGTCTGCAGTCCTAGCTTCTCCGTTTTTAATTCTCTTCATCCCAGCTCTTGATTGGCTTGATAGCACAGGTTACCCTCAAGTTATAAACCATGTCCCATGAACCCAAATCTCAGAGCCTGGGCCCCGGCCCCTGCTGCCTCCCCAGAGCTCAGGGTACCAGGAATTGGAAAATGCAGCCGTCAGCACTTTTCTGATTTAAAGAGACCCTGTTGCATTAATTAATTAAACCACCTTGGTTTCTCGGAGAAGGAGGCCACAGAGTTATTCCTACTTAAAGCCAGAAGGAGAGGTAAGCAAGCTCCATGCCACCCACGGAAAAGAAAGGCAGAGACAGAAACATGGGTCCCAAGAAAGGGAAGGGGACAAGTCTCCTTTGCAGAGACAGAAACATGGGTCCCAAGAAAGCGAAAGGGACAAGTCCCTCCACACACCATGGTAAACCCAGAAAGATTCCACTTCCTACCCTCCCAGGCTCAGGCTGGCTGCGGGAGGGGCTTCACGCCTGCAGCAGAACACATTGGAAAGAGAAGGGAAAAAAACAGCCTAGAAAATGCGAATCGGCTCCGGGAGCGGTAATGGGAAGATTTCAGCGTGATGTATGGTGCCGGGAACGTTATTAATGGTTTGCTGATTTTTACCTTTAAAACCTTTGGGCAGATTATTTATTATGTCCTTGGCATGCCTATGATCTATGGAGGGGGCACTAATCTGCGAGCACGGCCCCCCATGTCCCCGCTTCTCTACAGCTTCTAATTAGGCTGGGACACTGCCCTCCCTGCCAGAGCTCGAGCTCTCCACCCGCAGGAGCAGAGGCGGCGGCCTGGGCTCTGAGGCTTCAGCGTGGGGGCTGCGGAGCCAGCATGGCCTGCAAATCAGAGGACCCAGTTTCTAGGCCTGACTCTGCATTGACTTGCTCCGTGACCTTGGGCCAGGGCGCGACCTCTCTGGACCTCTGTGCTCTTATCTGTCCAACAAGGCTCCAGTAACAAGGAGATCCAAATGACAGGGCCAAGACGTAGCAGGTATATGGCCCTCCTGGTGTGCAAGTCTCAGGTTTCCATGACAAAGAGAATTGGAAAACAGCAGTACTTTTCCAACAGTTCACTGTCACCAGCCCGGGAAGCTGTGTGTTTCTGGGTAAGTTGAGGAGTCAGCCTTTCTCCTTCTGGCTCCTATGTTGTGGCTGCTAACCACAGAGAGGGTCTTATGAATCCTGTCTCCCCGAGTTAGGAAGGAATGGCTGGACCCTCTAAGGACATGGGTTATGGACAGAGCCAGGACCAGAAGCCAAGTACGGTGAGAAGGCCATCTTAACCAGCAGAATGCACGGCCTCAGGTAAAATTCCTAGGACAGGGAAGACCACACCCCTCGTGGTGGCCTGGCCCCTCCCCCAGGCACCCAGGGGTCCTCATAGTCCTGGCTTCTCTCTGCCTCATCTGGCTGCCCCCCATCCTGACAGCTGCCCTCACCTCTGTTTGATTCCCCGTCAATTCTTCCTGAGTCTGTGTTTTTGGGACCCGATGGCTGGTTGGGGCTTTGAGCCCAGGCCAACCTGAGCCGCCAGCTGAGCTGGCTGAAGCCTGATCCTCCTGGAGGCACAGGAAGAGGCCTGCCCTCGCATTGACCAAAGCTCCATCTCCACTCCCACCCTCCTTCATTCTAACAAAACTCTTTTGCCTTCCAGATCGGGTATCTCAGATGACTGGCCTGGGGAGGTGAGGGTGTCCTCAGAGCGCCTTCTCAACTGGGCAGCATTTCTGCGACTCTTAGCTCCCTCTATGTCTATACCCACTCCCCACAGACAACCTCACACATACCACATCGCCTTCCATGGTTTCTCCCAATTGCTGTCTCCCCCATCCTACAGCCCCCTGACCCTCAGTCTCAGCTCATGACAAATTCACCCCGTCCTGACTCCAAGTTTTCTGCCTGGAGAACACCCAGACCACCACTGCCACCAGCCAAATAACTAACACAGCCTGGGCCTTCTGCTGCTCAGGCCACTTCCACTGCACCTTCCAGTTTTCTCAGCCACCATCTGGGGTTTCTGCCGTCACTGCCACCGATAAGCACATGGAGCAGGAGCACTGCTCCACTATTTCATTTATATATCAGGAGGGTAGCATTGCTGACCAACGAACCCCAGGGAGGGCCACATAGGCAGGTATGGGACATGGGGCACATCAAGGGCTGTGGTTTCATCTCTGCATCCTCAGCAGCTGGCACGTGGCCCGGCACCAAACAGCTGCTCAGCACGTGCTTCATGAAGGTACTAACAAAAGTCAGTCTTCCTGGTGAGCAGTGCATTCTGAACGCAGGGAAACCCTCTGATAATCAGCTTTCATGGTGCTGTTGTGACATCTGATGACAGTGAACACAGACCCATTGGAGGAAATCATACTCTTCATCTCCAAGGCCAGGGTGACCTGGGTACTGTCTGGTGTCATAGTGGGGTTTAAAAAGAACCTTGGGCCCAGGAAGGAATAGACTCGGTTTATCACGTAGACATTTTATCTCTTCACCCTCGTGCCTTAAATTCAGAACTCTTGGAGACTTTGATTCTAATATATACTTGGGAAGGTCAGGCATGCTCCCTGATGGCAGAACAGAAGAGCTGTAGAGCGTTCTCCTTACCCCGGGGTCCCCAACATTTTCTGGAACTGCCTATCATGCCGGGGCCTGTCTCCTGGCCCAGAAAAAGCTCCCCATGCTGGGACAGAACAAAATAGGATGTGGGGTTCGGCCTTTTCCAAGAAATGAGTCACCTTCCAACTCTCACCCTTCCCACCCTTCCATCCATTGCACCCGGGGAGTATCTGTCCTTGGGTTTGTTCTCTCTTGAAACTACTGTGATTGATGAAGCTTTGGGAGGTTACCCAGTTCATCCCTGTGCCTTAAGCGTGTTCTCAAGCCAGCCTGGAATGTTAGGCAACAATCTCATTCTTTTTGGGATACAGTGGGAAGAGACTGAAATCAGGAGAGGTATGTTTATTGGCTCCCAGCCCTGTGCCTATGGGGAAGCCACTGTGTTCCTGAAATTCAGTATCCTTAATTATGAAGTGCAGCAATAACGATACCTGCAGCATTCGGTGTGGGACCACCCATCCTTGTGAGGGATTGACCCACGTGCTACAGGGAGTTCAGCATCCTGGCTCCAGGATGCTGAGTAGCACTGGTGCCCCCAGTCCTTGTGACGAACAAACACATTCAGTGCTTTCTCAAGGCTGCCCAGAGTTGGGAAACCACAGGTTCCCTGATCCTTATTAGGGACAGGCCAGTGAGGTATAAGGGATGCCCCCTAGGAGGGTGGGTCCTGGGGTAAGGAGACAGCAGCTAGGACAAGATGTGAGAACCCGGAGGACTCAGCCCAGCAGATCAAGGGCAGCACAGCAATGAGGCCAGAGGTGAGGTGCAGCCCAGCAGAGCACAGCCACTCCAGCTGGCATTTGGCAATGGGGCTCCAGGGGCAGGTGGTGGGGCTGGAAGCTCAGCCCAGCTATGCAAGGCAAGAGCACCCTTGGAATGTGGAGCTCAGTGCCAGGTTGCGTGGGAGAAGCCGAAGCCCAGGAGAGTCAGATTGGGTTCAAATCATGGCTTCAGCATCTACCAGGCATACATCCTTCAGCAGCTTACCTCGGAACCCATTTCTTCATCCATAAATTGGCAATCAGAAAACCTTGCAGGATTGTAGCAAGAATTAAAGGTGACAATGTACATAAGAGCCTCTTCCGGATACACCTTAGGGGTAGAATGAGAGATGGCTGGTTTTCTTGTGGAGAGGAGAAAACTGTACCTTCAAGAACAAAGTAGACCCTCCACTGAAGGGCAGTCCAGACAGAGCTGAATTCCCTGGGAGAGGGCTCGAGCCCAGTGGAAAGGCAGCAGCCCAAGTTAATCCCAGGACTTCCAATGCCTCCGGCCAAAGGTCAGGGCCACCCTGGAGCCTGGGGGTTCAAGTGCCCTCTGCTGTGGGGCCCTGCATATGTCCACTCTCTCTTTCTGTCCACACACCCTTGGCGTCAGATACCCTGACTATTCACTATTCACCATCCGAGGCCATGCTTGACCTCTCTGTTTCTCTGCTCCTAAGTCCGTCCCCTCCACCTGGATTGCCTTTCCCCTCACCTCTCACCGGGGCTTATTAGGCAAGACCCAGGCCGTGTGGCTGTCCACCTGGCTCTTTCCTGGGCAGCCAAACTGAAGGGAGCCTTGCCCATTTCAAGTGTCCGTAATGTTTTATCCACATAGTGCTGTCGTGGTGGGGGAGAGATGAGTGTAGGATGGAGGCTGGCGGTGCCAGGTGAGCATGTGGGGAGAGGAACAGGCTGAGGAAGGGGGAGGAGTTCTGCTCTGGGTGTGTTGCCCTTGATGAAAATGTAGTGGCTGGAAGCTGAAGCCCTGGATTTGGGAGTCACAACTGAAAAGTAGGAGCAGAAACAGCAAGAGTGGGTGGAATCATCCAGAGAGATGAAGAGGAGAGAGAGCAATGGGTTGAGGGCGGGAAATGCCAGTGTTTCAGGTTCAAAGTGCAGGCAAAAGATGAGGAGCCAGAGCTGGGCTAGTGAGGGGAACGAGGAGGAGACATGTCACGGAGACAAAGGGGTGTCATTAGGGGTGTGGGCCACCACCATCCAGGGAGATGATGACTGAAAAAAAGGCCCTGTGTTTGGCAAATAAGCAATCAGCAGAGATTTCAAGGTCAAAAAGGTGGTGGAGGCAATGAGTTGAGATGGAGGGGGCTATAGATGAAGATCGAGTGGGGCAGCAGCAGTAGGAGGTGACGCACTTTCCTGACCTGTTGAGCTTCAAAGGGTCTTTTCATTGGGGAACTGGGTGCCTTGGGCTATGCTCACCCCAACCAGGTCTAAAAATTTAGAGCCCAAGAGGACATAGGTCGGTCTCTATAAACCCCAGAGGAACGAAGGCACAGGTGGGGGGTCTGGGGTAAGGGTGAGGAAGCAATGGGAGGGCAGAGACCTGGTCCTGGGGAGGAACATCAGGAGGCAGGTGCCTCCCCCCCTGGATGCTGGGCTCAGCTCAGACGCAGGGAAGGATCAACGGACAGAAGATTGAAGCCCTGGGCCAATTACCCCAGGAGGCTATGCCTAACTCGTGTCAATGGAAGTCATGAAAGGGGTTTAGGTCACTCTGCCTGGGTAGCTGGGTTAGTATGGCCAGAAGCTCCAGGACCTTGGTGGCCCAGGTCCATGTCTTCCCCGGGTGAGTCCCATGGACGAGTAGGGTCAGGGCTGCCAGCTGTGCCTGTGGACACTGGGGCCTGGAAGGGAGCCAGCAGAGGGAGATTTCTCTTTACCCACCCTAATTGCCTCTCAGGAGAGGGAGGCAGAGAAAGAGGCTGACTGTGACTGACCCGCACTGTGCCCTGGGGAGACTACATAATGAGGGAGAACAGTAAAGCTAATGGGCTGGCAGGCCACTGGGTAGGAGGTATGTGGGTTTTCCCCCAGCTGCTCATTGAGACATATATTCCTGGGCCCACCCTGAGACACACTGAACCAGAATTTCCTGAGTGGAGCTGTCCATGTTAATGAAGCTCTCGGGGTGGTTTACACGTTCATTACATTGAAAGGAAAAAACCTGGCCCGTGCTTGGATTGGAAACCTCTCAGGATGTGTCCCCTTCCAAGCTGCACTGCACTAAGGGCTTCACAGACTAAAGGCAGGTGACCTCTCTGCTGGACACCTTAGCAGGGCCCTTCTGGAGGCAGAGCCTGGGCCTCAGGGACAGACACGACACACAAAATTGGGCTGAAGAGGAAGGTAGATGGGCCTGCAGGTGAGGGGAGCACAGGTCTGGATTACAAAGGGGCAGGTTTGCTGCTTGTTGTATTTCTCTGCAGGGCCTCCCTAAGCTTTGGGAAGGAGACTATGAAGTTAGATATAGAAAAAGACCTGCTGTCTGGTCCTGGCGTGGCCACTTGCCCAACTGTGTGATTCAGGCTCTTCTCTTTTGCAAGATGGGTCTGTCTTCCCACCTGGTAAAAGGAAGCTGGACTAAATCAGGGATGGGCCACCTCGACGGAACATTATATACATCTGGGAGGTTGGCAAAGTGGCTGTGTTGGGGCCCTAATTCAGACCAGTAAAGTCAGAATCTCAGCCTGGGACCTGGCCCTGGGTCTTTAGTGCTCAGCCACTGAAAGATGGTGCTTTGGAGCTGGAATCCCTGATCCCTGCCAGCTGAAAGGCCAGGGGAGAAGAATTTGGTTACTTTCCACCACAACTTACTTCCCTGCTCCACTTGGTTCGAGGCTGGCTTAAAATGTTTGCATAACTACTGATCCTGTAAGTACTTTGGAAACACTCGAAGTGACAAATGAATTGAGTTTTGAATCAGGGGCTGGCTGAGGTGACAGGAACACCAACATTTTCAAGCAGTGCTAAATTCCAGAGGCCTGCACAAGGCTGTGCAATATGGTTGCTATAGAGAAGGGGGAGCAGAGACACAAAAATCCCACCTTAGCCAATGGCCCGGAAATTCTTTATCGCCAAGTCAGAAGAAAACACAGCGTTTGCCATCAACACCAAAATTTATATATACATAATTTATATGTATGTGTATATGTATATATCAGAAATATTTGAGGGGTTAAAGCAGCTGAGTTTGTAACTAAAAGGAGAATCCCCTGGAGAGAGAACTTTTCAGGCTCAGTCTCACCTTTATAAGACCAAGTTGTCTCCAGCTCCTGATATCTGTAATAAGTAGAACATTACTAAGAACATAATGCAATCAGCTGAGCAAAAAATCCCAATTTGTTTACTTTCCTAAGTCTTAACTATTCATTCAACAACATGTTGGTTGCCTCTAGTCAAGTTCTTGGTTTATAGGACCTGAATCAAAATGAAGAAAACATGACACAATGGAAAATGTCGGACTTTAGAGTCTGAAACATCCTAGTTTAAATCCTGGCCTTGCCCCAAACGAGCTGTGTGAGCTTGGACACATTTATGTAAGTCTACCCTGCCTTGGTCACTTCATTTGTGAAATGGGGATGACAGTGTCGATTTGCCTACTTCACAGACATGCTGGAAAGATTAAATGGTGCCCCTTGCATCTCATACGGTACCTGACACATAGTAGGCATTCAAAAAATAACAGTTCTAATTAAAATATTGATATTTTCCCAACATACGTATAATGAACTTTCATATATGATCTGACCTAGTTCTCACAATGCAGTGAAAAAAACAATACTTAGCTTATTTCACAGATGTTGAAGCTGAGGTGCTATCACTGAACTTGAGCCTGGGTCATCTTACTTTAACTCCAATGGAAAGAATGCTGTTCCCATTGCATTTTCTTGACCAGAGATGGGCAATGCCATTTAGTGCCAGGTCAGTAGATGCCAGGGATGGCTATCTCTGTCACTTGGGGAGACAGCAGATTATAATTGGAACATCTCTTAGGGGATGACTGGGGATTTAAGTCACAGAAGAGGTGCACAGTGGAAGCTCCACGTCAACTATGAGTGACAGGTTCCGGACATCCCTGCATATCCCCATATCTAAACGAAGCTCACAATGCAGTCTGTTCTACTGGCAGCTTCTGGCTAAGATACTAGTTCCTATAGAGAGATATATACTTTTAATGTAAAAGCTTTAAAGAACCACCTCCAACCTGCACAGAAATTTTAAAAACATGTCAAGTTTTATTAAGAAAATCTCCAGCACTGAGAAACAGAGTGGAACGAAGACTTGCAAGCATGAGGACACAGCCTAAGCACAACATTTGCTTTATCTTTGATTATTTATTTATTTTTATTATTAGCATTTACACTTAAATAACCAGTGAACAGCACCTGTTCTTGTAGCATAGACTTCCACTGCCATGAATCTGAATACACAAAATGGTCATGTCCGAGCTGGATGCTGATGAGAACCAGTCAAGGAGATTCTACCCCATCTAGAAGCTCCTGACCTGGACAGGACCCAGGCCAAGGCTGGATGTAGAAGGATACAGAGAATTTTTTAAATCTCACAAATTAAAATAGAATTTTAAAAAATATAAAGAGCACATAGAAATCAATTCATTTAAAAAAGGTAGGATTCCAGTTGAAAAATGGGCAAAAGGCATATACATATAACTTATATGTAAATAGCTTTCTAAAAAAAACCTAGAAATCTATCATTTCATTGGTGATCAAATATATCTAAAATAGCACCCCATTGAAGTGAGATACTCTTTTTGCCCATGAAGTTAGCAAAAGATTTGTTGTTTTAATGACTAGACCAAAAGCTGATGAGGGGGTGTTGAGCCAGGTGATGTCAATTAGTACAGACCTTCAGAAAAACAATTTGGTGGCAGGATATCCAGAGCCTTCCAAAAAAGTCGATATCCTTTGACCCAGTAATTCCATGCCTGGGCATCTGTCCCAAAGAAATCATCTGCAGTTCAGGGGGAGAAAACGTTTTTTAAAAAAATGATGGAAACATCCAAAAGGTCAACAAGGGTGAAATGGTGCAGTAGAGTATTTTATATCCTCATAAAATATTATTCAAATATTAAAAATGAGCTTTTGAAGATGTGGAGGTAAAGAGGGAAATTCTTGTATTGTTAAGTTTAAAAAAGAAGTGTCTAAGGATGACATTCACCATCAAATGGTTTTTCTAACCATTTGGTAGGAAAAACATCAAACCTCTAACACCAGTTATGTCTGAGTGGTGGGATCATGGGTGACTACTTTCCCTTCTTTCCACTTTTTTGCGTTTTCCATTTTTTTCCATTACCCAAAAAAATATATACATAAATTAAGAAAATACACTTGGACTTTTGGGCTGAAAATAAACTTTGTCCAATGACCCTGAATTTATCTGCTTCTCCCTGAATTTTCCCACATCTGCAGAGTCACCAAATATACTCAAGACTAGAGAAAAGCACCTCGGAGTCGAACGAGGTGAGTGCCAAGAGAGGCCAAGGAGAAAAATAACAGGAGATCAATAGGCAAAAGAATGAGAGAAACTCTTGCTAGCAAAAAACAAACACACAAACAAAAACTCTGCTGGAATATTTCCAACCCGTTCCATCCACCTGGCTCCGAGGGCAAATGGAGGGGGCGGCCGACCTAGGATAGCGGGGCCAACCTGAGACAATCTCCCGCACACAGTGCGTGGGATGGGCCAGCGGGCCTCTGGGACTCCAGAACTCAGAACCCCAGACAGCGCGGTGTGGCTGCATCCTTGGCACGTCCTTGATCTTTCCCCCTTGCTCCTGTACACCTCCAGAGGGCCGAGCCACGATCAGGTTTGTAAGACAAAATATGAATAAAAACAGAGCTGCAGACTCGTGGCCACCTCACACTGGATCTCTAGAAATCTAAGTCGGCTTGGCCAAAGCCATCTGTCCTGTCCATGGCGAGGTTTCTAAACCTCATTTCTGTCCCAGGGAAACTTTTAACTCCCTTCTCAGCTCCTAAGTCAGAGCCTTGGCCTGCTCTGGGCTCTGGAGTCAGACCTTCGTCTGTCCCTCGCTCTGAAGTCCTTGAGCCCGAGGAGGGCCTGTCTCGCTCAGAAGTGGAACTTTCTGGATACATGCCTGTGACTTTTCTTTCTGAACCGGGGGCTCCTTTGGGCTCATCTCCAGAGGTCCTTATGTCTCCATTTGAAGGCTCCTCCTGGGAGCCTTTCTGGGAGAGCTGAGAGCAGTTTCCCAAAGATGATGTTCTGGATGAGGAGAGGCCTGTTTTCGGGCCTGACCTTTGGCTGGGGGTGTCTCCACCTGGGGCGAGGGGTAGTGTGAGTTTCCTGTCTTGGTCTGAGCTGCTGTGTCCAGAAGCCTCACCTGACTGGCCCTGTCTCGGGCCAGCCTGTGGACCCCCTTTTTTCTCGCCTTGATTTCCTCTTCCCAACTCTGGCTGTCCCTCTCCTTCAGTTTCCTGGACCTCTGTGGCATCATTCTGTCCTCCTGGACTTCGGTCACCTCCTCCCAAGGCTTCACTCTCCACACGGACCTCAGCCTCACAGCCCTCCTCTGTGTTCTTGTCGTTGTCACCTACGCCCTGCCCCTCCCACTCCACTGCCCCCAGGTGGTGGCCTGTGGAGGGGTCTGTGTTCCCTCCTCTCTGCTGAGTGGCTGCATCCTCTGCTCCTCCCGGACCTTTACCTCTGTCGAGGGTCTGGCTGCCTTCATTCCCATCCCCCTCCTCTGTCCCCAGGCCCCCGCCTAACCCCAGCTCCAGGCCTCCCTCAGCTTCACGTACAGCCCCTGTCCCCGAGGGGTCCCTCTGAAGCGGTTCCATCCCTGCCTTCTCAGGGGCCATCCCTGCTGTCTCCCCATTAGCACACCCTGCTTTTTTCTTCTGCAGAATTTGCTGTAAGTCAAAGGCCTCTTTGATGGGTGCTCTGGCTATGCCCATTGTGTCCTTTGAGGACCCAGGGCTCACTTTCTTCCTCACGCAGGCCTCACAGGGACAGAACTCCTCCCTATCAGTGTCCCCACCCAGCTGGGTCCCCAGGGCTCCACTGAGGTTTGGCATGTCCTCCAAGGAGAAAGAGGGGGTGCCTTGGGCCCTGGTCTGCTCCGAGAAGGCCGAGAGGTTGCGCAGGCCTCGGAGGCGGTGCCTGCGCTGCTCTGTCTGCAGGGACGTCTCCCACCTGAGGGCTACCCTGGGAGGCCCCAGCACCTTCCTCCCGGCCCGGCTCTGGATCTTTCGGAGCTCCTTTTCGGTGCTGCCCTGGAGCCGCCGGCTCACGTCCTGCTGCAGCTCAGCCACCATCTGGTCCAGCAGGTCGCTGTTCTGCAGGCCCCAGCGGGCTCGGAGCTCGGCTGTGGCGCTGGCCAGGTGGGCCAGGAAGGCCTTCTCCATCTTCCTCAGCAGGCTGGACACCCAGAGGGGGTCAGGGTCCAGAGACACTCTGTGAGCCGTAGAAGTGCCCTTCTCTCCAGCCCCCTGGGTGAACGTGGCCTGCGTTTGCTCATGGTCTGTCTCAGCTGCTCTGGGCAGCTTCTCCAAACCAGGCTCAGCGTTGGGCCCACTTTGACTCTCACTGGCATTTGAGTCTCTCTCAGCGAGGCTCCCAAGGGTCTCTGCACGTTTCTCTCTCCTCCCTGGAGGGCGCAGCCCAGCGGAGGAAGGGTCTCCTCCTGCTCCCTCTTCCTGCGCGCTCTCATCTTCCCGCGCACCCTCCAGGTCCTGAGAGCCAGCCCCTGGTAATGCTTGTCTCCTGGCTCTTTCCTCTTCTGGAAACCCACTGGCACCCTCTCCTTGCGGCTCTGCTCTTCCTTTTTCTTCTTGTATTTTCTCTAATTGCACCGCCTCTTCTTGCACCGTGTTTTCAGCTACTTGGTCCAGGTAACTGCCCAACATCTGCTCCCCACTGCTCCCTCCTGCCTTGTCCTTCCTGGTGCCACAAGCCTGTGCTTGGGAACTTGAAGAGGCCGTGCAACCACTTGACTCTTGGCTTCCCAGTTTCTTTGGCTCCTCCGAGGCTCTGGAACCCGGCCTCTGGTAGGGGATTTCCAAGGGCCGCTCTGTCCTCTCAGAGACCAGGGCACAGTCCATGGCACAGGGTCCGCTGCCCTCCCCTGAACCTCCAGAACCACTCCCGACATCCACACCGGAGGATGATGTTGGTGTGAAGCCCTCAGTCATAGCGTGGGACCCGGGGCCTGGCAGAGCCCGGCACCTGCCCAACTCCCGGAGGCCTGAGTCCAGCTCACCTCGCCCGAGGCCACACCCCGGCCACAGGACCTGGAAGGTGCTCAGGAGCTCCCGGTACCGAGGAGAGTCTGTGAACCTCACTTTGCCAGCGGGAGACCCAAGGTCTTCATCGAAGAATTGGAGCCTGGTGAGACAGGTTATAAGGGCCTGGGCAGTGTGGCCGAGCCTCCTGGCCACCGGGCCTGACACTTCGGGCAGGCTGCTGGGCCGGCTTTGCTTGGAGCCCATCAGTGCTTTCATGATCTGTATGGAGGCAGAGATCCTGCTGGGAAGCACACACTGGCCCTCACCACAGCTCCCAGCTGCTCCTTCACGTACTCCAGCCTCCTTGGGGGCTTCAGCAACCCTGCTATGAGGAAGACCCTCTCCTGACTGGGGACCAGTATCATCAGTCACTGGGAGCTCACTTTCTGGTTCTGCCTTTTCACTAAGGACCCCTTCCAGAGATGGTCGTCTGGCCTGAGTTGGCTCCTCCAGGCCTTCCGGACAGTGTTTGTCAGCAGGGTCTTCTGTGGGGCCCTCCAGGCTGTCCCCTGCCACATCCATGCTGTCACCCACCACCTCATAGTTCATGGGTACAGGCTCCTCCGGGATGTTGCTCAGCCATTCACGGACCACGGCTTCTGGCGAGGCTCGGGGCAGAGCACCTGGTGTCATGACACCATTGCCCTCTTGCTCCTCCAGACCTTCCCCTCCGCCAGCCACCTGTCCCTGGAATATTTTCCCAGGCTGGCGGCCTAGGCTGGGGCTGCCCCTTCTCGCTGCTCTGACTGCTGTCCCCATGCCCCCTGACTGAGAGCTGGGGGTGTGTGGGCACTGCACGTTTAGCAGTTCTTCCCCCTGCTCGGCACCCCCTGGCCCCGAGTCAGCACTGGGGACTCCGTTGCTGATGCATGAAGGGTGTTTCTTGGCAGAGGGCCGTGCCCTGGGTGGAGCGGGACAATACCCACTGCACAGCAGGCAGGGCTCAGAGAGGGGCTCCTGGCTGCCCTGAGGCTGGGAGGCCTGCAAGGCCTGCGCCTCAGCACCGGGGGTCCTGCAGACCAGGAATGTGCCCATCTGTGAGTAGCAGCCCCCTTGGTGGGCTCCTGGCTTCCCCCACTCATGCTGTCCAACTGGCAGAATCCAGGGCCGGGAAGGCTTGGGGTCAGCGCCGCTGGAGCTGAAAGAGTCCGACGTGTTGGAAGGTGCGTGTGCCCTGAACTCGGGATTCCCTTTGGTCCCAGCAGAGGGAGAGAATGGGGGGTAGAAATTGGAAGCACAGTCTGAACTGCTCACAGGAGTAAGGGGGGCACTGCTGACCCCTCGTGCATCGTGGGAGTTACGAGAAGCAGAGGAGGGTGCTCCTGGGTCCCGGGAAGCTTGGTTCTTGGCGCTAGATGAGCTTCTAGAAAAGCATGATGCTGGGCCGGCTGGGCAGACCCTGCTGGTGCTAGAAGGCCCCAGCATTTGCCTGGACACAGGTGAGTCGAGCTGGCAGTGGGTGTCCCGTTGGCTGTGGTGCTCCCTGGGGTGTCCTCTCTGGGCCCCTCGGCCAAGGCCAGAAATGCTGGGTGAGGACAGGGTACTAGCTCTGCTCTCCTGCTTCGTTCTCCTGCCTTTGGCTGAAGCGCTGGTGGAAGGTAAGCAACAGCCCTCTACAGTGTCCCCAGAGCCAAAATGGCCAGAAGCCAGGGGCAGTCTTGCCCCAGACCCATCCTTGGCCTGCGGGTATCCAGTGCCCTGTTCACTCCCCTCGGCCTGTGGGTCCTCGTTCCTCGGAGATGAGGGATTCACAGTGGAGGAGCAGGGTCCTCCCTCATGGGTGGCCTTCCGTGGGGAAGTCACTGCCCTTGTCTTGCTGGGGCGGCCGTGGTGCCACTCACCCCTTTCGCTGGACTCCTTGTGAGACCTAGAACTTGCTGTGGAGTCAGAAAGGGCACCTGGCACGCCTTGGGTCCTGGGTTCCAGGTGGCAGTGGCCCCTGCTGCCCGGCCCTGCTCCCTCTGGCCCTAGGCCCTCACCAGCCCCAGGTGTGCCACCAGCTTCCCCGCCTGACCCTTCCTGGGAGGCAGCCCCAGAGGCCGGGTGCAGGCCACAGCTGCCCAAGCTGCCCTCTGCGGAGCAGCAGCAGGAGTTTGTTTCAGAGCCTTCTGGAGGTCTGTCACTGGAGGCAGGGCTGACACTGTCCTTGCTGCTTCTTTTCCTGCCAGCCACCCCTTGACTCCAGGGGCCCCTGGAGGGGGATTGCTGGGCCAGCTTGGACCTCCCCTGAGAGGATGTCCCCTCTCCCTGGGCCGGGTACAGGGGGTTTGTCCAGATCTCGTATCTGGACGCTGGCTGCCACTGGCCTTGTTCAAAGATTTCCATGCATCCTGCCTCTCGGGTCCCCAGTCCCTTTGCCCCAGGCTCTGAAGAGCCCCCAGGGTGGCCCTCCCACACACAGTGGAGGGGGTCCGCCTCCCCCAGAGCAGAGCCCTCCTCACTGGCCCTTCTGGTCCTCCTGGACCACAGGAGCATGTCGTTGCCTAGTAGGTGGAATCGGACTTTCATCTCCACAGACAGGCTGCCATCCTCGTTCAGGTGGACTTTCTTCTCAACGTCATCACCAGCCACCAGAGGGCCGAGCTGGGCAGGCGTGTCCTGAGGGTGCCTGTCGGGACCAGGGCCCATCTGGGTGCGATGCCGGGACGCCAGAGGCTCGCTGAGACTAGACCTCTCGGACAGCAGGGAAAACCGCCGCTGCCTGCTGCCCAGCCCGGACCTTGAGTGGATCACACTCTGCTTGGCCTTCGGGCCCCAGCTCCCTGGCACGCAATGCAGAGTAAGAGGAAAGAGGAAAAGACAGTGAGCTGCTGGGGGTGCTCCAAGGCAGGAGCAAAAAGGCTAGTCATGAGCCTTTCACACCTAAACACCCCTGCTACCTCCCAAACCACACAGTCAGGGCAGAAACCCTTCTAGAACAAATATCCAGTCTGCTGTTTTGGAATGAGCATAACAAAGTGAGATGAACCTGAGTCTGAATTCAATCTCAGCCCCGCCACTCCCTAGCTGTGTGGCTTTTGGCAGAGCCTCTTCTCTGAGCTGTAAAATAAAAATAACAGTATCTATTTGGAAGTATGTTTGAATAATGCAAGGCAATGCACATAAAACTTCCAAAAAAAAACTTCCTGCAGAGTAGCTAGAGCAAAGTGGGTCCTCGATAGACAGCAGAGGAGGTGAGCAGAGCTGCAAGTGCCCAGAGCTAACTCCTAGCCCTGCTCACGTCCACCCCCAGCACAGGAAGCAAAATCAATAAGCTGCTGCAAACGTACCTGCTTGTAAACTGTAAAATGCTTTGCAATTATTAGTGGTGATTTATCATCCTAACACTCATCAAGCTTTGGGGTTGATAAATGATTGCAGGGAAGGACCTGGACACACAATAGCAGGTCCTGATAGTCAAGCCTGCACCCCAGTCATGAAAAAGATGAGAAGGGGCTACTGCAAATAGAAAAAAATGACCTCAAGAAAGAATGAGCCCCTAGTACTTTCTCATTTCATCTCCTGAGCTAACACTTGACAAGAGGAAGGGGCTAGTGGAGCGTGAGCCTGTGGCCAGCAGAAGAACAGACTGCCATGCACCCATCTGAGCAGGAGAGGGTTTTGTCAAGCTCTGCTCTTTCATAAGCACTGAATGAGACTGGGGCCTCCTCCAGAGAGGGGCTGTGGCTAGTGGGTCTCTGCACCCTCAGTACCTGGCATGTGGCAATCACCAACACCACTATTGTCATTTCTTAACAGCTTTTCACAAAGGGTATTATTTTGTTTGCTTGCCAAAATTTGCCTGTTGTCATGCCAATAATTTTGCTGAAACTTATTCTATAGTTGTTAGTTGCATTTTCAAAATAATGCTTTTTTTTTTTTTTTTTTTAAAGCAAAGCCTAAACGCTAGCCCATAGTAGGCCTTTGGATGAATATATAGTTGGATGCTTAGATTGGTGGGTTGGATGGATGATCGATGGGTATCATTAGTTTTAGTCCATTTGCCCCCCACTGTTGTCTAAGAGAATCAAGACTCC
Source organism: Miniopterus natalensis (assembly GCF_054644295.1). Taxonomy (NCBI): domain Eukaryota; kingdom Metazoa; phylum Chordata; class Mammalia; order Chiroptera; family Miniopteridae; genus Miniopterus; species Miniopterus natalensis. The sequence continues at coordinate 58,606,357 of NC_142084.1, read as the reverse complement.
CGAAAGATGCAAATGGCACACACCTGTGGCCCACTGCCTCCACAATCTCATGCCCACCATGGTCTTTAATAAAGCTTCAGATCCTAGGAACTTAGCATTTAACGTCTCCTAATCCCTATTCTCCAAATACCAGACTCTCCTCTCTCACACCCAGTCAAATGTTCAACCAGGTTAAGGTTGATGGCAATGAGAAGAGGAGGGAGAGAGCCCCCAAACAACTGGTTGCCCAAGAATCAGGGCCAAAAGCCGGTGTCCTAAATTATCCAGAAAAAATATCTGCCCAGCTCTCCTGCACCACTATCCATTGCAAATAGCATTGGGGAAACTCCAAAACCAGCTCACCATTTTTGTTCCTTGAAGTCTGTCCTGATAAAGTTCCAGTCCCACTTCTTCTGGCACCTTCCATCACTGGAGGTCTGAAGGGCTCATGACCAGCACACACTAGCACCGAGGGACTGTGCAGTAGAGCCTTCAGAGAATCCACCTGAAGGAGAGTGTTGAGTCAGGAGAACATCCCTTCTGCTCGAGGAGACATGGGTAGAGGAAGAATCCACTCACTCTGTCCCTTTCCTGATGTTTGCCCATCCCACCCTAGATTTCTGATCCAAAGGAAGGATCCCATCCACTAGCCATAAAGCCTCCATAACCAGCAGGGGACTAAGGTCCTACCATCATAACCTTCCTCTCTACCTACACCCTTCTGGTCCGAGGCTGTGGATTAGAGGTTATTCTGGATGCCTCAGCTGTAAAAGACTTCATGAAGCCTTTGGCCTGCTTCCCTGCCCACACTCACACCCTCCAGAATGGGCATTTTTTAAAGCAACCAGCTTCCATATGGAGACCTGATTCACTCTCACCCTTTTCCCAGGCATTGTCCTATCTTGGGTTTGATCTGTTTTTCAGTATGATCTGAACCCATCACCTCTGTTTCTGCCCCTAGTGGAGTGGAGAAGGACAAGGCACTGTTCTATGCACAGGTAGCCCTTCCGTCCCAGGCTCCTCCAGGGGTTCTCTAGGCTCCCCCTTGCTGCTGATGCCTTCCCCCAACCAGCAGGATGGCCTGGGCTGGGGGTTACGGGGGAAACTTCAGTGCTGGGTTGCATTCCAGGAAACAGGTCCCTACTTTTAGAAAAATCTCACCTGGCCCTGAGGCCCCTGCATATCTGAGGGTTTGCACTATTTATAGCATAACATTGTAATGAGAAGTGTTGGGGAATTTAGTTCCATCTTTAAAGTGCTGAATCTGTTCTTTTTTGTTTTCTCAAATTAGAAGGGTATGTTCATTAACAAGGAAATGAAAAAGAAAGAAGGCTTGCATCTTCTCCTCCCCAAATGACATTAAATTTCCTGTCCACTAGATCTTTCAACCAGTTAATTAAAAGTCTGTTTCAAACTACCAGGTTCATTTCTCTTTTGATTTAGATCTCTGGTCCATTGCAAAAATGCAAACATAACCCAACTCTACCAATTTATAGATGTAGCCATACTTCTAGAAAACCAGACTTTTTCAAGGAAGAAAACAGTATTAAAGGCTAAATGATGCTCCTGTTTTTAGAAAGAGGCAGAGGTCTAGGACCCACGGGGAGAAAAAAGAGCATTACTGAGAGTGTCCATCCATTTGAGGACCTGCAAACAAATAATAGTGACAGAGCCTGTCCTGGGTGCAATGAGCTCCCTTTGTTTACAGAAACACTGATAGCTCTGTAGTAAATCTATACGAAAATACTCTAATTTTTTCAATTAATTTATTTTGCACCTGCTCTCTCCCTCTCACCACACCTGCTAAACTGTAGCCCATTAATTGTAGGGACTGAGTCTTATTTGCCTGTAACATCTGCATGTAGCACATGCTAGCACATAGCAAATGCGCCACAGTTTAGAAATGTTCTTAGGTTTCAACTCTGAAATAATTCGAGCTGGCCCTATCATTTGCCAGCCATACAACTATGAGCAAATGACTTAACCTCTATGCCTCCATTTTTTTTTTTATCTCTACAAATGGTATAATATTAACCACCTCATGAGTTTGTGTGGTGGAGGCTATGCCTTAGATTTGTCAACGTCTATCCCACTGCTGCAGGGCTTAGAGAGCTCTAGACACGTTTCCAGGAGACAGGGGCAGCTCCAGCAGCAGTGGCCAGGCCCGGCGCCCCGGTGCTCCTGCGTGCCAAGGTACAGATGTGGCAGATCCTAGGTCTCAGCTTTAGAAGCCTGGATGCCACAACCGAGAAGTCCGCTTGAGCTCCATGATCACAGCAGCTTCGGGCAGAGGTAGTGGCTTCCTGCAGAGCGCCAGGTGCCCTTCCTATAAACCCAGACGCCGTCCCTCCAGGTGCCCAGCGACTTGGAAGCCCCTAATGCCCTGTATTAAACTACTGTCTGCTTAAGGTAATTTCTGTTTCCTGCACTGAACTCTCACGCAATAGGTTGGCTAATAGGAGAATTAGATAAGAAAATAATGCAAATGTGCCAGGCAGTGTCTGGGGCTCACTAAGTGCTCGCTAAACGGCAGCTAATAATATGAATATCAATTGTTTGTTTGATGAACTGACTGAATGTCTCCACGCTACCCACCTTTAATTAGTAGCAGGGCAACAGCCTCTTTTTAAGGATAACCTCCCCATCTCATCTCAGTATTTTGATCTGCAGTCCAGAGAACGTTTTTAAGAAAGCGTCATGCCCCGACCGCCTACCTTTTCCCCATCGGGCGAGTACACCTGCTTCACGGGAAAGTGCAGAAGGCCTGAGGCTCTGCTGAGAAAGGCCGACAGGCTCCTCGTATCTCTGGGACTGAGAACCACTGTCTGCTGGGATCGAGGGTCCCCATTCTTAACCAACATCACCCTCCTTGGAGCTTTCGGATTTTTCCAGAAAGAGGATGACCCGGACACCTCACACTGGCCTTCAACATCCTGAGACTGCTGAGCAGAGGGGTTTCTGCTGCATGGCCGGCCTGGTCCACCAGGGGTCTTGGGGAGCTTCTTATCCGAGCAGAGGTAGCAACCACCATCTTCCAGCTGCTCCAGGGCGCTGAGGCTGTGCAGGCCCCTGGGGGTGGTGACGGAGCGCACCCCAAAGGAGAGAGGTACGCGCTGGGAGAGCTCATCCATCAGCGTGCCAAAGCTCTTGAAGGTGCGTTGGTGGACAGCCAGGCGAACCCCAGAAAACCGGGGGTCCCCTCGCTTGAGGAATGTTATCTTTTTAGCTGGCGTGACCTGGGTGACAGAGGGGTTCCGGGCCATGGGAGGCAGGAGGCACTCGCGGTAGCTCGGGGCCTGGGCACCCCTGGGGGTGCTGTTCATGGCGTGGAGGCCCAGGCAGCTGAAACTGAGCAAAGGGAGAGAGTCGGAGGGCAGCCCAGACATTCTGCGTTTCCTCTCCATTTTGCTACAGAGCTGCTTCCTGCCCACTCCAAATTTGTTCCACTCTGCTCTGCAAAGGCAGGTTAATCCATTTTGGTGGACTAGAAGGAAGGCCAAAGGTTTGGCATAGGACAGATCTGAGTTCAAATTCCACCCTACCCCCCTTACTCCTTGTGACTCAGGAGGTGAATGACATGCTCTGTGTTTGGTGGACCCGCCTGTCCACTGCAGCCACATTCACTCTGCAGAGTGGTTATAACAAGCAAATGAGTTTATGCATATAGAACACGGGCACAGAGCAAGCACCAATACATCGTGGTTCCGTCCCTTCCTCTTCCTGTTTCTCTTACCCGGCTCTACCATCTGAACTCCTCTGAATGCCTTAGGGTTTATCTCCTAAAGAGGTGGGTAAATAAAGGCAACACCATGGAACCCAGATGCGAGAACACAGGGCAAGCAGTGAGGAGGCCTGGGCACCTTGCCCACTCTCTCTTAATGGAAAATCTAATCCCCAGCTCTCTGGACTTTCATCCTTCAGCTACCAGGTAAGAGGGCCAGACCACAATCCCTTAGTCTCAAACCCTTCAGGGACCAGAGTACAGACAAGGAGACTTGTAACTCAAAGAGGATGTCACCCCTCGAAGTGTGCTTTCTCCATTATATGGTATGTTTGCTTTCATATGAAAAGAATGCTCCCTCCCCCACATCTCTTCAGAGTCTTTGGAAGATGTGTGATGAACCCTATGGGTGAGTACCCCAGCTATCTGCCGTCAGCATGGGAGCCTGGGGGTTCAGGGCAGCCATGGTTGGGTCAAGGCCATTCGTCCAACTGTTCATTTTTATTCCCACTGTGGGGGAGCTCCCCGCCTCACCTGGGATTCTTCAAGAAGCCTGACTCTTCCTGTCCAGGTCACCATGCCATGCTCTGTTCTATGAACCTATTGGCCAAGTCGTCCTGAAACTCAGTTTTTACCCAGATATTTCCTGTGCCCTAAGCCCTTAAAGAGGCTCGCAGAAAAATCCCAGGCCCCTTATCCCATAATTCAAGGCCTTTCTGGCTTCCTCCTGTCTACCCCCTAAGCCTCGGCTCCTGTTCTTTCCTACAGGAATTCACTCCAATCAGACTGCCTGACTCAAGCTCCCCCTGCATAGCCAGCCCCACCATTCTGCACTCCGCCTTGGCTTCCCTCCTTTGTGGAGCCTTCCCCAGCCCCCAAGTCCCAGGAAACCCCTATCTTCAGCATGGTTCCCCAACATTTCCCACGTCCTGGGCCATATCCTTCCTGGCCAACTACCCCAAGGCCTGGGAGGCAGAACCCATGCCCCCGAGGGTGCCCAGCCCCAAGCTTGGCACATAGCAGGGGCCCAGGAAATCTGTACTGATTAATAAGGCAGGTATTTCACAGAGCCTCATACAGAGCCCAGGCTTGTCCGTAAGCTGACATGAGTAATTATGATTAGGTGAGGAGTCGTCGCTGCTTTCATAGGACCCTCCCCACTGTGCATGCTCACTGAAGGGGACCAGGGCCTTCCCTGCTGCAGCTGTGGTCCCCACTTACAGTTCCTCCAGAGCCCACATCTCCCTTCCTTACCTGCCTCTCTATTTCACCCCATTCCTCTGAGGTGAAAGGATTCTTCTCTCATTTTCAAAATCTTGGTGCACAAAGAGGCCTTGTAATCCTCTCTCATCTCTGGCACAAACTTTATAATTAGGTTTTCCAGCCTCCTCCCTCCCAACTAATCCCTTTAAGCTGCTTTCTCAGACCTCCCGCTAACAGCCCTGCAGCTGCCTGTGATGTTACTCCACGTGCTTTCCCTGAAGGCTAACTTTTCTTCCCACTTGATTTTCATTCGGACTTGTGACAATGAGCATCCTTCTTGGCCCTCACCGAGGAACGAAGGGGAAAAAGAAGGGACACTGAGGGATGTAGTGATGCTGGGGGACATGGTGAGGGGGACAGTGACATTGGGGGACAAAGTAACATTGGGGGGCCATGTCCCCCATAATCACTATATTCCCCAGCATCACTGTGTCTCTCAATGTCATTGTGTCCTTAGTGTCATTATGACCCCCAGTGTCACCATGTCCTTCAGTGTCCCTATGTCTCCCAGCATTGCCATGTCCACAGCCTCCCTGTTGCCTCCAAGGGTTTCTGCTCCTTGTAGCCCATTTCTGGGCAGAGAGGACCTCTCTAGATCCCTCTCGGACCTGCAGGTTGAAGGGGAATGTCCAAGGGCAAAGCAGGAACCTGGCCTGAAGGGAAGGCGATGATCATTTCGTGGCTACTTGAGGACTCAGGCAAAAGCATAACTTCACAGCATACACTCAAGTGGCTGACTGCCCCTTTCTTCTAGAAAATAACATCTTTCTGAATTGGAATTCTCGATGTCCAAATTCTCAATGTCAAAACTGGAGTTTTGAAATAAAAAGAGAAATTGCCCCCGGGAGATCCTAAGTACCAAAAATCAGGTGACAGCAGCGGGGGTCCACCATGAAGGCTCCCTCCCAACATGAGACTGAGCACAAGGCCCCAAGAGAAGTTATTGATCATCCCTCCACTACCTGCACTCATATAACAGACAAGATTCTGCATTAACTTTAGGTGGCTCGCACACATGCACACTCACATACATGCACACACATACAACATGCACACATATGCGGGAGCACACGCACATATACACAAACAAATTAGAAAAAAATGTAGGACTTAGGAGAAGGAGCTGGAGGATCAGGGATGGCCTGGACCCATCAACTGTGAAAGGTAAGGGCATATAATACTATAAAGCTCACCCCACTCCTCACAGGAAGATGAGGTGACTGTCTGCTCTTCAGCCTCATCAATAGAAACGAACAGGTTGAGCTTCATCCCCATGATGGGCCACTGAGGAGTGTGATCTCCTCTTGCAGCCATGAGGAAGGGAAGCAAGTTGATTTTCTTTTTCAAAGAGGTGTAACAGGCTTTATGCTGAGTCCTAGAAATATAAAAATATAAAGATAACTGAGACATGGCACCCATCTTCAAAAACTTCATGTTCTAGTGGCACAAGTAGGTACATTATTAAAATGTAGGATAAGAAATGTTCTGAAACATGGATACAAAAAATAGAAATAGAAACAGATATATTATACACAGGGCATGACTGGAAGCAGATTAAGAGGAATGGCAAATCGAGGAAGACTTCCTGGAGGAGATGACCTGAGCAGAGACCTAGAGGACAATCTAGGGATTAGCCAGAGAAGGAAGAAGCTGGGATCAGCATGGCAAATAGATATGGCCTTGGTGCCAACTCTGACAGGCTGGGGTGGGTTGGAAGGATGGTAGAAAAAGGTACCCAGTCTCCCTGTACCCTGTGATCAGCTAGCAGTGCTACCACAGCATCAGGGCAGAGAAGGACCACACAGGCACCAGACATTTGCCATCCCTGCTCCGCTCAGTGCGTTCAGGGTGGGGGTGTATGTGCAAAGGTGCAGTGAAGGACCCAAACTTGGTCGTTCACTAAGGGCTTTCCCAGTGGATATCATCTGATATTTCAGAAGACCACTCGGACCCCTCGGGCAGTGGTAGGGAGAGTGGAGAAAGTTATTGGTGAATGAGGGCAACTATAGTGAAATGAAGACAAAGGGGACTGATCGAGCAGAGGCTGAGAAGAAGCCACCGGCAGGACTGGGTGACCAATCAATGGGCTGGGGGGAGGAGGGGTGGCTGGGGGGAGGGTTAGTACAGCATGGTTCTCTGGTTTCACCTGGGTGCAAGGAATGAGAAGTAGTTTTGGAGACAGGGGTGGGGGAGCGATGGGAAGGGCCACCCTCTCTGCAGGAGCGGGCACACTGCACGTGGGTGCCCCTGACTCCCGAGTTGTCGGGGATGCTGAGTGCCCCTGCAAGGATGAAGCAGCACAGGCACAGTAAGATCAGCTCTGGCCCTGGGCACCTCAGCAGCAGAACCCAGAGCCTTGTCCACTGAAGTCTGCAAGGTTAACGACTGACAAAGCAAACTCAGGGGTCCTTACATTTGATCCAAGAACAGGTCAATGAAGAAGGGGAGGCTGGTAACAGAAGATGGGGAAACAGAGGAGAAATAAAAAACAGGTGTCACTGCAGGTCAAGCTGACCAACTGCCCTGGTATACCCAAGATGCTCCAGTTTTAGAACTGAAAATTCGAGAGCCAAGAGCCAAGTGTTCCCTGCCACTTCCTGTCCCTGGCTAACTGGAACAGGTTGTTCACCCTGTCTGGATGCCTTCACTGTGGGCCTGGCCAGGTTCCTAGGACCAGGTGGCCTCTTTTGGGCACTGGCCCTGCTGGCAGTGCAGCCGAGATAAGTTGGTGCTGCCAGCGGTTGCCTCATGGAACCAGAAAAAGATGCCACTGTGAAGGATAGGAAACCAAGTCCTGATGACCTGGGTGAGCTGCTGGGTGCAAGGAGGCTTGAAAGCAGAACCTAAAGTAGAAAATGGGACTCTTCAATTATGGGAGCTGACAATTCTTTGCTTAGCTTAATGGATTTGAGTTGAAAACAAGAAAGGACACAAACCCCCAGGAAGCAGCTGCATTTCTGAGTTAAGAAGGCCCCCGGGGGCAGAGAAGGGAGTGGGGTGAAGGTCTGAAGCCCCTGACAAATCCTCCCACTTTGTCCCCATAGGGACAACTGTCCCATTCCTACATGCCAGCGAGGGTGGGAGGAGGAGAGAAGAGAACATGGGCCCTCAGAGGTGGAGCCAAGGCGAAGGGTCTGCTGATGTGTCACGTGGATTTGTCTTTCCTTCACTCCTTTTCTCCTTTCAAAATCCTGAGTTTCCTCTACCTAAGCAGGGGCAGGAGACTTGACCTCTCTGACAGGGCAAGCTACGTAGGCGAGCAGGCCTGGCCCGGAGGGAGGGCGCTCTGAGTCCAGTCAGCGCCTCTTTGCTGCATCATGAACCAGGCGGGCCACAGGCTGGAGAGCCCCCTGCCCCACAGTAGAGGGGAGATAGCCCCTGCCCCGTTGGCACCCGGTGGGAATGAGGGCAGCAAGAGAAGGGCAGAAAGAGAGAAGCCTGACGCTGGGTGCGAGGAGTCAGGGAGAAGGCAAAGACAAGAAGGTGTTGGGGCTGGAGGGCAGCAAGTAGGGTCTGGTTCCCAGCTCTCCCCTCTCCACTCCCAGCTTGGGGTCTGGTGGGGGGTACTGGCGTGGTGGGAAAAGTCTAGAGGGGGTGGAGACACTCCCACGGCAGGAGGTTTTTGTTCAGCCACCCCCATGACTGAGCTCTACAGGAGACCTCCTTTTGGACTCCCCACCCCACTCCCACTCAGGACAGGGCCTCACTCAGGGATGCTGGGCAGAGTGGGTTAGAGGAGGCTCTGATGTTCGGCTTTCCCGAGTCATCTGGATGCCGTGGGGTAAGGACAGGACCACCCAGGAGCCCAGGGGATAGATGGTCTCGGTGAACACTGAGACCGGGGGATGCATCACTAGTGCTAAGTGAGCACCACAAACCCCAGGGTCCACAGCACAGTAGAGCAATCGTGGGACTGATTTAGGTCAGCAAGGGATGGGGGCGGGTTGGTTGCCAGGGGATTTCAGGAGGAAGCAGGGCCAGAAAGCAGGGGAGGCATTCCAGCTGTTGGGGGGGGGGGGGAAGCAGAGGAAAACAGACTAAGGGGCAAAAGGAGAAAAAAATAGAAGTCACAGGAAATGCTCCAAAAGGTGACAGCCATGGTGGGAGGAACTGAGCAGGGTGGGCCTGCAGGGGAGGAAACAGTGTTGTCACCAGCCCTGGAAGTGAGCTGGGCCAGGGTGAGGGGCTGGAGGCGGGAGCAGGCAGCAAGAGGGATGGATTCAGGAAGAGAATAAATAGGGTGGGAGAAGTCTGCAGGCAGGGTGGAGGCTGGCTCCAGACGAGAACAACTAAGGCAGTGACACCAACCTAAACCTAAGGGGGAGCAGGAAGGAGGGGGCGGGAGAGGGCCGCCCTGAAGGGCTGATTGATGTTACTCGTGAACAACTGAGCGAAGCTACGAGGGTGTGAACAATAAAGAAGAAAATGCTGTGGCGTGTAGCCTCCAGAGAGCACCGCTGTCATTCAGCGGGAGGCCAGGCGCTTCACAGGGTACAAACACTGTAGGATCCCACTTACCCGAGGTACCTCGAGCAGTCAACTTCATAGACAGGACCTAGAGGCGGCCAGGGGCTGGGGGATGGGAAGGGGAGTCAGTGTTTAGATGGGGGCAGAGTTTCATTTGGGAGGGTAAAGTTTGGGAGATGGATGGTGGTACTGGTTGCACAGCACTGTGAGTGTGCTTAATGTCCCTGAGCCATATGCTTAAATGGTTAAAATAGTTAATCTTGTCATGTATATTTTACCACAATAAAAAAAAGTAAAGTAAAATAATATAAAAATTTAAAAAGTGGAATGAAGTGTCCTTCAAGAAAGGCAATTTGGTGGGTGAAGATGTCCCAAAGCTGGGTGCCGAAGTGGTGAGGGGGGAGGGAAACACCACTCTGGCTCCATGCGGCAAAACATGCACTCCCTGGGCTCAAGGCTCCAAGTGGTGGATTCGAGACCAGAGTAAACAGAGTGAGAGGAAAGAGGGGTCTAATGAGAGTAAGACTTTTGATTGCTAGGTATAAGGCAATCTAGCCACAAACATTGATGCCTATTATGTGACAGACATTTAGTGAGGCAGAGAGTGAGGCTCAGTGTGGTAAGATGGGCTCATGCTTCATGAACTTTGTAATCCAGGGAAGAAAACAAAACTCTTCACCCTTTGGCACATAAATGTCCCTGCTGTTTTTGGAGGGCCCCAGGTTCAGGAGCCCACCTTGGATCTGCCAGTAACTAGCTGATGACTGTGGGTAAACTATTTGACTTCTCTGAGCTTCAGTTACTTTAATCATAAAACAAAGGTGCTAAATGAAAGGGCAACTGAGGTTAGACTAGGAGTTTGTAGGAAAAGATAGCACATGATGCTGTACTATAAATAATTACCCTTGAATCTGGAAGACCTCTTGAGAAAATACCAAAGGCATTAGTTCTTAAAATTTTCCAGGTAAAACCCTCCTTTTTCAAAATTGTGGTGTGAAAACCATGAAGAATGCCCCCATCCAGAAAAACAAGCACATTCCCAAATGCACAAAATAGTGTCTACAATTTCATGAGCCTCTGAAACCCACCCATAGGAGTCCCCCACCCCCAGAGATTCACAAAGCCCAGGTTATGAATCTCTGATCTAGATCTGAGGGTCTAATGAAAAACATGGTGACGATAGTTGATAACACTATGTTGTATAATAGAAATTTGCTAAGAGGATAGAGCTTTCAATGACACAGAAAAGAACCTTTGATGTAGTTCTTGGAGATGAGGAAACTGAGAAGAGGAGGGACAACAGAGAGAAAGACCATGGAGATCTGACCAGTATGTGCTGATGGTGTGGCTTAGAAAGAAGAAAAGAGATCGGGTTTGTGAATATAAACTCTCTTGTTCAACCTGTAGCTACTGGGAAAAGTTTTCCAGAATTGGTTCCCTTTCTTTGTGCTGATAAAAGAAGGACACATCCATTACAACCCAGGAAAAGAGACTTAGGACTGGAAGAACCCTGAGGTTGACATGGGAACTAAAATCCTTGGAAACTATGAAAAAACAAAACAAAATCAGCATTAGATTATCTTCCTGCCCCCCGCCCCCCCAACACACACACACTGGCAAATATTCTCTAGACAGCTTATCAACAAGGGAAGTAGGCTAATGAGATGTCTGGATTTACAGGGTTTAAAATGCAATGTGGAATGTGCAAGGTGGGATGTCTGAGCTCCTTGTAGGCAGGAAGTGCTTCTGGTTCTGTCCCTGCTGCTGAATAAACGATGCTTGGGAGACCATGCAGTGGTAAGAATAAAGTGAGGAGTCCAGTCAGCAAAGACTTGGATAATAATAAAACAGGGGCAGGATAACCCAAGGACAGAAAGCTCTCTCTTGCTCGACCATGAGCTAGTACATGGAGGGAACATGTAAACAGCCAAGGGCAGTAGAAATCCAACAACTGCCATGGGCTGGAGGTAGCTGGGAGGCTCTGTGAAGTGCATAGATAGGATGCATGCCCTTGGCCTGCCCATGGACCTGAGCAGCTGAGAAAGCAACTAAGGGAGCCTGTTGTCCAACAAACATACAATTGCAAGTAAAAGTGTAGGAGTAAAGACATAAAGATAAATAAATCAATGCTGGAGAGAAGAAAGGGACTGGATTTCTTTGGGGTGACCTTAGAGGGCAGAAGTGGGAGTTAAAAATGTCCAGGGCTGCCCAGCGGGCGTGGCTCAGTGGTTGAGCATTGACCTAGGATCCAGGAGGTCACAGTTTGACTCCTGGTCAGGGCACGTGCCCAGGTTGTGGCTCAATCCCCAGTTGGGGGCTTGCAGGGCTTGATCGATGTTACACTCTCACATCAATGTTTCTCTCTCTCCCACTCTCTCTAAAAATCGATAGAAATATTTTTTAAAAAAAGAAAGTACTGACACCCAGACTTCACCTTCAGAGATTCAGAGCCTTTGGTTTGGTCTGAGGCCCAAACAAGTTTTAGTATTTAAAAAGGTTTTCAGTTTCTTTTAAAAGCTTCCCAGCTGATTCTCAGCCAGTGTTGAAAAACACTGAGCTAAAGTAGCATCCAGACTCAACTGGATGCCACTTGCCTGCCAACCCGCATGATGTTAAGTCTAAGTCCAGTAGAGGTTCCTAAAGGGAGAGACTGGTCACGGCATCCAGAGAATTTGACCTAAACTTCCAAGTGGTACTTTGGGGGAAGGGAAGATGTGCATTGACTGAAGGAGCAGGGTGAGGCCTGCAGCAACTTTGGGAGTGGAGCCTTGCTTGATGGAGTGAACCCCGGAATCTCAGGAGAGATGGCATTGCCTGGCTTGGGGAGGCGGGTTATATATAAAGCAGTCACCGCAGTGGGGAGCCATGGCGGACTTCTGAGCAGGGGCATGATGTCGTGAAAGTGGTGATCACCCAAGATCAACAAGCAGGGTGGATTGGAGGGCCTAAGCAGAGTACTGTCTAAGTGGAGATGTTGTCATGACACCAGTACCCAAAACACACACGCACAAGAGGGAAAGAGCACTTCTTCAAAATGCATAAGGAATGCACAACCACAGCTCCGCAGGAGTTCACAAAGCCTAAGGAATCCCCAACTCTACATAAGAAATCGTACGGTATGTGATCTGTACAGTTCTGAACAGGCCTGATGAACCTACACTGCTACAGCAGAGGACAATGGCTCTATTCACGGGAGGGAGGGAGTCGAGGTCAGGAGCACGCTGGAGGACGGATACCCTACAAGGAGAGGAGAGGCCGGGAAAACCCCCTGGACAAAGGAGAAGTCCGAAGCCTGGCAGGGTTCCAGGGGGTGTTTGTCTCCTGGCCTCAGGGTTGTGAATGACAGGCAAAGCTCAGTGGCCCTTCAGGCTGCAAATGCCACATTCTCTCCCCTCAGTGAGGCTGCTTCACTCTGCTAATGAGAGCTGGTTGAAGGCAGAAGAGAAAGAGCCCATTCTTGATGAAATAAAAACCAAGGATGACCAGCCCTTAAAGATTCTGCACCACCGCGGGAGCCGTACAGTGACCGAAAGTGTCTGGATTCAAAAACAGGAAGAGGGAACCAGCCCAGCGCAGATTTGGACTCGTTCCATGGAAGTAAATGCATAACTCCAAACCCTGCTTTCTCCGACACTTACGGTGGCCTCTGTGAGCGGGGCAGCTCGTTTCCTTGGGAATGTTTTTGTCATTTTGTCATAATGCTTCACACAGTGGGAGGTGGTGGGGGAAGGGCCCTGTGAGGGGCCACCAGAGGCCAGGTCCTGTTGGGGAAGGAAAGGGAGCAAAGATGGGAACAGGGCTCCCTTTCACAGACCATCGCCGTGTGCTAGTCAGGGTTGTCCAGAGAAACAAAACCAATAAGACATATGGAGATACATAGAGGTCCATTATGAGGAGCTGAATCATGTGGCTATGGAGGCTGAGAAGATCTACCATCTGTGAGCTGGAGGCCTAAGAGAGCCAGGGGTATAATTCAGTCTGAGTCCAAAGGTCTGAGAACCAGGGGAACCGATGTAGGTCCTACTAGAGTCTGAAGACCCAAGAACCAAGAGTGCTGATGTCCAAGGACAGAAGAAGATGGAGGACTCAGCTCAGACAAAGAGAGAACTTTCCTGTCCTCTGTCTTTTTGTTCTGTGCAAGCCGTCAGTAGACTGGATGACGCCCACCTGCATTGGTGAAAGCAATCTTCTATATAGACCCAGTTTACTGATTCAAATGCTAATCTCAGAACGACCAGACTCACAGACACACCAGAGATAATCTATCACCATCTACCTAGGCATCCTTCTGCCCAGACAAGTTGACACATAAAATTAACCATGACACCCTGATTCTAACAAATGCTGTAAAATCACCTGGGGCAACCACAGGGTGCAACCATGTTTAGGTTTGGCTACAACTGGCTAGCACTCTACTCTGTGACCCTTCATTGGAATGGAGACAGAACGTTCTATTCAGCCTTTTCTCCTCTGGGAAATGGGTGGAAGAAGTTTGCCTGTAATGTATGGGTGTAGAAGAGACTGTAGAGGGACATACCTGCAATCTGGAGTTTGCTGGGCACAGTGGGGAGAATAGTATTTACCAGGAGGTTTGAGATGATGATTATGAAGTACCTGGGACATAGTAGGACAGCAATAAAGATTAGGCCTCCCTTTTGGTTTAGTTAATTGGTTCACAATCAGCTCTTGACTGTACAGTCCAATTTACTGATTTATGTGGTTATCCCCACTCAAAATTCAGGGGAGGGGATCTTGGTCTCCTGACTTCCTCTTTCTCCCCTGAACTCTTACAGTACTTTATCTTTCTCTCATTCTCACGCTGACTATATAATTGTCATGCGTGTATTATTTCTCCTACTATACTAGGATAAAGTTAGGCCATTTATTTTGGAGTCCTCAGTGCATAGCACAGCACACAGCACATAGTACATGCTCAGGGAATGTTTGTTGAGTGCCTGAATGAGTAAATGAATGAACATTGATTGGAAAGAATGGCCATATGATTCTCAACCTGAGGTTGACCTGATATAGGGTCAATGAAGTCATTGTTAGGATTTAAAAGCATTTGAGGACCCTTTGATGGTCTGACACTATTTGGAGCCAAAAATGACTTACCTATCCTTTGAGATGGCTCAGCCCATCTATCAGTCATCAGCTTCTACTCACCCCTCCTTAGGCTGAGATTGTGGTATATAATGAGTGGTCCCTCACCCACTGCCCTCATCTATCTATTATGCTGAGCTGAACCTCCCACACAGAAGCTCAAGGCTTGGAGCCACTGAACCCCAGCAGTCACTCTGAGGGTGAGGGTCAGCATGTGATGGCATCTGCCTATGTCAGTCAGAGTCCCCATGGGAAACACAGGGCACAGCCAAAAGGTTAATTGAAGAGAGTTTAGAGAAACATGGATAGAGTGTCCAACAAGGAATGGTAATGTGCCTAGGAGTCAGCAACAGTGGGAAGCTACTTCTGCTCCTGGGTCTGCAGGGACAGGAGGGGAGGCAACATTGCTGGAGCACGCCTGGCCAGGCATGGCTCAGCGGTTGAGCATCGACTTGGGATCCAGGTGATCGGGGTTCAGTTCCCGGTCAGGACACATGCCCGGGTTGTGGGCTCAATCAATGACTCATCATTGATGTTTCTCTCTCTCTCTCTCCCTCTCCTTTCCTCTCTCTGAAATCAATAAAGATATATTTTAAAAAACAAAAAAAACACGTTGCTGGAGCAGTGAGAGCCAAAGCTACAGAACAGCCACCCAATGACCTTGAGTGGAGGAATGCAGACACTGCAAAAGTTATAGCCTAGAGGGGCTGAGGAAACAAATACATACTCCAACCTCTCTATCCTCTTGCCCTCTGACCTCCAGCTAGTGGCTCCCGTTGGCAAACCCAACATGAAGTCAGAGGGCAAGGGAGACTGTGAGGCAATCCATAGAGGTTAAACTCCTAGGTCAAAGGGTTAAAAATAGGCAGACAGAGGTTTAACAAGCCAAACTCCCCACACGAGATCTGCTTCCAGCCAAAGGAAACCCTGGGCAGGGGCATCAGTAACAGCCCTGAAACCTTAAGTGCATTTCAGCTCTATAAACACTCTCCATGACCCTATTGTATTGCCAGGCCCTGGGGAAGCACTAGAGAGTCAAAAGCCTACCCAGAGTTGCCCACAGTCCTGGGAGAGAAGTAAAATGTCATCTTTTTTATTCTTCTTGAATCTGGAGTCATCCTCGGAGCACTGGTGGGGGGGAGGGGGAGGCGCCCAAACCCACAGTCTGTGACCCAAGTTACCCTGAAAGTTCTGCAGACCTATATCAAATCATATAGTAACCACTAATTCATGGTGGGTCTCTGCTACAAAGCATTTTCATATTATTGTATATAATTCCCACATAGTCCCATCAGGGATACAAGAACTAATATCCCTCTCCACCCTCCCTACATTTTTTCAGGTGAAAAAACTGGTTAACAGGTGTGAGGGCAACCCAAGCTTCATGACTTTAAAAACTCTACCCTTTCTCTTTGCCTCTGTAGAAGGGTGGCTGAGAGCCTAGTCAGGCTCCCAAATTCACCCTGCTCCCAAACTGCAGGCTTGAGGCAGCTTCAGGCTCCTGAAGCAGAGCAGACAGGGCTCAGAGGGCCAGGCTGGACCACACCATAGCTGTCTGAGCAAAAAAAGAAGTGATGATAGCACCTGCTGAGGGGGGAATATACCCTTGGCTCCTCTCTGACACAGCCCCACTTACTCACCTCCTACACGAGCTTGACCACATGTCTGCTCCCTCTCCTCTGCAAACAGTTCAGAATAGATGCTGTACTAGGATCCAAAAAGAAGCAGCAACCATGGCTGTGGGCAAGAGCAGCAAGATGCTCGGCATGTGGAGCACAGGACGAGATGCACCCTACAGGACAACATCATCTTCACTGGCATCTTTGGAGCTTCTGCAAGCATATGAACTGATCCTCTGTGTTGTGATTAGTTGAGGAAGATCAAATCAAAGAGAAACAGTCACAGTATAGAAGGTGGGTGTTGGGTCTGCTGTTGTTTCATGAGGAAACTTGTTTTCCATGACTGTCCAGGGCCACCTCAAAGTTACTGGTATTGCTCAAGTACTGCTTGCTGGAGCTAAAGGATGCTCTAGATCTGGCAAGGCAGCTGGCAAAAGAGTACCAAATCCTTGAGCTCTTGCTGGATTAGGAGGCCATCCAAGAGTTCAGTGGACATCCCAACAGGAATGGGATGTCCAACTACAGGCATAATTGCTCCAGCATCACTGTAGCTCCACGCACAACCCACCAGGCCAAGAACTCCACCCCATCTGTGGGCAAAGCACATCTACCTCTAGGCATTATGATTCCTCCATCTGGTATGAGCCCACCAACCCCAACTGGGATTTCCCCTCAAGAGACACAAATAGACATGGCCTCTCCAGTCTCCTGGGGACCTTCCTCACCTGAAATTAGGGGCCCACCTCCCTCAAGAATGCATCCACCCAGGTCCTAGGTAGTGTTGAACCTTCTTAGCCACTTTTTTTCCTGCTATGCCTGGGTGAAAGTGTGTACTGTTTGTGAGCTTTTTATCTCCTCTTTGCTATATTAACAAGGGCCAATAATAACAAATGCACAAAACAATTGAACTAGGAGTGAGAGGGGACTAGCAAAAGCTTGGAGGTCAGAAGACTAGCTCTTCATTCTGATTCTGTCATGAGCCAATGCTTGTCTTGAGGGAGTCACTTCTCCTCACTGGGAAAGGGGTGTGTGTGTGTGCAGGGGTGGAGAATGAAGGCCCAGGTGCTTTCAAAGTGACCTTCGAGTTTCATTAGCCTGTGATCCCATCACCTCCTCCAAGAGGATCACCTTCTAGGTATCCAGCAATCTCCCAAGTTAACCTCTGGGCTTTTTAACTCTTCCATATCTTGCCATCCCAGCCCAGACCTAGAGACTCAATGCTTCATGTACCTTCTGTTTTCTTTTGGGTATCTTAAGGGACCATAACTAATAAAACTCATATTATTATATGAGATCAATTCATTCCCCAATTACCTGCTGAATACCTACTAGGTCTTGGGCATTTACAAGAAAGAAGACTAGTCAAGACAGAGTTCTTCACTATTCTACACTCCATGCAACTATGAAACAGAAAAAGGGAAAACAATTCGATCTAAACAACTCTAATAGCATCCCCTCCCCTCCACTCTTCTCTTCCCTTCCCCCTCCCTGCACAGAGCTGCTGGTCAAGGAAGCAGGTGCTGAGGGTGATGGGGTGCCTGCAGAGATGATGGGGGGGCTGGGAGTTCTTTGTTCTGTTCTTACAACTTTCCAGTAGGCTTGTAACTACTTCAAAATAAATGTCAGTTACTTTAAAAACAAGAATGGTGGGGACTCAAGATCAGCTGGGGGTCTGTAAGTGGAATGCATGGAGGCAGCAGGCAGAAGAAGAGCCCCTATTGAACTGTGGCCAGAACCATCCCCGCTGAAGAGGCTGACAGGCTGAGAGACTCGACTGGGAGATGGGGACCTGGGCTTACATCCAGCTCTGCCACTAATTCCATCATTTACTCAGCAGCTCTCTGTGGATGACCTGCCTTCTGCCAGGTGTGGTGTAGAGTGCTGTGTGAGTGTGGATGAGTTGCTTTACTTCTCTGGGCCTCATTCCTCATCTGTAAAATGAGCTATTTAGACTCAGTGATGTTTATGGGTCCTTCCAATGTTCACCTTTCTGAGTTGTAATGAAGACTCCAGGACCCTTCATGTCTTGTCTTGAAGAGGGGTGCTGGGGGCATGTGCGGTGGGTTAAAGCTTGCTTTGCCCAGCATGAAGATGGCAATATAAGGTAAAGGGAGGAGAAATGGGTTTGGAGTCAGCCAGTCTCCCCTCAAAGCCCCAGTGCTACCCTTTAGCAGCTGTAAAGAATTGAACTTGGACCCATGAATGACCCTGTCTAAGCCTGGTCCCCTCTCTTGTATAAAGTAGAGACATCAATACCTGCCCTGCAGGGTTATGGTGGGATTACCTGCACCCTTCCTGCAGTCAGTGCCTTCCTTCTTCCCCTTCCCCCTCGAATGGCATCTCAGGGCCCAGCCAGCTCAGGAGCCTGCTTCATAATGACCTCCTTGGATGAAAGGCGCTGGGGCAACAGGAAGGACTGTTGTTTTAACTGCTCTGCGTTTCCTCCCTTTGTCTCTGGCATTATAAACAAGCCTATTCCCCAAAGCCACATCTGATAATCCAGCTGCGGGAGGTCAGCGGTCAAGCAATCAGAAATGCTCTTAGTTGGGATTAGGTAATTCAGAGCTGGGCCTGATGCCGCAGCAGGTCGGAACCAACCCATCCTCGCTGTCACTGAGGCTGGCTGGGCACGATGCCCCTCGGAAGCTGCCAGATGCCCAGAAGAGCAAGAGCTAATAGGGCAAAGGTCAGCCTGTCAGCCTGAGGCAGCTTCCAAGCTGATCCAAGGCCGTGACAAAGGCCCTGTTTGGGGAAACTCTTTGCAGTATCCAAAGTTCTTTCACCCACTCGCAGCTGATTCCTCAGCAACCTGGCAAGAGAGGCAGACAGGTGGAATATTTTAGCGCACAAGATCATGAGGCCAGAGGGGAGAAAGGTCTGCTCAGGGTCCACAGAGCAGGAAGCAAAAAGTAGAACCTTCTGGGTCATGTTTTGGGACCCAAACTCAATGCTTGCACACTCAGAGGCATCAGCTTCGCATTCCCCGACCCTCCAGCTTGTCACAGAATCTGTTAAGTGATAGGTCCTCTGACCCCTGAGTAGAGCCATTTGTCTAATAGACTGAAATCAAGCCAATTAGGTGATAAATTTAATGAACATTTACTATGTGTGATGTTATGTGGGAACCAGAAGACTCTTCTAGGTCCTTTTGGCAATAAGTAGAAGAATAAATATATCAATTTAAAAATATAGTCAAAAGAACATCCCCTGTAGTTAGGCAACCCACTTGATACATAGTAGATGCTCTAGTTAATTACCACTCAGCTGAGATTTCCTGCAAGGAAAGAGTTAACGTAGCTGGAACCTGTGGGAACTTATCTCCCACATAGGCTCTTATTTCCCTAAATCGGTTGAGACAGGAGGGGAAAGAGAGGGGGAAATAGGAAGAGAGAGAGGAAAAATGGATTAGTTTCAAGATCAAAAGATGCTCAGAGATCCAAAAGGAAACACAAGCTCCGGGGGTGGGGGCATTTTCTGGACTCTGTATCCTCCTGATAAGGAGCTAGTTCTTGGGATGGCCCCACCCTGCTGTGTGCAGCCCCAGGGCCGGTGCCCTCTGCAGAGTGGCAATGGCGCCCACTCCTGGAGCCGATGGCCTGAGAGGCCAGAGCAGCTTAAGACCCAGGGAACATGCTCTAAATCCACGACAAAAAAGAACAGTTGGAAAATACCTGCTTTGGAATACTTTGTTAGTTTCGGGTATGGCTTATTCGAGTTTAATATGTGAAGGCAAAAGCATCGGCTGAGCTTGCCTATGCAAATTAAACACACACGCAAACACATTGCCATTTATCCACAGGCACTTGGAAAGGATGAAGAAGGACCTTTCCATGGATGCTGGGGACTTAAACAGGAATGTGAGTGTATCACATGGGGAAAAAAGTTAAAGAAATAATTGCAATAATTCATTCCTTTGATTTTTTTTCTTACAAAATTAGATAAAGATTTCTACTCAGATTGTTTGAGGGTTAGAATTATTGGGACCAGAGCTGAGGACAAATAAGGGAGCTCACCAGATAAAAGGACACAGATAAATCCATTAGCTGCTCAACAGATTAATGAAGGCGCTACAGCTGGACAGCTGGGGCCAGCCGTTCTCACCTCTGCTCACTTACAGAGCAAGCACACATTATGTTTGCTGAGACCTTTGCTCACCCTCAGCTCTGGTCTTTGTAACCCCATCAACAGTGGGAAAGGTAATACAAGGAGGAGGGAGGGGAGAGGGGGTGGAGAACACGGACATTGTGTAACCTAGGGTTCAGGTAATGTAGTTGTGTTAACCTGTCCCATCTCTTTCCCTTTGCTTCCCATTGACATTTTCAATTTATTTAATAAACCGTACTATTGAGCATCTTCTCATGAGCAGCTCTGTTTCATGACCCCAAGGAAGGCTTGGATAAACTACCCTTAGACTACCAGTGTATCAAGGTATCCCCATACAATAAATCCAAAGGACAAATGGCATTTAACTTGACAAAGACAGAATGAAAACCATTTCAGGTAGAAGGAACAGCATGAGCAAAGGCCCTGTGATATTTTTTCCTTTTAGGGGTTGGTGTTGGCAGAATGTTGCATGGGATGTATTTATTACAGGGTGCTAAACGGTCTGGGTTTTTTGTTTATTTGTCTTTTGGTTTTACTTTATTTGTTTTTACTTAAAAACCAAACAAAGTAATAAAGCTACCAGGAGATGATACAGGTCATAGGTAAGAAAGCATGAAAACTGGAAGATTTTAGAGTGAGGCTGAAGGAGCCTTAGACTAGCCCAGGAAGAAAAGCCTTCTCAACAGATAATGGAGTAATTGGACATCCATAGTAAAAAAAATTAACCTCAACCTCAGCCTCAAATCTTACACTAAAACTGACTCAAAATTAATCACAGACTTAAATGAAAACATAAAACAATAAAACTTTTAGAAAAGAAACAGAAGAAAATTGTCAGGATTCAGGAATAGATAAAAAGTTCTTAGACTCAAACACATGATTTGAGAAAAAGAAAAATTGATTAAATTGGATCTTATCAAAATCTAAAACTTTAGTTCTGCAGAAGACCCTGTTAAGAAAATGATAGGAAAAGCTACAGAATGGGAGAAAAATTTAGAAACCATGTATCTAACAAAGAATTAGTGTCTAGAATATTATATAATGAAATCTGAAGATATAACAGAGGACAGAGAGGAGATATGGATGGCAAATAAGCAGGTGAAAGGACATTCCACATCATTAGCCAATGGGAAATGACAATTAAATCACAGTGAGATATCTTTACCTATCTGTCAGGATGACTAAAATAAAAACAATAGTGACCCCATTAAAAGCTGATGAGGATGTGGGGATGCTGGGCCATTCACACATTGCTGGTGGGAATGTAAAATGGTACAGCCACCTTGGAAAACAGTTTGGAAGTTTCTTATAAACCAAACATGTAACTACCATAGGACCCAGCAATTGCTCTCTTGGACATTTATCTCAGAGAAATGAAAACCTGGGCTGACACAAAATCCTGTACACAAGTTTACTCATAATAGTCAAAGACTGGAAATCAGCCAGATGTTTCAAAGACTGAATGCTTAAACAAACTATGGTGCATCCATACGATGGAATACTACTCAGCAATAAAAAGGAGCCAACTATACATGCACACAAAAAATTATGATGCAAAATGTTGCTTCCTCTATGACCCCATTCATATAACATTTTGAAATGACAAAATTATGGAAATGGAGAACATATGAATGGTTCCTGGGGTTAAGGAGAGAAGTGTGTGTGGCTGTAAAACGAGGGATCCTTATGATGATGAATATGTTCTATATCGTGACTTATCAATGTCAATATTTTGGTTGTGATATTGTGCTTTAGTTTTATGAGATGTTATGGTTGAGGGAAATTGGATAAAGAGTACAGAAGATCTCTCTGTGTTATTTCTTACACTTGCATATAAATCTACAATTATCTCAAAATAAAAATTTTAATTTTTTTTACAAAAGAGGTCTAAAAAAAGTCCCAAGAGTGACAGAGACAAAATTATTACCGTTGTCCCTTTTTTTCTCTTACTCATAGAAATCCTATTTAATGAGGGCTGCAATATCTAGTTAATAAAACTACATTTCCAAAATTCCTTTTCACAAGGGGACGGTCAATGAGATTTAAGCAGAAGTCACTTGGGAGGTTTCTATGAAGTCTCTTTCAAGATTGCTAAGCCCATTTTCCCCTTGCTCTTTCCTCCTTCCAGATGCCTGGAATATGTACATAATGGCTGGAGCTACAGACACCGTTTTGCCACCACAGTGGATTCAGTATTAAGGATAATGGATTGAAGGAGCCTAAATGCCAATGACCATGGAGACACCATCCCCGCCCTGGACTGCCTCTGAGTTTCTCACTTAAGCCACTCAAGTTTGATTTTCCATTGCCTGTGGTTAATCCTGATCCTAATTGGTATTCCATATAATTCACTACATTTCTCTGCTCACCTCTCCCTGCCCAATCCCAACAGCCCCCCCTTCCCCCACCACAGAACAGAAAGGTGATTTGTTGGCCTGGGGTTTGGTTGTGCTTAAGGGGCAGTGAGTAAGTCTGCAGAATTGAAAGAGCAGCCAAGACCTGGATTCATTTATGTTAGAAAGCTCTCAAGAAATTGAGAAAGAACAACAATAATTGGGAAGTTAAATGTGATAGAAAGAAGAGAGAATGAGGAATAGTACTGGTGACAATCCAGAGACAAAAATTTTAAGAAGCTTCCAGAAAATTTGTGGAGAAAATATCGATGAAGATCTGTTGGTTGATTTTGCTGTGAAATCACTCCTTTTAGGGAGCTTTTAGTAAAGATCTGGTTTTGGAAAATTACTTTTTAAATGTCAGACCAGGCCCTGGCTGGGTGCTCATTTGGTTAGCATGTCATCCTGAAACCCCAAGGTTGCAGGTTCGATCTGTAATCAGGGCACATACAAGAAGCAACCAATGAATGCATGGGTAGGTGGAGCAATGAATCAATGTTTCTCTCTCTCCCTTTCTCTCTCTGAAATAAATAAATAAATAAATAAATAAATAAATAAATAAATAAATAAATAAATAAATAAAAAGTTTTAAATGTCAGAACGGTGTTTCGTTGATTCTGACAACATGCTGAGAAGCACCACCAGGCAGCCCAGGTGCACTTGGGTCACTCAAGAATCATCTGCACCCAGGGTCTCTTTTTCCAGGTGACAAAGAGTCTGGAAAATGCTGGAATGTGGTCTTTCCTGACTGGGAGAGGAAAGCCAGTCACAGCACCAGGAAAGAGGAGATCCCAGTTCCACCAACAACTTAATGTGGGTGCTGGAAAAACACTCCTTCCTCCCCTGGGGGCTTGCCGGCTACCTCTCACCTGGGCAGGTGGTGGTGTGTGGCAAAGCATCCAGTCCCAGAAACCTGTTGATAGATCCATGGAAATTCAGAGAATAGAAGCAACTGGAATGTTACAAGAAACTGATTTACAAAACCAGAGCAATAAAACTGAGTACAGTCTGTGTCATTCTGGCAAACATGGACAGGGGTGGGCAGAAAGAGAATGGGGCGTGGTCAGGGAGGGTAGCAGAGCCTTCCAGCATCTGTCAACAAGAAGGGGTGCTGCCAGGCTTGGGGTGTGAGGAGGCCCTGCCGGGTGCTGAGAGCATCCAGCCCAGTTCTGCCCTCTGGGAAAGCTCTAGCTGCTCCTTTGCCCTCTTCTCCATGAGGTCCCAGGCTCCATCCAAGGACCAGGCCACTGGCATCGTGGGGAGTGCTCGGGACTGGAGCCAGGTGACCGATGCTGCCTCACTGGGGCCAGTGAGGACTCAAGGACTTCTCACCCCTTCTCTGGAGTCTGATTTCTTCTCCAAAAAATAAAGAAACCAGACAAGGTGGCCCATAAAGAGCCTGCCCATCTTGAAAGTCTGTGATTCTGCAGGAAGCCAGTGGCTTTTCCGAATTGTAGCTCCCAGAGTGCAGCTCCCAGGCCCACGGCCCTGCCTCCCAGTTCTGCCCTTTGAAGGTGCACAGAGGCTACTTGGGTCTGGTTCACCCCTGTTCTCAACTATATGGTGAAGTTTGAGGACTGAGACTTGGCTGGGTAAAGGGGAGGCTACATCACCCTAACAGCCCTTTCCTTCTCTCGCTTTTGGCTGGGCCGTTCACCTCTCTGGGCCTCAGCCTTTTCATCGGTTTCCATCAATAAAATAAAAAACAAAATCCTTGCCTGTTTCACTGGCTTGCCCTAAGGACTCCATGAAGCCGGTGACTAGGGGGAGCTCTGCTGATGTCACAGCAGCAATTTGGAACCCCGGCTGCCAGCTAGGACCCACCCAGAACCCCGTCAGAGAGCCTTAGTTGGCACTCTGCGTAAATATAGGGGCTGCTATTGCTGCTAAAGGTGAAAAATTCAGCCAAGTAATTATCTAGTTTATATAACACTAACAACCAGTTTGACTGATTCTTGCACTAGTGACCATTTATTTTAACGTTGTTTGGCATAACATCCAGTGACCCCATACAGTGCTCTCTCAGATTTTTATAATGCTTCAGATTCTTGTGGGAATAAGAAAATAGATAGATGATAGATGATAGATAGATAGATGATAGATGATAGATAGATAGATAGATAGATAGATAGATAGATAGATAGATAGATGATAGATAGATAGATAGATGATAGATAGATAGATAGATAGATAGATAGATAGATGATAGATAGATAGATAGATAGATAGATAGATAGATAGATGATAGATGATAGAAAAGAATGAAATCTTTAATTCATTTCTGTAAAGATCTCCAAAACAGTGGCTCCCAAACATCAACACCAAATATATGCAAACCATGAGATTTTGGTTGAAGTCACAGATTTCCCAAACACGATAGGACTGAGTTCAAACCTCTTTGGGTGTGGAACAGGGAGGAGCTATGGCTCCAGGAGATTCTGAAGCCTGGCCAGGTTGGAGCACTCATCCGGATGGGCACATCCTGCCAAGAAAGAAGGCCCCGGGGAAGGGAAGAAGTCGTGTGACTTTGAGCCTTCGGCTTCCGCTTACTGGGCCTCCATGTTACCAACTGTGAAATGGGACACCTGTAAATGATGGGCTGTGGCAATGCTCGGAGACATACCCCAAAGGTCTTTTCCCATCACGCAAGGGAGTGCAGCCCCCTTGTCATAGCCAGGCCAGGCGAACTCAGATTCCACACTGTGGACCCAGGAGGCACCTGCTGACATTGGCTTTGTCCTGCCCCAGCTTCCCCTTTGCCTGCTTCAGGAAGCCTTGATTCCTTCACCCCGTGGGCTGCTTTATTCCCTCACTCAGCAGACACAGACTGAGCCCAGGCTCAGCGCTGAGAACGTGAGAGAGCCGTCCCTGCACCTCAGAGCTTCGAGTCAGCTCTGGGGACGGGTGAGGACCCAGCTGTGTCAGGAAAAGCAGAAGGTGCCATGCAGATGACATCGCAGGCATTGGGCCCCACGGTGGTGCTGAGAGCCTGCGGTAATGAGGATCTCAGAACATCAGCTGGGAATTCTGTTTCTTGCAACCAGAAACAATCTAACAGACAGCTGCCCAGCAGGCAGCTTTGACCAGAGGGGCCAGAAGGACACAGGGCAGCATCGGCAGTGTATTAAATACTAACACTCATTCACATTTACAATCATGACCTGCCACATGACAGACTGGCACACAAGAGGAACCCATTGGCTACCCTGTCATATTAGGGGTGAGGAAATTGAGGCTTAGAGAAGTTCTAAGAACAAGAATCTATAGCTGTTTATATTTCACAAGTTGCTTTTATATAGATAATCTCACTTAATTGGTATAAAAATTAGTATCATTATCTCCATTTTACAGGTAAATTAAAACTGATGGAGACTATTAAGCTATTAATAGCTATATTGTGTTTTATAATATATAAATTGCTTTCTGCATTATAATTTGTTTAATTATTACCTTTAACTCTAACCTGTAAGGTAGAGGCTTATAAATGAAGAGGCAGACATAGAAGGGTCCACACACTTGGAACAGTCTAAGCTCCAAGACTGTTCTTCCTATACCAGTAGTTCTCACGGTACAGGCCCTGGACCCACAGCGTCAGCATCGCCTGGGAGCGTCTTAAAAATGCAATTTATCAGGCTCCACCCAGACTCACTGAATCAGAAACCCTGGGGTGGATCCCAATAGTCTATACTTCACTAGGACTTCTAGATGATTCTGAAACACACTCATGTTTGAGAAGCGTTTGCTTTGCACCAAGCTGACTCCTGCATGACTTGTCCAAAGTCACCCTGCCAGGTTAGCCAGAGGTCTCCATCAAGGACCAAGTGCTCTTTCTAATGCAGAAATCTGAAGCTAAATAAAAAAGAGAATACGGACACCCCCCCAACGATAAAGTTGAAAACCAAGAGACAAGATCATAGCTGTTGATCTAAGACTGTGAAATCATAAAGCATACACTATACTATAGACAAACAATTGTCCTTCAACCTTGAAGAAAATTATTTCGGGATCAATAAGCAGAGACCATACTATTGTGTACAACACATAGTCACCTAACAGGACTTAGAAACCCAACTAGTGGACAGCCAACACCACATATCCATCCAGGAGCTGATGACTCTTCTGATACTGACCCGTGATTTTTGTTGAGAGATTATGCATATGAATCACCTACTATGCACCAGATACTTACATATATGACATTATCAATGCTCAAATTTTTCCCAGTAGATGTAATCCTACTATGTTATTCTTAAGGAACCTGGGGCTCAGGAAGCTTAAATAACTCGCCCAAGGTCTACTCAGCTAATGAATGGTGAAACCACACTTCAAATAAAGAAATAGTTTTCTCCAAATTCTGAATTCTTTTGGCTACTCCACTTTATTATTGATCATGCTGCATCTGGGAGAAAACTTTTCATAGCAGCCATCTAACACCAATAGCCCCCTGCAGCCTTGATCTTGGCTAGTTCCCCACTTAGGATCCTCTGCTTCTGTGCCCCCACTTTCCACCTCATGCACCTGCTTCTCCTCCTGCGGGTCAGGGTCTGCATTGCACTCATTTCTGTAGCCTTTGAAGATCCTAGAACAGGGCTCCAAACAGAGCAGGTGCCCTTAGATGTTTAGTTAAGACAATTCAGACACTGGCGTTGGGGAAAGCCCCTGAACCTTGGGGGATGATGGCATTAAAAGGAACCGTGTTCTCCCAGCATGACTCCAGTACCTCGGGCTACCGCTGGACAAATGAACCCTTGGTCTGAGCCAGAGTGAAAACTCTTTTTGTTCCTGTGTGGTTGGGTTGTATCAGTCCAGCACCTCCTGCAAGCCAAGGGTGGTTGCTCAAGAGAGATTGTTGACAGATTGATTTACTGACTAATTTATGCAGCATACTTATCCAATGACATAGGTATCTTGGAGGGAGTTCAGAGGAAAATAACCAAGGTGATTAAAGGATTGGAAAATGTGCTTTACAGGGAAAGGTTACAGGGACTGGGGTTGTTTAACTTGGAGCAGAGAAAGCTGCACAGGCTATTGCGCTGGAAAGAAGCTATGGCCTGTTTAGTCCAATCTGCTTGCATCCTACTTAGGAAACCAAGACCCAGAGAGCAGAACCAGAGCAGGGCTATGCTTTGTGACTGCTGGTCCCGGGATCTGTCTACAACACCTGGTCTTCCCAAACGGCATGTGCGTAAACACACACATACAAACACCCACGCACATACACACACCTGCAGGCATACACACTCACACGCACATACACAGACAGACATTTAAGCACTCAGGTGCTGAAAATCGCAACCAGCCCTTCTCTCTCCCCCAAAGGTTAGACTGGGAGAGCGGGCCATCTGAGGTCACCACAATTGATAAGAGAGGGTTTCTGGGTGATGTTTATATATCTAAGAGCATAAATAGAGAAAGATATGGATGATACTTCTCCAGAGCAGGGGACATTCTTGCTGTCTGAGGTGAATTCTGGGCTGTGGGAGGGGACCAGAGGCCCTCCCAGGCCACCTGCACGGTTACACCTCTGGGAGGCAGTGGCTTTTGCTCCCTTCTCCACTCCGGGGTGAATTTCCTGCTCCACGGAGGGAGCCTTCAGTGTAGGTGAGTCAGCCATGGGGTACGGAACCTTGCAAGGCACGGGGACAGGGAGTGGCAGTCACACTGGACTTGGCCGCCGATCTGCCTTTACTGGCTGTGTGCCCTCTGCGCGTCACCCACCCCTGATCCTCAGCCTCTTGGCCAGTCAACCCTGAACAGGAGGATGGTGCTTCCCTTGCCCAAGAATGACCATGGAAAGCTCAACGAGGAGGAAAAAGGTCTGAGGCAGGCCCGAGTTTGACTTTGTAGAGCTTCCATGACTCACCCCTGGGGGCCTCACTTACTTCTTTTGGAGAAATGGGCCCCGTGATGCCAATGTTTGGCCAGTAAAGAAAATTCAGTGGGGTCCTTCCTAGGGGCCCTCCAACCCCCTTCCAAGCTCTATGGTCGCCCTGGCTCTCGATAGCTTTCTCTTGGTCTTGACCCTCTCAGAAGCAAATGTGCCCCCGAGTCCCTCACACGGCTGGTCTCACCCTGCAGGAGTGGAGTCCCCCACCCGTCCCTTCACCAAGAGCCAGAGAAGGGTCTTCGGCAGGGATTCTTCCCTCTCTGGCTCCGGCAACTGCACTGCTCGCCCTCCAGGTCCAGGTGGGGGAACCAGACAGACTATACTGTTGACATCCCATAAACCAGCGAGCAGGAGCCTGCACCTCAGCCGCGCCGTGCCGAAACAGGACCTCCCCAGGGAGCCCGGCAGGCCGAGGGGAGAGCCCCAGGCTTGCATCACCATGGGCATCCTGCTCAGGTGTCCCTCCCGGAGTCTCAGCCTGAAACGCCTCCCCATTGGCTGTGACTTCCCAGCACAGGGACACTCTGCCCTCAGTGGGTGCCCCACAGGATACAGACTCACCATCCTCCAGGGAGAACAAAGAACAAGGACATGCCCAGCTCCCTGAGCCCCCTGAGCCCAGGGGAATGTCAGGCCACTCTGAATGTCGCCTCTCTCCCTGCAGCTGGTTCAGTCTCCCGGAGCCGCAGGGCTGGTGGCTCTCCTCTGGACGGTCCTCACGGCCACTCTCCTTGGCTCAATAGCCCAGAACCCCAGCCCACCCTGCCTCCTCAGCCCCAGCAGGCAGCCCATTTGCAGAGGCCAGCCACCCTGTAGCTCTGCCAGAACAGGACTGGATTATTATAAACCCAGAGGATTAGTTGGGGACACCATCTGCAGAGAGAATAATTAGTGGGTTACACAGGTTGTTCCTGGCCCTCTGCCCAAGGGTACACTCTTCAAGACTGTTAAACACAGTCCCATGGGTGTGCAGGGAGCCCTGTGAGCCCCGGGAGCACCCATCCAATTCCAGCCACCTGGGTGTGCCACGAAGATCTGTGCTGGCAGGGGTGCTGCTCCACAGGGAGTGTCCCACAGAAACCCAAGTCCTGAGTGGGGGACAGCAGGGAAAAGGTGGCTGGCTGATTGCCATCTCCCAAATAAAGCAGAAAACAAAATACAATGGCATCCCATGAGACAGGAATTAGGTATATGGAGGCCTGAGAAAACCAGCTGACCAGGAAACCGGTCCATCAGCTGTTTTCTCTACCAATGCCGAATAGCCGGTTTCCTTCTCAGAGGACCCTTCTCCCTGATTTTAGGCTAAATTGATCATTGGGCTCTATGTTGGCAACACTTGGGGGGAGCTATTGAAGCCTAGAATAATCAAATCTACTCTCTCTGAGGACAGAAAACGATTCTTTCTTAGAATATCCGTGTTTATGTGCCAGGTTGCCAAGGGGCAGGGATAAATTATGTGACCTGAAGCTGGTCGTTTCCTCACTGGGAATTCATTAGGTTAAAGAGCCACCTGTGGACACAGTTGCAACTGAGACTGCATTGTTATCAAGAGGTAAAAACTGAGCCAATGTATTTTCAACATCAGTACAACTGACCAATTCTGCCAATGAAATCACTTTAGGCTTGCTGCTGGCTGCCAGTCACATCCATTCAGTCCAAACGATCAGGTGGCACGGATGTGGGCTAGAGTGCGGTGATCACGCTTCATGTGAAAACTGGGTGTGTTAGTCAGGATTCTCCAGACAAAGAGAACCAATAGGATAGATACAGACATATAGAGAGATTTGTTACGAGGAATTGGCTAGTGCAATTATGGAGGCTGAGAAGTCCTACAATCTGCAGTCCGCAAGAGGAGGCCCAGGAGAACCCAGGGTGTAGTTCAAGTCCCAGACTGAATTCCTGAGAATCAGGGAAGCTGATGATGTAAGTCATGGTCTGAGTCCAAAGGCCTAAGAACCAGAAGCGATGATCAATGTGCCATGCAATTCACATTAATTCTAACTGCTTTTTTCATTGAAACATGAGCCTAGTGATCCATTGCTAAGAGTCAAAAACTGGGAAGAGTGAAACAAGGAAGGGCTTAGGGTAGTTAGCTACGGGAGAGCCTAGACACCTATGGCAAAGGAGTGAACCAAGGCGGGGCTGCTGTCTGCTCACTGGAGAGTCAGAGAAAAGGGGGCCCTGGGGACAGGTTCAAGGGATTTGCCTGGGATGAGCTGCTGCTGCCTATTGCTGCTCTGGTTGCAAGTCTTGTGGGCCCCCTTAGAGTTTAGGAGATGCACACCTGTGGGGGAGGAAGAGGGAGAAGGGAAAGGTGAGGGGGTGCTCCCAGGAAGGAGAGCAAGCCTCAGCCTACCAATTGGAATGCTAGTCTCTTTCAGAAAAATCTTCACAGGTACACTCAGAAATAATATTTTACCAGCTAAGCATCCTTAGCCCAGTCAAAGTGACACATAAAATTAATCATCACATTGGACTTGCCCAAGTAATTTTAATAAGTTAGAACAAACATTGTCAAACCCAATAGTCATGGGCTGAAATCCAAATTATTTATGCAAAGTGCAGAATATGAGTGGCACAAAGAAATTTCAGATGGCATGTGTTGCTCCCCATTTACTGTGCACCTGCGAGGTGTACAGCCTTCATTGGCACCCGAGCCTATGAATAAGCATGCAGGACAGTCAAATCCTTCACTGGCTTTTTTATTTTCCTGATGTCCAACATGGAACTCACCGCAAGTAAAGGGAAAATAAATCTGTCTGATGTCCACACTTGTGAAATGAAGTGAGTGAACCAAGGGACCTCAAGAGGAGAGAGCGTGTATTTCATCCACCAAACCAAGACACGTCACGGAGTGAAGCAGGGCACCACCAATTACTTTAGGACAACAGAGTGAACTGAGACTGCCCCAGGCAATCTGGGCCTGGGACCACCCTCCCTCTGAAAAGGACCATGTGTAAATGTCTATG
Source organism: Miniopterus natalensis (assembly GCF_054644295.1). Taxonomy (NCBI): domain Eukaryota; kingdom Metazoa; phylum Chordata; class Mammalia; order Chiroptera; family Miniopteridae; genus Miniopterus; species Miniopterus natalensis. The sequence goes on along the minus strand of NC_142084.1, from coordinate 58,574,852 downwards.
ATTCCCGAGGTACCTGGTCAAATAGGCTTTTTCCTCCAGAAAACCTAGTTAAATTACTCAAAGCTCTGAAGGGGTAGCTAGAACTCCTGTACCTCCCCATCAGAGGCTTTCATATCAATCAATAAGAAATTCACACTCAGTGTTTTTAATATGCCTACCATATTCCAGTGCCTCCTTAGCCACCACTGAAGATGCAAAGAAATCTCAGATAAGCTAACATCAACTCCGTGTGGCACCCACACCACAACCTGGCCTCAAATTCCCTTGACTCAAGACCCTTTATCTACACCCTCCTCACCAACTCACTCCCCTGTCCTTTCCCCAGGCCTTGTTGCCCAGGCGTGTTTGGCTCCAGGAACCTCAACTCTCCGAGATCAGTCCCAGGCCACGGCCTTCTGTCTCCGCCTTCTCTTCTGCTCCTCCTCACACTTCATCTGTTTTCACCCTCAGCAGACCTTAATCACACTCCTCAGATCCCTTCGGCCCTTTTCTGGCTCGAGATTGCCCTGCCCCCAGCCTACTGTCCATGGGACACGGCTTCGGCCACTCTCTTATTGATCCATCCAGCCATCTCCTTCCTCTTTTCCACCTCCAGGGAATGGAAGCATCCGGAGGAACTCACTCGTTCCTATGGATCAAAGTTCCTTCAAATTCATGGTCTCAACTCTAACAGGCTCCAGTGCGACTCCTCAGTGCTTCCACCACACCCTGGTCAAGCCCAGTCCTCCGTAGCTGTTCTGAACCTTCATCAGTTTCCCCAAGTCACTGTCTCAGTGGATCCCTGATCAGGACAATAGGAGCTGGGCTTTTTGTCAATAGAGTTCTAACTATTCCTACTTGCAGAGGAATAGAAAATCCCCTGGAATGAAATTACCCTTAGACAGGAAACCCAGCTAAGATCCTGCCCTCAGATCTAAGGTGGCTGCTGTGGTTGGACAGAGGAGTTTCGTCTCATCTCATCATCTGGATCCTCCTCTTCCCTCTGCCTTTTCACCCCTCACGTCTCCAGGGAGGGAAGGATGTCCACTTGCCTTCTCCTTAAAGCAGAGAAGGGCCTCCTAGCCACAGGCAGCCAGGCCACCTGCTGGCCACCTCTGCAGGGCCCCGTTGCTGGAGGGGCAGCTGACAGGGCCCCTCGGGAGCTCCTGGTTGGGCACAGTTAACATGTGTCTGACCTCTACAGCCAGACTTCAGAATGAGGGGAAATTGTCTGAGATTGGTGCTACCAAAGAGTGCAGCGAGAAGAGAGGTCATAAACTGCTTGCTACCTGCACAAAATGAAATAAGTCCAGGTACTGAGAGTAAGCCTTTAGAAACTTTCATAACAATTGGACCTTATGGTAATATCCAAGTGTGAAAATGGCTGACCTGTGTTTTGTTTGTCTAATATATATATATTTTTTCCCTCCAATCAGTTTTAATGAATGCCAATATCGAATCACATGCTACACAGTTCAGGGTGAGATTTTCTAATAAACATTTCTGGTACTAAAAATGCTTCCTTTTGCCCGGCCGAGCGTGGCTCAGCGGTTGAGCATCAACTTAGGATCCAGGCGATCAGGGTTCGATTCTCGGTCAGGGCACATGCCTGGGTTGCAGGCTAGCCGATAAATGACTCATCATTGATGTTTCTCTCTCTCTCCCTCTCCCTTCCTCTCTCTGAAATCAATAAAGATATATTTTAAAAAATAATAATAATAAAAATAAAAATAAATAAATAAAAATGCTTCCTTTCGTGTCACTCAAAGGTCCACCCCAAGCAGAGGGAAGAGAGGGCTGGATGGGCCCTGAGTTTCTTGGGGGAAAATGCAAGTTGATGTGCTGCCCCTTTGCAAGGAGATGGGGCAGGGAGAGCGAGTTCTAGTCACAAAGAGAAGAGTCACAAGCAGTAAACATATGGCTCCATCCTTCCTGGGAAGCCTGCCTGCCCTTAAAAATGAACTACATCCTTAATCCATGGGTATTTTTTCATGTAGCAGTGGCTCACTTTGCTTCTTGCAGCAGAGAGCCCTGGGCTCCTCCTTGAGCCTCTGCCATCCTGTCACCAGCGGTCGTGGCCAGGGCCATGAGCCTCAGCCCTCCGGTGCATGTCATGTTTCCTCTTGATCACAGGGCTCTGGCTGTGAAAAGCCTCCAGCAGCTCATGCAACAGCCTCTTGGCATCAGCACCTGCTGCTGCATCTCCCCTGCTCTGTCATCATCCACCTCATGGCCAAGAAGAGAGAGTGCCGGTCAGCTGGCGGCACAGGGATAATATGTTTCCTAATAATTTATTTTATTGAGTTCTTTTACTTATTATTGACCTGCAACAAATTGGAAATTTCAAAAACAAACAGTTTCTTCCCCAAAGATTGTTTGAGAAGCACTTCCCTGCCCTACAAGTCACAGCATCCTTCCTCTTTCTTTGAAAGGAAGGAAACTTCTTATAATTGTGCATATTTCCCTCCATCCTACCCACGAAGGGCTGGTATCCACAATGTATGAGTCAGCTCAAGCTGCCATAACAAAATGCCACAGACTGGGAGGGCTTAAGGAACACACATTTATTTTCTCCCAATTCTGGAAGCTGGAAGTCCAGGACCAAGGTGTCAGCAGGGCTGGTTTCTTTGGAGGCCTCTCTCCTTGGCTCGTGACTGTCTTTCCCCATATGCTCATATGGTTTTCCCTCTGCCAGGGTCTGTGTCCTAATCTTTTCTTATAAGGACACAGGTCAGGTTGGATTAGGTCCCACCATGATCTCATTTAATCTTAATGACTTCTTTAAAGGTTCCATCTCCAAGTGCATTCACATTGTGAGGTTCTGGGGATGAGGGTTTCAACACAGGGATTTGTGGGGAACACAATTCAGCCCATAACACAAATAAGTCACACAGTTAAGACATAGCCCTTCTCACTTTTGTATCTTCTCCACCCTACTCCCAACACTGTCCAGCACCTTAGCTTGTCGACTATAACAGAAGAGCAAATATGGCAGGACTCCGAGGACCTTGGCTCTGTTTTGAGGCGTCTGACCAGTTGTGAACTGGAAACCAACAGAGACATGGGCAACAAAATTATGATCATCCGGGGAACTTCTTTCTTTCATTAATTTAACAAATATCAATCTACTTATTGTGTGTCTGATATTATGTGTCTAAGCACTGGAGATGACAAATAAACAAAAAGTGCTCTCATGGGCTGATGGCCAGAGTTTCCAGTCTCTTCTTTCACCTCTTGGGCTCCCAGGCTCTCTCTAAACTAAGCTGCTGGTTCCTGGAACCTCTGGTCTCCCTGCCAAACCCTCCTATCAAGAGAGGCCCTCAGGAAAAGTCTAGGCCTTGACCGAGTCATTCACTCAGCATGGTGAAGGCTTTGATTGAATGAAGTTTTCTACAGCTGAGGTTTGGGGGATCCAGGGCTATCCTTGCATCCATCACCATCCTACTCTACAGCTGCTCTTCCAAACCTCTGTTCGCCCCACCAGCTTGCACCCCATCCCCACCCCCTCACTCGCAGAGATGAGATCATCTGTGCCCTGCTATTGCAAAGTGAAATCAGACTGGGGTCACTCTCTCTTCTAAGAGAAGCAGTTAAACAGCCTCCAAAACCACCCCACCCCACCCCATATGGATGGAAAATCAGCCCCCCTGCCTAAATCTCTGAAGGGGTTTGAGGGGCTAGAACTTTCACCTCTTTGTCCCCAGGTCTTATTTATTACTGCCAAGCCCCCAATCCTTCACAAAGTGACTTTTGAGTTGCTACCTTTCTGCCCTACATTGATCTCGACTTCTCCGCAGCCAGATAGACCACTGTGTTGAACAGACATCTGTGACTTTGGGGGTGAGGAAGGGCTGTGGGGGTTACCTCACAGCCCGACGAGGAAGGACATTTTAAAGTGACTTTGACACAACCCTGTACATCAAAGCCTTTGATCTCACCTCGCCCCACCACTGAGGACTTCCCACAGTGGCCTCCCCCTCAGGTCCCAGCCTCCTCCACTGTGTTCTCCCCTCCCTGGAGCCCCAGGTCCCTCACCTCTCCTAACCCCAAGGTCCTGCCACTTCTTTTTCTCCCCAGCCAATACTTTATTATCCCCAGGCAGAAAGGATTTGCCAGTTTCTCCAGGAAGCCTTCCCTGGCTGGACTGGGCACCCCCTCTCTCCTCTATCACCCACCCCCACACCACACCCTGTTACTCCATCAGACAGCACGCCTGTGACTCGGTCTGCTCCTCACCTGGAGGGGGCGCATCTTGAGGCAGGGCCCGTGTTCCTTCATTCAGTAAATACCTCCGGAGCATCTGCTTCCCACCACACACTCTTCTAGGCACTGGGTCCCCACAGTGGGCAAAGCAAATACCCACCCTTGAGGACCCTCGGTTCCAGCGAGGGACAACAAACACCTAATACTAAACATGTGTCAGTGTAATAAGTGCGGTGAAGGAAAAGCGAGCAGAATGAGGGGCTAGAGAGAGAGAGGAAAGAGCTGCCACTGTGAAGGTGTGACTGGGGCAGAGTCTCTGAGGGCGTCAAGGTCTGAGTGAGGTGAGCTGGCTGAGAGGGTACCTGGGAGAAGAGCCTTCGGGACAAGCAAGGAAAGGTACAAGGATCCCAAGGAGGGGCGTGCCCCAAGGCCCAGAAAGGCCAGCAGAGCGGATAAAGCAAAGGAGGGGTGGGGACAGTGCTGGGAAAGGGGTGGAAGAGGAAGTCAGGGCCACGTCAGAGAAGACTTTACAGGCGTCTCCGTAGCTCGTGCTTTTAATAGGATAGTGACTGTTCAATGCGCAATAAACATTTTTATGAGCAAGTGAATGAATGATTGCTTAGAAACATGCTGAGATTTACTGTGTCCTAAAAATGACCTTTCTCAACTGCATATCTCCCTGCCTCACTTCCAGGGTCCTTCCCCAGGAAAACTGAGGGTTCCTACCTGTCTCACAGGCTGCACGTCACAAAGACTAAATTTATCTTCTGAGAAGTGTCCACAATAGGGTAGACTCTTGGCTCATCATGATGATTTGTCCTTGATGGGCTTCTTTTATGTTAATGAGCAGATTCCCACCCTCCCTCAGCCCTGGAATAGTCTCCCAAGATGACAGACTGTCTCTTTCTCAGGGTCCTGACAGGAAGTCTGACGTGCAGCTCACATTGGTGACCAGGGGACATATCCTGCAACCTAAACACCCCCACTTCCTGGTTCTGGTAAATCGCTTGACTTCTGTGAACAAGAACCCCTCATTGCCTGGTCCATCTCATGACCTGATTTGACCCAACTTGAGCCTCAGAAATTAGTCCCTATAGCACTGAGGGATTGAGTGTAGCTACACGTAACTCTAAACCCAAATAATAGTGTCCTAAACAGGATGTGGGTATGTAGGTTTTTTTCCTTTTATATCATGAAAAGTGCAGAAGTCAGTAATCAGTGGCTGGTACAGCACACCTTGGCTATCATCAGGGACCCCAGGATGGGATTCTCATTAAAGTGCTTGCAACATGACTGCTGGTGCTCCAGCAATCACCTCTGCATTCCCAATGGGAAGGAAAAAAGAGATAAAGGTCAAATGGACCTTCCAAAGCCTGGAAAAGCTATCCAAGAGCTATGTCACATGACCACTCTTATCTGCAAGGGAGGCAGGGAAACGGTTTTAGCTGTGCACACTGCTGCCCTTTGGGAAATCGAGGTTCTATGGTAAGACTAGGGAAGAATAAATACTGAACAGACCACAAACAGTATCTGTCAGCATGCACCCTCTTGAGCTACCCGCCATCCCTAAATACCCTTCTTTGCTTTCATACTCACATGTACTTCACATTTCCACTAAGGGACACGAAGGACTCTGGGCGATGCTCTTCTATCAGGTCTAAGATGTGGTCCCTTGTGGCCCAAGGCTCTAAAAGTCAAAGGGTCTGCCCCAGTGTGCCCCATATACAATGGCAGGAAAGGACAATAACTGTCATAAAAACTCCCATCAAGAAAAGAAGCCAGTCACAGAAGGGCAAATGCTGTATGATTCCACATACACTAATACCCAGAGTGGCCAGGTTCATGGAGGCAGCAGAAGGGTGGTTGACAGGAGCGGGGGAAACAGGAGCGCGGGGGCGTTTCATGAGGACGGTTTTAGGTGGGAAGCTGAGGAAACTCTGACCACGCACGGTAGTGAGAGCGGCACGGCAACATTAATGTACCTAGTGCTGCTGGCTCAACTAGTTTAAAAAGTAAATATTATGTATATTTCACCTCAATAGAAAAAACAAATTTTAAAAATGGGAAAAAAAAGAGTACATGGAATGAGTCTTGAAGACACGATGCTAAGCACAGTAAGGTAGTCACAGAGAGCAAACGCTGCAGGATTGCACTCCTATGAGAGATCTAAAATAGTCAGGCTCATGCAGTCAGGCAGTCGGATGGTGGTTGCCAGAGTCTGGGGGGAGAAGAAGATGGGGAGCTGCTCATCAAGAGGCACAAAGTTCCGGTTATGCAACATGGATAGTTCCAGAGGACTGTGCACAACAGGGTGCCAACACTGTAGAGTGCACTTGAAAATGTGTTGAGCGTAGCTCTCATGTTGTGTTTTTGCTGTATTAGAATTTTAAAAAGGAATATGTGGTCCTGGCGGGTGTGCTCAGTGGGTTGGGCGTCATCCCATACACCAAAAGGTTGCCAATTCGATTCCCGGTCAGGGCACATGCCCGGGTTTTGGGTTTGATTCCGAGTAGGGGGCTTGTAGGAGGCAGCTGATCCAGGTTTCACTCTCACATCAATATTTTTCTCTCTCCCTCCTTTTCCCTCTCTCCCTAAAATATATATATATATATTTATCTTTTATATTTATATTTTATATTATATTTATATTATATTTATATTTATATTTTATATAAATATATATATTTATATATATTTTTTTTTTAAAGAAAGGAATATGTGGTCCAGAAAGAGAAAAGGGGACAGACAGACCCGGAAGGGTTCCAACAGGTAGAGGATGAACAGAGGAAGGGATGTCATCTCGGAAGGCAGGGAAGTAGTGGGTGGACAGACAGACATGAGCATTCAGAAGAGAGCAGCTTATTAGAAGCCAAGAAGTAAACCTGTGTTCAATAGAGGCAGCCACCAAGGATGACCAGGACCGAAAGGGACCCATGACATAGCAACTATGTGTTGCAAAGAGGCACACTTCATATGTTCATTCCCTCCCTGGATAAGCAAGAGTGTGAAAGTTACTGAAGAAAGAATGGGTGTGTTTGCATGCGGAGCCCGGTAGCCTCATGGCAGGAAAGGGCCACCCCCTCCCCATCCTGCTATTCCTAGTAACCCGCAGGTGGAACAAAGTGGCCCTGACCAAGCCCTCCTCGTGGTGGGAAGCACAGCGAGGGCCCTGAAGTAGTATGGCCATGAGGGTAAGGAAGGTGAGCCATGGGACAAGCCTTGATGGAGTCATGTGGCCAACAGGGGTGTTGGCCCTGAGTAGTTGAGGTGGCAGGCGCTGGAAACTTAGAAGCTCTCACTCCTCCCCCTACTGGAGCAAGAGCTGTAACCTGGTTGCTCTCACTCCTGGACAGAAACCCCCTGGCCAGCCTTAAACCCAAAGAGCCAAGGATGCCGGGCAGCTACCGGTGGAGGCAGCCCAGGGGCCAGACATCTCAGCCACCAACCCCAGCCAATGTCCCTGTCCTTCTTCACTGCGGCTCCTGGGCACAGAGTCAGGGCTTATGGTCAGGGAGGCAGGGGAGAGCAGGACCTTCCCCTCAGGTGGCCAGTGGACACCCAGGCTTCCAGGACAAAGAAGGACAGAACTAGACAGGATAGAGAGACTAGAGCCCTGCAAATCTCAGCATGTGGGTGCTCGGGCACCGCACTCGGGGACAGCCCTGCGCAGCTGTTTCCTGCACCCCAAAGCGCAGTCAGGATGCTGGCAACAGGGAGTCACTGGCGGTGCCACCGGCTAGGGGAGAAATGGGGAGGATGCCAGATCCTGGTGAAGAGAGCAAATGCAGGCGCTTCTTTCACAGAGATGAGTCCTTGACTGTCGGAGGAAGAGTAGAAAAGGGGCTTGGGCAGAGAATATGTAGGACGGGGGGCACTTGTGTCTGCAGGAGAGCCTGAGAAGGCTCACCTCCTGAAGGCAAACAGGCAGCTGGGGAGGAGAGGCTGGGAGCAAAAGAGCCTGAAAAAAAGCCACCTCGAAGTAGGTCTTCATGACCTCACAAAGCACCCCCCTCACCCCCAGGTTCTGGGAACCGAGCCATTCCTGTCTGGGTCTCCTAGCAACTGGATTCAGGGGCCATGGCACTCTTAACACCCCAGGAAATAAAGAAAGTCTTCCAATTTGAGGTGAAGAGAAAATGTGTCTTTTAAAGGAAAGTTTGACTGGTCTAGCTGCGAGGTGTGTGTGAGAAGTGACCCCTCAGTGGACGCCTTGGACCTCACCCCTTTCCAGGCACCACCTCTGAGGCCCGCAGTGGCTGTGTCAGCTCTGGAATGCCCAGCCAAAGGCTCCCCAGCCCTTGGAGCTGGGGGCTGTCTTCAGAGCCCAGAGTGACAGCCCCTGATGCCCAGAGCCTGCTGGAAGGAAGGAGGGGATGGGTGTGTAGGCTCTGTGCCTGCCTCCATGCCAGAAGGGCCAGAGAGGCCCAGGGGGTTGGTCACAGGGGGTGCTACCTCTCACCAGGGCACCTCAAGGCCCTGTGAATCCCCTGGGATTGTGTGCCAAAGTGCAGAAGGAGTGTGTGTTGTGGTGTGTATGTGTGGGGGGGGATCTGTTTCTTTAGGGCAGGGAAGGGGCAGTTTTCCTTGGTTTCTCAGATTCATTTGGAGGCCAAAAGGCCAGGACCTGTCTACAAGCTCCTTCCAGAGCAGGGCTGTTCTCAGAGGGGTGTCTGGGCACTGCTGAGACCTCAGGCAGGAGGGTCCCAGCCAACTGTGTGCTCAGGTCAGCTTCTGACCTCAGCTATGAGCTGGTGGGCAAATGACCCTGATGGGGCCTCTGTTCCTGCCCTGGGACTTGGCTTTCACCACCTGCTCCACTTCTTCCAACCAGTTGTCCCATCAAACACCAACCTGGGGATCTATCTGAGAGGTTGGGGGAAGGACTGCCTGGCTCAGGCAGGAGAGCAGAGGTGGTGAACAGGATGTCCCTGGGGGCTGCAGAAGGGTTCTGGGCTTCCCTCTGGCACCAAGTTAGCCATCAGTCCTGCCCCCTCCATCCACAGTGCCCCCGCCAGAGCTTCCTCCCACCCCAGAGGAGCAGCGCTCCCATGTTCGTGGGTCTCCACTCTATGCCACACATTTTCTTATCTGCTCCCTTCAAGGCACTGGTTTCTCCTACATCTGTTGGTGACCTGTAAGAACCTTTCTGCATGGGTCAGGTGAATTTCCAAGTAAAATGGGTTCTTATCTATAAACAGGGAAAAAAAGGTACCCTAATTCATCTTTACCCCCAGCCTGCCAGAGTTCCTGAATTTTCATCAAGCAAGATACATTCCTTTTTGCCTCACCAAGCCTCCTCTCAGTCATTTACACTTTAGTATGAATTTTATTATCAGATCAATACCTCTGGGGCAGCTAGTTGAGCATAGACTAAGAGAACAAATTTTGGTTTAGGGAAGAGGAAGGAAGGACCATAACTCGGGACTTGAAGCCTGCTGGAGGTCCCCAAGCTCAGGGCTGCCACAGCAGCATGAGAACGCTCAGAGGAATGAGCAGTGCTGGAGAGAAGAGTCCATCCCCCGAAAGACGGGGAAAGCTGTTCAGAAATGAAAGCCTCGTCTGGCTGGGGGTAACCACGTCCTTGGTCACTCTTAAGTATAGTGAGGAGCCATGTGGGGGCTCCCAGGAGTGTTTTCCCAGTGACCCTGATTCCTCCGTGTCACCCCCTACCCCTCATGTCATGTCTTGCAGAAACCAGAAGGTCGGGAGCACCTACGGAGACTGCTGAACTGGAAAAAGTTTGACGAAGTGAGAGACTCCCGCAGAAGCATCCTGCTGGATATCCTCTACGAAAGCATCATCTTTGCCGTGGGCAAAGGCTTCCCATGGGTGGAGGTGGTCAAGGTGGTGAAGTTCACAGAAGAGCTGCTCAAGGAAACCAAAGGTATGGGGCATCCAGGGCTGGAGTCAGAGAGGCTTGCAGGAGGAGGGGGAATGCGCAGGATCCCCCTGCAGTCCAGCACCCCCGGAGCCCTCTACAAAGCCGGGAGCCCCTTCCTTTTTACCCTGGCATTTACCCTCCTCCCATGCATGTCAACAGGGTCCCTGTCCAGGCTTTCTTGAAAGCGGAGCAAACAGAATGTGCTCACTGAGACGTCGCTGGTCTCCTTGGCTGTGAGCACCACTCACACAGCAGCCAGAGTGTTTGCTTCCCATGAAGACGTTGACACTTTAGTATGAATTTCATCATCAGAGCAACCTCTCTGGGGTAGCTTGTTGAGAGTTGGCCCAGAGGAAAGTCAAATTTTGTTTTAGGGAAGAGAGAAGAAGGAATATAATTCAGAATTTTTGTTTAGTTTAGTTTTATTTTTGCTTAACATCAATCAAACATGTCACCCCTCTGCTTAAAACCCTTCCTTGACTTCCCATTGCTCTGCCCATTGTTCCCAGGATCAGGTTTTACTCTGCTGAATGTCTTGAGGGAATCTTTTACAGGTAAGAGTTTGCCGGCAGGGAGGAGGGAATAGCAGTGATGTGAGTTTACAGATGGAGCGTCTATGGATGGGTCACAGAGGGAACCCTGCTCTGTGTTGAGCTTCATAAGAAAAGGATGAGCCTCTCTCCCTGACTCCTTGGCACGGGGATGTGGTCACATCTGTCAACCTTTTGGGCTGTGAGATGCAGATTCATTCATTAAACAAATATATATGGAGCAGCCCTTCTATGGCCACCATCATAGTAATATTCAGCCAAGAATCATGAATAGATACTAAAACCAAAGGTAAGAATATGTTTAGTTTTGTAAGAAATCGCCAAACTGTCTTCCAAAGCGGAAATGCTTAATAAAAAATGGGATAGTTTCATATTTTCTAAGAACCTCCCCACAACATCCTTACTGATCACAAGGGGAAAGGGAATGTTTGACAGTGACGGAGGCTGGCAGACACCCCCTTAATCAAATGATCCAAGAGGACGCCATCAGTAAGAGGACAACATTGTATTAGATTAAGGCGTACAACATAATGATTTGATATATGTACATATTGCAAAATGCATAGTTATAATTTTTTTCTTATAATGGGAACTTTTAAGGTCTACTCTCTTAGCAACTTTCAAATACACAATACCATATTGTTTACTATAGTCACCACGCTGTATGTTACATCCCCAGAAGTTACTTATCTTATAACTGGAAGTTTATTCCTTTTGACCAGCTACACCCATTTCCCTGACCTCCCCGACCCCCACTCCAACCTCTGGCAACCGCCAATCTGTTTTTTGCTTCCGTGAGTTGATTTTTAGATTACACCTGTAAGTGAAATCATACAGTACAGTATTTGTCTTTCTCTGTCTGACTTATTTCACCAACCATTATGCCTTCAAGGTTCATCATGTTTTCACAAATGGCAGGATTGCCTTCTTTTTTATGGGTAAATAATATTCCTCTGTGTGTGTGTGTGTGTGTGTGTGTGTGTGTAGTCACATTTCCATTCATTTATTGATGGACACATAGGTGGTCTCCATGTCTTGGCTCTTATTAATAATGATGCAGTGAGCATGAGGGTGCAGATACCTCTTCAAATCAGTAATTTCATTTCCTTCAGACATATACCCAGAGTAGACTTTCTGGATCACATGGTAGTTCTATTTTTAATTTTTTGAGGAGCCTCCATACTGTTTTCCACAGTGGATGAACCAAATTACATTCCCACCAACAAACATTCCCACCATAGAGGTCTCCTTTTTCTCCAAGACTTGTTATCTCTAGGCTTTCTGATGACAGCCTATCTAACAGGTGTGAGGTGATATCTCATAGTGGTTTTGATGATTAGTGATACTGAGCCCCTTTTTGTGTACCTGTTGTTCATTTGAATATCTTCTTTGGGAAAATGTCCATTCAGGCATTTTGTCCACTTTTTAATTGTATTATTTGAGTTTTTGCTAAGGAGTTGTATTAGTTCCTTATGTATTTTGGATATTAACCTCTTATCAGATATGTGGTTTGCAAATATTTTTCCTATTTTGTAGGTTATCTTTTCATTTTGTTGATCATATCTCTTGCTGTGCAGAAGCTTTTTAGTTTGATTAGTCTCGTTTATTGGTTTGTTATTTTATTGCTTGTGCTTTAGTGTCACATCCAAAAAATTATTGTTAAGACCAAAGTCAAGGAGCCTTTCCTCTCTTTTCCTCTAGGAGTTGTATGGCTTCAGGTTATACTATTTTTTTTAGTAGATTCTATTTTTTAGAGCAGTTTTAGGTACATAGCAAAATAGAGCAGAAGGTATAGAGATTTCCCACAGAAACCTTGCCTTGCCTCCACACAGCCTCCCATTGTCAATATCCCCCTCCAAAATGGTACATTTGTTCCAATCCATGAACCTACATTGACATATCACAATCGCCCAAAGTCCATAGTTTGCATTAGGATTCACTCTTGGTCTTGTACATTCTATGGGTTTTGACAAATGTGTAATGACATGTACCCACCATTAAAGTATCATACAGAGTAGTTTCACTGCCCCAAAATTCCTTTGTGCTTCCCCTGTTCATCCCTCCCTTCCCAACCCCTGGCAACCACTGATCTTATCACTGTCTCCGTAACTTTGCTTTTTTCAGAATGTCACATTGTTGATACCACACAATAGATGGTAGCCTTTTCATATTGGCTTCTTTCATTTAGAAATATGCGTTTCAGTTTACTTCATGGTTTTTCGTGGTTTGATAGTTCATTTTTTTTTAGAGATGAATATTATTTCATTGTTTGAATGAATCACATTTTTTCTCTATTCACCTACCAAGGACATCTTGGTGGCTTCCAAGTTTTGGCAATTGTGAATAATGTTCCAATGAATATCTGTGTGCAAGTTTTTGTGTGAACATAAGTTTTCAACTCCTTTGGGCAAATACCAAGGAGTGTAATTGCTGGATCATATGGTAAGTGTATGTTTAGTTTTGTAAGAAATTGCCCAATTGTCTTCCAAAGGGGCTGCATCCCCACCAGCAATGAGTGAGAGTTCCTGTTGCTCCACATCCTCGCCAGCATTTGGTGTTGTCAGTGTTCCAGATTTGGCCCATTCTAACAGGTGTATAGTGATGTCTCATTGTTTTAATTTTCCTTTCCCTGATGAAACTGCAGTCTGAAAATGTTAAATAAAAAGTTCCAGAAATAAACAATTCCTAAGTTTTAAACTGTGCTCCATTCTGAGTAGTGTAATGAAATCTCGTGCCGTCCCCTCTGTCCCTCTTGACATGAATCATCCCTTTGTATAGTGTCTCCATGCTGTAGATGCTCCTCTATGTTGTTCACTTGGGGCCCATCTCGGTTATCAGATGGACTGTGGTAGTACTGCAGGGCTTGTGTTCAAATAACACTTACTGTACCTTGTGTGTGGCATCCCTGTGTACCCAGAGCTCACTCACCTGTCCTATCGGCAGCACCTCAACGTCCTTCCCTCATCTCGCCACTTTTTACCACCCCTCCTCTACCACCCTTTCTAACCCAGCTCTGTCTCCTGAAAATTTTGTACTTCTGCACCCATTCACCCAAAGGTACAGTGATTTTTTTCCAGACACCAATAAAACCCCATCACTCCTCTGCTTCAGGCTTTTCTGTGATCCCATCACATATCTTATGTGCACTTGGATAGGCCTCTTTGTATTTCTTGAGCCGCCCGTGTGCCCTTCTACTTCTCTGCTCCCACCCAGTGGTCCCAGTCTGAAGACTTGAGCAAGACACGGCATTGTGCACAGACTGGTTTCAGAGATGTTGGGAAATTGCATCCCACCCCTGCCACCCCGCAGCCCACGCACCCTGGGGCCTTCCTGGCATCCCTCTGGGTCCCGCCCCCTGCTGCTCACAGCAACGCCCGGGTACCAGAGTTCACCTCCGTCGGCTGAGCTCTGCAGTGGCCCGCGGCCAGAACAAACACTGCCTAGTGGGAAGAATGTCAGCCCCAAGCAGGTGGGAACTCGGGCTCTTTCAAGTTTCCCTCAGAGCCTTCCATGGGCCAAACCCTTGAAAAACAGTCGGTGATGATGCAAACCCAACTTCAAACTGAGGAGATTAGATCGTGCAGGAGCTGGCGGCGGGTCTGGTTACCGTGTGCCTTGCCAACACAGCCGATCTGTGTCTCGTAGGCTTCTAAAACCTTGGAGTTGAAAGATTCGGTGATCAGAAAACTTAACTCCCTCTCTGCAGGGAGCCCAGCCAGCCAACAAGGCCCTTCCAGCCTCTGCAGGCACCACCCGAGCAGCAGGGAGTGCCCTCCTTCTGAGGCAATCCGTCCTTCAGACACTGCTTTTGTTATTAGGAAGTTCTTTTCTATATTTGGCTACATCTTCCTTTTACACCTTTTACTCAAATGCTCCAAGTCTGTCCTCTAGAAGCAGAGTGCGGGCCCTGGAGAAATTTAATGAGCTGTATATAATGTGACTATCAGATGTTCACGTTCGGACTAGACATCCCTTGTGCCTTTTATCATTCTTAATACGGTATCATTTCCATAGACCCCTCCACCCCACATTCCCACCACTGCCCCCTTTCTTGCTGCCCTTCTCTGGGAGGCTTGAACCCCTGAAGAGGACGACTATGCCTTTTTTATTTTTGTCCCCTCTGTTCATTCCCTTAGTGCTAAATAATGCCTGTGGCACACAGTAGGTGTTGCATGAAGAAATGAATGAATGAATGAATGAATGAATGAATGAATGAATGGATTCTTGATGCCCGTGGAGATGATATGTTCTGTATGCAGAGAGGAGGTTGAGTTGCTTGACTCATCCCAGGGTTACTCCACTGTGGGCTGTGTTTCCAGATGACGTTAGAAGCAGCAGAGCAGAGTGATTAGACACCAAACTCTACAGTCAGGAGATCTGGGTTCAAATTTTACCTCCATCCCTTATTACTGTGTAATCTTGAAAATATTACCTCTCTGAGCCTTCACTTTCTCGTCTCTCAAAAGAGGGCTGTAACAATTCCATCTCATAAAACAGTTGGCAGGATTAAATGAGACAGGGCACGCAACGCATATTGCAGAGTGACCAGCACATAGTGAGTGCTCAGCCAATATCAGCCCCCATTGTCCATCAGGCACGGAGGTGAGGTGGGGTGAACAGCAGGTGCTGGCAGTCCAGGACTGGAAGTTGCTGCACGCTGCCCCTCAGGGGGCTTGCTGTCTGTGCCATCTCTTGCCTTCCCCTCACCCTGCAGACAAGACTGAAGATGGGTTCAATTGTGGGCTAGCAGAATGGCCGTCCGGACATCCTCTAGCCTGGCCCCACATGGGGATCCACCCTTGGGCACACGTGTAGGAGGCATCCCCTCCCAAGGCGTCTGTTCACTGCTCTTGTTAAGCGTCAGGAAGGGCTGGAGAAGATGGCAGGTCAGGTGCCTCCCATTTCACACCCTGCCCTGCCCTCCTCCTAGGCACACGTCCCATCTGTCACAGGTCGTGGGGTGCAGGATGCCGACAGCCAGGGGTCTTGCTGGCGAACCAGCTCACACTCAAGCTCCTGTTTCAGTTAAAGTCCACACTGGTCTGTCACCCCTCTTGGAAGGGAGCTTCTCCGGGAATATGTATGTGTGTGTGGTTAATCTGGGGCTGAGGATGGCTGCGCTCTGCTTGCATACGAGATAACAAAGTTGGCAGACAGTGTTTAAGGAGAGTCATGTTTGCACAACAATGAATCAGAGCTCTGCCAGGACAGCTGACAGCTCAGCTTATCTCCCTGCCCAATCGAGCCTGGGACCAGGAGGAAAAGGGTGGTCCTTTATTCAAAAGCGTAAGCCGATTCCATGTCCTGGCAAATAGCTCACCAGGGCTTTCTGGTCACAACGCCAGGCCAGAAGAATGAGTCCTTTCATCCCACCTCCTCTGCCAGCCTCCCGGAAGCCCTGGGTAGATCCCATCATGAAGTCACCAGGCACAGCATAGAGGAACAGAGGCTGCCAGCGCTGTCCTAGTGGGAGGAAATCGCAGGAAATGGGCAGATTTTGCTTTCCCTGCCAAGACCATAGATGGAGAGAGATTTGAGGCATATGGAGACTCTGAAGTCTCCTCCTCCGCCTGGGGGAGCTGCATTTCCTATCTGTGACTGGCACATTGCAGCAGGGGACAGAGAAAGGAGAAAGAGCCTCCCCTGCCCCAGACTTCAATCAGCAGGGAGTCCCAGGGTTGGAGGTGTGCGGGCCAGTACAGACACTTGCCCGGGACCCACAGCCACCGCTCATCTGCGGAGTCTTCTGCACCAGCCATCACTTCGGCCATGTTGTAGCTTAGGCCTTCTGTCACCACCTACATCTGGTGAGCCCTGGTCTATCTCTGATGCTCCACTTAGACATGGGGGCTAGGAAGAACCCCTTTCCTGCTGTCCTGGGGGTGGCAGGAAACGGGCCTGGTGACCAGTCAGTGGGCACACAAGGTGGCCAGGCCAGTGCCCTGGGAAGTGTGTCACAGCACTGGTATCTGCTGTCCCACCCAGAGCCACGCCTGATTCTCAAGAAATATCATCCAGGCAGCCATAGAATGGAAGACAGCCACCCTTCCCACCCCCCACTGCCTGGGGCTGGCAGGACAAGATTCCTCCCCCAAGCTCCCCTGCACAGACTCTTCCTCCCGGCATACTCATGGCCATGCCCAGGGTCAACCTGCCAGCCCTCAAGTACCCAGCGCACTATAGGGAGCCTCCAGTGATTCAGGACCAGCCTGAACAGGAGCAGGAGAGCAGGAGTACCTGCCCAGCATGAATGCGATGCCTCTCACACTAAACTTGGAGGGGGGCCTTCGGAGGCAAGTTCTTTATTGATGGATACAGGAAGTTTCCACAGAAGCCACTGGCTGATATTTTGGGAGAGCATTTCTTGGGGCAAATGGGAAAATATCGTTTCAGAGGTACCTCCCTGAGCGTATTACCCTGCTTAGGCCGCCATAAAAAAGTACCACAAACTGAGCGGTTTCAGCAATAGAAATGTATTGTCCCGTAGTTCTGGAAGCTGGAAGTCCAAGATCAAAGTGTCAGCAGGGTTGGTTTCTTCCGAGGCCGCCCCCCTTGGTTTGTAGATGGCCACCTTCACATTATACACCTCACATGGTCTTCCCTCTGTGTGTGTCTGCGTCATAACCTCCTCTTCTTAGGACACCAGTTATATTGGATTAGGGCCTATCCACATGACCTCTTTGAACCTTAATCACCTCTTTAAAGACCCCATCTCCAAGTATAGGCACATTCTGAGGGTCCTGGGGGTGAGGACTTCAACATATGAATGGGGGGCACCATGTGAAGTCAGCCCATAGCACTGAGTTAGGTCACAGTTCACCAGGGCATACTGTGCCAGTTCGTAGGCCAGAAATCAAGGCTGTGCCATAGAAACCTTCTGGAACCTTCCTCGGGAGGCTTGCTCCAAACCTTCCTTGGGGGGCTGTGAATCCCACAGAGGGAGAAACAGCAACACCTGCATTTGCACACGTAGCGTCATCAGCAATCCTCACTTCATCCTTGCATAACAGCATTATTTTAAAGATGAAGGAACTGATGCCCAGAGTGTTGAAGCAGCTTACCCCAGGTCACACCTCCAGTAAGCGAGGTTGGGATTTGAACCCAGAGCACAAGCCCCACTTGGGATCTTCTATCTTTGCCAGAGGAATCTGTACACCAGGCACGTAAGGGCCTGAGAAGCATACAGCCCCAGAGAGCACCCTGCAGGGAGAGGAACGAGGCTGCAGGAAGAACTGAGAACCTGGTGGAATCAGAACACCTGGAGGCAAGGTTCCTAACTGGGTCACCTGGAATTACTCACAACCTGGGCCTGGGATCCTGGCCCCCAACAGGATGGCTCCAACGTGGTGGGTGGTGCAGGCCCAATTCAGAGGGTGAGCTGTGCCAGTTGGCTAATGTGCTCTGGCCTGAAGGTGCCACCAGTGTGTGGGCAGATGGTCCCAGTACTCTCTGGCCCTTTGGAGTGACCCCATGACCTACCTCTAACTTCCCATGTCCTCTTCGGCCAGATGGACATGCTGGGTGGTCCTGGAGGCCCCAAGGTCAAAGGGATGAGGTGTAGCTATGAAGTGCCCTGTCCCTGACTCAGTAGGGCAGCTTGGTCGTTTTCATGTCAAGGATGAAGACGAAGATGACGATGAAGATTTGCAGCCAGGGCTCCCTCACCCAGCTTGAGGCAGCGACGGAACTTCGCCAGGAGACCACAGTGCCTGGATCCACCACCTCCACATCCTCTCTCCAGTTAAATGCTTTCTCACTCCTCAAAACGAGTCACTCCACAGACCAAGCTCTTATTTCTAGAAAGTTCTTCCTGCCGCTGAACTGAAATCTGTCTCTTTGAGCCTTCTGCCTGATGGCTCCTGTTCTGCCTTCTGAATACTCCCCCCCCCCCCCCCATCAGCTTACTTCTGCCCCACTCCCTCAGCCTTTTCCCAGCGAGCGTTGCCAGAGCACTGTGCCAGAGGCTGGGGAGAGCGAAGACTCAGCGTCCGGATGCTGTAAGCACTCTGACCCAGGGGGAATCTGTGGATCCCAGAACAGTTCACATACCCCGAGGACTGGAAATGCTAGTAGTCTCTTCACAATATTGACAATGACAACCTTGGTATTTATTCATTGTTTGTTGTGTACCAGGCATGGTGGGGGGCTCTGTACCCACAGGCCCTTTATCCAATGCTATGAGGTGGGCGCTTTTTTCGCCTCCCTTTTACAGATGAGAACACTGATGCCCAGAGAAGCAAATAACCTGTGCAAATGATCAAGCAGCAGAAGCATTATGTAGGCCCCCATCTGTCTGAATTCCCAGTCTGTGCTCTGAGAACGACCCCCAGCGTCGATGCCGACATCATCCAGGGGCTGCCCCAGGCTCACTGGTGACCTCCGCATTACTGTGAACAGTGGCTGAGAACAGAGCAAGACAAGGTGCTACGGGCTAGTTGGTCCTGTGGCCACAGAGCTTGCAGGGAAGGTTTATCCAGCCAGTTTGGTTCTCCCCTGGCCAGCCCCAGGTAGTGCAGATGGGGATGTCAGACCACCCACTCTCCTCCCCTGCAGCTCACCAGTCAGCTCCACCATGGACACACCCAGAAAGGGGTGTTCCCAAAAGAACAGCTTGTTGTGCAGTGGGAGGAGGGGAGGCCAGCAGCCCAGACACCTTGGGACAGGCAGGAGCCACAGGAGGTGGAGATCGCAGGAGCTCTCACCCCAGACTCCTGCCTGTGTCGGGGCCAGAGGTTAGCAGGGCAGCCACAGAGCGCACTTCCCAGAGCAGAACCAGACAGCATCTCCTGACCCAGCTCACCCTCTCCCTGGGCAGGCAGTGCCCCCGCCCACTCTTCAGGGACATTTCTGACCTGCCAAGAGCCAGGGGGCAGTGGTAAAAATCAAAACCAGTCCCTTCCCCACAGTGCAAGTGATAACAGGTCCCAGACCACCGATCCCTGGCCTGGAGCTCGGGTCCTGATTTTGTCACAATGAGCCTTAGGCAAGTCCTTTCCTTTCCCTGGGCCTCCGTTTCCCATCTGTAGAATGAAAGGACTAGACCAGCTCAATAGTTGCCAAAATATCTTCTTTGGTCCCAAGAGACTATTTAATTCAAAATAAATTTGAGAAATAGTTCATATGCTCAACCTTTTCTGGCCATTTGCTGAGCCTATTTGCATATGAAAGGCTCTGGTAAATTTCTCTCAATCCAACAGATTCTGGTATCTACCTCCAAAGGTCTGCAAAGAGAGCCCAGAGCCACTAGGAGCTGTATGGTTGAAAGGGTCCTCCCTGGGTCAGGCCACGGTTTGAATTTTTGCTCTGCCACTCACCAGTTGTGTGCCCTTCAGCAAATTCCCTGACCTTTTTGAGCCTCAGTTTCTTTCTCAAGTAAACTTGGGATGGTGCCTACACCAGTGTCACAGAGCCAGGAGGGGTTGGATGGAACCTGAGGTAACCCAGGGCCTAAGGGACACAGGGAGAACCCCCTACATGAGAGTCATCTGCTACTCAAGGAAAGCACATCCTGTCCTCTGAGCTGTCACTATCATTGGCACCTCAGGCTGAATGAGTTCAGCAGAGCCTTGCCAAGAGCAGAAAGATGGGCAGGGGCAGCATTCAAGACACAGGACAGGTGTGGGCTCTGCTTTCATCTGCTTCCCACCAGCCAAGGTCAGCCCTAGGAGGCGCTCAGGTATTGGGAAAGGTGAGCCAGCCCGCCTGTGGCCTGACTTGGTTCCTCCCCTGGGAGCCAAGGCAGGGGCAACCAAACTGGTTTGTCAGGGGGCACCGGTGGCACCTGGAGGCTCCCCCTCACACCCACCCAGAAGGAGCAACCCCTTCTCATCTCCCAGCCTTAGACCGAGCATGAGGGGCAGTGGGAGGGTGCCTAGAGTGCCTGGTCCAAGCCAGTGCATTTTGCCCTGATGCTGGAGTACCTGGTGTTGCCACCCCCACCCCCACTCTTCCCTGCTCATTGCCCTTGTCCCTGAGTGGGTGCTGGCCTCCAGGGGCTTGAGGACCATCTTCAGGAAGTTCCCAGCCACCGATGCAAATGAAGGCCGCTCCCTGTTATTGAAGAGCCACTTGCAGGTACAGATCTGTCTGCCCTGGCAGCAGAGGCTTCTCCTGAGACTTAATCTCCAGCTTTCTGAGTCATAAGGACTCTCAACCTGCGGCGATGGAGAGTGGTCTGGGGGCCAGGAAAGTGTGTCTCATGCGTCAGCTTGGGACAAGCTTTGCCAAAAACTAGACCTAGTTGAGTGTCTTAGGCTGAAAGCTAGAATTCAGCCCAGGGGTTCCTTCCATGTTGACCGGGGACCAGGTCCCCACTTGTTTCATGGCCTCTAGGCTGAGGAGGCCGCAGCTCATGCCCAGAGTAGGACCTCCTCCAGGATGGAGGGCAGCTAGGAACTTGTGCCCACGCTTACTGAGGGCGCTCAGCACTGCTGGGCCTGGAGACTTCTTGGTTCAAACCTGGGCTGTGTGCATGGCTGCTGAGCAAACAGAGAATATGGGGGGCCCCATGAGCTGCCGGCCAGGCTAGGGGAGGAGCAGGGCACCTTCCAGCAGTTCAACCTCCACTGAGCCCAGAGGTACGATGACTCACCTGACAAAGTCGATGCACAGTCACTCCACACGGGCCTGGACTCCAGCTTTGATTATTAGAAACCAATGACCTCACCCTGCCCCCACTCTCTAGGATTCCTTTACTAGTTTTCCCTGTCATCCTCCAGGTGCCACCACCATCCCTTGGAAATACCTGCCTGATATCTCACTTCTCTTCTTGACACCTGAGTGGCTCTGCAGCTCTTGGCTGCGGTTCCTAACTTTTCTGCAGTTCTTAATTTGATGATTCTCTCTATGCACACTCTCCCAGAAACATATGTGCATGCAAAATCCTGGTGGTGCAATTCCTGGGAGTCCCAGCGGGTCCTGAAGCCCGTCCTCGGATGTCCTCAGGTTCCATGAATTCTGGCGTCTGTGATGAAGTGTAACTCTTTCATGCTCCCTGTGCATGCTTGCTTTTTGCAAACTGAAGCCCTCAAGCCCTCTGTCCTTCAGCCAAGTCCCCTGACTCCAGCTTTGCCTCCCAGGAGCCCCGAACCACATGGATGCGTGCACACAGCCACACAGTACTCCACTTGCCTCTAGCCTTTATCTCTTCTGTTCCTCTGCCACTGATTTTTGCCAAATTAGTCCTGTTTCTGGGCTCCAATGTCCTCTTTGCAGGAAACCTTTGACTCCCCAGCATCCTTGTTCAGAGCGCTTCCCCTGCTTCCTCTCTGCACTTGGGGGCCAAGTTTTGCCCTGGGCACTGACTTGCATGTTGTCTTTAAAGGAGCCCTCAACGCTTGATCTCTAATTATATAAAGTACATGAGCACCATAAAAATAAGAGACTCTATATTGTCATTTTTAGCCACCTCTCTCCAAAAGCAAAAAGGAATAGAATAAAATGCCCACCAAATCTGAGCAGCACGAAGCTCACACACGTGCAGGAAGGGACCCAGCAGCCACGTCACAGGTGAGGGGACCAGGGTCCTGAGGGCAGATGCCATGTGTCAAGGACACTCGGCAGAACAGGGTGTTTGGGACCTTTAGCACCACCTTCCTGCAGTTGGTCATTTGATGACTCAGTGGCTCCTGTGTGTCAGCAACTGAGTTTTTTTGGCTCAATCTGGTTCATTGACCAAAGTTAGGAGGCAATTCCCTAGCCAGCTCCCATCTTGAAATCAGCACTTTCTTTAAAATGTGTGTGTGTGTGTGTGTGTGTGTGTGTGTAGGGGGCGCTCTGTGTTTTTAGAAAGCTCCAGGTAATTCTCGAACATAGGGCTCCAGCTGGCCCTGGGCCCCTCCCCACTACCAACCTGAGACACAGGTTCAGGGGTGAAGAGGTCCCTGAGGCCAGCAACCTGGCTGGCTTATTTCCCAGAACAAGGCCAAGGAGTGCAGAGATCGCTGCTCTGTTGCCTGCTGGGACTCCGTGACACAGACGAGAAGCTGTGAGAATCAAGTGAGAAGATGGGGAGGAACACATGGCAAAGCAGCAGCTCAGCTGGATGTTGATGATGTTGCTTTCCGCAGAAGCCATTTAAAAAATATATTTTTGTGTGTGGTTTTCTCCCAGCTTTATTGATGTATCATTGACAAATAATTTGTCAATTGTCAATAATTCACAAATATTTAAGGTGTACAATGTAACATTCAATATAGACTGTGAAATGATTGCCACCATCAGGCTAATTAACATACCCATTACCTCACACAGTTACCACTTTTACTGGCAGTGAGGACATTTAAGGTCTACTCTCAGCAAACTTGAAGTACTCGGAACAGTACTGTGAGCTCTCGGCACTGCGCTGTGTGGTTGATCCCCAGTACTCGCTCATCCTGCATAACTGGAACTTTGGCCTCCCTGACCAACAAACATTTCCCCATTTCCCCCACCCCCAGCCCTTGGCAACCATCGTTCTAGTCTCCGCTTCTCTGAGTTCCACTTTCTGAGATTCCATATCTAAGTGAGTCATGCAGTTATGTGTCTTTCTGTGTCTTATTTCAATAAGTATAATGTCTTCCAGGTCCATTCCCGTTGTTGCAAATGACAGGATTTCCTTCTCTTTTAGGACTGAATAACATTCCATTGTGTATGTATCACATATTCTTTATCCATTCATCCATGGACATTAACTTAGGCTGTTTCCATAGCTTGGCTACTGTAAGTAATGCTGCGGTGAACATGGGAATGTAGATCTCTCTTCAGGAGCCTGGTTTAATTACCTTTGGATGTATGTATATTCAGATGTGGGATTGCTAGATCATACTGAGGAGCTGTTTTAGACATTTTCTTCTAGTTGTCCACCCCCATCAGGTTGTAATGCCACACACTCTGTATATCTGATTATATACCTATGTGTACAGCATCTGCTTTATGCACATAGAAAGCTGACTCTTTGTATGCGATTCAAGGCTAAGGATGACTAAATTAAAATTTTAAGTTAAAAATGAAAAGCTACCAACATCTAACTTAACATTGTAACTATACTTTCTGAGTAACTTTTAATGTAATTTATTTACTTACCTAAATTGCAATTGTCAAATTACATATGCAAAGAAGCAATTTTACATAAATACGTAATGATAATAGTAATGCAACCAAATCTATCATTCAAAGCTGTCATTTTCCTAGCAAAACAATTGATAAAGTTAATTCCTTTTTTTAAATTTTTTTCTTTATTTTATTTTATTTTTCATCACCATTTATCTCCCCATACCCTCTTCCACCTTCAGATAAAGCTAATTTCTTAAAAATTATTTTCAGTAAACTTAACTTTTAACTTTTGCTTGATATGGCAAAAGAACTAGTTTCTAGGGGGTGTGGGGTGGGGTGGTCCAGGGTACCTCTGTGAGCAAGTGGCTCTCCTGGGGGGTGAGGAGTGAGACCTGTGCAGGGAAGGGCATCCTAGGCCGAGACCAGTGTGCCAGGAGTGGGGGCGGCAGGCAACCAAGTCAGAAGGAAGAGATGGATGAGCCTCTGTATGACTCTGACTTTCATAGTGTGTGGGATGCCACTGGCCCCACCCTCAGAGCTGATCTTTCCATGATATAAACAGTATTTGCTTAACTCAGTGACAAAATCTCCAACATAACATCTGTCCCTCCAGTCATCTCACACTCCACGCTTACCAGACTCCCTTTTTTATACCCTAATCTCCTTCCCACAGGGTTTGAAGTGAAAACAATATAGAGCACAGCTGAAGTAAGGCTTTTAAGTGAGTTAAAAGTCAAAATATAGGTAAGGAGGATAATCACTTAAGAAAATGGGATGAATGTAAGTTATTACATAAAATTGACTTTGAGCTTCCAAGAATCCAAGGTAAAAAGGGAAATGTGATACGCCCAGCAGCTTTCAAAAGCTAATAAATGGTAACATAAAATAGCCAGTAGTCTCTGACCCCCTGGACTCTGGGGTCAGAGTGCCTAGGTTCAGAGCTTATATTGATTAGCCATCGATACAGCTCTGCCCCGCTTCACACTCCATGCCTGGCCCCTCCGTGCCCACAGGCTACTCCCTCACCGAGGCCATGACCATCCTGAGGAATAAGCTCAGAGATTATGAGGGGCAGTTCAACAGCACCCGTCTGCTGGCGCTCTGCGACTACTTCTACAACACCTTCATCCGCCACTACAGACTCTACCAGTATGTCCTGGGCCAGGACCAGGAAGTCAGCCTGACCGTCACCCACCTGGAGGTGTGTGTGCCACCCCAGCCCCTCCCTCTGGCTAAGGGCAAGGACAGGGACCTGTGGAAGCACGAAGAGCAGGTGGCCGAGCTCAGCATGGCTGAGGTGCAGAAGCGCACCAATCTGCTGCTGCTGAAGGAGGCGCTGCACCTGGAGCAGGAGTACATGCTGCAGAAGAAGTTCTCAGAAGTGCCTGGGCAGCAGAGCCGCGTCCTGAAGACACAGGTAAGGCTGTGCCGCAGGTGGATGCTGCTCACATGCCCTGAGCAAACACCTGTTCCTACCAAGAGAACGCCCAGACTGGAGTCAGACCCACAGGCAAGGCCCCAATTGTCTGCACACACAGGGGAGAGGGCAGAAAGGGACAGCAAGTCACTGACTACCTGCCATAGGCTTTGCATACACGGTTCATGAAACATCCCTATAAGGTATAATTCATGTTCCCATTTTAGTGATGAGAAAACTGAGGCTCAGAGAATTCCATCAACTTGCCCAAGGTCACCAAGCTACTATGTGGCAGAGTTTAGATTTGGGCTGAAGTCTGGCTGACTCTAAAGTTCAAGTTCTTTCCATTGCACCATTGATCAGTTACAGGTTCCACCCTGAAAGACCCCCAGGCTCTGAACCACTGCAGATTCTCATGACCCTTTGCCTGCCTGCAGCGAGGCCTGGGTGGAGGTGACGAAGGAAGGGCCATGGGTCACAGCTCAGGGTGGGTGATGTGATGAGGTGGACAAAAGGATGGGACTAGTTCCTTCAGGGAGGACCTAGAAGGGTCCGGTGTGTGGATCTAAGAAACTGGGTTGCCCTCTTGCTAGATCTCTAGTACCTCTGGAGCTCCAGTAGCCAGAGTCTCCAGTGACCAGCTCATCAATAAATGGTCAGTGTAGCTCAGTGGTTAGAACATCAGCCTGCACACGGAAGGGTTGCCAGTTCAATTCCAGTCAAGGGCACGTAACCTGGCTTGCAGGTTCAATCCCTGGCCCTGGTTGGGGAGCATGTGGGAGGCAACAAATCAATGTGTCTTTTTCATATCAATGTTTCTCTCTCTCTCTCTCTTTCCTCCTCCCCCCCTTCCATTCTCTCTAAAAACCAATGGAAAAATACCCTCAGGTGAGGATTAACAAAAAAACACACAAAAAAACATAAACAGGGAGCGGGGGTTGGTTTCTGAATTGTCAGCCAAAGAGTGAATGGCCCTGGAAAGTACATATAAAACATTGGGGGAAATCTCTAAAGAACAATTAGCACAATGGAATGAATGATACTCTTCTAAGGCTAAGTCTCCCAGGTAAATAGCACATCAGGCTGCTACATAATCTTAGTGCATTAAGAAGTCCACTTGGGACCAGCAGAACACAGGCAGCAACCTGTCTCCACCCTCTTCCAGGGACCTTGCTCTAGAATATATGGGCAAGGGCCACAGGTAGAAGGGGATACCTCTTGTCCAGTTCCTGCCCACCCCGCCCATACACACAGCTGTTTCTCCCCACTCCTTCCAGCTTCCCTGTGGGCCTGCATCACTTTGTTGCTGGTCCCCTCCTGGTGGATTGTGGCTAGGGTCCCCTTCCTGGTGGATTGTAGCTAGGGTCCCCTTCACTGTGTGCCTGAGCTGGGGACACTCAACACAGTAGAATAAACATGGTTCATTCTCTTGGAACACAATCTTTCCCAAGGATTTAGGGAAAAAACATTATTTTTGTATAAAAACAACCAAGGGGACATTCTCAGGCAAATGTGAGATTTTCCATGAAGTTTTAAGTTAAAATATGATATCTCAAAGAAGTATCTTCTAGGCAACTGGATACTCCAAGTATGTCCCCCGACACCCCAGGGGCAGGCATAAACTCTCCTCTGCTGTTTGGTTGCTCAAGCAGGGAACTGGGAGAAATAGTTACACAGTCAATGTCTCCAGGATTTCATGATGCCATGGCCCTGATTTAGATGACAGAGAAAGCCTCCTGTTTAACATGGCAGATGGTGGGTGACTGCTTGGGGGACATGCCCATTCTCTAAGAAATTTCCCATCCTTTCCAAAGAAGCTACTAGAACTTTGAGATGTGAGAATGAGATGAAGGCAAGAGGAAAAGGAAAGGAGATGATATCCAGATGGAGCTTGCGTTGACCAGAAAGCAGGGGATATGGCGCTGGCTTATGGTTCCAGAACAATATTAGTAATAAATGACACACTCAAACGGTGATCATCACCATAGGCCAAAATGGAGAAGAAAAGGAGCAATTATTGGAACCATGGGGCAGGAGGTGTAGCTGTAGGTAGAGGATCATAGTCATGGCCCATCCAGAGCTGGTTGGGAGGAAGGTGAGAGACTTCATTCTCCTCCCACACTCAGATCTCCTGCCAGGACTTCTCAGCCAGAAGCTGAGGGCCAAGGTAGCTGGTTGATGCTGCCCTCATAAGTCAGCCTCCCAAAGCACAGAGAGGAGATCTGAATAGGGAAATGGAAGGTCCTAGCACCCAGTACAAGGAGAGAATTTGATCCTGCTGAGAAACCTTATCTGCAGATGGCCTTGACCTTCTCCTGAACCCTGTTCATCAGCCATGTTCCGTTTCTTCCAGGAGTTAGAAAATCTCATCAACGAGGCCATTCAGATCCAGATCGAGTGCCTGAAAGAGCTGCTACAGTATGAGACACAGATAACTTTTGACATTTTGGACCTGAAACTTCAGAAGAAGACTTTAAATCTCAATACTCCTGTCCCTTTCCCACTCTCAATCACTGGCCAGGCAGGCCATGATGAATCTCTTAAGTTCAACAAAGCACGCAAAGAAAAGAAACCCAAAAAGATGTCTAAAGCCTGATGGAGGAAGAGCTATTGACAATTCTGGAATTATTATGTGATGTGCTCAGCACCCAATAGATCAGAGATTTCTGGTGATTAAAAGAAATGAAATAGCACTCATCATCTTATCTCTATCTTCTTTCTGGAAACCATCTTCTACCACATGAAAATCTAACCCAAATAAGAAGGCTATTCTCTGTTAAGCATAGAGCTTTGTGCCTGCTGGGCAGGCAAACATCCCCTGTTGACTAAGGTTGACTAAGCCTGAGCTTAGACAGTGGGACTGAACTACCACCAGTCGACTGAAGCAGGTAAGAGTAGGGGTGACACCAGACACCAAGAAGGTCTTCCAGGGGACACACTGGTTTTGTTGCTCTTATGGGGAGAACAAGTCCTGGGATTCTATTGCCTTTCTGAGACTGGTCTAACAGAATCGACCGCATGCAGCCTGCTCTACAGGTTTTTGTCTCCTTGCTGGAGGACCTAGAGCCTCATGCCTATGGAGATCTCAATCTTCTGAAAGAATCTACACTGTTTAGACTGAATCAGGGGAGCAAGCACTGTCTTAGAGGTCAGAGATCTGGCTTTAAACCCAACTCTGCTGCTAGTCTGCTGTGTGACTTTGCCAGTGTCCCTTCTGTCTTGGGGCCCCAGCTCTCTCTTCTGTCAAGTGGGGTGGGGTGGGGTGGGGATTCCTGGCTGGTGTTTAAGATCTATCTTCCACATCCGAGGAGGTAGATGAAGCAAGGTTTGTATTCCCATTTGTCAAAGGGTTCAAGGTTCAAAGGGGTGGAGTATTTACTCAAAGTGATTTAGCGAGTCAATGAAAGAACCAGGGCTAGAACTCAGGCATCCAGACTCTTATTTCTGGGCTCTTTGCCCTGCAGCATTGTGCCTCGTGCAGTCACATAAATCTTGTCGTTGTTGGCTATCGCAGACATGTAATTTATAGGAGAATGGGGCCATGAGATCAGGGCAGAAACGATGCTACCTCTCACTGCCTCTTCCCTGGCCCGCAACCTGCTATCACCTCTGTGGTCTGCCCCACGTTCCTTGCTCACGATGGGACAGGCCACAGTGCAGCTCTCCCTGTAGTTATCATGTCCGTCTCTCCAAGGCCACAGCTGTTTTCTAGGTCTTGCCACCAAAGATGTACTTGGCTCTCTGTGCTTCCAGGTAAAGTCAGCTTGCTTTTGGAGGCCAGGCTGGACTTAGGTAAAGAGAGGGAGCCTGGGGGAGGGCATGCCACCAGCCCTGGAGTCCTCAGAGAATTCCAGGAGACAGGAGACTCTGGCTGGTTAGGGGCCTCACCGGGAGCACTGCCCCAGACTCTCTCTCCCCATCTTACCTTGATGCCATAGTGAAGGCAACTTATATCTGGGCCATTTGATAGGTTCCCAATACCTCTTTGGACAGAAGAAGGAGGTGCCAGGTTTTTCTTAAACTTTTCATCTCTTTATTCATTCATTTATGTATTTATTCCCCACTCCACAAACATTTTTTTAACATCCATATCTACTGTGTGGCTGAAACTGCTATATCCCAGAGGGAAATGTGAAGGCTGGCATCCTATCTTGTCCAGACCTGACTAGGATCCCAAAACATCTATGCAGCCTGTGTGTGTGGTGCATGTGTTTGTGAGACACATATGCAAGCATGTATGTGAGTGAACGCATTTGGGGAAGATGGAAGGGGCAAGTGGGTATTGTTCCAGACCAGGCCATACACAGGGGGCCCCCTATGCTGGAGCAGGAGAGAATCAGGCACCCTGGCGAGCCTAGGAAAAAGCTGGGCTGAGAGCGCTGCTATAGTGTCCAGAAGGCATTGGAAGTATCAGTTGATGCTGGGCTGGGACAATTCAGTACAAAGGGATTAATAGCTCCCTCTTGCCTTGCCTTACTTCCAAGCTGAGAGGTTCAACAATCCCATCCACACCTATACCCAGCATCCCAGCCTTGCCCTGCCAGTGCCCAGAGAGATTCTCAGGACCCCCAAGGCTTTGAACCTTTTCATTTTCAGGCCATTTGTACCCTGAACTGTGGACAGTGGACTACTGACACTGTTTTCCCCGGCTGGACCTGACCCTCCCCAGGACTGCTGCCATGGGGGTCTCCAGTCACCACCCCATGGGTAGACCCCCAGCCTGGCCACGGCCACCATCCTAGCACCAGCCAAGCGGCCAACAAGGGGGTGGGTGCTGCAGAGGCTTCGAGAGGGAGAAGGTGGTCCCTGCAGCTGTGTGTCCACACAGTCAGCCTGCAGGGCTCCACTTCACCCCCAGGAGTGGCTCCACCCTTAACCTGGAAGGGTTGGGATTGGAGCCAGGGTTTCAGCCATACAGTAGGTTCAGATGTTAAATAATGTTTGGGAAGTGAAGGAGTGAAGGAAGAATGAATGAATGAATGAATGAATGAATGAATGAATGAATGAATGAATGAATGAAAATTTTAAGAAAATCAT
The DNA here is from genome assembly GCF_054644295.1 of Miniopterus natalensis. NCBI lineage: Eukaryota > Metazoa > Chordata > Mammalia > Chiroptera > Miniopteridae > Miniopterus > Miniopterus natalensis. The sequence goes on along the minus strand of NC_142084.1, from coordinate 58,544,752 downwards.
GGAACCTTCCTCTGTCCATCCATAAAGGTATTGGGAAGCCTATCAAACCTCTCAGGTATAAGACACTCCTTCTTGTGACATCACATCTGTCAAGGACAAAAGCAGAGTTGATGGAAGTAAGAACCTGTCCTGCCCTGCCCTTCCCTATGGAACCTTCCACTGGACTAGAAGGTTCTGTCCTAAAAAGATCTCCCCATTGCGCAAGAGAGACCAACATTTCCATGCCCAGTTGACTTCCATAGTCATTTGGTATCATTTGCCCAAGAACAAGCAGAGGAACCTGGGGGCTTGATGTCGGGGGACACCAAGGCCCTTCCAAATCAGAAGTACACTAAGTGGCCTTTGGAAAAGTTTACTTCCAAGCAAGGGTCCCTGAGCAGGCGTAAGAAGCCGCCCTCCTTCAGCTCCTATCCAACTATGTAAATGTCCTGGCTACAAAACTTGTTAAATGTCTGTTTCATATGTAGCTATGTTGCACTTATGAAGGACATGGGGATAGGGAGATCACAAGGGACCAGAAAGAAGGAAAGAAGCCACAGTGACTAGTAGATTCAAGGCTTTCTCAGAAACAGGAGTGGCAGCCTCAAGCCCTATACACCACAGGACCTAAAACTGAGCTTTCTACATCAAGGTAAGAACAGAGAATGGGTGGTCCATTGGGACAGCCCCTCCCACTCCCCCACCTGAGGAAGCAGCACTGAGCAGCCTTCTGCAGCAACTTCTGCAGGACCCCAGGTCTACTGTGGGAGGGCAGAGTTCCCACCTGCGCCCCACTCTTAAGCAAGGCCTGGATGCTGACACCAGGTGTGGAAACCCCAAACTGAAAAAATTGCTCTAAAATCAGACTGAGATTGGAGCATCCCTTAAAGACTGAGGATAAAGTACCCCGCAGATGAGGTGACCATTCCTCCTGGTTGACTCCTGTCATCCCTGTGCCCTGCCTGGTTCATCATTGCTTAAGGGAATCCAGTTAAGAATTGATTTAAAAGAACCTGGATAGGACTAGTAGCCCTCCACTTGTACTTCCAGCTTCCGCCAAGATTGCATCTCTTGGTATGTGAGTCACATGCACAGTGAGCGAGTTTTTACCTCAACTCAAGGCTGAATTCAGAAGATAAGGGCTGACCAGCCTCTCCTTCCCCACCCTTTCCTGACTCGGTGTTACCATCTCAGGGACAGTGCAGCTCTCCCTGAGATGGTGGAACTCATGCAGACATAGGAACTAATGAGTTAGTTTCCCCTCTAGGGTAGTGCTAAGAGACAAACTCGGTGTTGCTGCTCCTACCAGTTGTGCCAGAGTCTGCAAATGCGTGAAGCCACCAGGCTGCCAGGCTCCGGGGCAGCAGGGGAAGGTGGGAGTGACAGGTGAGCGGTGTATGCATCCTGTGCAGGAGCTAGAGGCCGGAGCCGCCTTGCTGCAGGGACTTTGCCATATACTGTACGGTGTGAGTCTAAAACGGTTTATCTTGGTGTTTGCTGTGGCATTTTCATTTTTCAATAACTCTCAGTAGCAATGAGTTTGACAAAAAAAGGAAAGTACGTAAGTAATAAAAATGTGAGTTATCTTGACTTTCTCTTTTTCAAGAAAATTAATGATGAAACTGTAATATGCACAAAATGGTTACCTGCATTTACCATCCCATCCCCCCTGAAAGCCATAGTGATGTGAATGATTATATAAAAAGCAAGACACAAATCTGCTCAAGAAGCATCAGTGTCTAACTCAAAGGTCATCAGTAACTTTAAGAAGACTATCTAAAATCCTGGCCAAACATTATCCTGGGTGTTTCTGTGAGGATGTTTTGGATGAGATTAATATTTGAATCGGTAGACTAACTAGAGTAGATTGCCCTCTCTAACATGGTGGGCCTTATTCAATCAGTTGAAGGCCTGAATAAAATAAAACACTGACCTCTGTTGAGTAAGAGAAATTCCTCCTTCCCGACAGCCTTTGAAATGGGACATCAGCCCTTCTTCTTTCTACAGCAGCCTGCCAGCATTTAGACTTGAGCTGAAACATCAGCTCTAAAGATTTTGGAATTGCCTCTCTCTCTCTCTCTCTATATATATATATCTATATACATATCTATATATAATATAGATATTTTTATATATAATATAGATATCTATAGGGGAATATATATAATCTCTATATATAATCATATAATTTCTATACATAATCATACATACGTATGATCATATAATTATATTTACTTTATATCCTATTGGTTGTGTTTTTCTGGAGAACTCTCTCCAGTCCACTTGTCAAATCTAAGTTTTCTTGTACACATGCTAAGAGTGAAGAGATAGCTGTTCATCTGATAGCATCACCAAGAGAAGGTCACACGGTTAAATGATGTCAGTTTCATATTAGTGTAATCAGATGCATCGATACAGAGAAGATCAGTCAATTCCAATAACAGTTCACTTTTTTCATCTAATTCAGGCAATCAATGTAAAGCATTTGGAAACTCATTCTGTTCTACTGTGAATATTACTGGAAACTCCCTTTTTATAAGTTCAACATGAAAGATAAAAGTTTTTGTTTTTGAGGGTATAATATTATCACCTCAGATATATAAATGTTTGTAAAAGCAATGTTCTCACTAAATTAAAAAACAACTATGGAGCAGAAATGTACCCAGAATTGGTTGTTGGGCATACATAAGTAGGCAGGCCTGCGCCAAGAGGGGCAGGATGTAGAAATGAGGAGGGAGGAGGGATGGGGGAAGGTGGTGGGCAACTCAGAATAGCAGAGTCGGGCTCCTCCCACGAAGACACTGTGCTTTCATCCATCTCACAAATGTTACTTGACCAGTGATTTGCACCAGACACTTTTAGGCACTACGGGCTCAGAAATAAACAAGATAAACAAGGCCTCCATCTTTAAGGAGCTCACATTCTAATGCGGACATGGACAAGATATTTAAAAAGATACTCAGTGATTGCGATGCATGATATGAAGGCCATAAGCAGGTGTATAACTCAAGTAACTTTGGGGTGTCAGAAACCTCACCACTGAGGCTACTCAAGAGGCTCTTATTAAGTGCCCGTTACGTAACAGACACTGGGACAGGCTGCATATATGAAGATATGAAAAAGACACAGGGCTAACAATAGAAATATTGATGTAACCTGGTACCAAAAGGCTTACAAAGTGGGTATTTACAGTTTTGACTCCCCAGCTCTCCTTCCTTGAAGAACTGTTCTCTAGCCCCTGCCACAATCAGCTGGCTCTGATGGGGGCTCCCAGCCACAGTGCCTCCCTCCCTGGCCTGCCTTCCCCAAGTGGACCAGTCATAGTGCTCCATGGCCCTTGGCCACAGGGATTGGGCCAGGCCTGGGCACGTGACCCAAGCTCGACCAGTCAAAATACTCTATCTTCACCCCACTACCACACCCCCAGCCAGGATGATTGATTCTGTTTTTCTACCTACTGCTGGCAGGGTTCTCTGGCTCTTGGTTGTGAGGGTCTAAGGATTCTAGCAGGCCAGAGCAGCCAGTAGCTGTTTCCAGCTGGAGAGAAGAAAACCAACGTACAATGCGAAGCAGAAGAGAAAAAGGAGAGACTGAGAGATTGCTCCTTAATCCAAGCGCCCTGGATGCAGCTCCGCCCTGGCAGTGGTGCACACACCCATTACCTGACTGAGGTCAGCAAGATAGTCAGGGCAGCGAATGCTTCCTTCATGACAGATGAGGAAACTGAGGTCTGGACAGGTGAAATGATTGCTCAAGATCATTTGACTAATAGGGAGTGAAGCCATGACAGAAGCAACCAGAACATCTAGACTCGTTGAGAGTTCTTGTCTCATCCACGGCCTCAAAGAGCATGGCCCCTGTAGCCATGACGACCACTCTGCCTACATGTGCAATGGCTCTCAGGTATAAGCCATCCTTTTTGTTCTGGACTCTGAGCAGGACCGCAGCATCTACTCTTAGATGGAGAACTACTCAGGGCCCAGGGGATGGAACCTCTTCTCTTCGAACTTGCATACACAAAGTCAAGTGGAGGATTTGAGTAACACTAAACAGAATTTAACAGTCAGCACTGGTCCCTCTTCAGAAAACGTCTATCCCATCATATACCACTGGTTCAATAGGGTCTCTACCATAAAATTCATTGTCCAAAATCCTGCCAACCATCAGCATTTTATTGCTATAGCTCCTCGCAGTGGAGCTATAGTAATACCTGTAAAACGTCCTCCCAAGAACCCAAAGGGCTTTCTGACACTGTCAAGTCTTTCATACGCACACCAAAGGTTATGAAAACAGAGAACATTGCCAGTGCCCACATTTTTGAAGTGAGGAGCAAGGTAACACTTGTATCCTTCTTGCTCCAACATTCTAAGACAGTGGCAACGCGGCTGCCAGCCAAGGTTCCCAGGCAGCTGGGTTAGAGTGAGAACAGGGAGAAACTTTCCTGAACCTGTTACAATAAGACTGTTATCCAGGCCCTATGGACTCAGTTTCTCAGGAGGTTGACCTTCACAGCACAGCTGAGGAAACCGAGTCCCGAGGGAGGAAAGGGATTCGCCCACAGTCACTGCCCCGGCATTGGCAGGGCGGCCACAAGCCCAGGACTGGAGTTCCCAGCGCGGACCTTCCCAGGGAGCTGCGGCGGCGCTGGCCCAGGAAAGCGGGGAGGGCTCCCCTCTCCATGTAGGACCCTGCCTTCCGCATCCCTTTCAAGTTTTATGCCCCAGAAATGCCACACTCCAACCTGATGTAAGCAGCTACTGAAGACTCTTCAAAAACTAAGCACGGAGGGAGCCCGTGGAAGGGCTGAGGCTGTCAGCACAGGCAAGGAGCTCAGACCGGACCCGCAAGGCCCCCGCGTGCGGCTTTGCCTGCTCCGTGTCCGTGCCCACCGTGGCCACACAGCCCAGCCCGGCACACTCACTACTGTGCACTGCTCCCCCACGTCAGGAATGTTGGTGGAATCCTTGGGTACAGAGGGGAATGCAAAAATAGCACAACAAGTTTATCTCTAACTTACTACTCAGTACTTACCTAGTTTCGGGCACTTTATTTCATTATCCCCATTTCACAGATGAGGAAACTGGATTTAACAGATGAGATCGGAAGGAGCTGGAGACTTACCTACTTTGTTCCCAAGCTAATAAGTAACCTGCTGGGATTCAAACCCAGGCACACCTGACCTTGTTCTAACCATTCACCCTCTTCCCTAAATCTGTCACCACACTAATGTGATCCCTCCCTTCTAGGAGGTCCGATCTGGACAGGAGGCTAAAAACCTCACCTTCAATCCGTAGGTATGTAACCAAGGGCGGCAGGCCCATAGGCACACAGGGGTGGGGTGGTCACAGGAGAAGTAGATTCATGTCCAGGAGAGCCCTTAGGACCCCAGGAGAGCACAGGCCTTGGGGATAGGAGAGGGGTAGGGCAGGGCACCAGAGTGAGCAGAGGGCCCACCCTAGCAAAGGCCCCGTTGCTGAGGTGAGTGGATGGGGAGGGTTGGTGGCAATGACCGAGGAAAGGGTGGCTGGTGGGATTCCGGGCCTTTGGCTGTCTGTGTAGGAGGGGTGGGAGCTCCTGAACTCCCAGTTCATAAAGGAGCACAGGAGGCCTGTCTTCAAGCTGTCTTGGCCCAGCAAGCCCTGCTGTGTTTTAAACTGCATATTCACGGAGACCTCTGCCCCCTCCACAAACCCTGTCTTGCTGCAGACAAAGGCTGGGAGAAGAATCTGGAAGAGGGCCTAAATATGAGGTGGAGACTTTTGAGCGACGTTCCCAGGGTAGGGAGCCACTGTGACTCCCAGATGGGCAGTGGCAGGGTGAAGCAAAAAGGAAAGTGCTTCGTTATGGAGGGCTTGCTTTGAATCATTTGAGGACAGCATGGAATTTCAATCCACCCTGGGAGGGAGTCTCAGTATCCCCATACTTCCAGCTGAAGAAACTGAGGCTCAAGGAAATGAAGTGACTCACCCTGGGTCTCACAGCTAGCAAGTGGAGGAGCTGAATGTGAGGGCCTAAATGTGAGGTGCAGGAGGAGCCCAAGTCTCTGCCGTCCGTGCTCACTTTCTCCCCCTGCAGCGAGCTGGAAAGTGTTCAACCTGGAAAGGTACAGGCAACAGGAAGACCACGTCCTGCACAGTCACAGTCTGGCTGGACAGAGGTGACGCACACAGGAAATACCACCCAAAATCCCCCTGTGTAGTTTCTAGCAGAGGGAGGCATCTCCAGGCCCAGGGACACCCCAGGGCCTTTGCCCCTCCTTCCCAGGAAGAGAGGTTTCCGCCCTGAGCAAGACAGCGCATGTCAGAGGCCCAGGCCTGGCAGCCCTCAATCTGGGGCCCATTCCCAGCACACTCAGTGCAGCTGGGCCAAGCTGCTGACTCACCGAGCAACCTTCAGACAAGTTACTTCCCTCCTGGGCACCCATCGTCGTGGCATTAAAAATGGGCATCCCCGTGTCCTTCACCGCCTACAACCTTCCCAGGGGGGCCCTTCTCATCAGAGCTGCAGGCAGCTGGTCTGGTGGGGAGGGAGGTCAGGGGATATTGGAGAGCGGGAAATGTGTCATCTGAAAACTGGTATTCAATGGGAAAACAGAACCTACATCTAGAAAATGAAAACAGTGCCTACCTATTTTTGCAACACAATTGAAAAGAAAGCCCTCACCTCTCCCCTGCACAGTTCTTGAGTGACGGGAACATGCGCAGGAGGGAGTCCTGGGGCGGCTGTACTCCAGGAAAGCGGGGGCAGCTGAAGGCTGAGAGCCTGAAAGGTGGGGAGTGCATACCCGGCTCATCAGACATGAAAAGCAGGTGAACTCCCTAGCAGAAGGTCCTCGTTTAGGGCAGCTCGGGCTTCTTCGGCACCTGCAGGGCATTCCTGGGGCCTAATAACCCGGATAATAGAAAGGGACTTCTAACAGCCACAGCAGTGCTCACGGCCCACTAAGAGGCATCGATGCAAAAGAGTCAGCCGGGTTTCATGTTTTTAAAAAGCGAGTTTATGAAACAACGTCATCTCAATATTCTAAAAGTAAAGCTCAAAAATATTTGTGTGAGCACACATATATGCATTAAAAAAAGCACACCAAAAACCTAGCCCTGGCTGGTTTGGCTCAGTGGTTAGAACGTCGGCCTGCAGACTGAAGGGTCATGGGTTCGATACCTGGTCAAGGGCATATACCTGGGTTGCAGGTTTGATGCCTGGCCCAATTGATGTCTATCTCTCTCCCTCCCTTCCTCCCTCCTTCCCTCCTTCCCACTCTCTAAAAAAAAAAAAGCCTAGAAAGAATACAATAAAATATTAACAGGACATATCCTTTCCAGGTTAGATTATAGTCTCTCTCTCTCCTTGTGTCTATATTTCCAAGTTTTCTGTATGTTCCTACATAACATATTTAATAAAGGAAATAATTAAATGTTTTCTAGTTAGGCATGGAAAAGGCAACTTACCAAAGGGCTAAATTTATTTTCAAAGGTAATTTAGCATTTTTATTACTATAGAATTAGCAGCCAGCTCCTTTCTGTGATAAACGCCAATGCTGTTAGTGTCAGCCCTTGTGTCTGTCCCAATGGGGTCAGCCAGAAAGCAAGATATCCCAGGTCTTCAATAGCAGGTCTCACAAAGTCACAATGTACATGTCTATAGGTGTATGTGTAATGTATGTATGTGTACCTACATATAATCTCCACAGGCAGCACAAATTTTCTTCCTAATCTGCTCTGGTGTTGATTATTGCAAAGAGTTTTCATTCCTGCCTGACCGATGACCAAGGGTGGGCTATGGACACAGGCTAGGAGGTGGCTGAGAGCCAATGAGAATCAAATTTTTGCAGGGATCATCAAAAGGCCACTGCATTAGGACTTTATACCTCACCATTGATCATCCCCTGAGCCATTCCCATTGCCTCTACTCAGTACCATAATCTGAAAGCTCTTGATGTAAACCAGTACCAATTTACAGAGAGAAAAGCTGAGTCATAAAGAAATAAAGAGATGGGTCTAAGATCAAACTCTGAGCACAGGGTGGACCAGTACATGTTCGAGCTGAGTAGCTGTTCCATTGTAGAACAGATATTGGCTGGACACCTACTATGTGCCTGGCATGGAGTAGGTCCCATAGAATCAAAGATAAATGAGATGCCTTTGCCAGATAAATACATTCCCAGACTAGTGGGAGGATAGAGGCTTAAAAACAGAGCTATTGCATCAGCACCCATAGGTGCTATATGAGACAGTTGTGGGAATATGCAGAAAATGGGGCCACAAACTCACTTAGGGTGGGGACTAGGGCAGGGTAGGTTGGGTGGGTGGAAGGTGCAAGGAAGAGGCTTTCTGAGAGGGGAAATACTTGAGCTGGGTCCTGAGACATAAGTAGGATCCACAGAGTAAAGATTTAGGGACAAAGAGCATTCCAGCCCGAGGGAACAGCCGATGCAAAGACACTGAGGTATGAAGAAACAGCTCCTATTTGGAAATGTGCTATGCCCAGAACACAGGATGGGGAATGAGCCAGGGGAGAGGAGTCCAGCCAGGGGAGTTGGGACTTGAATGTCCCCTCAGAGAAGTTTGAGCTTCACCTTGTTGGCAGTACTGGGTAGACAAAAACTTAAGCAAAAGGGTGACATCTTCAGACCTCTGGAACCTCTAGCTGGATTGGAGGGGAGGAGGAGCAGGATGACAGCCACTGAGTGGCTGTGCTGAGGGCCTGGGGTGGACAGGGGTTGGGAGGACCTCTATGAAGTCTAAGAGTCTCCGTAGAGGCCCCGGCCTCCCTCAGGAGGCCAGGGACAACCTTTGCACCACATCCTGCCCAGCAGGGAGGGTGCTCCTGGGTGTCAAGTTCACGTGAGGACCTGCCAGGCTGGGCTCAGACAACAGAGGTCTCTTGCCCCATCCTGTCCAACCCAACACCCCATGTAGAGAGGTAGAGAGATTAGGCGATGTGGGTAAGATGGGGCAGAGTTCCAAGGAGGTGGGGCCAGGGCCTGGGTGACGCATGGGAATGGGTCCAGGCCAGGTGTCTGGGGGCCTCAGGTCATGGCCTGGTGACAGAAGCTGGGAGGCAGCCCAGAGCAGCTGAGGCAGGAGTGGGTGATGCAGTGGGAGGTGTTCAGGGCCTGGATTCAGGAGCCGAAGCTCTAACTCTGCTCAGGGGGACACTCCGCCACTTCCCAATGACACCCCACCAGTGCCACCTCCCTAGAGACCACTCCCTTGTTGAGGCCAAGAGCAGAGAGGAGGGGACTTTCTCCATTTCCTTGCTTCCTTTCTATAGTCTCAGAAAACGAGTGTATTCTAGCCTCTGGACACTGTCGATTCTGGCCTCCTAATTCACAGAGGCCCAGAGAAGGAAAGTGACTTGCCCAAGGTTACACAGTGGCAAGTGGATGGACCAGACCTGTGGAGTATAAGATGAAAAGGCCTAGACCCCAATCTTCCTTCCTGTCCCACCTCTCCCAAATGCAGGTCTGCCATAACCCGGAGACCCCAGCTTAGGGAGGGCTGCACAGCGGAGGCGGCTCGGGCGGCCCTGTGCCATTCGCAGGGCTGCGGGCAGTCTAGCCCAGGGAATTCCCTATCTTCCTCAGCGGCCCACTAGCTGTTCAGGCTCAGCCGTGGTGTGTGGATGCTCCCCCAAGAGCAGGCTGACAGACAGCTCCGCCTCTGGGCAGGAACAAGGGAGGGGAGGCTTGTCCCATCGACGGGCAGGGTCCCTGTCTCTGCTTACCAGCCAGGTGACCTTACTAGGCCTCCTTGCCCCACCTGAGCATCAGGCTCCCTACCTGGGAAAGGTCATAATTGTACCTCTGTCCGGAAAGCACTTTGCGAACGGCAGTTAACCCCCACCCGTGAAGGGCAGAGGCGCTCAGGTGCCTGTCGACACCCCTGCGAACGTTCTCCCCGAGGCAAGCACGCGCTCCTCCTCTGTACTGGGCGTTAAATATTCCCTTTGTGCCCTTTTATTACCAAGAGCTGGCTCCCTGATGAGGGTGAGGGTGTGCCTTTCCCAGACACTGGGGAGGCAGGTCTAGGCTGTGGGGAAGGAGGTGACAGCCACAGTCTGGGGGCGGAATGCCCGGGGCGGTGGGCCTGGGGGGAGCCATACTGGTGCGGAAGGGGCTCGCCTGGGTGCCGGTGGCTCACAGTTCGGGTGGGGATCCTGTCTGCGAATATGTCTCTGAGCAACCCCCCTACCCTCTCTGGGTCTACGTCTTTATTTCGGGGATGGCCACTCTCCCCGGTGCTCCTAAAAGTGTTCAAGTCCAGCACCCTAGTTTTCAAGCCTGAATGCTGGGAGGGAAGGAGGCCCTAGCTCCCATTACTGTCACCCTCCCAGTTACAGATGGGAGAGAAGCTCAGGGGGGTGGGGATCTCACCCCTGATACACAGTTCATCAGGGTGGGAGCTGGGTGTGGGGGCAGGGGAGCAGCCCCTGCCCTTCCCTCCATGACAGCATGGCATCTTGCCTTCCAAGCCCGGCCCACTCTGTACTTCGTGCTCTGGGACAAGTGGCCAGGTGGGAGGCGCTGGGACATAAACTTACCGTGAATAAAGTGACCAGTTTTCTAGGCCCAAACTGTAGGCATGAGATCTGACAAACACATAAAAGGCTTGCAGTCGCTGCCCTCCTTGGAAATGGTTGACTTTGGAGCCAGAGGGCTTCCGCACTCAGGGAGCTTGGATGGTGGGGCCCCCAGACAGGCTCCATTCCTGGGCCTGGAGCCTGAGTGCCCTGAAGGTGGGGACCTCTAGGTGGCTGGGCCCCAGCCCCGTTTCCTGTGGCCACTGCGGGGACAGGGGCGGGGGAGGAAGGCTGGGCTTGGGCGAGCTAATCTGGAGAAGTGATTTTCCTCCTCAGCGGCCCTCCCTGGGCAGGGCTGGGGCTGGAAGGTGGGCCGGCCAGGGCTCCCAGGGAGGGGCCGGCTTATCAGGCAGGAAACACTGGGCTCCGGCACATCCTCCTCCTGGTCACAGCAGCTCCCAGGGGCAGGAAAACACTCAGCAGCCCTGCTCGCCCGCCCTCTCCAGGCCTCCTGCGTGCCCCTGCCCTCCTCCTGGTCCTCCAGGGACTGGGAGGCAGAGCGTCCAGTGCTGTGGTTCCCTGCCCTGCCCTCAGCGCTCTGCCCCGCGCTCGGCTTCCCAGCCCCTCTGCCGCCCCTGGACAGCTGGGCCTTTCTCTGCAGCCTGGTCACAGGGTGGGACAGGCAGGGGTGGCAGAAACACAACAAAGGGACACTGGCTCCCAGAGATGTCCAGGTGGGCATCTCGGGCCTCTCTGTGCCAGCCCCTGGCCCTCAGAAACCACCACTTGGTCCCTGACCTGCCTGGGAACCCTAGAGCATGCGCTTGCCTCCCATGGGAGTACAGTGCCTCTCTCCATCCTCTGGGTGGCCCATTCCCAGCCTCACCTTCCTGGGCCAGCTCCCACCAAGACGATCTGGGCTTCAAGAAGCACAAAAAGAAACCTCATGGGAGGTCTCCTGAAGGCATCCTAACGCACAGGGCTCCTACATCCCCTCCCACCTACATTTCCACCGCCCCTTCTCCCCATCACCCCACATCCCTGTTTCTGTGCCCCTAGCTCCTGCCAGCTGCTGAGACCTGTGACCCAGCAGAGAAAGCAGTGGGGGACCCCCTCCCACAGCTCTGTCCTGCCTGCCCCCCTTGGCCACTGCTGCTAAGGAGCACTGACCACCTGTCCTGAGGGGTCTCGTTGGCCCCACACACCCCCATTCCCCATAGCGTACACCACCCCCAGCCCTCCACCAGCCTCTGCTCTCAGCTACTGGCTCTCAGGAGAGCCTGACCTCTCTAGGCCCCCATTTCCTTTTTCATCAACTCTGGGGGGGTGACAGTGTGATAACAACAATTTTTTCCAGCTCTGACAGCCAGTGATTTTTTTCCAAGGTCTGCTGCTGGGACAAGAATCTCCTAATTCCAAGACCCATGTTCTTTCCAGCACAAATGGAACCGCTGTTTATTCGAGGACACCACCTCTAAGAGCTGATGGTCTTCATCAGAGCAAGTCACTCTCTTACCCTTGCTCCTGCAGAGTTTAAGATTACACGCCTCCTCTGGCCTGTGCAACATCCTGAAGTGTGGACTTGTCGGAGTGAAACAGAGGAGTAACGAAGTTTTCCTGGATTCTCTGACTCGGTAAGAACAGACCAGAGTGAAGAGACACAGGCAGGAGCAACTGGTGTCTTTAGCCACCTGCCCTCTTCACAGGACCTCTCACCCCTGGAAGTTGCAGCCTCACCTCTCAGGTTTCAGCATCAAACACAAACAGGAGAGCCAGCTCCTGATGCCCCTGGAGGCTGCAGGGCCATTCTATCAGTCACAGCCTGTGCCTTTTCCAGAATCCAGTGAAATTCTCCTCCTGTGTTAAGGTCCCCTCTCCCTTATCCCAGATCAGTGCTACCCCACTGCCCCTCGGATGGATGGAAGATGAGTGACTCTTTGAGCCGGTGATGTGAACGTCTGGGAGGTGACCACACCCTACACCTACATGCAGAACATGCCAAGGGTGCCCAGAGAGTCTGCTTCCCACTCCCCGGTGAAGCTGCCTGCCTTGCCCTCTCACAGTGTAGACAGGAGACCTTCCTCCCCCTGCCCCCCTATATCCATACAACATTCAGCCTCTGATTAAGGGGAATGCAGACCTGAGAGAGGTGTGGAGGGAACCACAACCCCTACTCATCCTCAAACATGGTCCCATAACAAAATGGAAAGGAACATAACCACCAGCCATCAGGGTAAGATGGGGACGAGGTGTGTACATCTCCACAGATGACATCAAGCAGATAGGGACAAAGAATAAAGCAGGAGGGACTTTGGGGAGGTAGAGGAAAGAACTTTTGATGGTGGAACTTGTTAGATTAGCTTACAGAGAGAAAAATCCCTTTTTCTAGAGGACTCTAAAGTCAAATAGAAACCCACTGTGCAGAATGGCTGAGGCAGTCCCCAGAAGAGGTGAGAGAATGGACTAAATGGCCCAAATGGTCTCTTTCCATCCCAGCTCAGCGCCCAAAGAAGAGAGCTGAGTTCCTCTGCTACCCTCTAGCCGTTGTAGGGGTCCTGTCTCCTCATTTCTCCCACACAATCAATCCCAGTATGACAATTGCTGAACACATAGCTCCAGATTTTTCTAACTAGTACCAGCCTCCAAGCCTAAGAGAAATCTACATTGTCTAAAGAAGCCTAAAATAGACATTAGTTACCTTATGCATGCACATAAAGCTCCACAATTTTTCAAGTACCTACAAATTCACTAAGCACCCACTTAGGAGAAAACAGGTGCAGGGATTTACCTAAGTGCCAATCAAAATCCAATGATGGGGTAAGGGCAGACCCTGCCCCCAGGTCCTGGCTCTTTCCAGATGCTGTCCTGCTGTGTCTAGAGCTCCGAGCCCTGTGAATGCAGCCAGCAGCCCCGATGGAGTGCTCCAGGGTCACTGGGGAAGCAAACATCTTGCCTTGTAACTGATAGAACGGTCCTGTCCCCCATAGAGTAAGTTGACGCTCAGGAAAGGGCGTGCCATCCACCATGGCGTTTAGGGAAAGGAACGTTCTCCATTTGCCAGTGGGAGCCAGCAGCAAGTCTATAACAGGTCTTCAGGAAGACAACGCCGCACGAGTAAAGCCACTGTAGCTTGGTCAGAGGTACATCAGTTATAAATACTCTTCAGGGGGTTTAATTCTTCCTGTTAAGAAAGATTCAGTTCATTCTGGGTATTGAATGGAGTCATTTTGTGCCTCAACTATCAATTGAGACCCTTTGGAAATGTGTTCATGTGCTTAGACCCAGTGCTACCCTGCTGGGAATCCAGCTAAGGACATAAACAAGTAGACGTTCACGGCAGTGTTACTTATAATGAAAAGAATTAAAATGGGACATTCAGTTATCTAATGGCAAGTGAATTAAGCTACATTAATGCACCAAAGTGTAGTGCCATTATCAAAAATGACAACTGTGAAGACAAATACCAATGTGGCAAAACTTCTACAATAGGATGTTGAAAGAATAAAGTCAAATGCCAACGGATCTAGATCAGCACTGTGAGCACATCAGGTCCAATTCTGAACACATACAAGACTAGGGAGCTTGGTGTGTAAAAATAAGTATGTTAAAAATAGTTATGTCAATGGAGTAGGTAATTTTTTTCCCCCAAATTCTTTCATATTGATTTTTCAACTGAAAAGGAAACACCTTTTGCAGAAATATATAGCTTAAGGACATAGGAAAATGTTTATCTAATATTAATGAATAAAATGTCAATTATAAAAGATATATGTATATGTATATGTATATGTATATGTATATGTATATGTATATGTATATGTATATGTATATGTAGAACTAGAAAAAAGACAAAAAAAAGAGACTGGACTGATGCAAAAAAATGACCAGAAGTGTCTCTAAGTTGTGGGCAATAGATGACTTAGTTTTTCTCTGCGATGTTATTTTTTCTCAACTTTCAACAAAGACTGTGTCTCTTCTGAGAATTAAAATATCAATAGATGGTAAAGGATAGATAGATAGGTAGATAGATGATAGATAGATAGATAGATAGATAGATAGATAGATAGATAGATAGATAGATAGATGATAGATAGATGATAAATGATAGATAGATGATGATAGATAGATGATGGATGGATAGATAGATGATAGATAGATAGATAGATAGATAGATAGATAGATAGATAGATAGATAGATAGATAGATAGATAGATAGATAGATAATAGAGTGGATGGGATGGATGGATGGATGGATGGATGGATGGATGGATGGATGGATGGATGGATGGATGGATGGAATAGATGAAAAACAGATGGGTGGGTGAGATGGATGAATGACTAGATGGGTAGATGATAGATAATGACAGAGAGAGAGATGATAGATACATAGATACATAGGTAAATACATATAGAGCTATCTTTTTTCCTTCCTTCCTTCCTTCCTTCCTTCCTTCCTTCCTTCCTTCCTTCCTTCCTTCCTTCCTTCCACCCATCCAAATCCCTTTCAATGGGATGAAATCAAGAGCACAACCTTCTCAAAAGAAAAAGTCGGCAGTTACAAATGTTACAGATCATCTGTCCTCGGCTCTATTCTGCTGCCCCAAGATAGGGTGGAAGAGAAGATTCCTGTCGGGTGCCCACCTCCTGACCTGGCTGCTCCTGGCTGCGCTCTAGCAGGTGAGGGTGAACAGCCGTGCCTGCTTCGCATCCAGCCTCAGAGCCTGAGAACTACACACACAAAGGCTGTGGGGTCTTGGTTTCCAAAGAGATGGGCCAGAAAATTAGGAACCCAAAGGTTTTAGGTTTTTCTCACTAAGATTAAACAGAATACCAACAGGGCATCTCAGATGTTTACTTTATTCATTTGTCCATTTACTTATTTGTTGAGCAGATACTATGTGATGGGTAAATGATTCTGACATCAGGCGGTAAGTGCCAAAATCCAAATCTGCTTAAGCCCTCCCAGCCCCCCTTCCCAGCAGGGTTGGGGACATCTGAGCTTGACAAGGACAGTGAGTAGGATGCCATTAGATAGATAATGGGAGTGAGGGTCTCCCCGGTCAGGGAAAAAGCGTGGGAAAAACAAGAAAGTATGGAAACAATGGGCTTTCTGTGCAGTAGGTACACCATGTGGAGGGGGCTGACGGGGACCATGAGGGGCTTCTGGAAAGAAGAGCATCTGCGATAGGGGCAGTCACGAGCAACTAAGCCAGGTGTTAGGGGTCCTGAAGCTTGTACAATTGGGGGGAGGGGGCTTTTAAAGGGAAGGATACAAAAAAAATCTTGCTTTTTGTGAATTTTATAAAAACAAATGGCTATGTGACTGCATTACCAGGGTCCTTCCCAGGAACCTGCAGAAGTGAGGGCGCGGGAGGCATGACCCCTGCTGGCTTCACACGACCCCGCCTCTGCGCTCATCCTGTGTGCCAAGCGTGACGAGCAGGCGCTGAGGATCTCAAGGAAAAGAGTTTGAAATGATAAAATCTACATTTAAGAAAAATAACTTATAAGTCTTCATACTCATCAACTCTTATCAGGCAAAGCAAAAAGTGCTCTTGTCACTAGGGCACCACTGTGTCACTCAGAGCTGAGCAAAAGTGAAAGAGAAAAAAAGTGAAAGAGCAGCCCTGTCGCCTGCCTGTTTCCTGTATTCCCAGGGGCAGGGACAACGCCCCCACTCCCACAGTGTGTCCTGGAATGAAATCCGCGCCCTTTGGCACTGTTGAGGGCCGATGTCTTGGGCAGATGCTGTTGGACAAGCCCTCCAGCCAGATGATGACCCTGCAACCCCACTGTCAGCTGTGCTGGGCCTGGGCGTCAGCGAGTTCAGATTTTGTCTATTTCTGGCCCTGTAATTTCCTCTTTGTTCGTTCTTTCTTTCCCTGGGCTGTGATAGGTATGCATTGGACGGCATGTACAATAATTCCACGTCATGGTGGAGCACAAAGCCCCTGGCTGTGGGACTGTTAGGCGGATGTTGCCAACACTATGTGATAAGCAAGAGCTGAAACCCCAGCCACCACTGGCCCAGTGCGGGGAAGCCACACGGGATCACCTCCCACCCTGGGCCTCAGTGTCCCTGGCTACGCAATGGGGTGGATGGATGACAGGGCCCACCTTGGGCTGTAGATAAGAAATAGTCCATAAAACTCGCTGTAAAACTCTCTACACCTATAAAGTGTTATTAAAGTAATGACTATAGATTATGATAAAAATAGAAGGAGGAGCATCTTGGGCCCTCCCAAGACCCACTCCTTGGCCCAGAGGGCCCAGGAGAACACAAGGCTACCCTTGACTCGAACAAGTTACAACTGCTTCACAGCGGAGAGGAGCCAGACATGGGTGACCTGCACGAACTGAGTAATCATCAGTTTTTTCCCAGGCACTTTCTGGCTGGCATTTAATCCTAAACCTCACAAGATGTTACATCCTTTAATTGCTGATCCGTGTGCTCCCTTGCCTTCTCACAGCATTCCATCCAATTTCGAGAGCCCGCATGTCTTGTTATTGCCACATCCGTAAATGCATAGTAAAGAGGGCAATAGTCTATTTTTCTAGACTTTCAAAAAGAAGGGAAAAAAGTAGTAGCTTTAAGTAAGCAACTGAGATAACACATGGTTCGAATTTATAATTGTAAAGATAACCTGGGGAGAAAATCTGTTCTGCAGGTAGGCTATAAATTGGTCTTTTCTTCCATTAATAACAACAATTCTGTTTTCAGTGTGTAATATTAGCCTTTATCTCTTCACCATAATTCAAAAATAAAATAAGCCATCCTTACAAATAGCAACTTTTTAAAATAAAAATTAAAAGTAGGCGTGGAAAACATTTTGACCAATACTGTAAGTAGCACTGGGCATAATATCTCTGCCTCATTTGAAAAAGTTTCCTTTTTTGCACAACTAGGTTTCAAATGATAGAATGGTCATGGTAAAAAAAAGTTTATTTAAATTAAATATTTTAGACAAATTAATATCTACAACCGTTCCAAAGCATGTGTAGTTTTTAGCAAAAAAAAAAAAAGGAACAGTTTAGCCTAATGTCTGTGACCATGTTTTACAAGATTATTGATACACATTCTGGACTGCACCAGTCAATCATATTGTCAATGGTTTACTATTTATTACCAAACATTGTATACAGTAGTAGCATAAAGATTAATCATATCTTATAAGTGATTTTACAATCGGACTCCTTGGAAGGAAAAAAAAAAAAGGATCTTTCAACAATACAAAATATAAGGTGAAAATAATAGGAGAATATATAAAACACTTACATATTTCATACAGGCAATAATATGCAGACATCGAAAGACAAACAACTACCTTTTCGCTCCATTAGGTATGTTCCTTCAAAGGAGATCTGAGAGGATAGAAATGTTCTGGGGGTAAGGTCAGGGCTCAGAAACATTTTCTGAATCACAGTGGGCTTTTCTGTTCTTTGGGAAGTGAGCACAACATAGGTGCAGTGGAGAAATTGTTATGAAGGCTGTCTGAAGGTGTTACCTAAAGAACCAATAAATTCCCACCCATGGGAATCAGGCTTGGAATTTTTAAGTCAGGGGAATCTTTGAATTAGTGGCCAATTCAGAGGTGGAGGAAGAGCAAAGAAGAGAAAAAGAAATCTCAGGAAAGGGAGAGAGGGAGAGGGAGAGAGCAGGAGGAAAGCTCCCTTTGCTTCTGCAGAGGGGAGCATATGCTGAAATTTTGCTCAAGAAACGAACACATTCAGATTGGAAGAAACTCTGTTTAGGTCCCCTGCTCTTTGCGTCATTAGGAACCGGGAGTTGATAAAAAGTTGCCGATATCAACCAAAGTATCTGATTTAGGCTGCAAAGGCATGCATGCAAGGTAAAGGTGTGCATGAAGGTGTGTGTGTTGCGTGACTCTCCTACACTGACTGTATACATTCAGGCTGTGTATACGCTCTTGAAATGTGTGTTTTATAATAATAAAAAAGAACTTATCTAAAAAATGTATTTTGCAAATACAGCTTGAATTCAATCTCATTTTCAGTGATGCAGACAACCCTCATGCTTGGAAAAGAGTCCTTTTGGACAACTAAGATCATTCTGGAAGGCAGTGCAAGTGCAGAAGGCCCTGCATCCTTGGGCTGTGCACACGGAATTATCACAGGTCACACCTTAAGGAGCTTACCGAGTCCAATAGTTTCCTTTTAGCCTTGAGAGAATCCTAAATCAGAAAACCCTGGAGCAGAAGGGACCTTACATGTTAAATCTGTCCCTCGCTTTAGGGATGGGGGAGGCAGACCGGAAGGGAAGGAGAGGCCAGTCAGGGTGTCACCGGCCCTCTGAGGATCCTGGGCCTCTGGATCCCAGCCCAGGGCTCCCAGGTGTGAACGCTGCTGGGCTTTTCCCACATTTGTTTCTGAGATGGGAACAGAAAGCAGAGGTCTGTGAAGATTCTACCTGGAACCAGCGACTTTCAACAGCTCCCTCGTCTTATGCCCAGGTATAGCCAACGGAAACCCATCTGAAGGAAAGTTCTCAAAACGCAGGCTGCTGGAGAGGGGAGGGCGGGGAAGGGGAGGGAGAGGGCGCTGGGATCTGCAGCCAGTTCACCGCCCTCCCTCCCCCGCGGGGCGGCCGCACAGGGCGGTGGGCTCTGCTGTGCCCAGGACCGAGAGTGGCGCCGTGGAGGCCGGGCTGGACAGGCGGCCGGGCTGGACAGGCGGCCGGGCTGCACGGGCGGCCTCCGGCCTATGACACGCTGTAGCTGTTGTAGTACGTGGCCGTGGCGTCCGCCAGCACCGAGATGAGGCTGGTCTCTGTGGGGCCCGCGGGCGTCACCTGAGAGCCCGGGGCATGCCCACTGAGGGCCGCGGCCCCCGCAGCGGAGTCCGGGTGGCCAGCAGTGTTCAAATACTGGTCGAACTCATTTCGATCCATGTCCCCCAGGAGTTCCACCTGGCTCAGCTGATCCAGCGCATCGAAGCCGGGGTGCTCGGGAGGCGGGGAGAGCTGGCCCAGGTGGGCATGGAGGTTGGAGTGGAGGGGGTGGTAGGTGGCAGGGGAGTAATAGGCAGGAGACGGGGGACAGCCTGGCACAGTGGACATCATAGAGACGCCCGGGGACTGGCCGAGGGCCAGGGAGCCCAGGGGGTGGCGGCAGTGGAGAGGGCTGGGGGTGTACTCGGGGGAGTAGGGGGGCCGGGGCAGGTGGGGGATGCGGTGGGAGTGCGCGTGCTCCTCCTGGCAGGGGGAGGAGAAGAAGGTCTGCTCGGGCTCCAGCACGTCCAGGGGCGACATTTCCGGGGGCGTGGGCAGCCCGTAGGGGTACGCGTCCGTGCTGCCCGCGGTGCCGCCCCCTGCCGGCCCCTCGTGGTAGCAGCCCCGCAGGCCGGGCAGGGCGGCGCCGGGCGAGTACTCACCCCGGTCCTCCTTGTCGCCCAGCGCGCCCCGGCCGCCGCCGCGCTTCTCGGGCAGGGCGTTCTGGTCCCGGGAAAGGGAGCTCAGGAGGAAGCCGGGGTCCACGCGCTTGCACAGGCGCTTGGCCTGCTTCTTCCTGCGCGGGCGGTACTTGTAGTTGGGGTAGTCCTGCATGTGCTGCAGGCGCAGCCGCTCCGCCTCGTCCACGTAGGGCCGCTTCTGCGACAGCGTCAGCGCCTTCCACGACTTTCCTGCTCACACAAGGCAGAAAAGGCCACTGTCAGCATCTGCGCGGCTCGGGGCGCCGGGGCGCCTGTCGCAGACGCCCGCCTCCGAGCATCCGCCGGGCACTCGCCTGCCCACGCCCTCCCCCATGCCGCCCGCGTCCCTCCTCTCCGCCAAGGACACGCGCGCGCTCCTCGCGCCCTCATCCCAGCCCGGATCCTGCGCGCACAGTGAGGCCAAACCAACCTCCCCGCCTGCGTGCAGCAGAAACACTTCATGCCGACGACAGTCGCAGTCCCATCACCTCTCATACTAAAGCCATCAGGTGACACAGACAACATGGAAACGACGTGGGACTCACGGGCGAAAGGCCAGTGTCAGCCAGGATACAAATACACAAGGACTACAACACTGAGTTGGGTTCTTTGCACGCTTGGAGAGCCGATTCTAATGATTTGTGTATTTCCATGAAAACTCCCTGCCTTCGCTGATTCTTGCGGTTTCGCAGGAAGTGATACTGTAATATTTATTTATGGCATAAACCTCACAGAACTCCGGGGGAGGGAACCCAGGTAGAGTTAAGAGTTCCACAGGTATAATTAAATGATAGGATCTCACTTAGGTAATGTCTGAAGGTCAAATAGGACTGTATGGCATGAAGACCTGACGGTGGCCAGAATGCTGGCATCTGCTTGCAACATGCACATATGCACACATGTACATGCAGACAGGCACACATGTACACACACACACACGCCTCAGCCTCCAGTCATCTACTTAGGACCCTCAACCCTGGCAAGGGCACCTGTACAGCCATTGACTCTCCACACAGAAGCAAACCCCTTAACTTCCCTGGGTCTCTATTTTCCTCACTAGAAAACACATTGAGATATTACCCAACTCAAAACTCCCTTTTTAAAAAGCACAGCACACATGCAACCCAAGGGTAGTAAAATGCTGGTTTCACTTTTATTTCCTATTCCTCCCCACTCACTTGTGTGTTGTTTTGTAAAATGCTTTAGTCTTTCAAAGTACGTTGCACATCCCTCCAGCTGCAGGTGTCCTGAAGGTCATTTCTGGGCCTCTTAGGTTGTTACCACATAGAGTGAACTCAGATTCTACAACTTTGACAAGTTTCCCCATGACTCTAATGTATGCTAAAGTTTCAGTCACTAGCCTGGAGGATAGGCCCTGCTAAGTCCTATAAGGAAAGGGGCACATCTCCTACCTGGAGCCTTCGCATAGGGCAGAGTAGAGCTGTGTGCATGGCCACCCTCTGTCAGTGCCTGTGCCCATGCTGGCTGCCTCTGTATACCAGGCCCTCAAAAGGGGCTGGAGGAGCGGAATTATTAAAGGTGTTCTACCACTGGGATGAAAGCCTATAACTATTCTGACTGTCATCAATATAATTCGCCATCACTTAAAAGGGCAACTTGAAAAGTGTTAGGAACTCTGGATTTGGAGCTGGTCTGCAGTTCCTGGCCCTGGGACTGATGCCACAAAATTGTTGTAGGAGGTCCAAGATCCAGACACACACACACACACACACACACACACACACACACCCTGCCCGTGGACTGAGTATATAAAATATGACTAATTTTAAGTGGACCTGGATGTTGCAGTATTAATAAAATATAGGTTAATTTTAAATGTCACTAAATGTGTAACTACTTTTATGCATGTTCTCACTCATAATATACTAAAAACACCAGTGTTACTGGGTGATGTTTTTAATGTTAAAGATTAGAAAGCTTATAGTCAAAAAAGTTGGGAATCTCACATCCAGTCCTAGGTCAGAAAGGAAAGGGCTGGGTGAGGTTCTGAGGGTGGAAATAGATCATGCTATGAACAGATTAGAAAGACCATATTTGAAAAAGCAATGCCAGGCTAGTTTCCCTCGCCCAGTGCCAGGGGCTATGTGGTTAAGCAGTAAGGACTCTGTGTCTTTCCTGCAAAAATGGACTAAGTGTAAATAGACAGCAGGGATCAGCTTACGGGAGGCATTTGCCACCCAAGCCCCTTTGCCTGCCCTTTCCCTGGGAGCAGGCAGCCTCAATCCTGTGAGGCTCCCCAAACCAAGTTCCCCTATCCCTGGCCCTGGGTCTGCTCCAGCCCTGTCAGAGCTTCTAGGAATAGCATCTAGAGCCTACTGAAAAAACTTTTAGAAGCCCCCACACAAAGAAGTGTTCTCATTTCTTTAGCCAGAAATCTGAGGGAAAATATGAACTTTCAGGTTGAAGACAATGTTTTACTGTTGTGTATATTAATACATCTGTCTTTATGCCAACCATGTGAAATACAATTTTAAGCTTTTTTTATGGAGAAAGGGGCTCACTAGGACACAGGCTTCCAAACGCGCCCTGGGCAGGCTAACCAGGAGGCTGAGCTGGGCGGTGGAAGGATCTTTGAAATCAGCACTCCACCAGCGGCTTTGAAAGGGTGTCCACACAGCAGGAGCCCCCTCCCCGTGGGCCTCTGGCTTTAACCAGCAGAAAGGTGGGCGTCAGTCCTCAGTCCACCGTTTAGATCCGGATGGAGCCCAAAGCTCCAGCGGAAAAAGGAAACTGTGCTCCTTTGGTTCTGGGTCTGGCGGGGTTGGGAGATCAGGGCCGGCCTCTGGTGACCACACACTGTTCCGCTCACAGGGCCTGGGGTCCCCTCCACACACAAAGCACTTTAAAAGCTTCTCACCCGTTAAAACGGATAAAAACCACATCGAAGGGGCTAAGAGGTTAGCAGTAGGGCGGAGTTGGAAAGCGCTCAGCTCCAGACAGGGGCGAGACAAGAAAGCCCGACAGGATCTCCGGTGTTGCAGACGTGCCCCGCCATCCTTTCTCTGGGCTCCTCCGGCCAGGCTTGTCCCTGTCCCCAGTCCCACCGCCCCTGCTGGGACTGGCGCCATCACTAGGGAAGCCACCTGGCCAGGCTGCGGGAGGACAGGCCCTCCCCGCCGCCCTAAGCGTCCGGGTGAAATTAAACTGCGGGGACTGAGAGATGAAGCCTCTATTAGCGTAGACTTTTCCCCTGTTGCTTTAATAGTAAAGCGAAAGCGGGGATGCGCTCCGCAAGGTCTCTCTTCACGAATATTCGTTAATAACAGTTACCACCTCCCTCTGTGATGGTGCCAGAGGTGAAGCTCAGGGAAAGACCGATTTTCCGCGCTGATCTTCCCCGCGAAGGCCAGTTCCAACCCATCTCGGCGTTTCTGTCCGGCTGCTCCGGGTCTCCGCAGCCGGGCGACCGGGGCCTGGACCCTGGGGCCCCCAATTCCGCTCCTGTCCTCCCGAGTGGACCTCCCGGGGCCCCCCAGGGCCAAGCTGGTTCACTCTGGGCCTTGCCAAGGTGTCCCTACCCTGAGCCCCGTCCCTGCGCGCACACCCACGCTCGCACGGATGCCCGGCCTCGCGGCGCAGCGACGCCCGCGCTCCCCGCTCGTCCCCACTCGCCGGGTCCCGCCACGCTCGGGGCGCTCGCCCCAGGCCGGCCCTGCGCGCGCCCCGGCCCGCGCCCACGGGGCGCGCCCGGCCCGCCGCCCGCTCACTCACCCAGCATCTTGCTGAGCTCGGCGTTGTGCAGGTCCGGGTTCTGCACCGCCAGGCGTTTCCTCTCGTCCTTGGCCCACACCATGAAGGCGTTCATGGGCCGCCGGATACGGCTCTCGGAGCCCTTGTCCCCCGGCGGGCGCGGGGCGGCCGGCGGCGACAGCCCGTCCGACAGCTCGGCTTCCAGGGCCGGGCACTCGAGCCCCTCGGGCCACGCGTAGGTTCCCAGCAGCGAGGCCATGGCCGCACGGGGTCGTCTCGTTCCGCCTCGCGGGGCCGGCGTTGACCTGGCCCTCGAACGGGTCGGGGCGTCCAACTTGGCCCGCAGCCGCGGCCCGGCCCCTTATTTATCAGCTTCGGGCGGTCGCGTCCTCCAATGACTCTCGAAGGCGGCTCGGCCCCTCCCTCCGTCTCGGCGCGGCCCCCTCCCTGGGTCCCCGGCCGCCCAGTCCCCGCGCCGACGCGCCGGGAGCGGGAGAGGGAAGGAGGGCCGCTTCCCCGCGCCCGCCCCCAGCCCGCCCCTCCGCCCGCCGGGTCCCTCCCGGTCCTCCGGGGATCCGCGCCCCGCCGCCCCGGGGCCGCCTCCCGTGCCGCCCGCTCCGGGCACAGGTGCCGCACGGCAGAGAGGCGGCCGCGGGCCCCTGGCCCGAGAGGAGGCGCCGCGCTCCAGCCCCCCGGCCGCGGCCTCCGCGGGCCAGGCTCCACCAACTCCTCCCGGGCGTGGAATCCTGCGGAGAACCGACGCCAAACAGGTTTCCCTGGGTGTGGCCGGCGCGAGAGACGGTGACCAGAATCCCCCCAGCAGCCCGGGAACCGTTCTTAAGGGAACAAACCTACAGCCTGCTCTTCCAAAATGACGCGGGCCCCCGGCCCACTTTGGTGGCCACCAGAGGCTCACTAGGGCCGGAGGTGGATCCCGCATCGGGTTCTACGCAGTACCCACCCGAGGGCCCCCCTCGACGTCCCCGCAGCCCCCCCGTCTCTAGGGAGAGTGTGGCTGCGTCCTCAGTTCGCGTTCCCTCGGCCGCCCGGCCTCTCTCGTCCTACAGCCCACTCCCCAACCCACCCTAGTCTCAGGGTCGGGGTCTCCAGTTCCCTCGCCTCTAGCTCTTCCCTCCAGGAATCCCCGTCTTGTATTTTTTCTTTTCTCCTCCCACCAGCTCCCGCGGAGAGAGCGGAGTCCCTCCGGCCCTCCCCCACCGCGTCCCCTGGGGCTTTGGCAGGACTTGAGAGCTCCCGAGTTCCCCGCATCCTGACACCCGCAGGGTAGACGGGGCTGCAGGTTCGGGGCCTGCGCTCCACTCGCAGGGCTGCGGGCTGGGAGCTCACCGACGTCCCGCAAGGGCGCGACCCCTTCCCTCGACGGCAGCCCCGCGCCACCCAGCTTCCTGTGAGTTGGACTGTTCCCCTGGCCCTGACGTCAGCGCTGGCACACAGTAGGCTCTCAGGCACCGCCAGATAAGTGAATGAGTAAATGAGTGAGTGCGCACGGCTGAGACACGCCCTGCTGTATCCCACGCGGCAACCCTACGGCCCGACTGGGTCCTGGAATCCGACCCACAAGCATTAGCCAAGCGCCGCCGCCGCCGTGTACAGCTCCGGGGGGGGGGAACCCCAAAAGGAGGGAGCACTGCCGCGGGAGGACTGCGGGGGTCTGGGTAGGGGCCTGTCTTCAGGGTCCGGGTAACTTAATGAGTGGCTCTGGGCAAGGGGGTCTCTCTCTAGCCTCCTTTCCCAGCCCTAAAAAGAGGGCGATGATAGGATTGATCTCACTGGGCTGCAGTGAAGATTCGTTGAGATACGTGTGCGAAGTTGGAACTCTACACATGGTGGCAGAGGTTAAGCTAACTCTAGACACAGAGCCTGTAAATTCTAAGCCCAGCTCCAATGCCCCGGCGCGCAGGGACTGAATTCACCGGCGTCCGGTGCGCAAGGGGCACTCCCCAACGGGCCGCGAATGGATGGAGAGGTGCAACTTTTCGTTTAAGTCCCGATTTATTTATTTATTTATTTATTTATTTATTTATTTATTTATTTTTAATTTTTTTTTTAATATATCTTTATTGATTTCAGAGAGAGAAAGGGAGAGGGAGGGAGAGAGACAGAAACATCAATGATGAGTCATTGATCGAGCCCACAACCCGGGCATGTGCCCTGACCGGGAATCGAACCCCAATGGCCTGGATCGCAGGTCGAGGCTCAACCTCTGAGCCACGCCCGGCCGGGCTAAATCCCGATTTTAATCTCTAAAGCCCCTGATCATTTTCTTCCGAGAACGGGCATTCCGCATAGAATAGAAAGCTAGTTTTCCTGCTCCTTCCGGCCAGCATCCAGAAGCAGCACCTTAGGCCCACGCGCTCCACCCGCTGCTCTTCTGGGCCGGGGCTGACCAGCCAAGGACGCCAGGCGCGGCTGGCTAGGTGGGTGCTCTGCGGCCGGAGAGCATCCAGGAACTCGAGGTGGAGCGGTGGGGCTGGCTGGCGCCGGGGGCGAGCAGGGAGGGGTGGGGCAGGTTTGCGGAAAGAATGTGTCTACGGTCTACGCCGGCTTCCCTGCCCCGGGAAGCCTAGGCCATTTCCCGTGTTGGACCCCTCGGCCAGAAATTCCTTTAGAAAAATCCCAGGCAGGAATGCTCTGGGAACCGCGGGGAGCTAGGGCCGCGCCCGTCCGGGGAAGGGCAGCTCGCTGGGGGATGGGGAGGGGAGGGGTAGAGAGGGGACGCCAGCGGGGCACTGGCGCTGCAGTGGAGGACCCCAGGAAGAATCTGACTCCGACCCTCTAACCCCACCGCCCTCCAGGGCGGAGGCGATGCTCCACAGGGTCCCAGGCCTCTAGGGGACAGCGCCCCCTTCCCGGCCCTGGGCGTCCCCACTCTGGCTCCAGCCCCTGGCGCCCGCCCAGCGCGGTTCCTGAGCAGACCGCGCGCGCGGTGGGGCCGCGCCCAGGCACCAGGTTAGGAAGATACGCGGGCCCCGGGCAGCGCAGGAAGGTCAAGTTGGATTCCGTAGACCAAAGGCAAAAATGGAGAAAACCGCGGGGGCGGGGGCAGAAAGAACAGGTCTCGTGATTGTTGTTTCTAATTGTTTACTTTCTTGCGTTTCATCCGGACACAGCTCTCAAACCTGGGTTTTCCAGGACCCGGGCGTTAGCAGCCACCGTGCGGGCACGGGCGCGGCCCGGCTAGTGCGAGCTGCCTGCAGGGGAGAATCCGGGCCCTTCCGCTCGTTCCATTCATTCCTTCATTTCTTCATTCATTTGCGCCCATGCATCGATTCACTTGGGCAACTTCATGCGAGCGCATCCTGGCGCGGCGGCGCTGAGGGATGCGGGATCAGATGTGACTCTGACACTTCTCTGGTCACTGCGACCTTCAATCCTCCGCAGTCCTCGGGAGCTCTGCATAGAGCCCAAGCGCCCCCAAAGCACGGGGCTCAGAGGGCTGAGCGAGAGGACCCGGGCTGGCGCCCGCCAAGGCACCCCTGACGCCCGCTCGTGCCCCGGGGGCCAGGGAGGCTCATGGGGAGGCTTGGCGCGGAGAGTCCGCAGGCGGCCGAACCAAGACGGGCCGAGACGTAAGGGCTGCGGTGCCGGGTCCCGCAGCGGGACGGGATGGGGGTTCCCGCAGGCTAGGAGAGCAGAGGCGGAGCGGCCAGTCGGCGTGTGACGACTCGGGCGCACAGTGGACACCGGGCGGGCACCGTGCAGGGGACCTGCCCGGCCACAGACTAGAGCCTTCCTCTTCCCGCGTGTTGTGTAGACGGCGCTCTCTGCTCCTCTTAAACGACTTTTGTTTCTTTTCCCTCCCCTCCTTCCTCGCCCTCTCCTCTCCTCTCCCCTCCCCTTTCCCTCCCTCCCATCCCTCCTATCTTTTTCTTTCCTTCTGTAGCTCGCAGAACATTGGTTTCCAGGAACACAGAACTTGAAGTCAGAAACCCCAAGTGCGAGTAGCATTTTCCTGATCTCAGACTCAGTTTCCTCACTTGTAAATGGGGGTAATATAAGGTGACTGATAATAGTCTTTGTGAAAACACCTTGTATATTTACAGGACCATGACATGGTATAGAATAATGAAAGGATGAAAATTTGAATAAAGTTGACAAAGTCAGGGCTCCAAAACTTTCCCCTTGAGGAGTTTTCCTTATTCTGTTCCAAACAGAAGAATTTTAGTGACACTAGGGCACCAGAGCTCTGGGCCAGAACAAGTTGGGCGCGGCTACGGTGGGCTGGGGAGGCACGGCTCCTGGCCCGTCTTTGCCAACGTTTTTGTGTATGTTTCGCTGGTGCTTTTTGTCCCTCACAGCAGGCTGGAGGTGGGAATGATCGCCACCATCTTCTTTGCTCACACTAACTTATCTGTACTTTGACAGTCTTTGCAAAAGTCATTCTCTGGCCCATCAGAGCCTCTACACAGCCCTTTGCAAAGTAGGAAGCCCAAGTTTTAGTGTTGAGCTGTTTCCCAGTGAGCAGCTGAGGCTGCAGTGGGCAAGTGGCAGCATAGAGGCCTGACCTTACATCTCTGTCCCTCATGCCTTTGCTTCTGGGTCCAGGGCTGCCAGCTCCCAGCCCCCACCCTCACCAGAGCCCCAGACCGGAGAGCAGGGCTTCTAACAAGCCACTGGGTCTCCCCCTGCCCTTGTGCCTTCTCCAGTCCCATCTCTCCAAGTTCCATCGGATCTTTCCTCATCCAAAGGGCACTTAAATAAGTTCAAGGTAATGTGAAAAGCAAATGGGCTAACCTGTCGGCTATAGGTGAGGCACATGCTGGAGAGCCAGGAAACCAGACCCAGACCTGCCCACCATGCTATCCCCCACCCCTCATAGCTGGTCTTGCAACCAGAAGCCCTGACTTCCCTCCAAAAAGCTGTGCTCAGAGTTCCACTCTTTTAACCCACAGAAACCTCTCCATAGTCATTAAGGAAAAATTCATCAAGGTCCCTAATTCAGAATAATTTGGGGAAATTCAACCACACAGCATGGATTTAAGATGTACCTATTGGCCTGGCTGGCATGGCGCAGTGGTTGAGTGTCAACCTATGAAACACACCTGGGTCTCAGGCTCGGTCCCCAGTGTGGGGCTTGCAGGAGGCAGCTGATCAATGACTCTCTCTCATCATTGGTGTTTCTATCTCTTTCCCTCTCCCTTCGTCCCTCTAAAATCAACAGAAACATATTTTTTTAAAAAAGAGTGTACCTATTGGCTTACCTACATGGACTGAAAGTAGGCAAGACACAAGGACATCTGGACAGAGTTTCACAGCATCTTAGGTTTAACAGCTTTTCTGTTGGGGACTAGGGGGGAAGGAATAGGGTTTTCAGATGTCATTGCTCCTGAATGTGGGGAGTGTAGACCCCCTGACATCCAAACCCTTTTGTAAGAGAGACTTAATAGTACCAAATCACTGGGGTACAGAAACCCAAATTTTCCTGGGGTCCTCCAGATCAGATGTCGTGGTTACTACAGAATCCCCCCTCTCTACGTGCTTGCTCATCTATGATTAATTGCGTCTCCTAAAGAATGCTGGGAAGAACCTGGACTTGGAGCAGACATGAGTCCAGTCCCATCTGCCAGGAGTGTGGGTGCACATTTGAGCAAGTCACCTGCCTAGTGCACAGTGTGGGTAGCCTTGCGGGCCGGGGAGGTGAAGCCTTGCCTGTGTACATTCTCACAGCAGTGCCCAGCTAAGTTAAGTCTCCCTCTGGGGTTTGTGTGTGCTTCTCCCTAGCACTGAGGGCTGGGAGGATTTCATGTCAAGGACAAAATTTTTATACATTAATTTTCTCCCCCTCTACTCTGGACAATGATTGGAGGAAGGATTATGGTACTGAAATGATCTTTATTTAGTTGGTCAGAAGCTGAACTTTCAAATTTAGAAAGAAAAACCAACAAATTATAAGAAAAACTAACAGTTGGCTCAAGAGGTATGTTTCTACCCCTTTACCTTTTGCCTCTTCTTTCCAAATGCCTAAAAGGAAGAAGGGAAACTGACTAGAAAATGCCTATAAATAATTCAAAAGGAAAAATAAGTGTTTTCACAGGTTACCTAGACAGTCTGATTTCTGGGTAAATAGTGTCAGGCTAAAGATGACGTTATGAAGCAGCTCCGACGTAGGTTTCATCATCGTGAACTCAGTCATCAGCCAGCAATTCTGCTGTGAGAAGTGGAGGATACTTATTTGTTCAGCATATAAGGTTGCCTTAATGGATGGATTTCAAACTACCATTATTTTTTAAATTTAAATACAGTATGCCTGCAGAGAAGCACAGACATGGTGTGTGCTGGCTGAGCTCTCGCTGCGTGAGCACACTTGCAGAAGCGCTCTCAGATCATGAAACAGAATGTTACCAGTTCTACTATTTTAAGGCTCCCCTCCTCATTAAATTATAAGTTTCCTTAGGGCAGGAACTGAGTATCATTCTGTTTTAAAATACAGTATATTAATAGAAAATTTGAGGTATAGTAAGGAGACAACTGTCACTGAAAGCTAGTTATTCACAGTTCTTAAGGGGCATATCATGCTATAGGAGCCACAGGACAAGGCACTGGGAGAGGGGAAACTGTGGGCAAGAGCCTTCGGTGGTTTCCTCAGGAAGGAACAGTGAGGGAGAGAAAGTAGGCTTAAGATCAGCTAAATCTGAATAATTTGGGCACTGAGGCATAAGGGTATCCATGCGTAGTTCTCGGGTACCTGGCCTCGGGGTGATTAGGGCAGGTACACGGTGGCCCAGAGTTTGAGAGCTCTGTAAAGGAGATGGTTGGGGGTTGGATTTGTGCACTTCTGCAGGTGTGCTCACGCAGTGAGAGCTCAGCCAGCACACACCATGTCTGTGCTTCTCTGTAGGCATACTGTATTTAAATTTGTGGAAGTGCACTAGCAGGTAGGAACTGGCTAGCCTTGGGAGGGGCAGTCCCTCCAGAGTCAGTGAGGCCTGAGATGGCAAAGCATCAGCATACAGACAATAAATGACATGGTTAATACACACTCATCTCTGTACTCCAGAACCTAAAATAATGTGTTGTACATAATGGGCACTCAGTGAAAGGGGAAAGATGGAAGGAAAGAAGGAGGGAAAGGGTGAGGGCAAAAGGAACAGTGCACAGTGGATGGGCTAGTTGGGCAACTAGAGGGCTGCCTTCAATAGCCTCACTTCCCACAATCAGTGAAGTGAGTTGCCTACAGCAACTGGTGAAGAGACTCTGTTCAACAGCTCCTGGATTTATATTCAGAAAGTTGGGATGTCTCAGCAGTGTTAGACATCCCTTTGTGAAGACTTCACTGGGAAACACGCTCCTCATTCAACATGGGCACTTAGACTAGCTATCTAAATTGGTCCTTGAACCATTTGCCCTGTATTTCTGCTAGTATCTGACTGCGATTCACGAAGGGATGTGCACCAGTTATTGATTGCCATGTAATAAACTACCCCAAACTTAGTAGTGCAAACAACTATTATTATGCTTGGTGTCTCTGTGGGTTAGGAATTTGGATAGTGTACAGTGAGATGTCTGCTTCATGATGTCAGATGATGTCTCAGCTGGAAAGACATGAATGACTGGAAGTAACTTGAATGATCAGAAGCTGGAACCATCTGGAAGCTTCTTCACCATATTGTCTGGCAAGAGGGCTGGGATGACTCAAAGGCTGGGCTAAGCTGAAACTGTTAACCAAAGTGTCTATCTATGACTTATATGATATATATATAATTTCAGGAATCCCACTTGGTCATAATATATAATCCTTTCAATATGCTGTTGAATTCAGTTTTCTAGTATTTTTGTGGAGGGTTTTTTGCATCTATATTCACAAAGGATATTGATCGGCTGCCTCCTGCATGGCCCCTACTGGGGATCAAGCCCACAACCCAGGCATGTGTCCTGATGGTCTATAGTTTTCCTTGAGTCTTTGGTTTTGATATCAAGATAATGCTGGCTTCACAGAATAAGTTTGGAAGTGCTCCCTCCCCTTCAGCCTTTAGAAGAGTTTGAGAAAGACTGATGTTAATTGTTCTTTATATATTTGGTAGAATTCATCTGTGAAGCCATCTGGTTCTGGGCTTTCTTTTGTTGGGAGATTTTTGGTTACTGATTCAATCCCCTTACTAGTTATACCTCTATTCAGATTTTCCATTTCTTCATGATTCAGTTTTACAAGGTTTTGTTTCTAGGAACTTGTCCATTTCACCTGGGTTATCCAATTTGTTGGCATACAATTGTTCATAGTGCTCTCTTATAAAATACTATATGCTTTTTATTTCTGTAAAATTGGTAGTGCTTCCTCTTTCATTTCTGATTTTAGTTTTAGAATCTTCTCCCTCTCTTTTTTTTTTATTAGTCAATCTAGTTAAAGACCTGTCAACTTTGTTGATCTTTAATAAGAACCAACTCTTGGTTTTGTTGACATTCTATTGTTTTTCTATTCTCTGTTTATCTCTGCTCCAATCTTTGGAGTTTTGGGTTTAGTTTGTTCTTTTTCATAGTTCCTTATGATGTAGAGTTAGGTTGTTGATTTGAGACCTTTCTCCTTTTTAATGTAAGCATTTACAGCTATAATTGTCCTTCTTAATACTGCTTTCTGCTCAGCTGGCATGCTTCAGTGGTCAACCCATGAACCAGGAGGTCAGGGTTCGAGTCCCCATCAGGACACATGCCTGGGTTGTGGGCTTGATCCCCAGTAGAGGCCATGCAGGAGGCAGCCGATCAATGACTCTCATCATTGATGTTTCTATTTCTTTCTCCCTCCCCCTTCTTCTCTGAAATCACTAAAACATATTTTAAAAAATTCTTTCATTGCATCTGATAAATTTTGGTATATTGTGTTAAGCTTGGTAGGTTTTTGTTTGTCTTAATATTTCTAAATCCTCCTGTGATTTTTTTTCTTTCACCCATTGGTTGTTTGAGATTATGTTGTTTAATTTCCACATATTTGTGAATTTTTCTTTTTAAAATATGTTCTTATTGATTTCAAAGAGAGGAAGGGAGACGGAGAGATAGAAACATCAATAATGAGAGTCATTGATCAGCTGCCTCCCGCACACCCCCTACTGGGGATCGACCCCAAAACCCAGGCATGTTTCAAGACCCAAGACAGAATCGAACCAGTAACCTCTTTGTGCATGGGTCAATGCTCAACCAGTGAGGCACACTGGCCGGGCAAAAAATATATAATCCCATTGCCTTCTGTCCAGCAAAGTTTCTGCTGAGAAATCTACTGATGGTCTTATTGGAGCTCTCCTGAATGTGATGAGTCACTTTTCTCCTGATTTTTTTTTTTTTAATCTTTCAACAGTTTGATTATAATGTGTCTTA
The DNA here is from genome assembly GCF_054644295.1 of Miniopterus natalensis. Taxonomy (NCBI): domain Eukaryota; kingdom Metazoa; phylum Chordata; class Mammalia; order Chiroptera; family Miniopteridae; genus Miniopterus; species Miniopterus natalensis. Next base: position 58,511,788 of record NC_142084.1, on the reverse strand, counting down.
GTGTGAGTTTCTTTGGGTTTATTGTACTTGAAGTTTGCTAAGCTTCTTGAATTCATATCCATATATTTCATCAAATTTGATAAGTTTTCAGTCATTATTTCTTCAAATATTCTCTCTGCTCCTTTCTTCTCCTTCTGGGACTCCCATAATGCTTATATTGGTCTACTTGTTTATGTCCCACAAGTCTTTTAGGCTCTGATCATTTTTCTTCCTATTTTTTTTTCTCCTCAGACTTGATCATTTCAAACGTAGAGTCTTAGAGTTCAGTGATTTTTTTCTTCTGCCTATTTGAGTTTCCTGCTGAACCCCTCTAGTGAAAATTCAGTTATTATATATTTCAGCCCAGAATGTTCTGTTAGGTTTCTTTTTATAATTTCTCTTTGTTTATATTGTCATTTCGTTCCTATGTAGTTTTCCTAATTTCCTTTAGTTTTTTGTGCTTTCTTTTAGCTCTTTGAGTATATAAAAGACAGTTGTTTTAAAGTCTTTGTCTAGTAAGCCAATAGTTCATTAAAGTATAAAAAATGTAGTTCTCTGTGACCCTTGTATCCTGTGAGCTGTTTAAACTCACTTATCAGTTCAAGGGTGTTTTGGGGGTAGATTCCTATGAGTTTTCTATGTAGACAATCATCTTGCAACTTAATATTAAGAGGAAAATGCAATGAAAAGCATGGGCAAAAGATTTGGACACTTTAGAAAAGGTATAAAAATGGACAATAAGCACATGAAAAAGATGCTCAACATTATTAGTTATCATGAAAAAATGCAAATTAAAGCCATAATGAGATACCATTATACATCTATTAGAATGGCTAAAATTAAAAAGATTGAGAGTAGTTTCAAGTATTGGTGAGGATATGGAGCATACAGGACTATCATAAACTGCTTGTGAGAATGTAAAGTGGTAGCCTTTGGAAAATTGGTTGGCAATACCTAAGTTAAACAAATATTTATCATATGACCTGGCCATTCCACTCCTAGGTATTTCTCCATGAGAAATGAAAGTGTATGTCCAAATAAGGACTTGTATTTGAATGTTCATTTGAATGTTCTTGTATTGAAAGTTGAAGCTTTATGCACAAGAGTACACAGCTGCAAAAATCCCAAATGTTCATCTGATGAATGGATAAACTGTCGTCTATCAATATAATGTAATTTACATAGTAATAAAAATGAACAAACTACTGACAAATACAATAACACTGTTGGATCTCAAAAGCATTATTCTAAGTTAAATGATTCCACGTATATGAAATTCTAGAAACAATAAAGCTATAATGATAGAAAGAAGGTCAGTAGTTGCCAAGGGGCCAGGGCATGGGGAAAGGAAACTGATAAGGAAAACAAGGTAACTTATTGGCTGATAGGAATGTCATATATTACAACAGTGGTGGTGATTGCACAGCTGTATCCACTTCTCAAAACTCACTGAATTGCACACTTAAAATTGGTGACTTTATTGTTTCTAAATTACACTTTCATTACTCTGACTTTAAAAATAAAACAGTGCTAGGCACAGATTTTTTGGGGCTACAGGTGCCCACTGCCCCAAAATACAGAGACATGTGGTAATAAGAGGAAATCACTTAATTTACTCACTCATTAATTCCATCATTTACTAAAAAATAATAATTCTTGAACATGTATTAGAGGAAAGGCACAGTGTTAAGTGTTGGAGATATAGTGGGGAAAAGCTTCTCCAGTGGTAAGTTTGGGAAAAACCACACAATCATCTCCAAAGGAGCAAAGGAGGGGGACATGTAATCCACCCCAAGAGTGGTCAGGGAGGCAGGTGGCTGCTGAGTGAAATCTTGAATCATGAATGTATTGTTTCTTCTCAATCATGTTCACATGATGATTCTCAGGGACAGCGAGGAGGCTCTGTAGCACAGAGGAAAGAGTGGGTGCTTTGGAGTCAGGCAGATGTGGGTTCCAGTACTGGTTTGGCTACTTACTAGATGTGTGATCTTGAGAAAATTTCAATCAAGCAGAATTTCATTTTTTTTCACACCCAAAATTAGGGTAATCATAATTACCTATGGGTTGTTCTGAGAATGAGAAAATAATTACAAAGCATCCAGCTTAATAAAGGATGACATTAATAACTGATAAAGAGATACACATATCATTCATCCTCCCTGGTTACCATAAGCCTCTTTTTTTTAACTGAATAAATCTAATGTGTAAGTTTAAAGTGTACAATGTGTTACTCTGACACATTTAAATATTGTCATATGATTACCGATGTAGGGATATTTATCACATTACATTTAATTATAGTATAATATAATTACCTATATTCATTATCCTGTGCTTTAGATCTCTCTGGTTTAATCCTCTTTCTATCATCCTGGTCAAACACTAGTAATGAGAAAAGCACTGGGACCCCTGAAACTCAAAACTCACATAGTGTCACATCCAGTGGACTTGGGGTGGAGTGGTCTTTTTATTTATTTATTTATTATTATTTATTATTATTATTTTTTTATAAAACTTTTTTTTTTTTTTTAATATATTTATTGGTTTCAGAGAGAGGAAAGAAGAGGGAGAGCGACAGAAACATCAATGATGAGCGAGTCATTGATCAAGCCCGCAACCCGGGCACGTGCCCTGACCGGGAATCAAACCCTGATCACCTGGATCCCAGGTCGACGCTCAACCGCTGAGCCACTCCCAGCCGGGCTGGAGTGGTCTTTTTAGACTGAGTGCCTCTTAGGAGCCAGCCAGGAGAAGGCTCTAGCCCAGGGACTGGGATTGGACACAAGAAGTAATCTAGTCCCTTCCCTTCTGCCCAGGGTGGTTCTGCACCAAATCACTGCTCTGACTTTTATTTTTCTGGTGAAATTTCTAAGGGTCCTTTCAGTTCTAAGATACATGAAGCAAAACTCAAAACACTAAAGTCTAGTTCCAGCAAAGGGATTTCAAGGTCATCACTCTTTACTGCCGCCTGAAGAGCATAAAGTACTTGGCACTAGCTCTTTCAAACTCTGAATTGTCACACTCATGCCTCCATACACAGGGGTCTTGCTGCCCATGGACACCAAATGAGCATTCGTTGGCTCGCAAAATCTTTTAAGTGGACAACTTCCTTCTGAATTTGGATACATAAAATTTTGAGTATCCAAAGGAAGCAGATGGCTTTATTCTTCCAACTTCCAGGACACAGTTGACTAAATGGTGAGCTTCTTAAGGGCTGGAACGATGTCTTTGTCATATCTGTATCCTAGCCCTTAGTATAGCCTTAGCTACTCAAGGTTTGTGGAATGACAAAATGAGCACATCTGATGGTGCTCTTCCACATTTTGTATACTATTCCTCTTACATGTATACCTTTCCTTTTACATTGTTACTGCTATGAAGGCACTTTACATCCCCAAATAGATTAATCACACACTGAACTGAATAAATCTAATTATTAAAAACAAAAAATCAAGCATAGTATCCTATCCAGTATCAAAAAGGGGTTGGAGCTCAGAGAGACAGCCCTACCATCTGCCATATTATGAACTGGTGACCTTGGTCTTGGCACTGAGCAACTCTGAGTCTATTTCTTCATCTATAAGTGAGGAATGTAATAATATAGCTCTACAGGGTTGAGGTGAACAGGATGGCTTGTTTCAGGGTGGAAGGTTGGGAGGGCTCCTCTGATTTGGAAGACCCCCTGGCTTATGTGGCCATAGTACACTACTTTGCCTCTTCCAGCACAGTTGCCATCATTTGTTCAGCTCAGCTTGGCAGTACCTTGCCCCATTTCAGCAGGATTTTGTAATCCCTCCAGGCTAATTTGCAACAGCTTGCTCAACTAGGGCTGCCTAGGAGTCCCAGGCAAGGGCAGGATCCTAAAGCCTGTCACCTGAGAAGTCTGAGTCAATGTGAAAACACCCCACCCTGCCCTGGGCCAGCTCACAGGTTACCTCCTTCAGTGGGGAGCTCTAAGCCCTCCTGGGACTCTGATGTCTTCAGGATGACCTGACCACACCTTCCTGTGTTTCATCCTGGAGCTTGTCAGTCAGCAGGAAGAGCCGCTGCAGCCGGCCGAGTGGTTCAGGAGTCTGGAGATAGTTCTGCAGAGCACTGGGAGGGCAGCTGCTGCCCCCCTCTGACTGGGCTCCCTGACTTTTTGTAGGGAACACTTAATTTTCATTTTCTCTTGCTCTTGGAGAAAGAGAGGGAAATGTACTGAGGGCCTTGTCCAGTATTTTGCTAGATCCTTTTTTTCATTCAGTCCTACAGCCAATACTCGAGGAAGAAAGACTTGAAATGGGGCCCTGGGAGGGGGTCATTTGAGATCCCAGTGGCAAGGTAATAGTCATAGAGAGGGCAGGCCTAGGAGAGAAGGAGGGAGGAATTCATAATCAAGCCCTCTAGTTGGGTGAGCAGGTCTCACATGTCCTGGTTATAGTGTTGAGAATTTGAAGGAACCCCGAGTGGGGGCTGTGGTCACAGCAGCGCCCCCAATTAGAGACCCTCATACTGGCTACAGTGCAGTCTTCAGAGCACAGGTTCTTGCCTAGCTGTGGTCTATTCATTTGCTGCTTCATGTAAGGGTCCTTCTCCACCTTCTGTATGTAAGGCATCGTCCTGGAGTTGTAGGGATACAGAGATTAACTTCACCTTCAGGGGCCCCAGACTTGAATGGGGAAACTGAGACATACATAAGCTCTAATACCAGGTAGATCTGGGTGAATCAGAAAGCACTGTGAAGATTTAGAAAAGGGAGAGATTGCTTCTGGGGGTTGGATGAGAAAAGGCTGGAAAGACTGCTAGTGGCATCCGAGGCAGGCCTTCAAGGCCAGTAGGCAGAGAGGGCCAGTAGGAGGGAGGGGCAGTGATACAGAAGAGGCACAGTCCTGCATTAGAGCCAGAGAGAGTGCCGACGGGGGCTGGGGTGACACTCAAGGCGGTAGGTTCAAGGGTCTGGGAAGAATTATTATGGGATGAACTGGATGAATGGAAAAGAGGGCTAGATCCAGGAGCTGTGGGGGCATGACTCACCAGGCAGAGAGATCAAGAGCGAAGGCGTGCTAAGCTGTGAGCCCTAAGAGCAAGGACAACCCAGGACACTGATGGCAGGCAGTTAGGTTGAACTGTTGTAGACGACCCTAGACGTTAAAGCCATAGTGGAAGCACAGGGGTGCCCATAGCAAAAACGGTACAGAAGGTGCCTTGGGAAGGATGAACAAGGGTTCCTTTCAGACCCCTTGAATTTGAGGGGCACTTGGGATGGTGGCTGGAGATGTGGGAAAAAAGCTTGAGACTGACTAGTGGGGGACAGAGTATAGACTTGGGAATTGTCCAGAAAGCAGAAATATTGGCCATGATTACACACACACACACACACACAGAATGCAGAGAGAGGGAGGAGTGAGGACAGACCCTCTAACCAAAGCATTCATTCTCCTTCTCAGAGAACACTTTAGGATAGGTAAAGGAAGACTAGAGCAGTCTGGGGTGAAGCCACTCCCCTGAGGGAACCACGGAGCTTGTGAGGAGGAGGGACAAAGCGAGGACACTTCCGTAGGTGAAGGCTCTGTGGCTGGCACCCCTGGCTTTCTCACAACCTCACTTTCCCAAGTTTTGAAGGCGGAGTTGGAGTTTGCCTTCGGTAGTTTTCCACTTCTTTAACAAACCTTTGTTAATATCTGTTTTTTGTTCCATCCCGGGTCAAATGGTGTTCCTGGTCCCTAGGCGAAGTAAGGCTACCTCTCCTAGTCCTTCTATACCCAGTTCCCTGAGCAGATATGCTAGTGACAGGAGGGATTAGGGGGAGGGCGGTAGGTTAAAAGAGAGGAGCTGGGTGTCTAACTTTCTCACACTCTACACTTTGGCAAAACACATTTTTAATTCACTCTACGTGGAAAAGTGTGCATATAATTTTGCTTATTTATTACAGTTAGAAATGTTAATAAGGGAGATTTGAGTAGAAAGCCACTCCTCAGATTCAAATCAAATAATGAATTAGCAAAGAATTGCTTACAGCTTACTACCGAACTTGACTAACATTCGCATGAATGCTAAAGGTGAGGAAACACCATCTAGCCAGTGTTAGAGGGATGGGTCCTGCGTATATACCATTGGCAGTGCTCTAGGGTACAGAGACTCACTCTAAATGACACAAGTTGGTAGATCTGGAATGTGGGTAGACCCTGTAATGGATTACTCAGTCCTGAATTGGCCTGGGCTTAGTTCAAAGTTGGGGATCAGCAAATGTTTTTAGAACAAATAATGGCTTCTCAGCATCCATGCATTTTTCTCAAAGGAAAACCAACACAGGAAATAGAAACAGAAAATTTAAGATGTAACTAATTACAAAATTCTTCCTTTGGTTAAATAATTCACTGTAGTTTTCCTTAAAAGTTGGCTGCTAATGCTTATATAAAAAGTCAACTCAGGTGAGGAAAGAGGGCTCCGTGAACATGTCTGCACTGCAACCATGACAATACTGGTGGCCATATGCAATCCTGTGCCCACCTACCTTTCTACTTGCTGTTTCTCTGCCTTTGTCCCCCCTCCTACCAGTCCCATAAAGGCTCTGTGCATGCCATTTTAGTGGATTCAATATTTCCTAACTAGATCATATACTTTTATGCAAGGAGTCTAGTCATCCGTTTTATTAGGACAGGATACTAATTTGTTCACTAACAACCAAGAGCTATAAAATCTGCACATCACAGCAGGGATCTGACCTCCTCAGCCCCAGTACAACAGGCTCCAAACTGCAATGATTGCAGAACCCATGAGATAAACAGGGCGACGGTGGGGAAGTTCTTACTCAGGTCTAAATACAGCCGCTGCTTGCTGGTCCAGGCTGAGATCACTCAGGTAGATTGTGCCGAAACATTTCTCTGATGTTGTTTCTAAAAAAAAAAAAACCCAAAAAAACCCAAAACAGGTCCCAGCTCGCTCCTGCAGGAGTCAGCCAGCAGGTGAGGGAGGAGAGGCAGAGATACTCACTGGGGTATAAAACCAGTGCTCATTTTGGTTTTGTCTTTCTGAAGTATCAGTATTTTCTCCAAATTAGAAGAAATTCTTTTTTTCCATAGACTGGCAAACAGGTTTTAAGAAGTTGAGTTACTTACCCAATTTCCCACCAACCTCTTGACCAAGTTGGAAAGGAAAACCCATTGAGAATTTCAAATGTGCAGGCTATCTGGAAGTACTTCCCACAGCTCATGTAAGTAATACTAACTCCAGTTCATTGTAAAACTCTACTGTTTGCCAGATGCTTCCACTAGTTCTCCAGGAACAGCAGAAATCTAATTATAAAAACTGAAAGAGGCCATTTTATAAAAACAGCATTTATCTGTAAAAGGGGATGATTAACAATAATGCCTTCTTACTGGGTTGAGGACTACATGAGCTGATTTATTTAAAGTGCTTGGAATAGGGCCAGGCACATAGGACCTCATGCAGTAATAATTATTATCTATTAAAATTAACAGCGGGGAAAGAAGGTGCTGTAACACTTAAGAACCTCTTCATTGGATAAATCTTTTCCTGGGTGCCTACTTTCCCTATTAAAACTGAAGGATGCCAAGGAAAGCATTGAGAAAGACAAATACATTTTACCAAGTGAAATAATTAAAGGCAAAAATAGAGTTCATATGTTAACAATTTAAGAAATATCATGTCTATGAAATGCAACTCTCAAGAGCATATATTTCATTGTTCTAACTTCCACTTAGATCCAGAAAACTAAGTGGCCTGAAAAAGAGACAGTTGGGGAAAATGAATACTGCAGATTTCTAGTGAAAATTAAGCTTCCGTGTCCTTCAAAGCAAAGGGCCACACTGTCTGCTCTTTGCTGAGCATGTACTTTTGTCTCAGGCTAACTTGAAATTCCTAAAACCATCCAGGAATTCTTTCTGTAGCCCATTTAAATAATAAAAAATCACAGCCTACAGGTTCTATTTAGTTGTAACTAAACAATCTTGCAGTGTTTTACTCTTGCCTTGGAATTCCCAACTCCAAGAACTTCCCTTTAGCACCCCCCTACTCTGGTCTTCCGAGGTGGCCCCTTCACCCCACCTGACCCACGCATCTCACCTGCTTCCTAAATACCCATTTGGTTCCTCCTCCTGCACATGATTCAATACATTCGCCTGGCTCTTATTTTCATTGGTAAAATTAAAGAGTGTTACCTTTAGGTCTCATACATTCCCACTCCCTTCTGGGACTGATTTCATTTACAAGATAGGACAAGCAGAGATAACTTGGGCAAGTTCCCTCTGTGAAGAAAAGTGATGTTAAAAATCTTTGGTGCTTTATCAGCCTGGACCATAGCCTGGGATTCTAAATTCTGGGGGGCTATAATAAGATTCAGAAACTAGACCTCAGGCTCTGAATTCGTAAGGATTTTCTCTGTGGGTTGTATGTGTGATTTTTTAAACAATTCACACCGTTTAGAATTCTTAAGAGAACAAAACCAAACATTCTTAATGTATTTTCTCAATTTGAAGACTCTCGGGCCATGTGTCATATCTAGTGTATGACCCCCCCCCTCCACACAGTTAAAATCAGGGCAAAAGGTCACCAGCCTGTGTGTGTTATCCAGCAGCAATCTATCAATCAAGTGGAAAAGAGCACTGAGCCTGCACCGCCCTGCCACACCCCTGCAGCTCCTCTGACAGGTCTGTCAGAAGCAGGCCAGCCATCAAGACTGCAAGAGCAGGACAGGGAACAGGCAACTAGAAAGGGGTTAGAAGAAACTGGAATGGAAAATAAGGGGGGGAGCAAGGATGAGGGGATAAAGGAATAAAAGGATGGAGAAGAAAAGAAGGAAGCGATAAAGAGAACAAAGAAGGGAAGACAGGAGAAACAGGCAGAGAAAACAATAGAGCTGGGCCTCTAAGTGTAAGCACGACTTTTCTTTTTCATTCAGTGTCCCAAAGAGTGTGTGAAGTTATCTGGGTAAACACACACAGGGAGACGCCAGGGTGTGGCAGAAGGCAGTGTAAACACAACGAGGTGACACCATGGGGGTTGAGCAGGACTGAACTGAGAAGTATCTTTTACATTCATGTACTATTAATACTTTCACAAGGCAGTTCCAATCTAGAGAGTGACTGATTTCCAGATAAAATTGATTTCCTAACCTTAGACTCCCAATTATTTAACCTTCTGAGGAGCATTAGAAACAAGGTAGAGCCCACGATAGGGGATTTGTCCTCCAGCACCAGCAGACTGCCTTCTCTCCCTGGGAGCTGGAAGGTTAGACTGTTCCTAGTCAGCTCGCTTAACCTTCACAGTCTTGGGGAGGAGACCTCAGAACACATGGCTGCTGCTGCTTAGTGGAAGAGAGGGCATTAAAACAGTCCTCCCCCCAAAACCAAGACAGTTTCCCCACCAAAACTACACCAATCCAAAACACTCTCTGATTTGGGAATGTAATCATATAATACCTACTTGGCAAAAATGTATGGTTGGCTATAGAACAAAAAGAACTATCTGAATCTAAACTATTGCCTCTTAATCCTTTCATGAGACTAAGTCCCTCTGAAGGAAGCACAATCCATTGTTACTGAAGGAAATCAGAAGCACATATAGACTGTGGCATACCTACACGCATGTGCGCAAATACATAGCTTGATGCATTCATACACCTGTGGATGAACACTCATGGTGAAGGCTCGGAGGCTACAGAGAAATTTATTTGTTTATGAGAGCCATGATTTGGAACATTAAAAAGTCCTTCTGGGAATATGATGGAGGAAAATGTGGTGAGAGGGCGAGACCCAGCAATCTGCGGGCATGTTTAAAGATGTGAACACACTCTCTTGGGTGAACTCTGCTCTGACTCCACGCCAAGGTGTTTGCCTGGCAGCGCCCTAACTCCTGAGTGGTTGGCAAGCTCTGGCTCGAGAGAATTTATTTGGAATCTTTCTTCTTTTTCTTCTTCTTTTTCTTTGGTGTTTCATCTAGTGTAGCTGCTACCTCATCCACTGCTACCTCAACATGCTTTTGTAGCTTTTTCTTTTCTCTCTTTTTCTTGGGCTTTGGTGGTAAGTCCTGGTCACCAAGTGGCCACACACAGTTCTCTCCATCCTCAGCGGAAGCGTCCACATTCTTGTCCCCATGAAGATCTCTGAGCTGCTGCTCAGCTTGGTCTCTCTTTTTCTTGGTCTCGGGTTGGGTATAATCCCCCATATTTTTATCTTTTGCCTCTCTCTTCCTTTTCTTTCCCCCTTTTCTTTCCATTTGGGTCTCTGGAAGGTCAGGCCCTGCAGCCATGACCTGCGGCTTGTTCTTTAGCTCTGACATCCGTTTGGCAAAGTACTCCTGGATGGTGAAGGCACTGGTTGTCGTAGTGGAGGTTTCATTCCCATCTGGAGTGGTAGAGCCGGAATCACCCTAAGATGTGGGGAAAGAGTTAAACTGGTTAAGAATTGGCTGTTTACTTCTCAGGGCATCCAGGAGGACTCTAGCTGGAACCATCAGTACTCAGCAGTTAGATGCCAGGTTGAGTACCTGGAAACTCAAGTCCCCTCCCAGCCCACCCCAGTAGAGCTGAACTGCAAAGCATAGAACAAATGGCAGGCACTTTGGTTGAATTCTATAAGGGATGACAGGTTGACTAGATTGAAGCTACCTTCAGAAGTTAGCTGGCAAGACACTCAAATGAAATTCGGAGTAAACAGCACCTTAGCAACAATGTTATAAATGGTGATTAAGTTCCCAGTCTCCTATGAAAAAGAGGGACCCCGAAGTCCTGAGCTTTGTGATTTTGTCAGACACCCATTTCAGTCCCATTATAGATTTTTCAGGTCTTTGCACTGATGTGGAAACTCAGGTGCCACATTCATACGTTAATCCTTCCTTTAACAGGAGCAAATGCCAACCTGGAACGTGGTGTGTTGGGAACACTTTCTTTCTCCTCCAAAGGCAAAAAGCATGGGCCCCTGGAAGCTGTTCCAGGAGAGAAGGCACCAGGGTGGGAAATGCACACGTTCCGCCTTCCGCCCAGAAAGAACAGGTTAGCGTGGGAGCCCTTCTCCCTCGGCTGGGGATGGGGAGGAGGGAGAGGCCCCCATCCCTACTCTGACATGGACTAGATATTAATGGCTGTGTTAGTCTTGTTTCTAAATATGAGGAATTAGAGCAGTTGGGATTCTGTAAGGTTTACATTTTAATTTCAAAGAAATACATTCCACTGTGAGGCTTGAGAAGTGAGAGAAATTCCTACCTTTGTAGGTTGGGATAAAAAAAAATGAAATGCTAGTATCACTATATGGGTTGTAGCTGGCTGGCAGTAAGGTGGTGAAAACCTGGGTGTCGAAAGGGAGTCCCTTCACATATATAAGGACTATGCCTTTTTAAATTTTAAATATTTTTATTGATTTTTAGAGAGAGAGGCAGAGAGAGAGAAAGAGAAACATTGATGTGAGACGTGAGAGTGAAACATTGATCAGCTGCCTCCTGCACACCCCACACTGGGGATCAAGCCTGCAACCTGGGCAGGTGCCCTGACAAGGAATCCAACCAGCAACCTCTTGGTGTACAGGAAGACACTCAACCAACTGAGCCACACTGACTAGGGCAGGACTATGTTTTAAGGAAAGCCAATGTCTAGAATAACTTTGCCCACAGAGACTTTTAAAATAATCAAGCCATTTAACAATAATGCTAAACTTAGGTTTTCATAATTACCTGGCTTCTTCCTTCGTATTCCCTTATTCGCACAGGAAGAGACTGGTTGGTTGACTCTCTCATGTTGGGAGGGTGAGAAAAGAGTTTTCTGAATGATTCAGTCTCCAAATTAGGATTGTATAAATTATTCCAAACTTGGTGGGAAAAGCTCCAACTTTATTACAAACCAACATGTATAAATGGACCAGGCATTTTCTTGGTAGAGCAGCACTTAAGTAAGGGCTCAGTGGAATCAAAGTAGCATCACATTTGAAATTCTGGCAGAATCAATATCATATAAATGGACAATTGGATTTTGAGTGGCCAATGCCCCAGAGAGCTCTCACCAAAAGATACCTTACCAACAACATCACACCTCATCGAGTCAACACAAACCTTATTTTACCCAGGCCTAGAAACATAAAATCTGTGGTCAAAGTTTAAAATCTTAAAATGTAAAATGCAGAACATGTGGAATAACCAACTGGGCTTTGGGAAGAAGTTTAAATGTTACCTCTCAGCATTCCATTTTGGCTGGAATCCCACTAATTTTGAGAAAAATTTAAAAATAGCTGTCCTAGGAGACAAAAACGACGTCACTTTGTCTTTTTGTTCCTCAAATGTTGAAAAAGAGCTGAAATTTTGCATAGCAGAATGGAAAAGCTGAAGACTCTTGGTGTGAACCAATCCCAATTTAATGGACAAGAAAGGTCTTGCCTTCCATTTAAGGGCACACAGCCACCCACAGTCTCTGGGAAGGTGGCCTGTTCATGTAAAATAGGTCTCATCTAGTTTCATGGCATTAAAAGGAATTTGTCTTACATGGGTCAGCTCTTCTGGAGTGTATCTGTGTCTCAGGAACTCAAATTCAAGTGATATCCTATGGCTCTCTACCTTGGTCACCTATTATTATTATTACCTTCTGAATTCCTGCTTTTCAATTAAATCATGGGAGCTAATTGCTGGTGTTAATCACACTATTAATTATTAGGAAATATAAGGCCATTTTGAGTCACCTGTTGAATTCAGAGGGACTTTCTAATCCCAGAAAATAACTATGTTCATAATGACTGGTAAAGGTTTTAACAACCATGGGCCACTGCGCGCCGAGATTAGCAGGGCACGGAGACAAGCAAGAGCGGTGCCAGCACCCGGATCCTATTTATCCTGAGGAAAGTGTAGGCAGAACAATGGCTTGCTGGGGAGAGCCCTTCAACGCCGGGGGCAGCCGCCCTCCCACACTGCCGCAATGTATCTGGTTTAAAAACCATAGAAACAAAGGAGGAATAGGTGGCAAATCTGATTCCAGTAGGAGCGGTGCCCAGGACTCTCATTTTACAAGCTCATAATTTATGATTTTATAAATCATAAACCCAGTTTTACGACTGCAATTGTAATTCCTATTTCTATATTCTTGGCCATGAATATGAAAAAATACATGAATACTTTTCATATCTGGTTTCAACTCCAAAGTGAACAAGCACTGAGAAAATCACCGACTACTCGTTAGTATTTTGAAACTGAGTCAACTTGCACCTTCTCATGTTTCTACTCAACACATAACACAACCTCAAAAAGTCTGTAATACCAAATATGACTTTCACTACACTTTGTAAACTTTGAGAATGTTCCCAAAACATTGCTAAGTGTTCTAAAAACGAGTAAAATAAATTTACAAATAACTTGAAAATACAAAATACTATCAAGGGAAGTGTGGTTAATGCATGAGTCATCTTATAGGTATCTAAGCAAGTCAGATCAGTAGGTTAAATTAGGTAACTCCTACGGTCCCCTGAAGGTCTCAATGTGCTCTTCTCTGCACAGACATTTGGGCTGGCCATTGCTCTATGATCAGAGAAGGGATAGTGAGGCAGGATAAGCAGGCAGCAGAGAAGAGCTTGGTTCATAGACACCTATCACCCCACCTGTCTGTCTAGTCAGGATGCAGAAGTGACAGTGATGAGCCTACAGTTTTCTACATGGAAAAGATATTTGCAACCACCTGAATGAAATCATACAGCCAAAAGCATTTGCAGTAATTCCACTTATATAGCTGAATTAGTGAATCAGTTTTAAGAATTTGTTTATATAGAAGCTAAAATCAATAAAAACAAAAAACTGGATTAACTATTCATTGGAAAATGAATTTATTTTAAACCTAAGTCCTGGAAATCATTCCAATACTTCTAAGAAAGGTGGTAAGAGCTGGAGCTTTTGAAAAATGATAATTCCCATTTTATACTTGTGGGTTTGAAGGTTCTCTTTTTATACACCTTGGCTTGAAAATCTCCACTGAGCCTTCACGGCCCCTAAATCTGTGTTCTCAATAGGCAGCACATGGGAAAATGCTAATGATGCTCTCCTCTCCAGCTGGAACTGAAAACATGGTGGGCTTTGGGAATGAACAACTCTGCAACATCTCCCTTGGCTTTTATGCCTAGAGTCTGAGAGTCTTCAAGTCCTGCTTGAATGCCAAGAGTTTCCATTGCTGTCTAGTAATGGTATATGCAGGCTGTGACTTGGGTACAATGAAGTTTTGATAGAGAGTCTGCATGAGCGGGAGCAAGGGCTCTGCCTGTGGAAGCCTCCAGTCTTTTTGCTGACCACGGTGTCCTGTCACTCAGCTGGGGCAGGGACATGTCACATGTAACCATGCATGTCTAGGACCAAGCAGTGTACCTAAGATGAAGATGCTTTTCAAAGAGCTCAGTGGACGAGGGGAAAGGGTAAGGAAATGAGCAAAACAGTTTTTAAAATCTCCCCTTAGATTTTTATTTAATATACCCACTGTTCTACCTCCCCTGTCATTAATTAATAAGACCTAAAGACACAGACTCCTGAAGTATTTTCCATGTATTATAGAAGCAATTCTTAAAAATACAAATAGAACCAGTTTCTTGTGTTGTTCTAAAAAATGGTCTCACAGGTTAATCTTGCCTGTTCTCAGCAAACCTCACAGTCTTCTCATTTCTTTCAAAGCTGATGACTATAACAATATGTGTTAAAAAAAAAATTGACGCTCTGTTTCCCCAAGTGATAGCTAGGGCCTTAATTTCTCCCCAGTCAGTAAATATTCAGAGCTCAGGGCGACCTGTTCCCCACGTCACAGACCTTCAGATTTAAAGTCAGAGGAGCCCTGCAAGATCACTCCACTCACCACATTAGGAAACTTTACCAGTGTTGCCACACCTGGGTGTGCTGAAGAGAGCAGCTGTCATTTCTTAGACGCCTTTAACATGCCAGTCAATTATCATATGTCATTTCATGCGATGCTCACGGCAGCAATCTGAGAGGCATCCTCTCCATTTTTCAGAGGCAGAAACTGAGACTTGCCCTTTCTCCCTCCATTACAGCATCCTGCCTTCCAGCATGCATCACACAGACTCACTTGTCCCTGCTTCTCTATATAATTGGTCACATAATCCAGGGACTAAGGCCCATGCCCAACTTTATGAGGGCACAAGTTAACTGATGCAAAAGTTTCATGTAGGAAAAAAATGTCACCAGAAACAGATACTACATTCTAATAGTAGAAAAAACTGTTATTGTCGGACAACTTCCTACCTGGGCACTTCCAATACCAACAGTGATTACTTGGTGTGGCAGGCAGTCCATTCCACCGTGAACTTGCTTTGTCTCAGTTTTCTCCTTAGTAATAGGCAGAGTCAAGTGGTTTAAAACTGTACACTGAGGGTCTGTGACATGGGGAACAGGTCCTCCTAAGCTCTAATCCACAGAATATTTACTGACTGGGGAGAAATTAAGGCCCTAGCTATCACTTGAGGAAATAGATCATCAAAATTTTTTTAACACATATTTTTATAGTCATCAGCTCTGAAAGAAACCAGAAGACTGTGAGTTTTGCTGAGAACAGACAAGACTAACCTGTGAGACCATTTTTTAGAACAACACAAGAAACTGGTTCTATTTGTATTTTTAATCTTGAAGCCTAAACCTATTTCTGGCAACTCTGAATTACCACTGGGATTGGGGGTGGGTTAGGGTTGTGGGGAGGAGAGTGGATGGAAAGGACACAAGACCTTGCAGAAAGAGCTCCTTAAGACATCAATTATAATATATCACAATCATTTCAGGTACCTGAAAGATGCCCCAAACTACGCATGCCTACTTTTCTCCAATGTCTATACAATTATGAATGTGTTCTTTGTTTTGTTTAGGTATTTTCTACAGAGGCTTTGCCGCTCAATGAGCTATGTGCTCAAGCTCTTCTGGGTTCCTCCGTGTCATTCAAACATGTATACTGAGATGGATTAACAACAACATGTGCAAACAGAGAGACTATTTTCCTTATTCTCATTTGAATGTTGTTAGGATCTTTTGGAGAGAGAATTCAGTGCGGTGTTTGGGGCACATGCACCATGAATATAAAATCTTACTACTTATGATAAGCATACCAGCCCAGGGATGGGGGTTTTAAAGGCAAAACCTTCATCTCACAGCCTTTGTCATATGTGACTGCTGCTCTTAAGTGACAAGATGATCGAAGCCTTTTGATTTCCATGTTAAGATACAGAGATTACATGTTGCAACAGTAATCTTTCAATGAACTTTTCTCAGCGAGAGAAAAAGGAGACACCGAGAGCTGAAGGGTAATGGATTTAGCAATTGGGGTTACTGGCCCTGAGAGCTCTTGCTTGTGATGAACACACACATGCCTCCACCCCAGCTTCTCTGTTGTCAGCCTGGACTGGATTAGTTTGTGAAAAGTTAAGAAAGCTTGGCAAGTGAGTAGTTTGAAAGAACATTTTGTGTGTTTTCCAAACTTTATAGCAGGACAGTCCTAACAAACACAAATTATATCTTGACATACTCCTGGGAGGTAGAAACTACACTCATCCACTTTGGACAGAGATGAATTCAGGTACAAAGTGATTTCATGACTCATCAAGATGAAGGGAGTGCTGGAACGTGTAGGCACTAAACCTTCGCCAAGAGAGGAGGGAAAATGGGCCGATGGAGTCACTTGCTATGCAGGACTACTCCAGACCTTTTATATGTAGTCATGTACATCACCTCCTTGAAGATCAAGCACCAAACTTTCTCCTTCAACAAGCCTGATGCTCTGGGAACATCCTTGTGTTCACTTCCTATAACTAGCAATTAGTTACTTCTATTTTCTGATTTTGTATAATTTGCTTTATAAGCATCTTCCCAAGAAAAATTTAAGTTCCTTGAGAACAGAGACCATTTCTATTTCACTTGTATTAAGCACATCCTTTCTAATGAGGAACAAATGTATGAGGAGCATTTAAGGGAAGCACAAAAACACCAAGCCCAAGCAGATCAAAGCTGGAAAGTGCTCCCACTGAACCATAAGCCTTGTATTTGTTGGCACAGATTCGTCTGTAGGCCAGGCAGGGCTAATGACTAGAAGGGGTTTGGAAGGGTAGGAAGGAAAGAGAGTGTCAGCGTTCTGCAGTGTATGTTCTCCCCATCCAGATAAAACCATTCTCTTCTTGTCAGATGCCACCTTGCCTCAGGGTGCAAACTGCTTCTCTAACTGCTGCAAGTACATCTAAGTGCCTTTTGGTGTGATCAGCCAATGACTCCCTATGGCCTTAGCGATGCAGAGGAATGCAGCCAGACGATCCATACATTTCTCCTCTGGTCTATTATTCTAGGTTACCATAGTCACCTTCCTCGAGCTGAGCAAATTGGAAACAAGTGAGGTGCTGTGATGTATGGAAACCGCCATGTTCATTCTGTGGGACTAGCTGAGCACAGCAGTAAAACAGCCTGCATGGGCTGGACTGTTCTTGCCATCAGAAGGAAAGGCTGGAGAGCAAGGGAGTTCCAGGGTAGGAGCTTGTTCTGAGAAGACAAACAGTTGGATGAAAGTTCCACCAGAAGCCTCCGGAAGCAAGATGTTAAGGTGTGGCGTACATTGTATCTTGGGCTGAAATTAAGACCTGGTAAAGCTTCTGATTCTAGGGAGTCACTAGATCGGTTTGCCTCCACAGGCTGAGCTACAGCATTGATCAACATTGTGAGTTAGAAAGCAGGGATTGTGCCACTATGGGGGCATTTCTTCTCTTGCTTTCTATGGTACCTTTTTGGTTTCCACATAATTGAAAACATTTCGTGTTTTATTGAATTATGCAGCAACTCAATTGGAAAATGCTTTATGTGTGGATGTGTTTGTGATGTGTGTGCTTGTGCGAACAGGTTCCAGGAACCCATGGCACGTACAGAAACCCACTGAGCAGGAGTTCCCGGAGGGTTCTCACTAGAGCAGGGCTGGTCAACTAGAACCCACAGGCCAACTTCAGACTGCTGACTATCTCTGTACCCCTTGTAAGCTAAGAATGGTTTTTACACTTTAAATGGTTGGGGGAGGTAGGGGGGAAGAAAATCAAAAGAATATTACGTGACGTAAAAATTATGTGAATTTCAAATATCAGTGTCCATAAATAACATTTTGAATTTCATCAGTAAAAATATGGGGAAATTTGAAATTTGTGGTTTTTTCCCTCTAGTATATAAGTAAACATGAAAGGTATTAAGTAAATATTTGCTGGATGAACAAGTGAATACATTTATTTAGAAACATGATCTCTTTTTTGGAAATGTTCAATGTACACACACGCACACAGAATTGGAGGACTTTGGGTTTTTATGCAGTCTTCCATCTCAGTATCTCGATGTCTTAATGAGTTATGCTAGTAAATGGCAGAGAGGCTTGCTTGTCACTGGACACTAGTAGAGAAATACAGACAATGCCAAATTCCTCATATGAAGGCCAATGCTAACAAAGCTGTTCATTTTTTCCCCCACTTGCCTAGTCAGCTGCTCACATTACCACTCACTAAGAAAGCCAACATAAACATGTTTTAAGAGGATGGTTCTCTATGGCAACAACTTCTCAAGTAACTGACATCAGAACTACTGACAAGAGTCATACAGCCTCTGGGGAGAAGTACGGGAAAGAAAAAGGAGCAGGTTTCCTGCTTCCCTGAAAGGTCCTTCGATGTGGAAAGTTGCAGTGACTCATGTGACGACATTTCACAACACACTGGCCATTCTGAGATAAACGAGGCTCCTCCGAAGCCTGAAATGATCAATGTGACACAGGCACCAACTTCTCTGGATGATTCTAAAAATAATCCAAATTGACTCCATTTTATAATTCTAGGTCAACTGGTTCCCCTCCCTGCTTTCTGAAGGCAGGACAAATAGCTTTTATAAGTAGTTGAAGGCTAGTACCCAAATCTTAAAAAACAGAAACAGAGCTCACAGAGGGTCTATCTCTTCCACAGGAAGACTTGAAAATTCCTTAAGAATCGTGACAACTTAAATTTGGGTTCCTTATTATAGAAAGCATAGCATTTCTGGAAGATTTTAGAGAACCTCGTATTTTGAGGAATAGAGTGTGAATCTGAAATAGGACTATTTTTAAGAGAAAGATATATTAATTTAGGCAAATAAAGTTATAAACAAAAAGTCCCCTCTCTTAGTTCTTGTATACTTAGTTCTTGTAAGATTAATCTTCACATAGACTCTTTTTAACTGAGTAGAAATCAAAGCAGCAAATAAAAACATTTTAAGGAGTAAATCTGATAGGGCAAAATATTTCTATATTTAGAAGATATTTAAGTTAGTAAGAGTAAATTAAATTCTGCACTCATTGAGTCATATAATAAAAGTAAATTATACAACAATAAGATCTTGAGATGGCTGAGGTCCAAAAGGACTTGGCCACCCAGTCCTTGACTAACATCCATCAAGCAGCTACTGTTTAGCTGACTGGGGCAGGGGCCCAGACAGGAGCTCCTTTCCTGGGGGAGACAGACTATAAAAATTAAAATAAAAAATAAGATCTGGGCGGATCTCATGTAAGTATTCTTACAATAATAATAATAATAATAATAATGCATTAAGAGAATTTAGTTTTTAAATAGACAGAAACTAAATAAGATAACCAACTATAAAACAACTCCATTCAACAAAACCCCTAACCAATTAAGTTGAGATTACAATTCCAAAGAGCTCATAAAAAACATCATTACCGCTATTAAATATATAATCTGTTAGTTTTACACAGCTATAATATTTTATTTTATAAGCAAGAAAGATATTAAAAGCTTAAGTAAAAAAGAACAAGTAATACTGCCTCCCTACCTGCTCAGAATCCAAAAAGGTTCCTTATAGCAAGACCTGCCTCTTGTTTGTAGTCCTTAATAGGCTCATCCTCTGTGGAAACTCAAGGCCCTGTATCACAGTGCTGCTCAAACGACCAGGGAAGAAGTGCCAACTTTTTCTTTCAAATAGATCTACAATCTATTGGGGGCAAGATTTTTACAAAATATAAACTTTTTTTTAATTACTAGGAAAATAATTTAAAAAAAAGGAAAACACAAGTTCCAATTTATAAAAATTAATATCAAACTACTATAAAAGTTTCTAAATGCTTACTACCAATTTCTGTCCTGGTGTGTGGACCGTACTTTGAGTGGTACTAGCATAAAATATTAGCTACTGAAGGTAAGTAAGAAAGGTATTAAATTTGGTGTAGTAGAAACGACAATGTCCCAGGTATCAAAAAATCCAACTCACATTTGACAGAATGTGTGATCTTGGACAAGTTACTGGCCTTTCTGGGCCTCAAAGTGAATCATTAGCAAAACAAGGAAGTAGGACTACACAGTGACTTTTTTCAAACATACTGTAGTTTTAGCACGGCACACCTTTCTTCGAAGGAAATCTGAACCAGAAGGCAAATATGTAACACATCAGGAGAACTGTGGTTGAGGTGAGGCTGGGGGAACCCAGAGTTCATGTCCTAACCCTCCTCTCTCCTTGTAAGACCCTTGAGGAATCTCTGAGGAACTCCTAGGGCTGTGTGAAATACTGTTTGAAAAACAACAGTCATGTTTTAAAGGTCCACTGCAATTCTAACATTCACTGTAGCCTAGATAATTTCATAGCATTCATCAACTGGAGACTAAGAAGCTTTTAAGAATAAAACTGCACCTTTGCTATTATATAATACATATTATTCTTAAAGTTGTCATTAACTTCTGGAATTCCAACCATTGGTTGTCTGTCAGAACTGTCCAGTGGCCTGGCTGGCGTGGCTCAGGGGTTGAGCCTTGACCTGTGAACCAAGAGGTCGTGGTTTGATTCCTGACTAGGGCACCTGCCCGGGGTTTCGTGCTGTCCCCAGTAGGGGGCGTGTAGGAGGCAGCCAATCAATGACTCTCTCATCACTGATGTTTCTATCTCTCTCTCCCTTCCTCTCTCTGAAATCAATAAAAATATATTTTAAAAAAATACACAAAAACTGTCCAGTGACCAATTTCTTCTGAAAATGGTAGCAAAATATCAAGCTCAATACAATAAAGTCTTAGGTTGCAAACTGGGTCCCCTGATCCAGATGACAGGATGCTATCAAGGTTGGCTGACTCTTCTGGCTTTACCTGGTGAAGCTCTGAAGAGGACCAAGACGTGAGATGGTAACACCCAAACCCACGTCACTGGCGTCCCCACCACAGGCCGTGCAGACAACAGCATGGCACACAAAGCACTGCCCTCTCACCAACCACTGGCCGCACTCTAACCTAAAGGATGGCTCCTCTTCATCCTATTTGCATTACATCACAGGATGGAAATCTGGGAGAGAATGTTATTTTTGCTTTCCTGGCAGGACAGAGGGGCAGAAAGAAAAATGAGCCAATATTTCACTCTTCTCCTCCAACACTGGGCCATCTGTGTATCAATTTCTTCTTATCACAGAAGCTATTAAAACCATGTGCTTGATCTGTCAACAAACAAAAAGCCAAATCTAATCCTTTCAGGCCAAACCTATGTCCTGGCAAAAGTCTAACCAAACAGAACAGCCCGGTGACTTGGAACTCTTAGGGGTTGTTTTGGTTGTCCTCCCACCCCCTTCTTTTTCTTCCTTTTTAATGTCTTATTATGAAGTCATGCTTGTTGATCTAGAAGACAACACATTTTTACTGGTACGAAAACAAAACGCAGTGACCCACTTTCTCCTTTTTGGCTCTTATAGAAAGTAGAGGCAGGCCCCCGAACCCTGTTTGAAGTCCTTGCTGCCAGGAGATGGTCGGTTTATGTCTCTTGTCCTAGGACAGGAAAAGGATGCACTCTCGGCACCGCGTGCTAGGGAGAGATAAGACCAGAGATTTCTGTCCTCAGGACCTTATCAGCTTTTCCTGCTACTTTCCAGAGCAGACAGCACCATGACTGGCAATAAACTAAACTAGCCGAAGGGGGGCTGGGTGTGTGAGCAGCTTGGGGATTGGAGGGAGTGATGCAGAAGGGGTGTAGAATGAGGAAAAGAGACGAGGCTTTTAATGTACCTTAAAATGGTCTGGCCCAAATAAAACTGCCTTTAAAAAGAAAACACGTTTTATATCTCTTTTTGTTACAAATGCAGCAACAGGGATAGAGGTTTTTATAAGAATTTCCTTTCTGGTTGGAATGCACCACCACTTTCCTTGCCTTGAGCCCTGCCCATAACAGCCTTGTGCTACTGGTTCCTGTGCACGTAGCACAAAACCAGTCTGCTGTGGGAGCTCCGACGGGAGGCCTATAAACCACAGGCTGCAAAGGGAATGTTTCCTCTGGGCATATGTGCTTCCATTTACATCACCAGTGTTTGCTGGGGCCAGGGCACTCACATTTCCATTTCCATACTGCAAAGGACGAGCAAGGCTATGAGACACCCCTCAAAATTCACTGAGGACCTCTTTCATTCTGCAACAAATCACACCTGTGAATCCAAGACTTATACACTGTAGAAATTCTGGTCTTTTGGGAGGTAAGGAACAAAAGCTGCTGAAGAATCTAGGCTAAGCAGGGGAATTTAAAATTAGTTATGGCCTCAGTTGTTTCCAATGAACTCATATGAAAGCAATACAAATTTGGCAGTCTTCTCTTAAAATCTTTTTTATCATGAAACTTTTTAAACATAAAAAAACAGAGAAAATAGTATAGTGAACCCATTATCCAGCTTCAACAGTTACCAACACATACCCATTACTAACTCTACTCTCATTCAAAGCAAATCAAAGATACCATATACTTTCATTATAAACATTTCAGTATGTATTTCTACAAAGATAACAGCTCTAAGAAAAATCCATAACTCTAATAATATTATCACATGAAAAGATTAACATTACTAAATATCCAGTCTCTGTTCATAATGCCTTTATTGTCTTTTAAGTTATTTCTTATTATAATTTATTTGAAGCAGATCCAAATACTGTGATTAATTGATATGTCTCGTTTCTTTTGGGCTACAGGTTTCCATCCCCTCTCTCTATTTCAATTTCCTGTTGATGCAACCAAGTCATTTGTCCTACAAAGAGCTCTCTCAGGATCTGATTTTTACTGAATGGATGGACTTATAACATACATTAACATGTTCCTTTGTCCTGTGTATGTCCTATAAAGTTTAATCTAGAGGTAGCCTTATTTTTGAATGCAGCACTTTTCTAATGCAGCATTTCTCTTTATGAAAAATTGGGATGGATTCATGGTTAAGTAAGCTTGAGAAATAAACCTGTGCTATTCCTCTCTTTGATTTACAATGCACCTTATCATCTGAGAGATATGGTAGCTGTTAAACTTCAGAATTTCCAAAACTTATTTCACTTTGAAAACTTTTTTGGCATAACAACCATTAACATCCCATGGAATTAGCATTCTGCTGAACCTACTATGAGGTCTGTTCACACAGGTGTTGCCATTACCTGGATAAAATGAGCAACTTTCTTGATTAAATCCTGTAGCTAAAGCTTTGATTGACCTTGGTCTTCCTGATGGGGTGGGCTTTTACCATGGGCCACACATTTTACGCAAAAATGGAAGATACCTGGTAGGGAAGTGAAAAGAAGACTGGCAAAGCATTCTGTTATGAACAATCTGCTTGCTAGGTGACTTTGGAAGAAGAGGCTAGCTCTTCCCTAGATATCCCATTATTGAAATGGAAACATCTGTTTCTCAGCCTTAGTCAGAAAAATCACTCTTCCATCTTGGAATGGAAGGTGGCAGAAAAACAACACGTCCTAAATTATGTCAAGTATGTATGGATCAAGTTTTAAGACTTCGTACAACCTAACCATATTTTCTTTTTAGGACATGTGCAAGCAGAAGAGCTGCACAGTCCAACCAGTCAGAAAACCAAGGTGAAGAAGAAAGTTCTTGATATTGAATTTTCCTTAAAAGTCTGTGAAAATTTCAAACTACAGAATAGTGAATAATTTAGAATATAATCAAGAGAATAAAAATGGAGAACATAACCAGGAATCAATGGACATATAACAAAATTAAAATTTAAGAAAGCAATTCATAAAAATAAAATGAAACAAGTGAATCCAATTGTGTACCCAGATAGTTGAATACCTAATTCCAAATGACTTTAAAACACCATAATTTGTACATAACCTAATGGGATATACCCTAAAGACAAAAAGAAATGGCCAACCCCCACCCCCTAAACCTTCTATTTATTTTTTATTTTTTGGATAATCAAATTATTGGTGTTATTCTGTGACTATTGTGTATATACTGGGAAATAAGCAAATGAGTAATGTGATATTTTACTGTAAAGAAAAATATTAATGAGGTTAAGTTCTTATAGTCCTGAATTTTAATTGGTAATATGCACATATACTCATTATATTTTAACATTAAAAACATTATAGTTCTATCCATAGACTAAAGCCTAGGAACGAAAAGCAACCTAGTGACAGTAAGTAACCCTACTGCTAAAACTGTGGTCTCTAAACATCATTTACCAACAAAGCTACCAGGCAGAAATGGAAGACTCTCAGTCTGTGGCAGCAAATGTAAAGGTGGGCCTGAAAAACCTTATACCAGGTATAAAGGAGTGATCAAATACCATTTAGGGTCATGTCAGAACTCAGGAACTAACTTCAAGAGGCTTCTTTTGGGCAAAGATGGGAAATTTGATCCTTAATAAAGACAATAAATACAACAGATTAAAACAAAGCAAATATATTTCAACCCATGAGAGGTGAAAAAAAAGGGAAAACTCATGGTAAATAAAGGAAACAAGTAAAATATTTATTATTTATGTCTTACCTCAGGGTAATTGAATACTATGTGGAAATTTCTATTCTAAACTTCATTCTAAAAATGAAGAGGAAAAGAAAGAGATATAGAGAGGAAATCCACAGATTGAAAGAAACTTAAGAAGATATATCAGCCCAGCCGGCGTGGCTCAGCAGTTGAGCATCGACCTATGATCCAGGAGATCACTGTTCGATTCCTGGTCAGGGCACATGCCTCGGTTGTGGGTTCGATCCTCAGGAGGGGGCATGCAGAAGGCAGCTGATCAATGACTCTCCCATCAATGATGCTTCTATTTCTCTCTCTCCCTCCCTCCTCTCTGAAATCAATAAAGACATACTTTAAAAAAATAAAAATAAATAAATAAAAAGGTATATCAACTAATTGTTATGTGTGACCCTTATTTTGACCCTCATTCAAACAAAGAAACTGTAAAGAAAATGAAAATTTAGGACACTTATGATATTTGAAACTCTGAACACTTACTGATGATAGTATGTAATAATTATCAAATTTTATATAATAATGGTCTTGGAGTTATACATTTTAAAACAGTCCTTTAATTTTACAAGATATATACTAAAGTGCTGAAGTGTTCATGGATGAAATGTTATGATTTCAGGGTAACACAGAGGGGAGAAGTATAAGAGGTACTTTGCCCCTCTCTAGCCACCTTCACAGTCTAGTCACATCCTCTGCTTATTCCCCAAAAGGCCCTTGGCTTCTTCAAGGATTTGTGCCTTTGTGGACATGGTCTTCTTTTCTCCTTGTAAGGCCTTGCAACCTGGCTGACTGCTACTCCTTTAAGGCACCACACTTACGTCACCTTTAATCTCTGCAAGCTGATTTAATCACTACATCATATACGTGTCCCAGACCTCTGGCACAGCACTTGAGGCCTTTGCTCAGCTGATTGTGTACATCACTGACTTCCCAGCTAGACAGTGAGTAGGGATTGTGTCTCACTCATTTACTCATCTGTCATGCAACAATGCCATTGGATGACAAGGACAAACATCTGAGCTAAGTAGAAAAAGGAATCGGAAGGGTTTGGATCAGGGGAACTAGATAGGAAGAAAATGATTAAAATTATATTACTTAGATCAAGAATGATGAAATAATAAGAGATTACACTAAAAGGACTCATCTTCAAGACTAGTCTTGTAAAGACACTGAGTCACCTGAGCCTGATTCTATGGTTTTCAGTCATCCTATAGCTGACTAGAAAGCCAGCTCTGTTTTGGCTCACTCATAATTTCAATTCATAGAAGGCTGATTTTATCCATTAATTTTAAGACAGTGCCCCCATGGTATCGGCCTATAGTTCTAGATCCTTATAAGAACAAAGGAGTCTAAAATAAACTATGACCAATGATGATAATGTCCCAAGTATTATGATTAATCCAATTCCGAGTAACGGGTCCATTAAAAAATAAAATTAATATGAATGCCATGTTTTTGTTTCTCTAATAATGTATTTATCACCTTAAAAGGGAGGAAGGGATGGAATGAGTGTGAGGATGATAATCTACAATTAAATGACTGATTTAACTGAATGAATAACGTCACTGTTTAACTTTATAAACCGTGTATATCATAAATTTTTTAAAAAAGATTTTCTTAGGATTGCATGTTGGAAGAAACAGAAACCCCACCAAATCTAGGTTACTGAAATCAAGACATAAAATAAATTTAAGCACTAATTAAAAAGCTATTTGGAGTTCAGGCTCACAAAATACGTCAAAAAATCATATGGAGGTTTCTAAGTCAAGTAAAACTTAGAAACCTCCATGTGATTTTAAGAGTCAGAACGAGAATTACAAAAGGAGTCCTGGGTAAATGTCAGGGGACAAAAGTGACTGGAGGTTGGTTGTCATAATTGCTACTACTTTGCTTAAAACAACGCTCCCTGATGCAGAAAAGATAAATTTGTCAACAGAACAGATGACAAATCAAAACTCACACATTTTAGCCTTGTGCTCTTTGCAGAGACTGAGGGCTGTTTGAAGAAATAAAGCTCCTGAATGAACTTCCTAGAGGCTCAGTGGGGTTCAGATGAGGATTAACAGAGCCCTGACAAACAGATTTACCAGCACTCTGATACCTAATAAACAGAGAACTTATATTTTAAATCTAATGGAAGAAAAAAAAATTGGAAAATTCCTGTAAAGTTTTATTTTAAAGATTGAGGTTTTAAAATTCTTTTGGTTGTTAAAGGTGTCTCAATGGAGTTACATAAAATTACAATTTAATGACTGACAAGCATCAGAAAATATATTAAACTACACAGAGCTATTAGTGAAATCCTACTAATTTAGGGCTGGGTTTAAACTACTCATATTATTTTAGAAAAGGATTAGCCTAGTGAATTAAGAAATCCGAGTCCTCAATATTTTACTTTAGAACCAAAGTTTACAAAAGACAATATTCTTAAACTCCATCCAATAGTGTTTTGGTGATAAATTATCCAAATGACTTAATTATAAAATAGTTTGAATAACAAAGAACTCCTAAGGCTAAGGGAAGTACTTATTTAAATTACTTAAAAGAAATGCTTTCAGGTAGCTTCAAGCACTTTAGTAATGCTCATTTAGATACAAACATTTGCTGTACTAATAACAATTAGTTCTTATCAAAGCAGTCCCATCGTGACAGTTCAATGTATAAGCTGGTGTTGAAGCTGTTTTTTTCCTGTGGAACGAAGAAAGTTCCTAAACCCCAATCTTAAATAAGAAATGAAAGAAAAAATCTTGAACGCAAATACTTTCACAGCACTGAACAAACAAGTGTTGAAAGATCAATTTTTAAGTACCCAATTTATGAATGTATGGTGCTTCTATATGTTTATCTACATCTATGTACCTAACATCTATCTATGAGTACACATTCCCTGTGTAAGAATGAAGTAATGCATTCTATAAAGGAACACAATTTACTGTGAATAGCTCTTTCCTCCTCAGCTAGAGAAATGTGTAGACTTGTTGCCGGGTATATCAAATTAAATATTATGGTAGGATTAGTAACCTAAAGATTCTGGGCTGGGTAGATCACTAGGAGATTAAGAGATTTTGTATGGCTATCCGGCAGAACTAGGACATGGTGAGCAGCAAGATGAGGCTATACATTTTATCACTGAAGGTGCCCAGGTTCTATGTGACATGAAATGTTTGAATTTTACTTAGGTAAAGTAGCTTCCCCAGGTCAGCTTTTCTGTTTGTAGAAATAGAAACCTCAGAAAATTTAGGTTGCTGAAGTCAAGAGACAATAAAGTTTAAGTACTTGTTAAAAAGCTCTTTGGAGTTCATGATTCTAGTAATTTTTCCTCACATTTTCATTAATAAAAAAATGCCTTGCAAATTACCTTCATCATTTGTTTCCTTATCAATATAGTTAAAGAGTCATTAAAAGTAATTAGCCAGCTGAGTTTTCCAATGACTAGAAAAATCTATATTTTCTCAATTTCTGTTGTTTTCTAGTAAATAACTGTGTAAATCTGTGACAATCTGGTGAGAGAGGATAAGTAAGTTAGGTACAATTTATCACGTAGCACCACGTGGGGGTCCTTAAATTTTAGGTGAATTTCTTGGGGGCAATTAAACATGATAATTAACTGCCAAGGCCAAGTCTGTGAATGGCTTCAACACTTTCTGAAGTCAATGAAAAAGTGAAGAGGCCCTGATGCTACTCCTTCCTCCTCACATAGTTCTGTTTTTATAACACCAAACAGCTTATCTGTCATCGGTAAACAGGGGAACAGTGACAGTAAGATGTGGGAGCTCGGTGATTTTTCTAAGGCCAAGGGAGCCAGGATGGTGTAAGTATAATCACACCACCAGAAGAAAAGAAAAAACACCCCCAAATTTCTCAGCTTGGCTGCTGCTCAGGCAGGACCCCTTCAGCTCTATTTTCAGAAAATAAAGATGAACACTGGTAAGACTCCGTTCCCATTCACTGTACATTCACTTGCCTAGTATTTCACTGCCATTACTGTTACCTATTTTTGTCAACATTTCACCTGATGCTGTGAAGTCCTTACTTAACCTTTTTCATGGACCCATCCACATCTGCCAAAGCTCTTTTGCGTAGTCTTGTGCCATAGTGAATGCTGTGCTGGGACCCCAGAACCACCCTTCAGAACTAAAGGGTTTGCTCCCCCAGGGGCTGGCAACTCTCAGCTCTCAGTTCCTCTCTGGGAATAGCCACCAGGCCTACGGTCACACTTCATTCCTGAGGGTGAGAGGGCTGGACCACTGGCTGGTCAATACAGGTCCATCAAGGCCCAGCCTCCTCCAAAGATCTGAGGCAGTTTTGAAGAGGTCCCTTGCAGAGTCAGCTGAGGACATGTGACTACATCATGGCAGCCCAACTTCTGCCCAGTCCTGCCTCATCCCCTTATGTCCCTGCTCCCAGCCAGTAACACTGACAGCACCGCCCATGCACTTCCTACATGCTTAATGTCCCTTTTAGAGTCTGCTTCCCAAGGAACCCACCAACAACTGTACTTGCATTGGGCTCTCTCTCCAGAGCTCTCAGCTGGCAGCAGATGGCATGTGTTCACTTTAGGTGGACCCATAGCTCAGAGGTCCACTCTGGTCCTTGGTAACTCAGCACCTACAAGCCAGTGTGTTCATTCTATTGTTTCTGAGCATTTTTAAGATCCCCTAAGTAGTCTCATTGGTCTGAGTGAATTATCTCATGAGGCAACAATTTGTGTGTGTGTGTGTGTGTGTGTGTGTGTGTGTGTGTGTGTGGAGAAATTTTGCAAAATGTAACATTTTTCATGAACATATTGTATTATAGCAGAAATGTCTATATTTGGCATTATATTTTATTATATGTACATTTTATATTTGACATTAATACTCCAGGACAGCTTACAACGTTGCCTATTGTCTTTCAGATTATGTTGTAAATTACATGAAGGCAGGAACTATTTTTGTGATAAAGAGCGAAGCAAGGGAATTAATGATCAAAGGGGGGCAAGCAGGGACGGTAATTTATGTTATAAAAAGATTCAGTTGTAAGGCTTCTTTAAAATGTGAATGCAGGACACTATGAAAATGAAATCAATAAAATTCAGAATATGAAAAATTCAAGATTTCTTCAACAGTAATATGCAAGGGAAAAAGAAGGAATTGGAACTGTTAGGTAAAGAGTCTAAAACACATTATCAATTAACTGCAACATAGAAATCTTTTTGGATTCTAATTCAAACACACACAAACTAAAAAATTATGAAACAACTGGGGAAATTTGAACACTGACTAATTTGATATTAAGAAATTGTGGTTAATTTTTCAGGTGTGACAATAATACTGTGATTGTGTGTTTAAGAGTCCTTATCTTTTAGAGATGTAAAATGAAATGCTAAATAAGATAGATAGAATGACGGGATACCTAGGAATTGCTTGACTAACTGGGGAGAGTGTGGGTTGAGTACAACTGACACAAGACTGCCCATGAATTGGTCATTGCTGGGCTGGGAATGGGTAGGTATTCCCATTCTTATTATTCTCTCTACTTTCATTACATTTTAGGCTTTCCATAATAAAATGCTTTAACACATTAAAGTGAATGAACGTCTGCTACTACACAGTTTTTCCTGGAGTGCACTAAGTAACCCAAGGCGTTTGTACATAAGTGAAAGTGATCCTGAACTGGCCTAACTGAAGCTGACAGCTCCATTATCATAAGAAAAATCATCTTGGACTCCCACAAAAGAAACAAGGCGGAGGGGAACCCGACCAAGGTAGAAAGGTAATCCCATCTGTGCGCTGACTCAGACAGGAACAGAGAAGCCAGCAAAGCGGTGTGTTTCCCTTATGAGATCATGGATTGGCCACCAGCAGCTGCTACTAATGTTAGAACAGGGTTTTTCCCTGAAAGGGTCACAATTCCTCTCACTAGCAAAACAGGAACTGATCCTCACAGGAGTATTATGTAATACCAGGGAGCTGAGGAGATTGGGAAAAGCAGGATGAGGGGTAAGAAGAGCTACAGGATGACAGGATGAAGGTGGAGGCGGGGAATGGAAAAGCCACACTTAGGCCCTTAAAGGGGCCAAGCCAAGGGCAACTTCCTGCTAGCATCGCCCCTTCCAGCCGGTTCCTTCTTTCCCTTGATTACCAGGCAACTTTTAGGGCATCAGAACATGACAAAGGAATAAAAAAGCTCAGCCTCTCCATAGTTAACAAGTAGAACTGAGGGGATCCTAAGTAAAGAGAAGAGGGCCAGTGAGAGGGGGCAGCATACTAGACTAGCTGCCTTTCACCGTAGAGAGCAGTGGGTCACGCAACGGAGTACTATCCATCACAGGGCCCATACGCAACACACTCCACAGGCTGTGGCAGAGCTAAAAATGCTAACTCCTAAAGAGACAAACTGTGTGAATTTTTAAAAGGTTACAACACAGCATGTACATTTCAATCCTGCTTTTGAGACTGCCAGGGAACAGGAGACTATTTCTACACACCCGCATGCCTTCGAATGCCAGGGTTTTAATTATGGTTATTTCCAGGTGTCTGGATCATGGGTATTTCTTCATGCATCTCTATAGACAATAATTTTTCTACGGTGAATATTTACTGCTTTTATAATAAAAAAATCATTTGAAATTAAAACACACAGGAAAAAGCCTCCAAGCTGGGCAGAGTGCTCTTCTTCCAGGATAATCACACTTGGGTCATACTGCTGTTGTGCCCGAGCGGCAGGTGTGGCCTTTGTCACTGAAGTAATCACAGGAGGTGGCATTTCTCAGTTCCCTCTAACGTTCCACACTCTTACCCTCACCCTTTTCACTTCCAGACAGTCCTAACACCTCTACCTCTCTCAAGGTTCTTCCTCCCACTAAACAGCCTCTGAACTGGATTACCTCTGTCAACCTGCCCCTCCCACCTTTATTCTTGTTTTCTTATCTCCAGCAGCCAAAAGGAACTTCCTTAATTACAAGGATAATCATACCCCCTCTCCTAGGCTTCAAATCCCCGAGTTGCTCCCAATGAAGGCAGAGATTACAGTCTAAGCTCCTAGCATGTGTTGTAAAAGGGCTCTCTGGGACACCCCCCCCCCCCCATTCTGGGAGTGTGTGGGGTATTAGGCCCATCTTCAACACCCACCCCAAAAGTCATAACTAATTTGTAAAAAGATTTTCTTTTCTTTTGACAGCAAACTGTCCCTGAAGTATGTGAAGCCTATAGAAGTTTCCAACCCTTTTCAGTGAAGCACACACAGCAAATAATACGTATATAGCATCCAGGGGTAAATGTATTGGTGGCAGCTGCAGGTGACTAGCCCAGGGTCATCAATTGCTCCAGGCCCCACCGGGCCACTCCAAGGGCTGAGGGGATCAATATCTCAGCACACTTGCAATCCATTCATAGCACTCTGGCTGCTAAACTCAGCTTTAGAAATAAAGTCAGCTGGTGAAACTTACTTGTCAAACTACCATTTGAATTTAGGCTTGAATGCAAAGTTGGAAACATACTATATTTCTTTAAAAGGAATGGTAGGGTATTTTTGTCTGGGGAGTCCCAGCCTCTGCCTTTGTGGCTGCCCCCGCTGCACTTAGGGAATCTCCTGTCTGCATATGATTTTTCAGTAGGAGTTTGAGTTCACAGCTAGAAGGCAAGAGTGGTGATGGCCTCTCTCCAGTCCTGTCCAAGACAAAAAGGCTGGGCACTGGCCTGTGGTGGTACTGTCGTACCTGCTGGAGGCCTTGGTGGAAGTCCTCTTCCAGCCTGGCCAGAAAGAATCTAGCTGCTGGAAGGCCTGTGGCTCCCAGGATCTCCCCTTCCAATCTGAATCTTTGCACAGAGGTGCCCCGGTGTAGTGAGAAACTCTCAACTACCTGTCTGGCCCGGCTTCCCCATTCTTCCCTTCCAGCACTCAGGCAGAACAAGAGGTAGCATTGAAGCCTGTTTATATTTGTACCACATCCTGAGCCTGAGCCTCTGGATAAAGGTCCAGTTATTTAGAGACCTAGACAATCAGGTTCTAATCCAAGTTGTGCAGACCCTGCACAACCATGGCTCACACCTCGTTTCCTAACACCCTCTCCCAGCACACGTACCTCTCCATGCTCTTTCAACTTCATGTTTGTACATGATGCTACTTCAGCCTGAAAAACTCTCCCTGTCTCTTTCGTTACTAACCTATTTGCTCTTTACAAAAGGACACCTCCTCCAGGAAGATAAAAGCCCACGTGAGGGTTCCCATGGGGCCACATGCCCACCTCCAGTACAACAGTTACCAAACTGCATTGAAATGACGGACCATTTCTCTCCTCCATGACACTGTGAACTCCCTGGGGGGATGGACCACATCTTGCCTTCCCAGCCCACTGCTTTGAAGAGTGCCTGGCACACATACAACAGATGCTCAAGAACTATTTATGAAATGAATGAATGAAATAAAGCAAATTTACAATAAAAAAAATCTTAGTGATTGAATTCATGAGAGATTTCCAAATGACATGCCATACATATGAAGACCACAGGGAGACTCACGTAAGGTTTAAAGCTATTTTCAGGATCTTCAGACTATTGGTTGTACTGCAGGTGAATGTAATAGAAAGCAAGAACTAGTTGAAGGACAGGATTGCTTTAATGTTGTGATATATGGCCCACAGTGTACATGACTCTGAATTAGTAACAAAAGGTATTCTATGTAATATATGTGCACATGTGTGTGTACACACACATTTACAGGGTGGGACAAAAGTAGATTTACAGTTGTTCATACAGAAAATAATACAATAATAAATAATAATACAAGAATAAACTCTGTGTTTTGCGTGCTCACAACTGTAAGCCTACTTTTGCCCCACCCTATATATGTATGTATATATGATATAGCTAAAACCTGTGTTAATTACTTACACCATAAGGTGCATTATATATAGTAATATATAATATGTGTAATTAAACAAAATCATCCATTTTATTGAGAGTCCCATCTTACTATTTTATGTTACTGCTCAACCTTTTCCCCATTTAGGGCATCTCTCATTCCCATGTGGAAGCTGACTCTCCATGCTACACTCCCAGCCCACACAGGCTTCTTTCTACTTCCACGTATTTGCTATGAACTTAAAAAAAAAATTTATTGAGTGACTTTTATTATTATTACTTTTAAAATATGTCTTTATTGATTTCAGAGAGAGGAAGGGAGAGGGATAGATAGAAATATCAATGATGAGACAGTCATTGATTGAATGCCTCCTGCATGCCCTCCACTGGGGATTGAGTCCGCAACCAGGGCATGTGCCCTGACTGGGAATCGAAGAGTGATCTGGATCCTAGGTTGATGCTCAATTGCTGAGCCACGCCGGCCGGGCATATTGATAGATTTTTAAAGAGAGGAAGGGAGAGAGAGAGAGACATTGATTTGTTGTTCAACTTATTTATGCATTCATTGGTTGATTCTTGTATGTACCCTACTGGAGATTGAACCTGCAACCTTGTATTGGGATGATGCTCTAACCAACTGAGCTACCCGGCCAGGGACATGTATTTACCAAATCAGCTCCCCTAAGTGTGTTTCTTTTTTTTTTTTTCTCTAAGTGTGTTTCTTATCACACTACTCCAACCCTTGTAGAGTGCCTACTATGTGTCAATACTTTGCTAGGGATGGAGGTCTTGTCTTGAAGAGCTTCTAGAAGCATAAGCTTGAGTAGTTCCTGCCTTTAAATCTGCATGTACTGGTGTTTGCATTCTCTAAACCATTTTAATGAGCATATTATCTATATAATCCTCTAGTAGTAGGTCTATAAAACAAATATCTCAAACCAAATTATTATTTATGGCACAAGAGTTCTCTGAGCGAAGGGTTGTGTTTCTGAGCTCAGTTTGTTCAAACATTCTGATCTAAACAATTATTTTCCCAATAAAAAGCTTCAAATCGGCTAATGCTAAAGGAAGAACACACATGTTTCATGGAATAAAGGCACTTGTCTTAAGTTTTATTATGAAAGGTCAATAACCAAACAAAAAGGACTCTTTTTTGAGAACTAAAAGTAGAGTGAGTTTACAAGTCATTTAGCATCAGGGATCTCTGTCAAAGCAGCAACACAAATACAGTTAATGAATGTTGTAACAAATCATGAAATATGAGTCACGAGCATTTTAGCATATTCCTTATTACCTATACAGATTTAACTTAAGATAAACTTAAAACAAATATTATTGCAATGAGTATCTATTAACAAATTCAAACAGGAGGCAAAATAAGTCAATTGGGGGATATGAAAACCAAGCTGCTCACCATAGCTTTTATATAAGAGGGCAACTACATTCAAAGGTTTAGAAATGGTTTTTAAAATGTTAAAAACAGCCCTGGTCTATGTGGCTCAATTGGTTGGGCGTCATCCCATGAACCAAAGGTTGCTGGTTCTATTCCAAGTCAGGGCACATGCCTGGGTTGTAGGCTCGATCCCCAGTAGGGGGCACGTAGGAGGTAGTCGATTGATGACTTGCTCTCACATAGATGTTTCTCTTTCTCAAATCAATAAAATATTCTGTAAAAAAAAATGTTAAAAATGGATTTGCTAATTACTTAGCAATTTTTTGTTATTAACATAATTCTTCATTGATTTTTCCAATCAAAGTTGATAATGTTATGAAAAGGCAGTGAAGGTGTATTTCTAGGAATGGGCTAGTAAGAACCAAAATATTCATGCTCACTCATTGGTAATTTGTCACCAATTAAAATCTGTCACTACAAATATATTTTAAACTATATAGATCCTATAAACATTCACACAAACAGTTGCTCTAGCCTACAAAGAAAAGCAACTTTTGTTTTCTCACAAAAAGCAGCTTTATTAAATATGGATATTTGCTTAAGGCTGAAACAATATTACAAAGTAAAGAGGTTACTACTTCCAAAAGAATGGGAAGAAAATCTATGTCTTCCAATGAGACTTTTGGAACTGGAAACTAAAGTCTGAGTGCATAAATATTTTTAAGATGGCAGAGCACATCATAGACAAAAAGTGCTCTGAATTCTTCCCAGAAACACAAAGCCCATTTATCTATTGTATTTATTCAGGGCAAACTTCCCTGTCCATGTCAGATTGGGACATTTAACATTACTGAAGAAGAGGAACAGTGATAAAGGAGGTGGAAGTTAGAAATGAACACATCATACATTTCCAAATATTTAAAAAGAGGGTAAACAGTATGCACATCTAGAAAGTGGCTATTCGTTTAGAAAATCAGAAAATTCAAAAGCTTCTTGACTTTATAAATACAAAATTCTAAGATTAATTTACTCAACAACAACAAAAATCATTTCGGTTGGATGAAAGTGCTAATTATCAAAGTAAGAAAACTCACCAAACCTACATGGCTAAGGGTTATCAAACCTCCACTTCAGCCAAGTAAGTTCATAGAATTTCTCTGAGCTGGCTATGGAACAAGGACCTGGCTCACTCCCATGCTGTCTTTCTTAGCTGCCATAATCAATGGAGAAGAAAGGGTCCTTTCTAAAGGTGCCAACAAAAATTTTAAACAATCAATGTCACCTTAAATTAAAAAAGAAAGCCTTTACCTTGTAACTTTGTGACTCACTTTATAGTCACTGCTTATAAGAAAAAAATCTCAAGACTCTCAAAGCACACTATATTATCTAAATAGGTAAATTTAAAATTCAAGTGATCTCACATTTTTAAATTAAAATCTACTCGGTGGTAGGTAATTCCAAATATTATGATCATCACCCCAAAAAATCAAAAAGGCCCTTCCTTATTCTCAAACATCAGTTGAATCTTTCTCAGGCTGCCTAAGAGTCCTTCCCTTTTGACTGAACACATTAAATGGAGCAACTGCTTTAAGTCCTGAGGTGGTTTAAGAAAAACTATTAACCCCGCAGAAGAAAGGTAAAGGTATTTCATAAAGGGAATTGGCTGATTACTTTGGATGCCAAGCGGTGAAAGAGCTTAGAGGTTTGGAGAACTAGTGGACTCCAGTGAGAATTAGACAGAAGAATTGTCAGGTTGCAGATAATAATGGGGAGAAAAGCACATCCAATGACTGCTGAATATATGGAAGTAGCTTGTTCTTAGATAAGAAAGGCTTGTAAGAAACTGTGGGCAAAAACCGAGTGGCAAGGCAGCCTGGGGTAGAGGGTTCCCATCTGAAGTCAAAGACCTCAGACAGGTGGAAGGCTCCTGGGCCACATGGAGCTTAAAGGAATTTTGCTTTGCTTAACTTCAACCAGAATGGAAATAATCTGCTGAGTTATATTTGTATTTCAGCCTCCATCATCATAGTCACTTGGGTATCAGATCACATTTCAGAGAGTAGAATGGAAAAAGGAATGACAATAAACTATCATATTGATGACCCAGCTAGCCAAGCATGCCTTCCACCTTGCTGCTTTATTTGTTTAGTTTTATTCTGGTAATATATTTTCCTTAAAACATAAAATTTTTAGGACATAGGAAGTCGTAGAAACTAGCTGTTGACTTAAGTGGGGTCCACAGTCAAGTAAGTAACAAGTGTTGCAGATGTACCATGTTCATTACCACATAAAAGGCTCTAGAAGGATGCAATAAATAAAACAAAAAAATTTGTGTTCTATTATTATGTTTAATCTGGTATTTCCCAAATGTATTTGAACATAAACATGTGACATGACAACCATCAATCCCCTTCCCCTCCCCTTTCCCCCAACATCTATTAACACCATCCATCATTCCAGGAAACACCTTTTGGGAATCCCTGCCCTACAGCAATGCTGACAGTAAGAACCAACCAGAAGAAACAGTACCACAGCTTGAACTGAAGCTGATCCAGTCCCTGTCTCCCTGACCCCAGCACAGCTCCCCTCTACCAATCTGCAGCATAGTAAAGCAGTATGACAGCAAGAATGCTGCTGAGTTGAAGTCAACAGACCTGGTTTTCGAGCACAGGTGGTGACACTTCCTGGTTTGAATCTTCAACCAAGTTACTTCAACCTCTCTGAATCTTCCTCTTTTGATACCTGCCTTGCCTACCTCTCAGGTTTGGAGTGTCTAATGACCTAGGATGAAACAATGTTGAGACTGTATTCTCTAAAAGCTTCATAAAAAATAAGGGATTATTCTTGTTGAACCATTCCCTGCATAACAAAAAGGTCCAGTTTAACAGAATGGACCTCCTGCATTTAGCTCAAACCTACCAGGTAGAGCTTGGACCAGTCAATAGGGGTGCTCTAGTAATCTCAAAGTTTTGAACACATGGTTATAGAAGGCAATATAGTTGTTACAAAAGAACAAAAACAAAATAAAACTTTCTAAAAACAAAAGGGTCTAAATCGTCTATTATTGTAGTTTGGAGCGTATTAATAAACAATTATTTTATTCAAAATAAAAATAGAACCTTTGAATCAAAGATGTAGAAAAAAAATCTAAGCATAGATGCCTGGGACCAAGGACACCTGAAATTCACTTTATTGTTAGTGCTTCATCATGACAAAAAACTTCCAAATCATCTTTTGGTATTTTCTAATAATTTAAAATATGTTTTTTAAAAGGGAAAAAACAAATGATAGCATACTTTGTTACAGAAAGAAATTCATAATTTCTTTAGACATTTGGTAATTAGGAAATAGTACAATAGCAATGAATGTCCTTTCAGTTTCTGAGGGAGAGAAGAAACTTGCATTAATGTATCAATGTCAGAAAAATCTCATACTACCACTACATTAAAGTATAAAGCTCCAAATGATGAATTAAGTCAAAACAATAACTGCTTCTTTACTTAATCAGAAACAAAGCAAGCAATTTTAAGTAGAAGAAATGTATTTACCTTGATTTTTCAGGAGTAAGAGCTATGCTAGATGTGACGAACAGACAATGAGAGTCCATTCTGGATTTGTCCTACCAACAGATGTGCCTCTGAGATGATCGTGTGCCACGGGTAGGCTTTCTTTGAAGAAACTGGTCAGCCAAACTTTTGGAAAACTTAACTGAACTTCTACTAGAGTACATCTGACTTGGGTAAAGCTTAAGTGCCCGCTAAAGTGTGCGCATGAGCATGTTGTTGAAATACTGAGGGAAGCACAATCCTGGGCCTCAAGGAGTTATTTAGTTGCCTTCTAAGCCCTCCCAAATCCATTTGCCTTAAAGGTAACTGAAAACAACTCAGAATGGGGTGCTGTGGCTTCATATTACTTTACCAGTTTTTAACTAGCACAAAAGTCAATACAAAGGCATACTTGCACTGATATAGAAACCCTAAAATGGAAATTATTAAAGAGGAAAAAATATAACTTCTTGTTATGAGTCAAGCTTGCAGCTAGGACTCCTGATTAATAAAAGTCAATCAGGCAACCCAAAGTTGTATTGGTGGTTATTTAGGCAAAGTCCTTTGGCAGTAATCTGTTTAAATCTAAATCCTTGCATATCCTCATTGTTTTTGTAACTCTCTCAAAAGGGGAAAGCTACCCCCCCTTTATAACTTCAGAAAAGGTGAATTGTTACAAGCCTAATAACCGAGTGTTTCTAAAACTGAGTATCACAGTTACCTGAAGGCTTGTTAAAAACACCTATTTCTAGAGTCCAGCCAAGCCTACAATATGCATTTCAAACAAGCTCGCCAGGTGACTCTTCTGCCTCCTAAGAGCTGGGACTGAGAACTAAAGGCAGTGAATAAATTCCTGCTCAGTAGCTCCTCCTAGTGTCAGCTTTTCAGAAAATACTCAGTTTTCCCAAACAGCACAAGAAGCAATTATTTACTTACTCCAACAACCATCATCACCCAAGTCTTCATTCAGTAAGTGGTGAGAGAAAAGGCTAGCTGCCTGCTCTGATGGGGAAAATCCCTTTCTCTTCTTAGCTACGTGGTTGGATGACGTATGTTTGAGTTACATATTTTGCCTACACATTTTCTGCTCTCTCCTGGTAAGAAAAGTTCCTTTCGTCACATGAATTGTAAGAAAATGAGTTTATACCCAAATACACTTTTAAAGAAATTAGAGATGAGGACCCTTCTAACTTTCTTACAAAAGTGATGAACACAGAATGATATTTAAAAATTTCAATAAAATACAACATTTACAGAAAGGTGTTTTATTTTAAAAAAATATTATTTCATTGCATTTGGAATCTATTCTACTATATTTCCACAGAAGAAAAAAGCTACAGAAAATGGTAGGCTCAGTTAAATACATGGCAGACTTGAACTTATGTTTTATGCTATTAACTATATTTGAATACGATAATTTATGACAGTCTTAGTAAAACTGACAATCCTTTAAAAGGTGTGTTCACGCCTGAAGTGTTTTGATGTGGTGGCTGTTCCATTACAAGATGAACATTATCCTCCAGGCCCCAGAGGCCTGACAGAGATGATGAACTAACAGGTCTGCTGTTTCATTTTCTCCAGCTTGGCTCTCTTTCACTGTACTCTGCCTTCTACAACTGCCATAAAGAGTCCAGTTCACTCCCACCATCTTCCATAGGGTCTGAAATGTGCAAGCGAGTGGCCTAACCTGGAGGAGCTTGCAGGAAACAGCACAGTCACTTAGGCCAAAGCCCAGTGGGCACCAAACCCATAGCTGTCTAAGAGCACCCACTGCCTCGCTCTCAGTTGGGGTGCAGTGGACAAAACATGATATCTGCATGCGTGAGTGAGGGGGCATGGCAAATGAGCAAGCAGCCATGGGCCACAAGATAAGAGTAAGCTGTCAGGAGACCAGAGGACAATGTTTAAGGATTATGGACTTGAACTTGGATCTTAGGAATTTTATTAGGAAAAGTAGGCTTTTCCCAAGTTAGGGTGATTTCCAACAAAGCTGAACAGGGAACCTATTTTAGGTTAATCCTTAATGTACTACTTCTCAGTGGCTGACTCCAGAGCTCAAAACGGTTAAACTCCTGCCTAAGGTTGCATGACTTGTAAGGATCCAGTCAAGACTGAGACCCTCGTCTGCACAAAGCCTGTACTCTTCCCACTATCCTACACCATTTTTATATTTCTTACTTCTGTTCTTTAAAATTTCTGTCCTTAGTTTTGGTTTAAACTACATTTTTTCTATCTACACTGTCACTTTCACAAAGTAAGATCCTGGATGCAGGGATATTACCTAATGAGTCTGTTACACAGAACGTGGCACACGTCTTAGGGTTTATTTAACACTGCATATGTCTAATCAGAGCTGTCCAATTCAAGGGTGACCCTGTTAAAGCGCACTGATGCAATCAGATGTTAGCGCAGAGTTTTATACAATGTCAGTGATAATTGTTTTGTGGTTCTTTTACTGTAAGTGTTATTATGACTAAATTGGGTTTCTCTTGGTCATGGTTAACTAAAACAATACAATGGAATTTATCTACATGATCTGGTTGAGGGTAAAGTACAAATTCTTAATGCTACACTAGTCTCAAAAAAAAAAAAATATCCCACTCTCTTCTCTTTGCTTTTCCACAGCCTTTAACCAAAGCACTTGACCAGGGCATTTACTTAGCAGGACTCATGTAACTAAGGATGTGGACGAGTCTGGCCCGACTCTCCTTTCTGCACAGGCAGATTCTAAGTTAATATAAGATAATCACCAACTTGCTAGATCTTTGGCATAGATCTCTTCAGATCTACATTTTTTTATCATAAGCACAGCAAGATAGAGACAAACACATTTTATGTACAAACTGCTACTAAAAAATGAAATCCTGGAACATAAAAAAATGTAAGTGAATTCTTCCTTGTATGACATCACGTGAGCCTCATCCTTCAGAAGAGAAAGTGGGAGTAAATAAAGGAATGAGAGGGATTTCCATTGACTGCTTGCAAAGCTGCACCTCGAACTC
The DNA here is from genome assembly GCF_054644295.1 of Miniopterus natalensis. Taxonomy (NCBI): domain Eukaryota; kingdom Metazoa; phylum Chordata; class Mammalia; order Chiroptera; family Miniopteridae; genus Miniopterus; species Miniopterus natalensis. Next base: position 58,470,297 of record NC_142084.1, on the reverse strand, counting down.
TATTTCTCATACATATTAGAGTAGGAGAAATGAATATGATCCAGGTATTTGCTTGTACTGACTTCCGATCATTTCAAAGACACTGACATTCTTTAAAATTGCTCTATGCCTGAGGGAGTCTCAAATGCTTGCACACATTATTTCATCCTATTTCCCAGGTGAAGAAGCAGAAGCACAGAGGAGGTATGGCCAGGTAAGTGGTCTGGTGCCCTCATCCAGAAGTTGAAAAACTATTATTCTCTCAGCCCAGGCCAGTGGTGGTCCAGCTCAACCTCTATGGAACCCTTTTTTCCTTTTCTGGTGAGAAAGTCAAGAAAAGAATTAGATGGTCTCTTTCAGCTCTAAAATTCTACAACTTTCCCAAAGTCATACCGAGAGTTATGTGACAGAACTGGGACTTGTACCTAAGTTTTCTGACTTTTAAAATAATTACTACTCATTAAACTATGCCAAACCACTTCTAATAGAACAGAACTCCTGTCATCATTCCAGCCTGAGTCCTGGACACTTTGAGCTTGTGATCAGTATCTGAAGAATCCTAACTACTAGATGAACAAGTTTGCCTAAAAGGTAAAGGCACTTCTATCATTGACCATGGAGATTGTCGTAGGCTCCTGAGAGGCTCTGCTGGTAACAGAGTGGAGGTGGTAGAGAAAACATCATATCATGCACCAGAGCTACTGCAGTGTGGCCAACTTATAGCACTGTTCCTCCAATCTGAAAGGAAAGTATAAGATATACTATATGCCTTACAAGTCATGACTGTGTCCTACCAATAAATTAAAAAATGTACAATGAAGGAAAAAACACACCCAAAGCCTTCAAAGAAATGAAGAAATAAAAAGACAGCTTGGGGGATGGAGGAGCAGAGGAACAAGATTTAGAATAACCGAGATTCTCCTTGAAACAAGTCTCATAACATACATCTCCCAGGAACTCCCTCCTCCTGAAGCTCATGGAAGTGACAACACCTGGGTGACAGTGGCTGGTGAGTAAAAACTTCTGTGACTTACACACAGGAAGATACTCATACACTAAAGACAATTCCTTCAGAACTCCTCACTCCACATAAGAGAGGGAACTTCACTCTATGAAAACAGCTTTCACTCCTGGAACACCAATCAACTTTGGGTATTCCAGACCAGTCCTTCATCCCATGATAAAACAACCACTTTCTGAACATGCTCCCATTCTGGGGCTGCTGTCTCTTTGCTAGAACCCAAATGAGGACAAAACCTATTAGTTAACCTAAACCTTCCCTCCCGCTTGCTACTCCCAGATCTAGGTTTCCCGCACGCAGCCAGGAGTGGGCAGGTGCTGGCGGAGCCGGGAGGAATCATGCCCTCTGCCGTTTCCATACCTCACCCCCGACCTGGTGCTCAGGGTGATGAGGTGCGAGTGAGGCATGTGTAGACCTCTGGGTATGGGGGAAGAGGTGCTCAAGGAACAGGGGGATTATGTTCTGTGAAAGAATCAAAATCTCTCTTCTCTGGTAGCAATTGTCTGTCATCCACCTTTATTCTCTCTCTCTATTGGCTTCCATCCCTGATTTCTATTGATACTAATACAAATGACAAGAAAACTTATTGAAAGGATCTAAGGAAGGACTAAAGTAGGACAATATTAGGACAAAAATAAACTGAGAACTTACAACTACGCACTTGAAGGATGACCGTGACATTTTGAACTTGCCACACAAAATAATTAATCCACTCTCTGAGCAGAGATAATTAAAGAATATTATAATTAGTAGGCTCTTCAAAAATTTTGTATTATGAAAAGTTTCAAATATATACAAAATTACTAAACCCCCAATATTTCTATCAATAATTAACAAGGCTTTTGCCATATTACATCATTCCTTTGTTCTTTGCTCATGTATTTTAAGGCAAACCCCAGATATCAAAGCATTTTACTCCTACTTCCTTCAGTACAGACCTATAAAAAATAAGGACATTTTCTTACACAATCACCATGCCATTAGCACACCTAATAAAGCTGAAAATAATTCCTTGAAATACACAATGGATAATCAGATTCCTTAATTATCTCATGTATATCTTCTGATGATTCAAATGAGTTCCCAAACTACGCCCACTTATTATGTCTAGTTACTTATATCTCTTAAGGTCTTTCTATCTACAGTCTCCCTCCCTTGGAAATTCTCTAACCACCACCTCCCCTTTTTTTCATGCCATGACTTATCACAGAAATTGGGTCGGCTGTCTTAAACAATTTTCCACCTGTGGATTTTTGTTTCTTTATGAAGTCATTGATCTTATATCTACACACCTGTATTTCCTGTGAATGGACATTATTTCTAGAGACTTCATTAGATTTAGGTTCAGATTTTTATAGCAAGAATACTTCATAGGTTCATACTGCATGTATCAGGTGTACACCATGTCTGACTGTTCTACTTTTAGCATTACTAAGATTCAACTGTGAGACAGTAGGTTCTTAATTAACAACTATTTCCTGTTGAAATAGATTTCCATAGATTAATATGGAAGTAAATTTTTTTTAAAGTGGATAATGTATATGGTTATTAGTAGTAACCAGAAACTTAAGAATTCTTATATACAGTTATCAGTTAAAAAGCAGAGAAACTAACCTGTAATTAGGACAATACACCTGGGCCCTGGCTGGGTAGCTCAGCTGGTTGGAACGTCATCCCGATACATCAAGGCTGTGGATTCAATCCCGGTCAGGACACATACAAATGGCAACCAGTGAGTGCATAGATAAGTGGAACAACAAATCAATGTTTTTTTCTCTCTCTTTTTCCCTTCCTCTCTCTCTCTCTAAAATAATAATAATAAAATGACAATACACTTGATTCCCATGAGCATTAAAAAAATTCAATCCAGCCCGGACAGGCGTGGCTCAGCGGTTGAGTATCAACCTAGGATCCAGATCGAGGTTCGATTCCCAGTCAAGGCACATGCTCAGGTTTCGGGCTCAATTACCAGTAGGGGCTATGCAGGAGGCAGCCGATCAATGACGGCTCTCTCATCATTGATGTTTCTCTCTCTCTCTCTCTCGCTCTCTCTCTCTCTCTTTCTCTCTCTCTCTCCCTTCCTCCCTCTGAAATCAATAAAGACATACTTAAAAAAAAAAAAAAAAAATCAATCTATCTCTCCATTTAATTCTACCAAACAACTCACAGTTAGTTATCTAGTTTCCTAGTGAGCAACTATGAAAGGTATTGGGGCACGCAAGGCCTATGACACAAACTCATAGACTCTGTCTTACCGGTAAGATATACACTATCAAAAGGATAATAAAAGAGGTAACAAGCTAAGGCAGCACACAGTGGTAGCAAATTCAAACAAACACAGAGTTTGGTGAAGGGAAAGACTGGGGTGAGGAACTTCTGTGAGGATGTTACTACAATGCAAGCTTCCCACGGGCAGTGATTCTTGTCTGTTTTGTTCACTGCTATATCACTAGTGCCTAGAACAGTGCCTGGCACAGAGGCATTCAGTAAAAATCTGCTGAATACATGAACGAGCCAGGACTTTAATTAGCAATGCTTGTTCGCTTAAACAACTGTGCATTCCTTCTCTTCCTTCCTTAATGGTGGGAAGCAGGACTTGAGCTGCATTGGAAAGACTTAGACAGCCAGAGTGGATAAGGCACGGGCAGTGAAAGTGGAAGCAGTGTTGTGGGGAAACAAAACTGTGAGAAGACAACGCATGTCTGGAGTGGTTGAGACAGGCCTGGTAGAGATTCGTAATATGGATCAGTGGCAGGAGCATCGGGAACAGAGATCAGGCGAGGTGGTGAGAGTCTAGTACATGGGGCCATAGGAGTGTGCATTTGTTACACACAGGGGACGACTGAGGGAGGACAGAATACTCAGAAGGAGTTTGAGAAGGTAGGTAACAATAAGACGCTCCAAAAAAGGGAAAAACTGGAGTCAGGAGGACCACTTAGGGTCATTCAGGGGTAACAACAATTGAGAGTAGTAACGATCAGGATATTAGTAAAAATGGAAAAGTAGGATGAATGCTGTAGATAATTAAAGATATAAAATCAATGGAGTTGGTGATGGTCTGACTGGATACGACAGTCAAAGGAAAAAAAATTGAAGATCATACTCAAGTTCATTATCCAACTACTCTGGGTAAATAAGATACACAATGAGGAAAAGGCTGCTTAGTGTTTTCTCTTTCTCCCTGCTGCTCTGGATATGCGTTTGATCTACTCAGAGAGGTTAAGGCCTGGCTCAAGGTCAAAAGGTAGCTACCAACAGATCTAAGACGGAAATGGAGATATTCCTGTAACTCAGTAAATTATTCTTTCTACTTCAACTTCATAACTAGTTTCCATTAATCTTTCCCAACAGTGCAATTATAATGTCTAAGAAAGGCAAACCTGCAGTAGGTGAGGCCTGTCTCTCCTGGCAGAACACCTTGCATTCTTCCTGCGGGAGAGGAAAATGAGAGCCAGGGACAAAACATATGACCTTCAGCCACCTGCAATGGGTGCTTGGAGAAAACCTACAATAAATGCAGTTTGCTGGCTATAGGCACCCAAAAGGCCTCCCTATCAGGGTAATAACAACAGTGTAGTTCTGGAGGCTCAGAGCATTTTCTGCAATCCACTCACACATTTCTATAGAGTAAATTAAGAATTACCTAGTTCTATGATATCTTAAACAACTGAGGCACTTAGCAAATTACTTGTGCTTAACTCATAGAAAGAATGAACATTAGGGCGAAAGGAAAGGAAGGATAATGACAAACATATACCACCTCCTTCACTTCAAAGTGGGGACTTTTCAGTCTTATTCAGGCTCATATTCCAGAGATGTGAGTAGGAAAGAGTCATGAGGATGCGGAGGGAAAAGAGAAAATATGTATGTGAAAAGGGTAAGTTTATCAGAGGTTATTTAAAAATTAAAAATTTTAGATGGTTTCTAGGGCAATCCTATATAAATACATCTTATAAAGAAGTAAATCTGAGTAGCAAATAGGGTAAGTTTTTTTGTTTGTTTTTTGGGTTGTCTTTTTTTTTTTGGTTTAAAATGGAAATAATGCTAGGGCCAGGATTTGAAAACAACCCCCACCCCCCAAGACTCCTGAAATAAAATAGTTTACACTTGGAATTGATGGATGAGGAAAAGTGTTGTTAAATTTTTAAATAAATTTTCTTTTGATGTGAAAGGGTTTTATCTTAGTGTTCCATCTAAAAAAAAAAATTGTGAAGAGACAAAAGGTTTAATCTTAATCCAGTCGGACTTGAGAGGTTCTGCTGGATAAGACCTAGATTGCAGCTGGAAGGCAGGGAGAGATGCCGCCTGAGAAGAGGGAGGCCAGAGTATGTATGCAACAATCCTCACTCCATCCCTTACCAGAATCTAGGCCATGTTCCCCAAGTAAGAGTGACTTTCTGGTGAAACGGAACCCCACTGAAGAACAGACCTGCAAGTTCTGACGTTTGGGGTATTTCCCAAGGAAAGGCCAACTCACTATAAACATGCTACAGCAAAACTCCCTCTGTGCTGCCTGTCAGAGCTTCCAATCAGTTAGTTATTCATGGACTCTTACATCCAAAAGAAAAAAGGAGCTCGGAGGAAAAAGACAGAAAAAAACTTGCAAATCTCCTATCACGCATTCAGAGATAAAGGAATATATTGTATTCATAAAATAAGAACAAGGTGCTTTTTAAAAATAAGTAAATATAAAGGAAAAATTAGATGATGAGAAATGGTTCTTGGAAATAAAAAATATGAGAACAAAATTAAAAATTTTAATAGAAAGTTTAGAAGATAAACTCAAGAAAATCTTCCCCAAAGCAGAACAAAGATATAGAAAAATAGAAGAAAAGATTTTAAAAATCTGAGGAATAATCCAAGTCCAGAGAGAACAGAGGGGAAAATGAACAAAGGATGAATGAAAGGTAATTTTCCAGAACTGACGAAAGGACATGAATCTTCACATCGGAAGGCCTACCAAATGTCTGATGAACGAAAACCCAACCAACTCACATTTCCACAAGATTTTAGAAATTCAAAGATAAAAGTATCTTAAAAACTCCTGAAGATAAGACAAAGAACAGATACGTGTAAAGAACTGAAATAAGAACAGCAACAACTGATAATCAGAAGACACTAGAGGAATACCTTCAAAATTCTGAAAGAAAATAATTTCCAACCCAGAATTCGTTACCCATATAGTCTGCCATGATATTAGGATAGAGGTTTTCAGACCTGCACCTCTTTTCTCAGCTGCTGAAGATGAGTGAGGTGACAAAGGATTCAGGACAGAGGACGTACAGGAGCAAGGTAGAGGACAATGTCTAGGATGACAGGAGTGGAGCAAACCAAACAGCCAGTCCAGAGTGAGCAGGAAGAAAAGGGTCCTAGGAGTGCGGTCTCCTGAGGAAAGACTGATGTGACAGAGCATCTAATACGTCTGACTCTGCAGAAAGTTTTATACTGAGGCTAGCAGAGGGTACGGGCAAAATTACATGGATAACATCTTTTGTTCCCCACCAGAAAACAATACAAACTTATAAATAAAAGGAAATGTAGTTACAGTACACTACTTGGCTTAACAGGTAACAGTATTTACATAGTCATAAATATATAAACACCAAGTTAACTAATAACTATAATACATCAGTATTTTGAGTGGTAAAAGGCCTAAACCCTAATCTACCAAAATAGAAGTACAGATAATATTAAAAAATTAACATATCAAGAGAGTTAATGTAAGACAGTGAAATAAGTCAGAGAGAAAAAAGTTAAGGATTTCACTCACATGTGCGATATAAAACTGAAAGAAACAAATGAATAAATAACAAACAAAAACTCAAAGACACAGGCAACAGTATGGTGGTTACTTTAGGGAAAGGGGGTAGTAAAGGGTAAATGGGGTCAAATACATGGTGGGGGAAGATGATCTGACTTTTGGTGCTGGGCACACAATGCAATATACAGATGATGAATCATAGAATTGTCCACTTGAAACCTATATAATCTTATTAACCAATATCATCCCAATAAATTTAATAAAAAAAGGAAAAAAATAAAGATAAATATCACTTAATTTAAAAAGAACTGGAGGTGCTATAGGGAGCAGGAATGGGAGGTGAGAGGTATGACTAAAGAACACCTTTTTTCATGCAGTTTAATGCAGCTCAATTTAAAAAACCTATGTGCATTTATTATTTTGATTAAAAAACAACATTGAATATTTAAAAAGTAATCATTTATGCCAGGCATTGTTCCAAATGCTTTACGGATGATATCATTTAATTTTCACAGCCATCCTATTAGGTGACACTATTATTATCCCCCTTTTAAAGATGAGGAAATTGAAGCACAGAGAGGTTAAGTAGTTTGCCCAGTATTTTAAGACTAGAAACTGATGGGGCCAAGATTCAAACTCAGGCAGTATGGAACAGAATCTGGAGATCTTAACTTTAAAGGACGCCAGGAAAATTTAATAATTTCATACATTATGTTGGAAATAGCTATTTGAATTCACCTATTGATAAATCTAGACAATCAAAACCAACAAACTGACAGACATAAATAAGCAGGAAATATTTATTTTTCTCATATCTAAAATCCTATATTTTTCTATCAACAACAAAAACACAGCCTAAAAAGCAAGAGCAGCAGAAAAGAAAAAGTTGGAAAAAAATTGCAGTCACACAAACTATAGTTAAAAAATGACTAAGTTTCCTTGATATATGAATTTGTTGGAAAACCATTTATCAACAGCCTGTTTCTCTCTAGCAGAGTCCCTCAAGCCGAGAGCCATGTCATTCCCCTTTGACTGATTAATTAGCCAATCAGGGGACATTTTTCATTGTGAGGCATGATGGTTTATTCCAGCTAATGTTTGGTCTCTAATGGCGACACATTAAAGCCAACTCGGCTATTTTAGCCCTGTGGAGTGACCAAAAGGAATGGATAGAAGATAAATCAAAAGAGCTCCCTTCAGTTTCCCTTCAGTCCTTAACAAAACCCCCAAGGAGCAAATGGCTGGAGGAAAGAGCCTCTACCAATAAAGATAAAAAACAAAGAAAAAAAAACATAGAAATGCCTTCAAGCCAAGGGGATCCTTTCCTGTTTCTGAAAAGCAATAATTTATCCTCTGTTGATTAACAGACCACTGATAGAACAGGCACCAAAAAGTCAATATCCAGCTCTTCTTCCTTTTATCAAAAGCTGTGCTCAATAGAAAATCTAGCTCTGTAATGCTTCTTACTCACTTGGAATGATTTCAGCTGCACTCTGAATTAGACGAGGCAGCCAGCAACCTGATGTCAGGCACTATTTACACACCAATCTCACTCCAGTCAGGCAGCTGCCTGCATGGTATCAGCTCTCTAAGCTACTTATCCATCCCTATGCCTTTGACAGTTACCGAAGCACAAAGAGGTAGAAGTTCAAATCAAGTTCCTACAGAGGGTAGATATGAATATTCACATATCCAGGAGATAAAAAGCACATCTTAAATATGTTCAGTATGCTGCCTGGTGCACTCAACAAGATGGTTCTAAGCAGCTAGCCTTTACTGTGCAATTCCACACTTAAGCATGTAAAACTAGCCAGCTTTCTCACCTCCAAATAAGCCAAAGATTACAAGCTAGCAGTCTGTGCCAGATGAGACCAAACATGATTCACTTGTCCTAGAGAGGATTCACCACCACCACCATCATTATTATTTATGAATCTCGGATAATTTCAGGCAGGATATCAATTTCCCTGACTCCCTATTGTCTTAAAGTCAGACTACTTACACATTTATAGTCACATGGCTGGACCCCACTGGCATTTGAATTTGAGACCCCAGGACAAGCTGTTGTTCATGCTACATCTTTCTATTGCTGACCCACCAAGAGACTCCTGCCATCTGGGCCCAATCAACGATTCCTCTCTGTAACTTCTCCTCACAGCCCCAGGAAGAATTAACGGCTCCCCAGTCTGTGTTCCCACGATGTTTAAAGTATTCTTCAAACTGACTTCAATTCAACACAAATGTCACTGAGAACCTACTGGATGCCAGGCATGGTTCTAGGTGCTACAAGAGTACAAATATTCCTGCCCACGTGGGGGTTCCTTTCTGAGGAAGACAGTAAACAAGTAAACTACTCGGTACATCAGATGGTGATAACTGCTGTGAAGCAAAAGCAAAGAAGAGGGTAAAGGTGTCAGGATTTTGTTGTTACTGTTTGCATTTTCAATTATAAATAGGGTAATCAAGGAAGACTGACTGAAATGACAAAATGTGAGAGAGGTAGAGGGTAAGCCATTCCATGCAGAAGGACTACCAAGTACTGAAATGGAAGCAGGAGCAATCCTGAAGTGCTGGAGAAACAGCAAGGAGCCAGTGTGACCAAGCAGATTGGGCAAGATCAAAACAGAAGATGAGTAAAGGCAGTAACTGTGTGTGTGTGTGTGTGTGTGTGTGAGAGAGAGAGAGAGAGAGAGTGAGAGAGAGATGTGTGTGATGGGGGAGGGGGAGTGCAGGAGAGGATCATCTGCCTTTTACTCTGAGTGTGACAGGGAAACTTGGGAGGGTTTTGAACAAAGTAGTGACATGATCTCAATTATATTTTCAAAAGATCACTCAAGCTGCCGTGGAAAAAATACACTGTTAGACTCTCATAGAGAATTTATTACATTATGTTCATTATGTTTATATTTCTATCTCCTCTAGCAGAGGACCATGAATTCTGTGGAGGTCAAGTACTATTGCCTTTATAGTTTCAGCAATTAGAATAGTGACTGGGGCACACTAGGTACTCAATAAATACAGAATGCTTAAATATTTATAACCTTGAAAGTTTTTCCTGCTTTTCTATTATTAAATAAGCACCAACAAATTGTATTTACTGTGGAAGAGAAGAAAACAGAACTGTATGTAACCCATAAGAGAATATCCTTTGTGTGTGGCTTCAAGGGTGTTAATAGAAGTGAAGATCGTACTAGGTGCAAAGAATCATCTTGGCTCTATTTACTTTGTCTTAGTTTTCATATCTCCAAGGATGTTCTGTTGTTCAGATGGATTTCAGTGAAAGGAAAGATGGAATAATGGTCTCCTGTTGCCTCCTGAATGGACTGTCCCTCAATTCTCTTAGATGACATTTGATTTTAATAGTAAATGTCCCCAAAAGTTAAAATTTCTATGACCACTCTAGATAATTTGTACTGTCTACTTCCTCTTTAAATGGGAACATTCTTTATATCTAGTTTAGTGTCTGAAGCTTATGTTAAAATCTGTTTTCCCTTCCTATTGATATTTAAATCAGACTAATTACCAGGAAGACCACAGAAATAGCCCTACTGGGGTTCAGGGGCATAAACCAGGGACATGATCCCAAAGGTCTTTCTGTTCTTGAGACCCTATTACCTTTACATAAACAGACTCTGAAGGTACTAAAACACTGTAAATCTTTTGGGAATACAGAGAGTATAAATTTTATTAAGTTCATTACCATCATCTCCATGGATACTCAATAAATGTTAATGATGATAAAGAGCCTCTATCTCAGTTTTCTTTCATTTTTTTTTTTAAAGCAATGAGTTCTTTAAGCTCTAAAATGCCTAACCTCTACAGAAATTGCACAGAAGTCATATTAGAAGATCATTGCCTTAGTCATTCCTTATCTTAAATATTAAGTAAAACAAAAGTGATATGCTAAGAGGTCTCTGTAGTTGCTGTATGGGTGACATGAAAAGCCTCTTTGCTAGAGGGCTTGGAGAAAATGGAGAAATTACTGGCAATGAGTGAGTTTAGTCAGTACATTTATATGACATATTGTGCAGCATGTGACTGCACACATGGATTAAAATTTTCTCATTTCACAATTATGTTTCAGTGGAAGTTACTCAGCATCTTAAATTTGAGTGTGTTAACAATTATGATAGTGATCTTAGCAGCAACTAAGATGCATTTGGGCAGTTATTACATGCTAGGGACTTTGCTAAGAGATTTACATGGCTTATTCCTTAATCCTAGATATTTTATCATCTTCATTTTATGAATGAAGAAGCTATGGTTCATAAAGGTTAAATAACTTGCCTCAAATCACACAATCTTCAAACTACTCATGGCTTCAAATGCAAGCTTATCAAACTCTAAAGTCCCTATTCTCAACTATATTCCACTGACTGGGCCTCCCCATAGAAGAAACCAGAGAAATTGAACATTTCATTAGATGACATTCTACTGATTAAGATGATTCTACCATGTTCTCCATCAATGTAGAATCAGAGAACCAGAGAATGATGGATCCTAGAGAGACATTTCAGTGATCTGGGTGACAAACCACCCAAAAATATAGCAGCTTAAAACATTAACAATCATTTCATTATTACTCACTATTTCTGTGGGTCAGCAAGTCAAAGAAGAGTTCGGCTGGGCAGTTTCGGCTCAGGGTCTCTCTAAAGTGCCTGTGGTCAAAAAGTGGTTAGAGCTGGCATAGCAGGGGGATGGCCAGACACTCTTCTCTGTACATGAAGTCTTGGGGCAGCTGCATAATTCTCTGAGTCACAGTTTCTCCACGTGAACTACCCTGGGCTTTCCTACAGCTTGGGGGCTCAACACAAAGGCCGAAGGTTTCCAGGGCAAGTATTTTAGCTAGCAAGGCCCCAGGAGTCACATGGCATCCCCACCGCTAGATTCTATTGGCTACAGCAAGTCATAAGCCTGCCCAGGTGGAAGGGGAAAGGACTGGGCTCCACCTCCTGGTGAAGAAGTGACAAGGGTCAGCCTAGGCGAGTATGTGCAAAGGAGCGATCACAGAGGCCATCTTTGGAAGACAGAATCTACTACTATAACATATAACTCAACTCATTTTATAGATAAGAAAACTGAGTTTACAGATAAAATAAGAACATCCAAGACAGCTCAATTCACTTTAATACTCAAAATTTCTAGTAATTCTTTTAAGTTTTAAATCGCTGACAATTTGCTATTTTACTTCAAGATGATGTGACTTCTTGTTGGAACACACCAAAGACTTTTCACATTCATCTCCTGAGTGAAGAATATAAGTAGATAATGCAAAACTTCAAGTCAAGTAGCATTTCAAATGTGAGTATTTCAGGTGGTCTCTTTACTCCAGAATCAGGGGACCTTAGACTTGGAAGGACTCATGCATTTCTCCTACCTCTTACAAGAATTCCTCCAGGAAACTAACCACAAGGTACTTCCTACAGCTGGCAGCTTTACCAGCCCATGCTGCTTTCTTTCTTGGAGAAGAAATTTATGAATTTCATCCATTAGCACTAGTTCTTCCTTATGAAGCATACCAAACAAATCTGTTCTTTTTCTAGAGGCCTACTGAAAGCATCCAACATTCAAAGTCAGGATCTCTCTGTAGTCCAGACAGAATTTCCCAATTGCCCATCTGCCAGTTCTTGCGCATAATATTCTTTCCAGATATCTATGTCCCTAGGGCCATTCTCTAAATGTACTCTTTTACAATAGGGCACCTAGTCATGAATAGAACAGTTTAAATGTAGTCACCAGGGCCGAAAACAAGCAAAACGCCCGTTGCTATCAGCATGTAGGCACAACCCTTCTAAAGCAGCCCAAGTCTGCATTCAGGATAGCTGGCATTCTGAATATTTTGGAATAGGTTGAACTTGTGGTCAGGTTACATGCCCTGGCCTCTAATTTAATTCTCATCTAGCTCCTACCAAATTAGATCTTTCCAAGATTAAATGAGACTTTATATAGCATCATAAAATTTCATCTATTTAGTTTTGGCTAAATGTTACATCTTAGAGAGATTATTTTGAGCCTTGATTCTGTTATCAATGGTCAAAATGATGACAAGAATTACTGAAGTCATCACTGCTGACAAAAAATAAACTTTAGACATTAAATATATTATTTGGCCTGGTTGTGAACTTAGCTTAAATTTATCTATAACTAAAAGCTTTTTCACTAGAAGATTACTTTAGCCAATACCAGGCTGGAAAACCTGCCCAACTTTTGAATGCTGATGTCCAGATCTGAAATAAGGAGGGGATGGCATAGTGATAGGAGTTGCAGGAATGGAGTAGATTCAAATTAAAGAGTCTACATCCTGTAAACCATTTACAAAACTCAACCCAATTCATAAATATAGGTCATTAACATGAAAATTCAGAAGTAAGGAGAAATAACAGTGTTCAATTCAAAGACATTTTAAGTAAAAATTTAAGGTCTCTTTAGTATAGACTTCAGTGGTTCTTTCTCCATGCTCGTCTTCCTAGCGCTGTGGGCTTAAACATTAACTGCCCAAAAAAAATGCCAGTTTTGCTGAAACACATGTCTTGGCAAATCCAAATCTGGTGTTCAAATCAGGAAACTGAAGATGTTATAGATTGGAAAGGAAGAAAGGAAAAAAAAGGTCTCTTTCCCAATGATCTTCCCCTATGATCTGCTTAGGGCAGTTTATAGAATTAGAATGGTTTAAAATACCCCATGAATTCAACCTACAAAAAAAGAAGGATCTGCTTAAAAGTTCATTTTCAGATTTGATGATCAGTAAGAAATAGGAAAGAAAGGGGATTTGTGATCATTGATGAGAAAGGCACGCAAAGCATAAAGAAGTCATGCTTTGGCTCAAAAAGCAAGAGCCTTAAATAAGAATTCATGCAAGTGATCATTAATTTGGTATACTGTGAGAGTATAAGAAATACTCACTAGGTTTCTAATTCAATCAGGTAAAGACACTGACAATTATTTTGCCAGGAGACTATGCCAGAAACATGCTGTTAGGAGAAACAAAGTAGAAATGCTGGTAATACATTCTAATTCCTTGATATGATTCAGGAGTATTTTCTGTAGTGATAAGGCTGAATCAGGAAACAAGTTGGATAGAGGAAGGAAACTGGTAAGGTGGGGGAGGGAAAAAATGAGAAAATTAAAAAAAAAAAAAAAAAAAGGAACATCAGGAAGTTCAACCAGATAGGAACTGATGAAATTTGTTTTTCAATGTCTCCGATTCCAACTTGCAAACCAAGGGAGAAAAGACACACACACACATACACACACACACTCCCCCAACTTCTGGTAGCACTGGCCAGCACAAGTACCTTCTGCAAGTCTCAAGGGGCCCTGGTAATTTCAATTCAATATATTCGATCATTTCTTTGTCTTGGTAGAAAGTGCATACATCTCTAATTTAGGTGCACTCCAATCCAGAGTTAGTCTTCTAATTAATATAGTACAAAGATGGTAGGGAAAAGGACTTGAAAATTAAAAATCTACAGAAATATATAATCAGTCATTCCCACACTGAAGAGTGTATTAAAAGTTTTCGGGCCCAGCCCAGCGTGGCTCAGCGGCTGAGTGTCGACCTAGGATCCAGGCGATCAGGGTTCGATTCCCGGCCAGGGCACATGCCCGGGTTGCGGGCTCGATCCCCAGTCAGTGGCGTGCAGGAGGCAGCTGATCAATGACTCTCTCATCACTGATGTTTCTCTCTCTCTTTCTCCCCTTTCCTCTCTCTGAAATCAATAAAGATATATTAAAAAAAAAAAAAAAAAGGTTTTCGGAGTAACTGGTAGTTTGTGACAGTCTTTCACTCTTTAAGCAAGCAGTTCTGAATAGCCAGACCCAGCTAGGGAAGCAATGCCCCAGAGAACCCCATGGCTTAGGGGAACCCAAGTGCCAATAAAGTTGAGCACGGTCCCTGAAGAGATAAGACGCCTTAAACTTCTGTAGCAGTGGAAACCGGTCAAGCCTATGAAAAACTATTCCAGAGGGAAATGCAATGTCTGAAAGCTCATTCCTGGCAAACGGGATTGATTTTCAAAAACATAGAACGGCATAGCACACATTCATTCAATAGTCCTCTATCAAAAATTAACTGATGAATATTTCCTACTCTCAGAGAAGAGATAGTTATTTATTGACCACAAAATTTTAAAAGAAAAAAATATTTCAAGAATCAACTTTGAAATTATACAAACCATCAGTAATAATTAAGCCCATTTAAAAAAAAGAGAAGAACAATGAGATTTCAATTCCCTGAATCTCTACCGTGTACCAAGCACTGAATTTATCACAGGCTGGGGACCCAGGAATGAGTGTACAGGTCCTCCGTAAGAAGTTCACTGTCCTGATGTAAAAATACAGTGGTTGGATTTCTCCATTAGACATACAAAGGTCAGATAGGATAGAAAACATAATTTAAATTTCATAAATGTGTCCTAGACATCTTAGCTTGGATTGTTTTGTTTCAGTGTTATTTTCTTTTTATATCTGTATATTACATGAAAAATTAAGAAATCTTATTCTTACCTTGGCACAGTTTGTTCCATTGCACAATATAAGGCTCACTCCTATTACCCTCACAAAGAAAATTTTCATTTCAAGTGATTGGGGTTTTTTTGACTAGGAAGAGATTTTTATGCATAGTCCTGGATTTTAAAGTTTCTTTTTTGATCAAGGACTCCTTTGAAAATCTGATGAAAGCTCTGAACTTTAGATACATACATGCACATATGTCCACATACAAATTTTCATGCAGTTTAAAGGAGTTCACTAACCTCATTACAGTGAGTGTACCCTGAGATACTGCCCAAGGAGCTCTCCTATAGACATGTTACAGATGACAAAACTGTCACATAATAATGATAGAACTTTGTATTTATATATCACTTTACAGTTTGATACATTTCCAAAATAACTAAAGTAAATGACTTAATCAATAGGTTTGGACCTTTAAAGACATCAAATGATCGATTTGATTTCTACAAGGCTTTCTCCTCCAAAGACCCATATGATAGAAGACATAAAATCTAGCATGAATAAGAGTGGGAGGTAGGTCAGGGAAACTACAGTCGGCCCTTAAAACCTGTGTATTGATCATTACTGATAGGAGCAGACTCAGCATCAAACTGAGAGAGATCAGATTGTTCACATATATTCTATTTCAAATTAGACAATTCTGTTGGTAGCAGTGCTTGTTGGGGTCAGGGATGGTGGTGGAGGGGGTGTGACTATAATTGGGGTTGCATGAGGGAGATCTCCGTGGTGGGAGGATAGTCTGCATCTTAATCGAGACCGTGGTTACAGGACCCACCAGTGTGATAAGTGGCACAGAACTCCACACAAAGACTGCAGCAGTGTGAATTTCTGGTTTTCATCTGCACTGTAGTTATATAAGATGTAATCACTGGAATAACTGGGTGAAGGGCACATG
This sequence comes from Miniopterus natalensis, assembly GCF_054644295.1. Taxonomy (NCBI): domain Eukaryota; kingdom Metazoa; phylum Chordata; class Mammalia; order Chiroptera; family Miniopteridae; genus Miniopterus; species Miniopterus natalensis. The sequence goes on along the minus strand of NC_142084.1, from coordinate 58,454,127 downwards.
GGACCTCTCAACTTCTGATATATCTTTATAACTTCCTGTGTGTCTAAGATTATTTCAAATAAAAAGTTAAAAAAACTCTCATGTTATTAATCAAGAGCTGCTGTCTTTTTAAATAAAAATATATTCAGATCACTCATTTCATTTGAGAGACCAGAAAATGCACAAGTAACACAGTATCTATGCTCCAAAAACTCAAGCTAGCTCTTTCTGAATTCAGCCCACAGCTCCAATGGCACAGTAAAATCGTTCCCAAAGCTGGCCCAGCGGTTTGTAATATGAGCTAAACCCAAAACAGTTCAACTCTGACTGAAGGCAAGGCAGAAGTTTTAAAAGTCAAATATTATTTTCAGCAAAATGAGAATAACAGCCAATCATTTCTCCACAAAGTTACGATAAAGTTTAACTACTTACGTCTTTGATAATATCTAAAAAAAACTTCTAAAGTACAACTAAAATCATTTAGATGTAGATTTTTTTTTTTTTTTTTTTTAATGCAATGGCAGTACTGTGGTAGAGGGAAAAGGACACTGACTTTGGAGTCAGGGGGACCTGGATTTAAATCCCATTTGTGCCACTTCGAAGGTTTATAACAAATATTTCTGAGCCTCCGTTTCCTCATTGCTAAAAAGGTGCTAATGCCAACTTCACAGGACTGTTATGAGGGTTAAATGAGATACTACCTTAAGTGTCTAACATAATACCTGGCACACAGATGATTAATAAAGTTGTAATTTTTGTTATTATAACAGTCAGGGGTTGTAGAAATTAGTAAGCCTGGGTTATTGTGGGAGAGATGATGTTGCCCCCAGCCAGACGTGGACAATGTCTAAGGTTCTCTAAATGTAAATGCGGGGACATCAATATCAGCACATTATCCAGAGCACCAAGGATGTCTTACTGCTTTAACAGTCAGTACTGTCATGTTTCTGAGATTCCCCAGGTACTTGACCTGCAGCAGCACCTTTGCCTTGGCAATGCCGAATATAAATTCAGGCCAATGTTGCTATGGGGGTCAAGGGAGTAAAAACAAAGCAATATTCTTTCCAACTGAGAACTGGAGCCAAAAGAAGTTGTATTTTCAAACAGATCTGATCAAAGGCCTCCGCCCTTGGCTCTAAGGGCTGTTTTAACTAACAGGTAAGGTTTCTTAGCAACACTTTATTCAGGTGTGCCTCAATAAAAGCAAACTCTCTATACGAAAATCCTAGTGTATGTAAAATTTAAATTTAAAAGTAACTCTGACTTTTGATTTGTTGTCTGAAAATGTAACTAGATTTAAATACATTCTATCTTATATATACATGCAGTATGTCAAATGTAAAACTGCAGTGGCCCCACCTACTAAGCGAGGTGCATTCCATGCAGAACGACCATGACCACCACCACCACCACCACCACCACCATCATCACTACCATCATTACCTGGAAGCTCCCAGAAAAGCAGAATCTTGGGTCCCTCCCCACCCTCACAAACCAGAATCTGCAGCTTAACAAAATCCCCAGATAAAGTGTGTACATATTAAGATTTGAGAATCCCTGTCCTAGGCAATACTTGTGATCCTAAAGCCAGCAGCTCTACAAATACAGGGTGGGGCAAAAGTAAATTTACAGTTGTGAGTATGGGAAACAGAGTTTATTCCTATATTATTACTTATTGATTATTGCATTATTTTTCCATACGAAAAACTGTAAAGCTACTTTTGCCCCACCCTGTAATAGTTACACATCACGGCTTCTACTAGTGGTTCTCAATCCTTACTCCTTATTACACATTAGGATAATCATCTCAATCACCTGGGCAGGCTTTTATTTTTATTTATTTATTTTTAAAAAATATATCTTTCTTGATTTCAGAGAGAAGAAAGGAGAGGGAGAGAGAGATAGAAACATCAATGATAAAGGAGTCATTGATCAGCCGCCTCCTGCACGCCCCCGACTGGGGATCGAGCCCGCAACCCGGGCATGTGCCCTGGCTGGGAATCGAACCCTGATCGACTAGATCCTAGGTCGAAGCTCAACCATTGAGCCACGCCTGGCTGGGCTAGGCTTTTATTTTTAATTAAATTTTTTTTTCCTTCTTATTTTTAATACTTACATATGAACCCTACCCCAAGATTTGGATTTGACTGGCCTGGGGTAGAACCCTGGCATTAGCATTTTTTTAAAAGCTGCTTAGGCGATTCAAGTGCAAGTGTTGTTGAGAACCAGGGCTACAGATCAAGGGCTGCACCGTGACGTAAATCCACCTTGCCAAGCAATTAGGATTTCAGAAGGATTTCTCAGAAGAAAACGTTAAACTAGAATGAAGACTGAGATGCACCTGGATATAAATCTTGCACTAAATACAGTGATATTATTCTATCAAGGTGGGTCTTCTCTGCACCAATTGCACTGAAACAGACTTCCCCTGGGTGGGTAGTGGGCAACTATTTCTGAAGCTCCTGGAATACAGGCTCACTTTACCATGATCACAAATGACTACACCACCAAAAGTCAAGTAACACCAAACAGTGTTGAGGGCCTCGCAGCACCTAACGCCAGTAAGTCCTCAAGGAGATGTCTGAGGAGAATTAGAATTCTCTGATTTCTATAACAAAAAACTTTCTTGTGCTTACCACATAAATTCTTTTAAAGTTCTACCAAAAGCCCATAACTAATATCTCCTTCCCTGATCTGCTCAACTGTAAAATTGCAAAGAGCATGCTGGAGAAGAGGAGGGCAGGGGACATAAGGGTTGGCAGCAGGGGGCAAAGGGGGAATCAAGGGATCCAGGAACGCAAGGACTTGGAAAAGCCCGTGCAGCAGGACCGCTAGCCTGAGAGTGGGAGCAGAAAGGTGGTATCCGGCTCCAGCAGGGATGTGGGGCTGAAGCAAAGGTGCACGATGTGGCCACAGGAGCGGGCTGTCAGGGAAGAGCAGAGGTAACAGTTTCCCTGGGGATCCCGAAATTACTGATCATGATGATGGTCAAAGGAGGGGTTCGAGAGGAAGACTGAGATAAGGCAGATGCAAAGTCCTCAGTGAACAGGCAGAGGGCCTGATCCAGGCCAGACACTAACCACTGAGGGGTAGAGGTGTGACCGGAAGCAGGGCTGTCTGGTGACCGCAGCTCTTTTTAGCAGCCTCTTGAGGATGAAGCATCCCGTATGACCTGATATTAGAACCTCCTCCCTACTGACCCACCTGCCTTTGATATGACTCAGCAGACCTATAGGCACCACTCTTCAGCAAGCCACGGGGCCTGGGTTTCCTTTCTGGGGCCTGCTTCATCTGTCCTTGCTGCTAAAAGCATAGGGTCAGAAAAGTGCTAAAAGACTAAAAATTTAGTCTCAACCTGCAAAGAAAATTGCCAAATAAAATTTCTAACAACTGGTCACTCCAAAGTCTTTGAAAATAATGTTAGTAACAAATAGCTATTATCCAGGGGAAATCTCTCAGTCTCGAGAAATATGAAAAATAAATGAAACAACTCTGTTTTGTTCTACAGTCACGAAGGGCCTTCCTTGGCTAGGAAGCAGTGCAGGGATGTAAGTATGACACACCAGATCAGCTGAGTAACAGCTGCAGTAACCATATATTCCAGATTTTCACAGACAATATCAATGTTAAATATTTTGATCCCATTATCTCTAAAAACCCATATTTAAAAAATTCTAATACTGACATCCAAACTACACCCAGGGCTGTCTCTTACAGCTGGAACTGGCACAAAAAGATGTTGTGCTATATCGCACAGACCAATTTAATAGTTAGGATTATGAATTATGGATTCATCCCATTTAGGATGTAGTTCAGTCACACTATTCTTCTAATTCTGAAACAAACAGTATTACACAGTGGAAGAAATACTGCACCTAAATTCCTTCCAGACTCTCAGTGCTGATTCAACACTGTTTCAGATGTTTTAAAAATGGACTAGACCAGAATGGGACTACACATATGATATTTTTCCTCCCCAAGCCATATTCCAAATAGAGTGATGCAGTCTGAGCAAAGCAAATGAAATCGCTGCAATAGCCTCCCTCTTTCCTGGAGACGGGAGAGATACTTTCTTCTTCAATAAATCAGCCACAGGATTCATCCCCGACTTTAGTCCAGTCCTCATATGACAAAAACAAAACCCAGATAACACACATCCTTTTTGGAGATTCCTTATAAAACATATTATCTACCAACTATTAAGAGGCTCATGTTTAGTCTTTGTTAAGAAGCCTCTAAAAGGTTTTTTTTGGTAACTTTGAAAACTACTATTCATAATAAACAGTTCTATACACAGTAGAAAATCAAACTGTGGAAAGAGAACATATCAGCTATGTGACTTAATACCTCAAGAGTCTTCTTACTCTGTCTTTTCCCAAAAACGCAGTCAAGATCTGTTCTGCTCCGAGATGATAGATCCTTCCCTAGAAAAACAACATGATGCCTTTTAGTCATACCAATCTTTCTAAAAGACAGAGAATACACATAAGCTATGAAACGCCTGAAAGCAAAATGAGTTTCAAAAAAGAAACAATTCTTTCTGTCTCCCCTGCACAGATGAAAATTCTTTAGTTAACTAATAATATTAAACTTTAAAATTACTTAAAAATCAAGTAAGTGTTTGAGAACCAGAACCACTTACATTCTCTTTATGGTAGAAACAACCAAGAGCGCATAGAATGAGAGGAAAACTGAATTCCAAAGCCAGCCCCACCACTGGCACGCCTTCAAGGTACCATTTCTGTGCCTCTGGGTTCCCCGTTTATAAAATATTTATTTATTTCACGGAGACACGAGATACGTAGGATCATGAAATGCAGAATAGAAAATGCCACTGGACACAGAGCTTCAGAGACGCCCCCCTCCACACACACACACACACACACACACACACACACACACACACAAAAATGAGAACACACTACAGCTGACACAGAGGAGCTCAATAATTGATTGAATAAATGAAAATTTTAAAATAATAAATGCAAATAAAAAGTATTGGATTAGGGTGAAAGAGTTTGCTTATCAGCTTTAAATGATAGGATACATGATAAAAGCAGGAAATTAAATGGCTTCTCACAAAAGCAGTGGCCAAAAGACCCATGATTCTTATTAAAAACACTAACTCTTTAACTTAATTTCAAACCACAAACCAAGTCATTTAAAATTCACTTTTTGGAATTTCCACTTCTACCAAAAATACTCTGTGAGCAGTCGACTAAATCCATTCCTATTTGTCAACTTGAGGATAAATTCCTTTTAAAATGTAACTGCTACATGTAAAGACTCGAGGCTCTGGGGGAGTACAGATCTGGGTTGGACACAAGAATTTTCGTTTTGAGTTGGAAGCCCGAGTTCCACTGTCATGGACTCACTTCTTGGTTTCCTGCAGCAAAACTGACTTGGCAAAGTAATGTCATGACCCAGAAGGTTCTAGTTCACTGACTATCACTGGGGCATTCAAATATGATATTGCTCAGTGACTCCATGAAATTAAAAAACAAAACACCCTTCGATTTAATGCAAAGCCAGGTGCCAAAACCAGTTTCATAGGCAGCAGTTTCACTGGTCCAGTCAGTATGACCAGTTCCTATCGGGAAGGACACGCTCCTCTGTGGTTCTATGCTGCTCTCTTCTGTCTTCCTGAGCTAGAAATAAAGGTTTCCTGGTTCTGATTATTGAGTAGAACCCAGAAAAATACCCCAAAGGAAATCGACTTAAGAACAAAATGAAGCATGTCCCAGACAGGATCTTAGAGAATGAACCAGAAGAGTGGGGAATAAAATTGGCCATGGTGGGGAGAAGTGGACAAACCCTCAGGAGGTTCTTATCTTTGTCATCAGTCTGTCATTTTGCACTGCAGAGCACATTCAGGGTGGCGGTTTCTATTTCAGAACAAGGAGTTGTGCTTAGTTCAAAATAGGTATTAGTCATCTATCCTAAACTATCTTCTGAAATGGAACAGGTACTCCAAAAGAAATGCAAATAAAGATCTCTTTTATAGCAATTCAACTAAAAGGAATGCTGGAGGGATTAAGAAAAAGAGGGTGCATGCAAGATTACAGTTTTAAAACAGTATGACAAAATATGACCCCACAGAGATGAAAAGCAAATCTCAAAATCAAAGGGAAACTGCCAGGCTGGTAGAGACAGTGAACGCTATACCAGGGAGGGTGCAAGTATTTCTAGTGTTGGTGATGGAGTCTTGTATCAGACATTTTTATCCTTTAGCAAAGTTCGCTTAAGTAAATGTAGAAACCAGGATTGTTACAGGCCTTGCTGAGGATTTGATCTGGAAAACAAAACACAGAGAAGAATTAAGAATCAGGGACTAAGGGTAAGAAACTTCAAGGTAGATAAAAAAGGAAGATGGAAGAGATATTGAAATAGTTATTAGTTAATGGTCCTGGTTGAATAGCTTATAAATGTTATAAAATTATGGCCACTTTTAAATAAAATATACATATTAAAAAAGAGTTTAAAAGCATACTGGTCTCAATTCTGAATGGTAGTCAAATCACAGCAAATACTGCTGATAAACTTAGATCTTAGAGAAAATGGCAATAAAAAAATTGAACAGACCACGAAATATGTTATCTGTCTGGATTTTTTCATGTATCTATTAACCTTCAATTGGCCAGAACGTTTCAAGAACCAGGAACCAATGCTTCCAGTAGTCAAGCTGATGTAACAAAGGTCCATGAAAGGATGAGTAGACGAAAAAGCAGTGTATGATCATTTCAGCTGTTTTTCTAACAATCGTGTATGGGGTTTTCTAGTCTATCAGTAAAAACTGGAAGGGAGCAATGTTACTGCTATAGGCAGGCACACATACAACACCAAGAAGTCCATAAGGAAGCAAAGGACACTATGAAAAATAAACATAAGGACTTAAGAATCAGAGATTTGGAGCCTTTTAGTTTAAGGGCAAAAGTCATGTAAAACCCAACAAGGTCTAAAGAGAAAATTGTATTATAGCACTGTATTATAACTAAGGCTCAAAAAGCCTGAGTTTCTCTACTCAGAGTAAAGGGGCAAGGACAAGAAAATGCAGGTTTGAGAAATATGTTTATTATAATAAAAAGTAAAACTTAAAGTAGGTAGCTTCCCTTGCTTAGAAAAATTATTTGCATTCCCCAGTCGAGAAGGATAAAACAAACAATATTATTTTTTGATTAAAAAAAAAAAATGAGAACGCATGGGACCGATAAGCCTAGGACAGAAGATTATGGCAACTTCCTTGCAAGGGTAATGTCAGAAAACCAGGAAACGAGGAGAATCGGAGTAGAGGTGAAATAATAACAAGATAGCCAGAATATTTTAAAAGCCTGCAATAGTGCTACTTTATATTTAAATGTCAAAAGAATTAGAAGAGGAAATTTAACACCCATCACTAGCAGAGTCCGACTGCGGGAGGAGGGGGAGGAGTTAACCATGCTAGATATACTACCATCTGTGTTTCCAGACTAGCAAGCCATCTACCAGGGCCTGTGCTGTGTGTGCAGTTTCCTTGTTTAAGAAGCAAAATACTACAAATTGTCATAGGGATAAGAAATCTGAGTAAATTACCACAATGAAGTTGCACAACTATAGTTTAAGCAACTTTTTATCTACCCATTGCACAACTGGGGGGAGAAAGCAATGCTCTTAACAACTTCTCACTGCATATAGAAAATGGTTTTGTAGAAAATGATATTTTCCCTATTGTTTCCTCTCTGTAGATATGGCATTGCCAAACAATTTTCAAATTAAAAGAAACCATGTTGAAGTTAGGCTTGCAAACAAATACGGAGGAAATTAACTTTTTAAGTTATCTAATAAATTTTTCAAATTGAAATTATAAATTTGGGACTAGAGAAAGAAATAATAATGTATCAGAACTAAAACGATGGCCAATATTGAGGCAATAGCAAATTTTACAATGCTGTTTGCTACTGTCATCTCACTAAAACAGAATTTTTATCTTCACTCTTCACACTAAGCTATGTAAAATGCCACCTTCCCACGTTTTAATTTCCTGGACTATAGATGAAGTTACAATATGACCCATCCTCATCAGCAAGTGAATTAGTTACTTTCATTATAAGTGTACCTCCAGGCTGAAATCATTATTATCCATAATGCTGAACAATCAAAAGTTCCATATAATGGGGTCATTGCAAATAAATCAAAGCAGAACCTATTTTAGAACTCAATGTCTTAAAAATCTTTCCTCACTTTACAAAAGAGGAAACTGAGTCTGAAAGAAGGAAAGTGGTTAAGTGATTTGTCTAAGAGAGTGATGGCCAGCACCCAGGTTTCCTGGGACCTAAAACAGCCTAACTTAGAGGAAACAGTCTATCATTCATATCCAGTGACAATAGTAGCACTACAAGAAAAAATTTATTTTATGCAACTAAAGAACTTTAAAATAATCTTTCCCTGTGGATTGTTAAGATGGGTGGTAAATAATTATTTTCTTCACTACCTGAATTTCTGCCTCCTTCTCCCATCTTTCTACTTATTCCCAATCTGCAATTCCTATTTTCCCACTCAATCTCCTCTACTTTCTCAAAATGTATCTGGAACTCTCTTCTCTGCATAGCAATGCCCCAGCTCCCCAAGCAAGGCTAATAAATAAGTACACCTCATTTTAAATAAGAATGAAGGCACAACACACCAAGCAGGTTGACAGGGTCACCTGGTGAGAAATAGAAAGCAGATATTCCAGGCATCCATTAGATTAAAGTAGATTAAAGAGGTTTATCCTGGCTTCAGAAAAATGCTTCAGGTGAACTCATGCATGTAGTCAGGTACTAAAAGAAAATCAGAAGGTTTTATTTGCAAAAGTGAAAGCTTAAAAGGATGCCATACCACCGAAAAGTTATAGGCCACTTTTAATATCATTAATTTGCTCAGTACCCTCCTGCTATATCAAGTTTTTTTCTATAAGGTCCAATGAGAAAAGGAGGCACATTTGAGGGCTTGGGTATGAAGCGACCATTTAGCCTCCTCTCAAAAGGACTGAAGGGGCAACAAGGACTGCAGCAGGTCTGGGGGAAAGAAACCTTGATCAGAAGCCATATAATGAAACAACAAAGGTTCTAACCTGGGAGAAAGGGGGATGACAGGAATAGCCGTGCAAACCACACCTGCTGGGAAGGCATGGGGAAGCACCAGTCTCTCCTTGCGCACATTCCGGAAGCTAGTCAGCTCCCTACTCCATTCAGCTCTGCCATTGGCTCTCATTTACACCAAACTCATTCCTACCTTTTAGGGTCCTGTGTCCCAATAAGAACCACCATTAATAGTTTAAAGTGGTGGGAATTTCAGCTCCCACTGCTATTCAGGTGGGTTCTAGGAGTTAGGGAATTCCCAATCATGCCAATGAGACTAAAGCAAAGAGACAGGCATGTACATCCTATAGAAGAACCATCAAATGGTGACTAGGTATCACAATATAAATGATCACCACACTTATATTTTAAGTATATTATGCAAGAAATAGGCTTTTGCGCCTGGTAAGTGCCTTTAATGCAGAATACTGTTCTTTGGAAAAACTTGGGGAGTTGGTAAGTTCAAGTTAAGTTGTTTCTTAACCAACAAAAGACCGCCACCTAGTGGTTAAAACGGACAACTGCACTCACAATTGACTTGGGAAGGGAGTGAGGATGGGAGGTCTGATGGAGGAAGACAGGATTTACCACCTACTTCTCAAACATGTTTCGTAACTCTATCTTCGCAATGACCATGGAATGCCTAAGTTTACACTCCATGAAATGAAGAAATGGTGTGGAATAATACAAGAATCAACTGGGGAGTGAGGTTTCTCATACTGGAGATCTCATTACAGAGCATAATTCTCCAAATTGAAAAATTTTAGGAGCTATTCAACACCAGCATTAAACTCTGAAAAATAATAAAATGTAACTAGAAATGTTGAGCAATTAATTAGAATTATTTTCTGACCTAGCCATTTAAAGTCCCTTTTCAACTCTAATTAGCAAGTTGACTGCCGCTTTGCCCCACCTCAGAGCTAATGAATCTGAACCTGCACTCTAACCAGATCCCCAATGGACTAACAATACTGAAACTTTAGCACTGCTTCAGATCCACCCAGTCAGGCCACCCCTAATTCCCCATTTTGAACGTAAAACAAGATGTGACACTGGTGAAGAGCTAAAAATGCTTTAAGAAACCCAGTGTGAACAAAGAGGTATCAAGAACAAATAAATAAATGCTTAATTTTACCTTTCGTGAATTTCTTATAATGAACACGGTTTTTGGAGACTTTGGACTTTTCTTCAAGGCTGAAAGATTTCTTTTCCTTGTTGTCCGAGGAGGAGTCTTAAAAAATTGGAAAGCATCACGTTAAACTCTCTGTAATCCATTCTCATTTATTCTCTTACAGTGACATGGTCTTATTTAAATAAAATATTTTGAAACCCTACCATTTATTATTGAACTCTAACCAAATGGTTGGAAATATTCTTCTTAAACTATGTACTACAATCAGGAGAGACTATTTTCCAGAAATGTATACAGTCTTCGAGGAAGAGAAATGAAAACTTGTGTTCACACAAAAACCGACATAGCAATGTACAGAATACCCTTATTCATAATAGTAAAATACGGGGAAATAACCCAAAATTCCTTCAATGGGTGAATGGCTGAGCAAACTCTGGTACACCCTTATTTTGGAACACTACTCCGTAATAATGAGCAATAAGCTCTGATACACACAACATGCTGGATGGAACTAAGGGGCATTATGCTTAGTGAAAAAGGTCAATCTACATACTATATGACTCAATTTATATGACATTCTTCAAATGCCAAAACTACAGATTGGGGGGGGGAAGCTAATGAATGGCTTCCAGGGGACAGAGATGAAAGTGGGGTATTGGAGGTTAGAGGGGTGGAAGGTGGGTGTGAATAAAAATAGACAGCATGAGGCAGCTTTTCTGTGGTGGTGAAATAATATTGTATCTTTGTTTTGAACAGGAATCAAACCCACAGCCTTTCGGGGTATGAGATGATACTCCAACCATCTGAACCATACCAGCCAGGGCAATCCTATATCTTGATTGTGGCAGTGGCGATATGAATCTATACATGTGATAAAATTGCACAGAAACACACACACACACACACAAATGAGGCTAAAAAATGGTGAAAACTGAATGAGGCCTGTTGGTCCAGTTAACAGACAACACCAGTGTCAATTTCCTGATTTTGATATTACACTACAGCTACTTTGGGGGAAACTGGGTGGTGGGTACTCAGGGCTCTTTGTAGTACTATTTTTGCAACTTCCTATAAATCTGTAATTATTTCAAAATAAAAAGTTCTTTAAAAAATGAATAAAGGTGGGGGGGCAGGGCCAGGTGGAAGCAGGCAAAGCAGGGGAAATGGAGACATCTGTAATAATGTCAACAATAAAAATAAAGAAAACTAAGTGAATAAAGGTAAGACAGGTTAACGATCATCAAAAACCAGATCAGAGATGAGAATCAGGCAGAGTGTAAAGGAGCAGAGCTGCACCGAGCTCCTGCCTCAAATATTAGGTTTCACTGGAGGCTCACCTTTAAGGGCAAAAACAACAACAAAAAGAAATCATTGAGGAACAAAGTCATGTGGTTATTTCTTTGACAAAACAAGAAAATGTGAGCCATAAAGAAGTCCCTCGGTTGAAATATCAGAGCAAGGAGATCTGGAGGGTAGAGTCAATTATAGGATAGTAACAAGCTGCATATATTCCCTCACCGATATCTATTCATCAAGTTCAGTTAACAGAGTAATAGAAACAGAACATCATAGGTAGGAAAGACACTGAATCTTCCTGTAGTTATGTTGAAAGGAAATAAAAATATGAAGTTAGATATAGCAGAAAAAGGAAAATTCTGCCTTAATACTGGAGCAAAACAAGCTCAAGTCCGTCGAACAACATGTTAACTATAATTCCTCCCAGGAATTGGTAATTTCAAAAGCAAAGTATAAATTATAGAGTAAGACTCTAACAATGCAAAGATAGATGTGTAAAGCTTTCAGACAATGCCTCACATGAGCTAATTATATCAGCAACCTGAAACAGGCTCTTCTACAGTCACTTCCCAAGAAGAGTTTGTGATTTTTTTAAAAAAGACTTCCCACTAGTAAGTTTTTCTTCTCTTTTTGTGGCCAAACACTTCATATGGCACATAACACTCTCAATTTTGATGTTCCAGACACAAATCACCTAGCAAGTTATCAGCATAGCTACTGTCAATTGAAGGCTTATGAAGTACTAGGCACTAGACTAAGAGCTTTCTATGCATTTTTTTACTTCATTTTATAGCCACCCTATCAGGTAGTTGCTATGATTATTAAACTTACTTCACAGAAAGACACCGAAGCACAGATGGGTTAAATAAGGCACACCTAGGAGGGGGCTATGATGGGATTCAAACCCAGGCAGATATGAGTGAGCCTGTACATTCTTGACCACTACACTGTGCCCTAGCGGAGTTGCTCTCTCACTTTGGAGGATGTAAGAACCACCTGGGGATCTATTTTCTCCATCTTCCCAGGACACAGACTTCCCAAAACATATCTGAACAAGGACAGACCTTTGGGGAATCAGTTTCTATCTACTTGTCCATGTGCACTCTTTCCTAAAACCGCTCTGATTCGGAGTGGATGCATCAGTCTGCTTCTCCTTCTCCACTTCTCCCACATGTCTCCCACCCACTTGACAAAAGAAAGGCACAACTCTCTTCTTAGCAGAGACAAAAAGGAACAAGCCAAAGTACTGGTGTCAGGGAAGCATCCTTTAATCAAAGTGGGAAAAGCAGTCCCCCCCCCACACCAATTCATCTCACCGAGAGATATACTTCCAAAAAGATTTTACTATTCTAATAATTATTTAACAAAATTTATAATATATTTTCTGGTTTTAGTAATTATAATATACTAATTAAAATAACAACTTAATCCAAAGGAAAAATATTTACACTTAAAGCCTTGAGGTTACTAGAAACAAACCAAAACCTTATGTGTTTACTTTGTGGCAGGGTGATAAATTTTTAAAAATCTATTAATATAAAATACTATGGGGTACATGCAATAGAAATATTATTTCACAGGAAAAGGAACTAGGAATATAATATTCCTGACTATTAAGGACTTGTTTGCATATTTCTAAACAGATGACAATGGGTATCAAATTGCTCTGGTATCTATCTACTGAATACATTCGGGATTAACATAATGGTTTTATTTTAAAATGCCAGTATTTCCTAATAGGCCAGAAATTATAGTACTTTGCAACTATTTAAAGCTATGATTAAAAGCATAATAGATGTTGATATAAAAATGTGAAATAAGGTATACAGCATTTTGAAATTCCCTTAGAGGATATGTGAGCAAAACATTTGAAGATCCCTATCCTAAACTACACCTCTGTGGATGACAGGTCATCAGCACCCCACTTTAAAATCATAAGGAACAAAATATCTGGTGGAAGTAACTAACATTTCCTAAAACCATGAGATTAAGTCCACCAAAAAGATAAGTTGAGTCTGATAGAGAGTAACTAATAAGACAAGACAATTTTTAAAAAATTAAAATTTAAAGAATATACTGATCTTTCTGTCCCATAAGAGATAAGGGTTATTTCTAGAATCTTTGCAAGATTCTAGGAAGAGTCCTCTTCATATGGTCCAGTATGCAATCTGTTTAATTAAAAGGTAATTTGTGTGAATTTGGTAAGTAATCTTAAGAAAGTAAAAATATTATTATAGCAAAAAATATGTTATTGGGTTATATTGTGTCATCCACTTTTCAGCTTTAATGCAATAATTTCAGCTTTACTGTGACCAAAAATTCACTTGGGTAAAGATACTGTATTTACCATAGATGACATGGCAGCAAAAAAATCTATTAGCTCTCCAGGTCCATGTCTTTGATAGGTTTTCCCTTAAAGGAATATCCTAAAGGCTTTTCAGTACTGGTACTGGCACTTAGCAAGGCCTGGTTCAGACAGTACTGAACAAGATAGGAAGCAGGCCACCAACTGCAGGATCGCTATCACCAACTGCAGGAGCGCATAGCCCAGCTATCACAGGGCTACCAGCACCCTCTAGTGGTCTTGAGGTGGAACTTAATCTACAGATTGGTAACTATTCTGCCAATGTCTCAAGATACTTACTTCTAAGTCTTATGCAGAAAAGAAAGAATCAGCCTGCACAGATGAACCTGTGGAAGGGCTGCCCAAGAACAAGGCACCACTGCTTGGAATCTGTCATGCAAGTTACTACCTTCCTGACAAATAATAGAGTTCCCTGGGTCACATTAAGCATTTCACTGACTGCACTTCAGTAATACATCAGGGATAAATCTCAGAAGCATGCTGAGAAAAATTTGCCAGATCGAATAGAAAATATAAACCTATATTTCTACTGGTTTCAAATGTGATCCTAAATATAAAGATTTTTTGTTTATAATTAGTAAGGGCTAATGTCCTTGAATTTTACTGCTGCATAGATCCTGCATTTCCTAATATCAGTCCAGTCAGTTTTCACAAAACATTTTCCTTTGGCTAACAAATTACCATCTTTTATGTAGGACCACACATAGGATAGTTCTAATAGTTATGCCATGGATAAGGAAAATTGTCCAAGTTATAGATTCCAACAAGAAGTCCAAACTGATAAGCAAAAGTACAGAGTACCTCTCCCTTGATGCTTTTGGGCTTGCACCCATCCATAGCACTGCAATATATCTTCCCACATGCTTAGATGCATGCTGTAATTTTACCAATTACTTGTATATCCTACTAGCTACTTTCCAAGCAGGGATTATGTCTCATACATCTGCATATCCTCAAGTCTAACTTCATATCCAGCACAAAGCTCAATAAATGTTTGCTGAATTCAAGCCTAAATTTTAAATTTTATTCCACAAAGTTCTTTCTCCTTCAACTTAACAAACACCCTTTGACTTCACTACATGCCAAACACTGTGTACAGGGAATAGAAATTCCTTATATAAATGTTTGCAGAATATAACTCAAGAAACAAAGCAAAACAAAATACCTGATTCAAAAATGGGCAAAAGACTCAAAAAGACATTTCTCCAAAGAAGACACATGAATGGCCAACAGTACATGAAAGGTGCTCAAGCTGAATAATCACTGGGAAAATGCAAATCAAAAGCATAATGAGGTATCATACCAGGTAGGATGGCCACCAAAACAACCCCCGGAAAATAACAAGTGTTGGTGAGGATGTGGGGAAATTGGAACCCATATGCACTGTTGATGGGAATGTAAAATGGTACAGCCACTATGGAAAACATGGCAGTTCCTCAAAAATTTAAACACAGAACTATTGTATGATCCAGCAATTCCACTTCTAAGTATATACCCAAAAGAACTGAAAACAGGAACTTGAAGAGACATTTACATTCCCATGTTTGTAGCATTATTCACAAGAGCCAAGAAGACGTGTCCATTGATGAACGAATGGATAAACAGAATGGGGTAAGTACATAAAATGGAACATTATTCAGCCTTAAAAGGAAGGGAATGGTACATCAGATACTACAACATGGAAGATATTATGTTAAGTAAAAATAATCCAGACACAAAAGGACACACACTATGATTCCACTTACATGAAGTACCTAGACTAGTCAAATTCACAGAGACAGAAAGTAGAGTGGTGGCTGCCAAGGGCTGGAGGGAGGGAGGAATGGGCAGTTAATGTTAAATGGGGGCAGTTTCAGTTTTACAAGATGAAGAGTTCTGTGGATGGATGGATGGTGATGATAGTAGCACAACAATGTGAATGTACTTAATGTCACTGAACTGTACACTTAAAAATGGTTAAGATGGTAAATTTTATGTTATGTGTATTTTACCACAATTAAAAAAATGTCTGCAGGAGAATAGTCTAGATTCTTCAATGAATATCCAGCAGAATTAACTGAAGTTACATCCTTGCCTTCCAAATAGCCATGTGATAAAAAACTTCCTTTAAATTCTACAATCATTCCAAAGGCCCACAAGTTTGGCCCATCCATGCCCTTCCCACAATAGTACTCTTTCTGTTAATTTAACATGGAAAGCCCAATATTCAACTGTTTCATTTCTACTTCCCACAGCCTGGAAGTACAATTTCTAGTACCGAGCCCCTTGCAACAAATTCTACTATACGCCAGAAATCTGAATTTCTTACATACATTAAAAGGGAAAACAATTTCATTAAGTAGAATAAATGCAAAAAAAGGTTTTCTATTAAGCCTTTGCTGGCTGCTAATTTATGGTCCCAATTGATATTTCTTGCTTTGTATTTTAGAAATATGTTTTTAGATACACTCAAGGATCTCTTCATTTTGTTATTTGAGGTTGCAAACTGATGGATTTATCTTGCCATTCTCAAACTCTTAAATCAGAAAAAAGTGTTTGCTTTTTTCATGCAATGAGAAAGGTTCATGCAATGAAAGCACTATTAAAATATAAACAAAAAAGACTGCTTCTAAGAGTTTCAGTTAACTTTCGGATATGTAATGCTTACAGTAAAAATAGCAGATAAAATATTTTAAAATGAGAGATTATGTCTTTTATAAATCTAATGGCTAGCAAAGCAAAGATTTCCCCTACCTGCTGTTTCTGGACCATGGCAATTGTTCAGTTCAGCCAGAAGCTGGTTAAAGTCATCCTGATGAGCAATCCAGTTGTCCTGAAAATACAAAAAAGAAAAAAAAATCAATTAGAGGCAAGTCTGTAGTTTACCTACAGACTGGTTGAGATAAGATATATTTTAGGATCAAGAAAATCTGGTGGCTAACATGAAATTTTAAATGTTTCATCAAAATGTTATTGTATAAATTCAAATAATATAATGTAAATTTTAAATGCAATGTATTTATTTTGGTATTAAAAATGAGCTTCTTGGAAGCTTCAGTCCTGATTTCAAGTGTGGATAATTTATCAATAGTCAATTTATAGTCAAATAATCAACAGGCAACCTGTGTGCTAAATATTAAAATAAAGCAAAATAAATTTTTTTTTCTCACTAAGGGAAAATTATGTAAGTTAAAGGAATAAAGCAGTGATGGACTTGGGGACTCTCTCCTTTGCTCATTTGAACTTCAAATATTTTACCCAATTCTATTTGCTGGCACGGACCCCAATTTTACAAAATAACACTGAGGAAGGGAGGAGAAAGAACTCCAAGTTCCTTGAATCAGTCAGCATCCATTTGTAAGGCGATAAGTTCATTATAACAAAGAGAATTTGGCTTTAAGAGAGAATGAACATCTCCAAAACAATCTAAACCAGTGGGAAGCAAGGTGTCAATGTTGGCATTTGCCTCATACACACTATTTTAAGACTGTTTAAGGTTAAGGCACATTAAATAGGTTTATTGGGCAATGTTTCTCCTAAAAAATTAAGTACATCTGTATATCTACCTCTCAACAACTACCTTCAAAAGTAACCTTACATAAACTCCTTCTTTAGTAATTTAAAATTTTAGTTGTTAGTCCAGAAATTTTTAGCTGATCTAGTCTACTACTCGTTGTTGCTGAACTAACCAAAGTAACTCAGTTTACCTAAAGAAATTCTCAAGGTTTTCTACCAGATTCTGTTGGTTGTAAAAATTTAAGAACAAAGCTTTCTAAAGAAAATAATACTGAAATGAAAAGCATGGTAGGATAGGCCATTAATTTTAAATTACAGTGTCATATTTACAAAGTATCAGTGTTTAAAAGGAAATGTGAATAAATTTAACTGCTGTATGCCAACAGTTAGAAACACAACAGTACAGGAAAAGAACACCATTTCCTTGCAGAAGAATCTTTTAATTTCTTTCTGAAACTAAATGTCAGCAACTTTTAATAATATAAGCTAATATTAGAACACAGGTAAAGAGAAAAATTCTTGTCTGTCCTGAAATGAGTATTTCTATAAAAAGAATAGTTTTTGCAAAGTTGAGCAATAAAACTACTTGTAGTTTGTATCTCTTACTCATAAGCAAGTAAAGGACCCAATGAAGACAATAAGAAAAAGAGGACAGGGCTCATGATAAAGAGCCAGCTCAGCTATGGGCTAAAACTTAACCAAAACACGGGGGATACACACTGGAATAGTTA
Organism: Miniopterus natalensis; assembly: GCF_054644295.1. NCBI lineage: Eukaryota > Metazoa > Chordata > Mammalia > Chiroptera > Miniopteridae > Miniopterus > Miniopterus natalensis. The sequence continues at coordinate 58,436,034 of NC_142084.1, read as the reverse complement.
AAATCTGATCAACTGGATTGACTTAAAATTTATATATTTGCAAAAACGTCTATGCAAGGAAAACCCCCAGCACACACTGTCACTCACTTCATTATTGATTGTAGCTCCAAGTCCCAGGTGGTTGTTTTTAACTTGAACCTTAATATGATCTGTGGCTCCTTGCTCTTGAGCCCCTAAACCCTGTGGAGATTAAACACAAAAAGAGTCAGTTTTTTTTATCAGGTATAAAGAATGATTATCTCTATCTTCCCTCATCAATCATTCAATTAATTACTAAATGTCTAGAAGCAAGGCATTACCTGCGCCCTCAAAGAGAATACAGTCTAATGAGTTCTCGTAAGACATGTCTGTATTACAAAAAATGCACTTACAATAATGAATACTGACTCTTCAACCTGAGACCTAATTGAAGGCTCACGTAAACACTATGGAGAACATGCCTTTTTCTAATGGTCTGAATCAGAGTTCTGACACAAAACTATTAGAAGCCCGTCGGAGGTCTTATGAGTCTATGGCTCTGCCCATTAACTAAATTTACAAAACAACACTGAGAAAGGGGAAGAAGGGACTCCAAATCCCCTGTGTTAATTAACACTCCTTAACACACAGAGAGCTCGGTGTACTGCAGAACCTAAAGGCTGGCTTTAGCACAGTGAATAAAGAGGAAATCAAGGGGCTGGACCTCACAGGACCTTGGAAGCTATGGTAGAAATTTGGATCTTAGTCTTTAAAACAGTGGGAAACCACTGAACATGGTCTAACTTCTGTACTGTATTTTAAAAGTTCATTCTGGATGTCATATGGCAAATGGCCCTGAGGAGGCAACAAAGGGAGGCAGGGAAGCAGGAGATAGCCTGCTGTGGTGATCAGAGCAAGCAATGGCGGTGGCTGGACCAGGACGATGCCCTGGAGAGAGGGGCGCAGAAAGGGAGAGATGCAGGAACCAAGCATGACTCCCAGGTTTCTGGCACGAGTAAGTAGGTAGACAGGGTACCATTCGCAAAAATGGAGAAAGTTAAGAAGAAAAAGATCCGGGGTATCAAGGGTTTTATAATAAAAGTGATAAACTTGAGACAACTACTCCAGTGGAAATGTCAAGCAGGCTGATTCATTTATAAATCTGGAGCTGTGGACAGATCTGGACTAGCTACAGAAAAGAAACAGAAGTAGATAATCTCAACATTTAGATAATTCAAGCATGGTATGGCATAAATGAGTTCACCTGAGCAGAGTATAGAAAAGGGCCTGAGGCTCCAAAGCTCAAGTCTGGAGGGGAAAGAGCCAGCAACAAATTTAGGAGTGGCTGGTGAGGTAGAAGGAAAAAGACAAGAGAGAAAGCAGTACTGAGGAAGTCAAGACAGAGGTATTTCAAGAAGAAAGTAGTCGATTATGTCCAGTGCTGCTAAGGGATTAATTAACATGAGGACAAAGAAGGATCCATTGGATTTGGCAACAAGTCATTAAAGACCTTGACAAGAACCAGTAAGTGTAGAGATATCAGTAGAAGTTCTATCTGCGTGAGGAATAACAGGAATGTGAGGAACAGTAGAAAATGTGTAGTCTAGCTATAAAGGGGAATAAAATATTACTCTTAGCAACATAAAACTCTGATGGTTAAGTATGATTCCAAGTACAACTAATTAAAAGGCACTGTGTGTGAAAAATGAAAGATGCTAATCATGCAGTTTAAATGATAAAGAGAGCTCACATTTCTAACTTTATAATCACAGGTCACTACAGTTTAGTTATTTCTCCAAAATCACTTATTGAACCAAAACATAATTTTTTCTGCCTCCTAAGAAAGATGCATTCTCCTAACTTGTAATCTCTTTGCATGGTTCTGATTTCCTTTGCTCTTCTCCAAAATACCTTTCCTTTAGACCACCCCATCTTCTCCAGCATCCTCTGGCCAAACTTCGAATCATCATTACTCCACGCAGTGTTTCGTGGATCCACAGCCCACTTCTGCTTCCGCCGACCTGCAAATGACAAAGGATCTCCTTAGCAACTTGGAAAATACTGCACAGATACACACATACCTAATGCATACACACATACCTGCATAAAATATGACATATATTATGTTTTATTAGATACAGGTACCAGATTCAGCATCAGATTGGATCATTTACCCTGGTTTCCCCAATAACTATGTATTCTCAACATGCAAACTGACCTTCTAAGACAAAAATAAAGATATTCTCTCCAAAGGTGACAAACTGAAATGCCTAGGTGCACTATCAGTTGGGCCTTCGCAGTCAGCTGAAGGCAGCAGCTTATGAAAGCGCCTGTTAACACCGGCAGCAGGGGCACAGCAGCAGCAGGGCAGTCATTACAGCTTTTGTGGCCATACATTATGTGCCAAATGCTACCCACACATTATTAGATTCAATTTTCACAGTAACCCAAGGAAGGTAGATATTCTTATCTCCCTCCACTTTTCAGATGAGAAAATCTGAGGCTTAGAGACAGAAGTGTGCCTGCCTAATGTCCCTAAGCAAAATCCAGAGCCTCTATACAAGCGGGGTCCTCCTGATGACAAAGCTTATATTCTTCGTCCACAATATACAGCAGTCATTATGATCCTGGGGAGAGAGTAAACCGTGCCCTCCACACACGTGATCTACAAATACTAACAATATCTTCTCTTCTCACTGAAATGCCCTAAAGTCATATGACTCCTTCTATAAATTTCCAGAATAAATTATTTGCTTCTTTTTTGGCATTTAATTAACATTTTTCTGTATTGTGATTGTTTTTTGTCCATCTCTTATGTTTCCTGTTAGACCATAATCTCCTACGGCTCACATTTGTGTCTTATTCTTTCTTATGATTTACTACAAGAAGTAAAAAGCAAAGCCCATAGTAGACACTTAATAAATATGTGAATGAATGTGCAAATGAATGAGAAGGAAGGAAGGGAGGGAGGGAGGGAGGGAGGGAGGGAGGGAGGGAGGGAGGGAGGGGACACGAAAAGGGAAAGGAAGCAAGGACCATAACTGAATTAAGGGACTGCTTTGAGCCTCTTCAAAGTAAGTTTTTTTGTTTTTTTAATGTATATAAATAACTGACCATTAGAAACTCAAATTTATCACTGTAGTTTTAAGGAAAATTGTGCCAGAGATATAGAACCTCAAAAGTTCACAGAACAAGAATATGAAACCCAAAAGTAAGTTGGGGCTAAGTGAGAAATCTGGAGGTCAAGGGTCATTATCATTCACCTACTACACCAGTTGACGCCCAGAACCTCACTATCAACAGCAACCTTATGCTTTGGCAGTCTCATAACAGAATTTAAAAAAAAATAACACAACCTCCAGTCAGAGAGGCTCACTGTAATGCATGTAAAATCAACACAGAGACCCAAAGCTATACACACCCTAGCAAAAATAAGTAAACCTTTTACAAGTATGCAGAGAAAGGCTACTTAGAAAGCAACACAAGTTGTGCTCAAATATATAGTGTTTTCCAGGAAAGTGGTAACCCAAAAATGCTACACATGACTAAGTTACCATTTTACTTTTCTTAGTAAATATTCAGCATAACATTGCCTCTACTAATGAACAACATACCAGAGACGAACCTTGTTAACCAATGTTCTCTCTGTAGAGTTCATGCCTCTACACACAGTGTTCAGCAGGATCTCTGACTAGGGCTTGTACAAAGGAGAGAGTTTTGAAAATGACTGAGCCCACACTCTGCAATAAGAACTGCATACAGTTTATGTCACATACATATATGTGACATATAATGCTCACACAAGAGATTGGATGGCTAGCAGAGGTCCGTTCTCTTTCCCAGGGAAATGGCAGGTATCCTCAACCAATGGGGTAGGGTAGTGTTTCCCAAACGAGGATGTAAGGGGGGAGGGGCTTCCCACTAAATTTAAGAAGAGTAACACTGAGTTAAACAAAATTTAAGTGTTCCATATTAGAGACTTTCTCATACTTCTAATATGCAAATGTGTAGATCCTCTCAGAGGAGGGCAGAGCAAGCACACCACATTTCTCAAACTTATTTGACCAGAACTCTACTTCCCTGGAACACTTTCTGGGTCTAGAGTTGTAGAAGTTTCCAGGTTTTGGGAATCCTGGCAAGAAATCTGGTCTGTTCAGACTGGATCCACTATTCCATGTGCTTTGTTATTCCTATTCCACAGCCTGTTCTATGCTTAAATGGCAGTTTTGTTAATACCTGTGTGCAGAAAAGAGTTAATCTAGCAGGCCTGACTGCTAGCTATCTTACAGTCTTGCTTACAAGGCTGGCCCTTGGCTGGGTACTCGGGTTCAGGAGGCTTCCTACTGGTCTCAGAAATGATAAGAGTGGTTCATTATGCCTAACTGTTTACACAAATCATATGGTTTATGCCGAATACCTGTTTTCCTTCAGGGAGTCTGGAATTTTGGTACATGCCGGACACAGGCTGCCTATGTGACCAGCCCCCAGAAAAACCCTGGACACCGAGTGTCTTAAATTAGATGGATTTAATTGATATCTTCAGAACATTTCACTCCAAAGCAGCAGATTATATTCTTTTCAAGTGCACATAGTACATTTTTTTGGATAGACCACATGTTAGGACACAAAACAAGTCTCAATAAATTTAAGAAGACTGAGATTGTATCAAGCATCTTCTCCAAGCACAATGGTATGAAACTACAAATCAATCACAAGAAAAAAAATGAACAACACACAAACACATGGAGGCTAAACAACATGTTACTAAACAATGAATGGGTCAACAATGACATCAAGGAAGAAATCAAAAGTTACCTTAAGACAAATGAAAATGAACACACAACAACCTAAAATCTATGGGACACAGAGAAAGCAGTCCTAAAAGGGAAATTCATAGCAATACAGGCCTACTTCAAGAAGTAAGAAAAATCTCAAATAAACAATCTAACTTTACACCTAAAGGAACTAGAAAAAGAGCAACAAATGAAGCCCAAAGTGAGTACAAGGAAGGAAATAATAAAGATTAGCATGAAAATAAATGACATAGAGACTGAAAAAAACAATACAAAAGATTAATAAAACCAAACGCTGTTTCTTTGAAAAGATAAATAAGACTGACCAACCTTTAATCAGACCCATCAAGAAAAAAAGAGATAAATAAATAAATAAAATCAGAAATGAAAGAGAAGTAACAACTGACACCAAAGAAATACAAAGGGTCGTAAGAAAATATTATGAACTATATGACAACAAATTGGACAATATGGACAAAAGGGATAAATTCCTGAAAACATATAATCTTCCAAAACTAAATCATGACAAATCAGAAAATCTGAATAGACTGATTACAACTAATGAAATTGAAACAGTAATCAAAACACTCCCAACAAACAAAAGTCCTGGACCAGATGGCTTCACAGGTGAACTTTACCAAATACTCAAAGAAGAAATAACACCTATCCTTTCAAACTATTCCAAAAATTCAAGAGAAGGGAAGACTCCCAAGCACATTTTACGAGGCCAGCATAGTCCTAATTCCAAAACCAGATAGAGACACTACAAGGAAAGAAATTATAGGCTACTATCCCTGATGAACATAGATGCAAAAATTCTCAAGAAAATATCATCAAATTGGATCCAGCAATACTTTAAAAAGATCATATGCCATGATCAAATGGGATTTATTCTGGGGATGCAAGGTTGGTACAATATCCAAAAATCAATAAATGTGATATATCACATGAAAAAAAAGGGTAAGAATCACATAATCATATCAACAGATGCAGAAAAAATTCAGCACTCATTTGACAAAATCCAGCACCCATTTATAATAAAGATTCTCAGCAAAGTGGGAATAGAGGAAACGTATCTCAACATAATAAAGGCCATATACAACAAACCCACAGCCAACATCATATTCAACTGGCAAAAACTAAAAGTGTTTCCCTTAAGATCAGAAGCAAGACAGGGATGTCTGTATTCACTTTATTCAACATAGTACTGGAAATCCTATCCATAGCTATCATATAAGAAGAATAAATAAAAGGCATCCAAATTGGAAAGGAAGAAGAAAAACTGTCATTATTTGTAGATGATATGATACTACATAGAGAACCCTAAAGATTCCACCAAAAAACTACTAGAACTGATAAATGAATTCAGTAAAGTAGCAGGATACAAAATAAATATCCAGAAATCTACTGCATTTTTATATATAATAATGAACTATTAGAAAGGGAGACAATACCATTTATAATTGCATCAAAAATTTAATAAAATACCTAGGAATAAATTTAACCAAAGATATAAAAAACCTGTACCTGAAAAGTTGTAAAACACTGAAGAAAAAAACTGAAGAAGATACAAATAAGTGGAAGCATATACCATGTATTGGAAGAATGAACACCTGCTCATGGATTGGAAGAATTAACATCATTAAAATGTCCATACTACCTCAAGCAATCTACAGATTCAATGTAATTCCTATCAAGATACAAATGGAGTATATCACAAAACTAGAACAAATATTCCAAAAATTTATATGGAACCACAAAAGATCATAAATAACCACAGTAATCTTGAGAACTGTATGATACATCTGATAAGGGGTTAATATTCAAAATTTATAAAGAACTTAAAAAACTCAACAGCAAAAAAACCAAATAATCCAATTAAAAATGGGCAATGGACCTGACTAGACACTTCTCCAAAGAGGACATACAGATGATCCACAGATATATGAAAAGATGCTCACCATCACTAATCATCAGAGAAATGCAAATTAAAACCACTATGAGATATCACCTCGCAGTTGTCAGAATGACTGTCATCAATAAATCAACAAACGAGTGTTGGCAAGGATGTGGAGAAAAGGGAACCCTCATATACTATTGGTAGGAATGCAGACTGGTGAAGCCATTGTGGAAAGCAGTATGGTGTTTCTTCAAAAAATTAAAAATGGAACTGCTTTATGATCCAGAGCAGTGATTCACTTCTGGGAATATATCTCAAGACACTAAAAACACTAATTTGAAAAAATATATGCACCCTTATGTTCACTGCAGCATTATTTACAATAGCCAAGATTTGGAAGCAGCCCAAGTGTCCTCTAGTAGACGAGTAGATAAAAAAGCTGTACTATATTTATACAACGGAATACTACTAGGCCATAAAAAAGAAGGAAATCTTACCTTTTGTGACAACATGAATGGACCTGAAGAGTATTATGTTAAGTGAAATAAGCCATTCAGAGAAAGACAAATACCATGTGATTTCACTTATATGTGGAATCTAAGGAACAAAATAAACTAAAAAACAAAACAGAAACAGACTCATAAATACAGAGGACAGACTGAAAGCTGTCAGAGGGGAGAGAGATTGTGGGGCTGGGTGAAAAAGGTGAAGGGATTAAGCCAAAAAACAAACAAACAAAAATTCATAGACACAGACAACAGTATGGTGATTGCCAGAGGGAAAGGGAGGTCAGGGGAGGTAGAAGGTAAAGGGGGGATAATGGTGACAGAAGGAGACTTGACTTTGGGCAGTGAACTCACAATACGATATATAGATGATGTATCGTAGAATTGTACACTTAAAACCTGTATAATTTAAAAAAATAATTTAGCAAAAATTTTAAAAAGACAACATATTATCATGACAAAGATTTGAAAATTTGGAGTCATGGTGCAGAGGGAACTGAAAATATTCCCCTAAAATCATGCAATTTTAATTACTGATGTCCACAATAGACTTTACACCAGTATACCACTTCATACTTTTGACTATTTTCACATTCACCATCTCTTTGATTTTTTAAACCAACCTAGTGATGAAGATAATAAATGAAGTTTTTAAAAGCCCCACAGAACCTAATCACAGAAAGAGATATAAATGAATAGCAGAGCCAGGGCCAATGTTCCCCAGTGCGTACTGAATTAAGCACATATCAAAGAATATTAAAACCAGAAGAGACCTCAGAGATCTATCTAGACTCTAAGGTCACCATCTAAAACATATTCAACACGATGAGTCCCTATTTAAAAACAGAAAACTGCTAGTCCTAGTAGCAAGAATGTAAAGATACAGAGATAACTAGGTCAATTTTGTTAATTTCTAGCTCAATGACTTGGGGTGAATTATTTTTCTCTGAACCTTAATTCCTGCTCCTGTAAGCTGGAGTGGAGCCTAACCCATTTCGTTTTGTGCTCACATTCCTCCATCCCCTTAGATAGGATGCTGACAGCATTTACTTCACAAAATCCCGGGGTCGTTGCTATTGGTCTATTAAATAAGCTGCTTCTATTCATTGCTCACTATACACTTCCAAAGTTACTACCAAAGCACGACTGCTCTCTGGTGGCAGGCCACCTTAGCTACAGGTACCATTCCGAAGTTACACATCTATTCATGAATTTCACAAAATGACGGTAAATGTCAAAGGCAAACTGAGGCAGGATGAGGCATCTCGGCTAACACTCCTGTCATGGAAGAGTGCTAATTACAACAAAGTCAAAGCTGCCAGTCTTACTTAGCCCTGCACCCCCTAAAAAGGGATACTTGACGTCTTTGATACTTCTAATCCCTTTGCTTTTAAATTTCTGGGTTCAATACATCTTCCAGAATGGGATGCCAATGCCTGAGGAGATTCTGCCGGCCTAGCCTCCTCTTTCTAACCCGAGGAAGCTGAGGCTCAGGGCAGTGAAAAGAACCAGTTCGGTGTCCTGATTCTCATTCACACCCACCGCGCGCGTGCCCAGCTCTGAACGGGACCCTCGCGGGCTCTTTCACTAGCAGACGGGTAGCTAACTTTGGGGGAGAGCCTGGGCTGGGAAATCTCCGCGGCAGGCAGGGCAAACCGACCCGGGCTTCCCAGTGCTCGGGCCCCGGCATCCTCCACCTCATTGAGCGCCAGTGACCCGCACCCCCTGCTACTGGGTCCGGTTCCGGCGCGTCACCCGGAGCCTTCACCCTGGCGCCCTAGTCGGGCCTCCGCTCCCAACACTCACGCTCAGCCAGCATCGACATGTCGCAGAGCCTGTGACGCCGTAGGCCTCGGGATCCGAGCAACCGGAGGTACCGGGCAGACGGCTAGCGGAGAAGTTGGGACCTCCGGACTCACGTGTCTGGAGGACCGCAGCGGCGAGGGCGCGCGCTGGTGACGTCACCGGCGCGACCCGCTTCTTGACGGCGCGTAATGAGTGGGCGGGGCGCGGTTTGAGCGGGGGCGGGGCTGCAGGGCGGGGCGGGGCTGCAGGGCGGGGCGGGGCGGGGCTGCAGGGCGGGGCGGGGCTGCAGGGCGGGGCGGGGCGGGGGGGGCCGCTGGGAGAGTGCGGACCCCGGGTGGGGAGAGGTCGGAGGTCTCCGGATCTAACGGAGGTGTAGACTGGAGCACCGACTCCTTCGCTTGAACAAGCAGTTCCTGGACATACGTCAAGCCTTTATAGGAGCGTCTGCCGCAGAGCGAGCGCTCTCACCATTAATTACTCAAGGTCAAGCGTGGTGCCTTCTGGAAATAAGAAATGAACTGTGCCCTCAAGCAGCTGTCAATCTAATGCCGAAAAGAAATGTGTAAATAATAGTCCTCAGTACCCTCAGCGTTATTTAAAACTGTGTGGGCATGGGGTTTGAGAAAGTCGCCTGGAGGGGAAGGTGAGAGAGAGAAAAAGAGAGAGAGAGAAGCCCAAGTTAAGCAAATAACTAAATGTGGGGAAAATGTTCTCTATCTTTAAATAATACGATGCCTTCAATAAGACAAAGTTGTGGGGGGGTTTTCTCCATTGCAATGTGCACTCTGGAACTTTGCTTTTATCACATTCCTGTCTGTATCCATACCAGCCACATCCTTTGTGAATTTTAACTAAAGTGCCTCTGTCTCCAGAAGCATTAGCGTGAGATCCTGGCAGTGAGAATCTCAGACAGACCGTCAGGTGACGCTCAAGTAAACTTTGAGTGACAGTACAGACAGAAGCCTTCCCTTCCTAGAACATAAAGAGAGCAGCCGGGTGCAAGAGAGGCTCTGCAAAGGATTAGGTTACTGTCCTAGATGAACTCACCCTTTAACTAGGAGTCTAGACAAACAAGGTAAACTTCCCTGGTTCTATAAAAATCAGAGAAAAGAATCACAAAAGAATAGTTGCTGCTATTGGTGAGTACCCAGGAGCTGAGGGGAATGAGGTGATGCAAAAATCAATGGCATTTTCCCAGCCAAAGCAGGGAGCAGGTAAGCTGTGACAGAGGGAACAGGATTAAAGCAGAGGGTTGGACTTGCCCAGAATTAGGAAGGCAGGATCATCCTCGTTTTAGGATGACTGGCTGATCTGTTTGATTAGAACAGAGAAAATGAAAGGTAGTTACATAGAGTGGACGATTGTGAACTGATCAGGAAGTGAGCATTTTTTCAAGCACCACATATGTTGGTTTATAATTTCGGGAAGATAATTTTTTCTCTAGGATGGTCAGAAGGATTGAGGCAGAAGTTTACAACACTGTTGCCATGGTCCAAGTGATAGATGGCCAGAACTAAACCAAGGTATTGAGTGTGACAGTGGATGGCAAGGAATGGTTATATCTTGAGACTGGGCGAGCTTTCTTTCCTGTAAATGTTCAGTCGGAGGCTACAAAGGATGTGAGTCTAATTAAGGTGGGGCACTGGGGGGAATATTCACAGCTCCTGCTGAGGCCCTGGAGCTGCTCTGGGTCTAAACGAGCTTGCTTTCTGATCCTGACGGCAATCTCAATCCCTCACCTCCTACAAGTTCCAATCATTTGTTTTTCTTTCCCCCCTGGGCTTAGCTGAGATTCCTATTACCTTATTACCTAGTGGTCTCCTTATAATATACTTCCTATTATTTGAGGTAACTCAAGTAAGCGTAGGTTCTTAAAACCAAAAATAGGTGGAATAAAACACATAGGAAAGTGCTTAAGATTGTAAAGGCAGAAAATCAGAATACCAAGTTTTGCCTACGTTTGATCATCCATAATTAATGTAATTTTTAAAACAATGTATTGAATAAAAGTCTAAAAGGCAATACCTGAATCATTAACTCAGGTCATTTCTGGTTGGTAAGGTTATGGTTATTTTTTAATCTTCCTACTACTTTAAAATGTTTCTCCTGATTATGGTTCATATGTTCCTGCTTCCTTACATGCCTGGTAAGTTTATGCCATGCCAGGCGTTCTATGTTACACTGTTGGGTGCTGGAGGCTTTTTTACTCTTTTAAACACTTTGCTCTGGGATCCAATTAAGTCCCTTGGGAACAATAGATCTTTTCGAGAGTTTCTTTTAAGCTTTGTTAGGTGAGTCCCCAACAGTCTTTTAGTTTAGGTATAATCTGCCCCCACTACTGAGGCAGCCCTCGTCTGGGGATTTGATTTGATGCTCCATGTGTTCGGAGTTCTTTCTGCTCAGGGGACACAGTTACTCTTGGCCCTGCATGTAAGCTTGGGGATCTTCCTTTCTCTCAGTGGTTCTTTCCCAGCAGTTTCTGTACATGTGTCCCTTGCTCAGCAATCCCTGGAAAACCGGAGGGGACCCTCTGCAAGTATGTGGAGGACTCCCTCCCTATGGTTCTCTTCTCCCTGACTCACAGCCCTACAGGTCCTAGCTACCTTGATTTTTGTCTCCTCAGTCCATGGAGACCTCTAGGCTCTGTTCAGAATCCTCCTCCCAGTGCTGCCACCTGGAAACCCTCTCCAGGAAGGAAAGGAGAGTAAGAGTTCATCTCATTTACATCCCATCTCTCAGGGGTCACAGCTCTTCACTGCCTACTACTAAATGTCTGACCGTCAATGTTTTGTATATTTTGTCCAGTTTCATAGTTGTTTAAGATGGATGGGTAAATCCAATTCATTATTCCATCATGGCCAGAAGCAGATGTTCCTAATACTTTCTGAATGTTTCCAGTTTTCTACAACTTGTGTACCAGCTGTGTATACCTACAAAAGTCAAGTCTTTAAAAAGTAAAATTGTCCTATACAGTAACTCGCAAGTTAGAAACATGAAAGTTTTAAGCCAACAAACCAGATTTCACCTTCAAATCAATTTTTCACTAGTGAAGACAGATAAACCTGAAAGGACATAAAGTAGAAAATTAAACAAACAAACAAACAAACAAAACCCCACCAGCACCACCACCAAAAACAACCGTAAATATTTCAAAGAGCATTTTGAATTTTGGTAGAACCATTTGTAGTGTGGTGGTTGGGAGAGGGGAGCCTGGAAGCAGACAGAAGGGAAGGGAAAGCTTTGCTTTCTCATTTATTTAAAGCTAATTCTGCCATGGCTGTTTGCTGTTGGCCTCTGTTCCACCCTTCCCCATCAACCTTTGCAGATATTTCTCTAATTTGCCTGAGGAAAACAGTCATGACCCTTGGAGTCTGCTTTTGTTGGTTCTCAGGGGAACTGTGCCTATCATAAACTCCCCAAACGTGCCAATGTAGTTGCTGTTACCCAAAGAATGGAAGACTCATCACTCAGCATTCCCTGCGGAAGCCTTTGTCAGGCCCCAGGAGGGGGACACACACTGAGAAGGGCCTGCCCACTCTGAGATGAAATATGCTGGAAATGGATGCCTGATCAGATGCTTTGCTCAGATTTATCTACCCAGTCCCTGGGGGGAAAGTATCCGAATTTGCTAGGTTGTTTCCTCTGCAATCTGCTTTAAACTTGACCCGGTTTCTGCTGCTTATGTCTCTGAGTCAGGAGAACTTTCAGTGATACTCTTTTTTCAAGTTGACATACCCCGTTAATACTACTTAGGACTCTTCTCTTCTAGGCCTCTTTAATATTTTTTCTTGTCCTTGCTTTTTATATTATAGAAGCTTCAATGGGAAGACAAAACCTAGCCAAGAGCAGTATGAAGTGAGGCTCTCTGTTGACCCCAGTCCAGAAATGCCTTCTGGCTTCCCTGCAGCAGGCCTGGCCTGAGATTCCTCCTGTTTACACTGCCTATCCAGAAGGTATGACTTCAAGCTTCAGCTTTCACAAAATCTGTCAAGCTCTACAATGGAAAATCACGTCTAGAGATCTAATACACAGAATGACATCAAAGGGAAAAAAAAAGTGATTTCTACTCTGCCTTAAAATGTTTTTCTTTAGTCTTAGACTATTAGCCTCTTTAGGTTTTGAGCAAGGTGGTGAAACTTTAGTTGCTTCTATCTTGAGATGTTTTGGGGGCAGCAGGTGGTAAAGGGGAGGGTAGAGGAAGATGGGGACAGGGAGGTGACTGCAAAGGGAACGGACAAAAACAGGGTGCAAGTCGGGGTGACGAAAGGAGGACCAGGTGGGGGCTGACTTAGCCTTCCAAGGGGAGGGTTTCCAGACCTGAGCTGCTGGCTGAGGACCCCTGTCCTGAGAGTGGGAAAGCATCATGTCAGGAAGGAACTCTACCTTGGAGGTTATGAGTGGACTTTCTGGAATCACCTGTGGAAGTTTCCCAAGCTTCACTGTTGGCTCTTCCTGACCCCTTCTAGAATCTTTCCTGCTCCTGCTGCTCTCTAGGTGAGCAGCCCACAGCCCGCGGAGCTCTGTTGATGTAGTCTCTTCTCCCTATGGTTATTTTCCCTGGTGCAGTAATCAACAGAGTGAGCTCCAAAGTGAGAGGGCTCAAATCTGGCTCTGACACCTGCAGGTTATGTCCCCTCTCTGACTCCTTTCCACTGTCCCAAGGGGTTGCTGTGAGGATTAAGTAGAAACGTACAGGGACGCATAGTGTAATGGCCACAGTGCTGTAACACATCGAGGGGCCACTCCTGTTTGTCCCAGGAATACGGACAGCTCTTGGGCTGAATCTGCCCCATCCTTAATTCATGTCCCTCTTTCATCTTCTGCCACTTACCAGTTGTTGACATCAGGCAACCTACTAAACATTCTATGCCTCACCTTCCACATCTGTCTGGCAAGGGTAACGATGGTACCTGCCTCAAAGGGTCGTGGAGCTGGTTAAATGGAGCCATCTAATGAACATTCTAGATGAAGCCCTAATGTATTTTAGGACAATGCCTGGCATGGAGAAGGAACTCAAAAGTGGCTGTCGATATTTGAGCGCACACAGTTTTGTTTTTTAACTGCCTGATGGCCACCACCTTGATCTTCCAGGAGTGATCTCAGTGTAGGTAACAGACAAGAGAGCTTCCTGGGGAGACTGCTTCAGACATCAAACCTCTTGGAATTGTAGACCAGTAAGCCACTAGCTGGGGTCATTGCTGATTGAGAAGGTAGTGAAGAGGAGGCCCTGGTCATGGAGCCCAAATACTCACATCAGGGGATGTTTTAAGGAAACCTCTGTAAGTTCTTTAGGACAGCTTTGACTTACACAGAATTCATTCATATTTAGTCCCTTTAAAAAACCGTTATGAGGGATATTGTTAAATGAATAATACCATTTGCAAAACTGTAGGTGCCCCAGTTTTAAAATCCCACTTTCAAAAATAAAAAGTATATGTAATAGTTTACATATACATAACATATACGGTTAGCATATGCATGGAAAAATTGGGGGCGACTATATTACAAACTGTTAATACTGGCATTTTCAGTGGATTGGGTAAAAGAATTACAAAAGACTTTATTTAGTACAGCATATTTTTCTATATTATCAGAACGTTAAAATCATAATAACATGTTACTCCTTTATTATATTAGAATAGTTAAAACATATATTCTATTTATTAATATGTGAAAGGGGCACACATGCTCCTTTTAAAAGTATGGTCTATGTGTGGAGCAGACATAAGTATCTGGCCTGGAAGCTTAGCTCCATCTCATCCACTCAACCCAAGGCATGCTGGGAACCTGCGATAGGCACAGATGACAGACATCTGTCAACACTTTGGAAAACACTTGACGCTTTAGCATGCTCATGAGGCAGAAACGTATGAATGGGAAACCAGCTGACTGTGGTTGGGGGTCCCCTGTAGACAACCTTGCTCCTCACATGTGCTGCCTGTTTGCAGCAACTCCATGTTACTTCAGGCTCCCCTCAGCTTTGATTCTCTCTGACTTTCTAGCTTCTGCATCGGAACTTATGCCTTTTAGAGGTCTCCAAGCTCCCACTTCTTGATTCTGGTTTGACTTTCTTTCGTTTTCTGGCCCCTGATTTCTTGATTAGCTCTCCTGCCCCAGGCTTTCAGGAACCAGGACCACCTTTCTAGCTTTATACGAGCAGCCCTACTTGGCACTGACCTATGACACAACTCTATGGAAGCTTTTAGATATCCAAAAGGGGAGCTCTGAAGGACTTAGTGCTATGGCTTGGAAACTCCCTTCTAATTAGAATGACAACTACAGTATTTGCAGGCAGACCAGCCATCTACGGCCTTGGTTTTTGTAGATTCATCCAAGTTGTTGCATGTGTTGACAATTTGTACCTTTTTTATTGCCAAGTAGTATTCCAAGGTATAGATGTATCACTGTTTAACCATTCACCTATTGAAGGATATCTGGGCTGTTTCCATTTTTTTACTATTACTACACATTCTTGTACAGGTTTTTGTGTGAACATAAATATCCATCTCCTGGGATAAATGCTTAATAGTGCAATTGCTGAGTCATTAGGTAATTGCATGTTTAGATTTGTAAGAAACTAAAGAAATGTTTCCTAGAGTAGCTGTACCTTTTCCCTTTCCCTTCCACAATGTATGAGTGGTCTATATTCTCACATCTTCTCTAGCACTTGGTGTTGTCACAATTTTTTAGTTGTATAGTGATATTGTGGTTTTAATGTGCATTTCCCTGATGACTAATGATGCTGAACATCTTTTCACATGTTTATTTGCCATACTTTCACTTTCCTGGTTTCAGTTATCCATTGTCAACCATGGCCTGAAAATATTAAATGGGAAATTCCAGAAAAAAAAATTTATAAGTTTTAAATTGTGTGCCGTTCTGAAATCTTGCGTTGTCCTGCTCCACTGCACCCGGGACGTGAATCATCACTTTGTCCAGTGTCTGCATGCTGTATATGCTCATGTCTGTTAGTCATTTAGTAGCCACTGGGGTTGTCAGATTGACTGTAGCAGTATCACAGTGCTGGTGTTCAAGTAACCCTTGTTTTACTTAATAATGGCCCCAAAGTGCATGGGTAGTGATGCTGGCAATTTGGATATGCCAAAGAAGCCATACAGTGCTTAGAGAGAGAAAGTTGAAAGTTCTTGACTTAATAAGGGAAAAGAAAACATCATATGCTGAGGTTGCTAGGATCTATACAGTAAGCACAAATCTTCTATTGATGAAATTGCCTAAATTATCAATTAAACTCTATCATAGGTATGTATGTATAGGAAAAAATTATAATATATATATATAGGGTTTGATACTATCCTCAGTTTCAGGCATCCACTGGGGGCCTTGGAACATATCTCTCTCGGGTAAGTGAGGATTACTGTATCCTCTTTGGGGAAATGTCTGTTCGGGGCTTTTGTTCATACTTAACCATTTTAAAAAAGTTAACTCTGTCTATAGAAAGTTCAGCCATATGACTCACAAAGCCATAGAAAGCACAATTTTACATATGTTTGCAGCTTGTTGGGGGGCTGGAGTAGGGGTCAAGAAGATATATGTTGTGCCCTGCCCTCCAGCTTATTTCTATATCAAACAATTAAAGGTATACTGAACTGATGGGGGCCATGTTTCAAGATACCAATTGGACCACATTTTCTAGTGGTCAAGGTCACCGTTTGTGTGGTGAAAGTCATGTCATACACTTGAATGTGGCTTTCTCTCTGGCAGCAGAAGGAACAGGATGAGCCAGGGGTTATCATTTTGGGGTAGGCTTGCCCATCTCGCTTTCTCTCCCTTCCTCTCTGCGTGTACCCATGTGGCAATCCTGTAGATCTTCAGCCAGCTGGGGAAGGAATTAGACTTAAGGCAGAGAAGAAGCCTCACTTAGGTTGTGAGCATGGGTTCCAATCTGTTTACCAGACAGTGTGCACTGGGGTAAACACCACATGCCCAGATAATGATAAAGTGCAATCAGAAGAGCTTCATTCATTGATATCAGGATCTTGCTTGGGGCTGCTTCCTTCTTCATGGAACTACTGATTCTTTAAAGTCAGACTTATCATGGGGAAGCCAAAGCCAGTAATAAAGGGGATGTCTACTGACTCCAAGATTTGGCTCCAAATGAGGGACAAGGTTTACAAAACCTTATTCCCTTTTGCACCCAAGTCTGGGTAAGACCTAACACTTCCAGGGTCCTCACAGGGTGAGGATGTTGTTATGGGTACCTTCCAAATGTCTTCAGTAACATCCTTCCAACCCTAAAGCTTTCCCAGCTCTTACTGCATTCACTCTCTGTCACTGCCTGACACTCACTAAGTGCTTTCTTTTTGTCATATTCTGCTTTCCCTACATTTTATTTTCTCCCCCTTTGATATCATTTCTTCCTTCTCCAGATGTCTAACTCTAGCTATCACCTAAGCTTCTTGTTTGGTCTTCTGCTCTTCTCCATAAGCCTCACTCCCTTCTAGGGCTCTTTCTGTTTCATCATTTCAGCCACCCTTCCCAAGAGGATTCCCCTCCTGAACTTCTGGGCCTGGACTGTGGCTTCTTCCACGTCTGCAGTGGCTCTTTGCTTTGCCTTCAATAAGGCTTCATTGCTCTTTCTGACCCCGGAGCTCTTCTTCCTGGTTTCCTATTCCTAGTACTGGCAAATCCATCATTAACTAGATCCAACAGGGTTCCACTTATACCCCTGTTACAGTCAATGAGTCCCTCTTTTATTCCTTGATAGAGGATAGAGGAGTTGTTTTGGGGAGTGAATGTTTGTGCTATGAGGTGGTATAGTGATGTGTGAGATGGTGGGAAGAGCACAGGTTTGGGGGCAGAAAGTTTTAGGAATGAAGCATAGGTCTGCTACTTTTGAGTAGGGAGGTCAACAGGCCTCTTGATGCTTGGTTCCCACATCTATAAAATGGAGCAGGTAATGATACCTAGCTAAATGAGACAATATGCTTGTAAGTGAATCATAAATGATAAAGTAGTTGTAGACATAATAGCTGTGATGATTCTGTGTTTAACCAAGTCATTCACCAAAACACTGCTGACTACAGCCCGCATATTTTTCATCTTAAACTTTCCTTTTCCCTGGGCCAGGAATCCTTATGGATCCTCCTCTATATGACAAAGCATAGGTGAATGTTGAGTTTGAAAACAAGAGGGCATGTGGGAATTTTCCATTTGGACAAGAACTTCCTTTGGCATAGCTCGAAGTGCTGTCTCCCGCTTTTTAAAGAATAAAGGCTAAGGGGATTGCCTAGGGGGTGGGTGTCAGGAAACCTAGGCTGAGTGGAATTGGTGGGCTTGGTGTTTCTGAATCATCAGTTATTTAATCTTGCTGAGTAAATTTCCTTATCTCTAAAATGGGGTAATAAAATTTACTTTGGGGTTGGCTGAAGGATTATTATTATTTTTTTTAAAAATATATCTTTATTGATTTCAGAGAGAGGAAAGGAGAGGGAGAGAGAGAGAAACATCAATGATGAGAGAGTCATTGATCGAGCCCGCAACCCGGGCATGTGCCCTGACCGGGAATTGAACCCAGATCGCCTGGATCCTAGGTAGATGCTCAACTGCTGAGCCACGCCCGGCCAAGCTGAAGGATTATTAACTGACATAATTTAAATCTAATGGTGAACTGGGTGTATTTTTACACTCATATAATGCAGGGAAGAGGACTGGAGGGTAGGGAAGGGGGGTGGGGAAGAAAGCTCCATGGTACAAGAAAGAGATATGCCAGCCAACATAGGTGTTCCACTGTTCCTGCTTTTTGTAATTTTTCACTTCCCTGACCACTGAGCTTTCACTCACCCCATCCCTATTCTTTCATTTCCCTTTAAAATGCCCCTCGCCCAATTCCAACTGCCAGGGAGCCCAACCAAAGCAGATTGAACTTCTCTAAGAGTTACAGAGAAGAGGGTCCAGAATCGCAAATCCCCAAGCACAAATATACAGGAGAAGAACCTGAAATTCTGGACTCATATTCCCCAAGAACAAATTACCCATTTAAGGGTCTTCCATGTGGTTTCATTGCCTTCGATGAAACCATTTAGCAAAGCAGATAAACTCAATTTAGGAAGGATTTTAGTTTAAGAAAATAAGCCTTCCACAGCTTTTCCTCAGAACCCAAACTCTCTTTAAACAGCTGAATCCTTTGCAAGCTAAAGATTACCCATCAGCTTAATAGGAGTTTTGGAAAAGACATTTGGAAAGGGGTAGGTGGGAGGGGGCTTTCTCCATCTTCTTTGGTAGATGAGTCTCCAAACTTGCCCCTTTGTGGGGCTGAAGAGCCATTTACACTGATTTGTTTCTATAGTATTGGCTTAAGACTTGAAAGAATCCATGAGTGAGTCTCCTCTCCAGAGCACACAAACATTCTCAAAAGAAGAAACTGAAGATTAAAGAAGTAAAGAGAGGCCCCTTGACACACCATCCAGAGCTGCCATCCTCTGATGTGTACTCCTTGTTGCCTGAGACAAGCCTGCATTTGGGGGCCTAGACCAGAGGGGTGGTACCTAGACCAGAGAAGGGCAGGTGTAGAAAGTTATGTGTTCAAAAGTTGGGAGGAGGGAAGAGGAGGGAATGGAGCAAAGGGGGATGTTGAAAGAGATCGATCAAATGGCTGATTGTTGAGAATGTGCCATCTCTTTCCCCAGAGTCTTAGATAGACCCCCATCTGATGCCATCTCAATTTCTGTCTCTCTTCCCTCAGAGGAGTCCCACATTGGGCCAAACTTCTGGGAAGAAAGGGATGATGGATTCCTTTCAAGTAGTGCTCCTCTCTCTCCTCCCAGATGTTTTAAAAATGGACCATGTCCAAACATGCAGAGAAGAGCAGAAGTGAATGTTATGAGGCTTATGGAATCACTACCAGATATGCCAAATATGCTTGGAAAGTTTTCACTAAAACCCTCTGATGTAGCTGCATTTGATACCTCCTGCCTCTTTCTCTAAGTTCCCCCTCTCTTGCTTCCACCTGTGCCCACCTTCCTACCTTTCTGCCCACACTCCAGTAAAGAGCCTGGATGAGTTTGACTATATTCTATTTTGTGTTTATCCTAGTAGAGCAATAAGAAATTATGCCAATGGAGCAATAAAAACACCTTTGTGCTGATTGTCAGTGGGCTTCCTTTGAAGGCAACTTGCCCAATTTAATTGCAGAATATCTAGCATAAGCTATCAGGGAAGAAAGTGTTGTATCTAGAAAATACAACCCAGAATTTTTCTGTCTCCCACTGCCCGACCCCCCCCCCCCCCCCGCCCGCCCATTTTTAACACTGAGTTTTCCCTCTAGCTTTGGGTTTTCCCCTACCTGGCCCCTATCCCAGCATTTGATTGCATTCAGGCTCCATGGGTACATAGCCTCCTCTCCGTGGCTGTTCCTACCTGTGTTGTCAGTACATCCTGCCCCGCCCTGAAGGGCCCACCCACTTACCTCCTCATTCCCCCTGTACCATCTCTTCCTCTCCTGGGACTCACCAGCTGCCCCTGAAAAGCCTTTGGTCCAGTCAGAGGCCATGCTTTGCTCACATTGATGCCAAGAAGCATCCAGAATTGTCCACGCCAGGATTATCTGCCCCTCCCCCACCATGTTAAAGGAAAAGGCACACACACAAACATGTTATTAAAATGAACTGTTTATATTATCTCAGTTGAGTCAATACATTATAATGTATTAAAATGGAAAGGTACAAAATTGAAATAAATACTTTCTGATTCATGTATAAATCTTTTTTTTTTTCGTCAAGATGACTTTTATCGTCAGTACATGTCACAAGAAAACATTTAAAATGACACTGAAACAATCATTTAAATCATGGTGCATGGAGGAAAAAGGTAAAGAAAATAACTTTTGGCTTGTTTTGGCATGAGACCTTGATACGATTTGGGTTCCCCAAAACCATGTGAAGGGTGGTAAAATAGAAATGCTCAAAACTGACTTAAAAAAATAAACAGGCTTTACAAAAACCCTCTTTGTGATTAACCCAGCCACTTCTCTACATGGTCTGCGCTTACAGTAGATACATTCATATTGTCCATGGGAAGACAGCAACTGCCTTTTGTTTTAAAGAGCTTGGTGGAGAGGCTGAAGAAATACGCTGCAGCTGAAGATGGGGAGAATGCTCAGGAGAACAGAAAGTCTAGGTGGTCCTCAGGAACGGCACCGAGAATCACGGGGTGTGGAGGGTCTCTGGAACAAGGGGTGGAAAGGAGGGAGTGTGAGGAGTCCAGATCTGAAGCAAAGCAAGTCTGAAGGATGGAAACGTTGTCAGGAGTGACAATGTGGTGTGGGAATCTCTCCATCTGAGCAGTTCTGGGTTTGTCCTCAGCCTGGAAACATTTTTGTTTCAGCAAGAGGCTAACCCAGCGCTTTGGAGACAGGGCTGGGACTCTTTTCAGGCACAGCAGCAGAGGGGAGACTGGGAAAGGTATAGCGCTTCACAATGAATGCCACCGAAGGGGCTTTCTCTTCTGGTTCTGACTGCTTATTAGGTGGCTGTTAAGGCAATAAGGACTTTAGCAAACTAGAAGTTAAGGGCAGCTAAATTCAGCCAGATTGAAGGTAAACAAAAGGTGAGGAGTCCCTTTCTCCTCAGCTACCTTTCCCCCCAAGCACAGGAGGCCTTGGCTCCTGAAGCTCAGAATTTACAGTACACAGTAGCAGAGGGCTTGCCCTTTGGAAGGCTCCATGGAAAAGAAGGCTCATCCCTGACTTGGGGCAACTTGACCAAAGTTTCTACTCTCCAGACTCTCTTTTCTGAGGTCCTCTCAGGGGGGCAGTCTGTGGGCACCCAGCTGTCGAGTCAAAAGTGGAAGCACCAAGGTTTGTATGGAGTTGGGACAAGTCCTTTGCTACAGACTGTCTGGCCCGTCTCAACAGCCTTGAACAGCACATGTCCTAGAAAACCAGGCCTGGTGCCCACACATCCCAATGAGACCTGCTCAGCTGGAGACAGAGCTAGCCTTTCAGGGCTCAAGAATGTTCTCCCTACATCAGATAGAATGACAGCTGCAAAGAGCATGGGAATGTGAGGTCCTTGCAAGGCTTGTGAGCCCCTGGGAGGGGGGGGTCCTTAAGGGAATGAAAGAAGCTCCTTTGACATGAATCCACTCACAGGACATACAGAAGACTGAACAGAACAGATGGAAGAAAATTTCCTCTCTTTGTACTGGAGTGAAGGAGACAGACCTCTAAATTCTATGGGAAGGGTAAACCTTGAGAGTTGCCTGCCATTCTGGGTAAATTTCTGACAACATCCTGGGTGATATGACTGCTGAGGTCCTGCATTTGAAGAACTGGCTCTGAAGCAGTTGTTAAAGTTGCTAAAGTTACTTACTCCAGCAAATGAACCACATATGAGCTCAATAAGCAAGATAGACGGCCCCTCCATCCTGTAGTCTGGATAGCAGTCTAATGCAAGCCTCTCCGTGAGATGCCCAGGGCCCGATGCAATGGCTGTGCTCTAATTACTCAAGACCACCTCAAAAGGGGGCATTCATGGGGACAATACTGAAGCAGAAATGCCAGTTGTAATGCCCAGCTGTCTGGGACCAGTGCCCTACTTGACCTTTCTCTGATAGAAGCTGTCTTGTTTTAGTCCTAAGAGAAGTGAGCAACATTTCATCCAGGAACCTAAGGATTATAATAATAATCCACAATGAAGCAAATATGATTATAAAGCTGTGGGCATATAGATGAAACAAGATAGACCATGAGCTGAAGTTGATTGGTAGGTCTGTGGGACTTTATTGTACAATTCTAGTAAAATATGTGTTCAAATATATGGTTTGAAATCATCCACAGTACAGACAAGCTTCCTTGGATATTATGTAGCTTAATCCCTTATTTTACAGACAGACCCCAATGGCTAATGCAGAGCCAGGACTGGAACACAGAACTCTTTCTGCAGGGATTAGGATATTTTGGTTGGATTTATGTTCTTAAATCAATGTCAAGTTCTTCAGCTCTGCTCTTCCCATTGGAAAGCAGGTGGCTGAGAGACATGCATTTAGAAAAGGAGAAGCAGAAATTTATGGTAAAAATTATGAAGACCTGCTTTGATTAAAAAGTTGTGGGCTTCTTGAAACAGATAGTTAGAAGGAGCTGTGGAATGTTCTTCTGGAGAGACCCGATGCCTTGGGACTGTAAGACACCCAAGAAAGTTGGAATGGCTGACTGGGAGATGGGGTGGCTGGGGGGATGGACCGACCACTCAGATTATTTAGAAAAATCTGTTCTAGCAAGAGACTTGGAAAGGGCAGATTATAGATTTAGACTTTGCTGCTGATGATTCTAATTGTTCTTCCTTGTTCCTCAAAAATATAGGTAAATAAGACAGCAGCCCATTTCTTATTCAGAATCTTAACCCTCTTAACTTGGCTTCCAGAGAGCTGGGCTTGGAGGGGAAGTATATGTGTGTGTTTACATTAAGAAAATAAACTCTTCTCTTTCCCAGGGACTTCTATAAAACATGACGGTTTGGGAAATATCTGAATTTCACAGATTAGAAGAGGGACTCTCTGTGCCCTTGGTCCTAAGTCGGGAGAGGAATGAAACAGCACTGCAATGTGGGATCAGATTCTGGCTCTGCTAATTTCTAGCTGTGTTTCTTTGGGAAAAGTACTTCATTTCTCTCTGGGCTTCAGTTTTCTCATCTCTGAAGCGAGGAGATTGGGCCACATGAGCCTAAGAGCCTCTCTGACATTCAGAATCTGTGGTTCTAGAGAAGTGATCATCAGTCTGGAATAGACAAGAGGTAGGGGCTGGATTTTAGGATTACAGTCTCTACTAACCTTGCATCCAAAAAGAATAAATCTTGCTCCTGGGGATGATAAGTACATTTTCTAAGGGGTTCTTTGGGACTGCTGACTAATGTCACTGTGGGAAGGGGTTGGGGAGAGGCTCAACCCCCAACAAGATCATGTTCATGCTGCTTCATCTGGTAAATTCTGGCCTTGGAAGAGCCAGGCAGGAGAGGAGCAGTACCTGCCGTGTCTCTGGAATCCTGTCCCTTTGCAGTCAGCCTTGACTCTGAGAAAAAGTAGTAAGTGCTATCAAACCTAATGAAAATTTCAGTGTATTTTGAAAGGCGTCCACTAGCAATGGTCAGTAGATCAATGCTATGGTCATCTACGCCCCGGAAGAATGAAGGGCCCATGACAATGTTCTTGTGAAGCGTTTGAGCCCTGAGGTCTTCCCTCGGAAGAGTGAGAAAGGCAGGACTTGCCCCACCTGGGTGGCTGTCAGGATGGGCCTTTCAGCTGGAACCGAGAAGCCCGCAGACCCTGAAGGGCTGCCTACGCCTCCAGATTTGAGGAGGAAGCAAAGACCTATTTGGAGACAGGCACACTTTTCTGCCAGAAGACCAGTGTCTGCAAAACCACGAATACTGGGAATACAGGTGCCTCTAACACCAATTGTGTATGTTGGTTCTCAGCAAGGGAGGTGGGGGGAACCTATAAGAGTTTTTGATGGGAAAATATAAAACAGACAACTTCATGTGTCCAAGCCCATGGATTCTGACTCCAGGGGGACAGAAACTCAAGTCTGTTCACCAGAGATGTCGCCTACCAGTCCCACCTCCTTCCCAGCTGTGCAGAAGCTACCTAGAAAAAGAGACAACTTTGGATTCCAGGGTAATCTCACACCAGAATAGCTCGTGCCTCTTTAGATATATCTTTCCCCTGAGCAGGCCCAGATGTCCTGAGGAGGAGGGAGGATGCCGCCAGCATGGTCTGCAAACACACAGCAATGAAATCTCTTAGGTAATTAAAGACCTACTCTTGCTCTAAGTGGACTGAAGACTCAAGAAAGCGTAGTTGCCCCCTCCCAAAAAACATTTGACTTTTTCATCTTACATATGGTGAAACGGAGGCACAAGGAAGGACAAATAATTTTTCTGCAGCCCTCATATTGACCTACTGACACACCTGGGAGGAAAACTCTCTCTCTCTCTCTCTCTCTCTCTCTCTCTCTCTCTCTCTCTCTCTCCTTCAATATCTTCCATTGCCTTTATGCTTAATTCACATTTAAAGTCTTTCTGCCTGTCTATCTATAATATATGTACTATTATGTATAAAATATAAATAATTCTTAGATTTCTGCTTAACTTCCTGTCCTTTTCTCCTCCTTTATATAACTAGGTTTAAAAAAAAAAAAAAGTTCTGTGGCAAAGGAAAACCACAGTACTGCTCAAAGGAATAGACCTTTGGAAGGAGAGATGACAGCCTTTGTCTATGGGGCAGGGGTGCTTCAGATCTGGACTGTACAGAAAATTAAATGGAACACAACTCAACGGAAATTGGCAATGGAGACATCTGTGCCAGATGAAGTGAACTTCCACAACCTGGTTTTAAGGAACAGTCAGTACAATAGAGATAGATAGATACACTATGCTGAATCTGGAGTAATAAAACAAGTTGTAAATAGAATTATGCCAACATAATAAAGACGGACATTATAGGGAATAGTCTGGTCAACAACCAATCACCATTAGAATTAAAAAGTAAACCGGCCTTTTCACTGAGCACCTCCACGACGTTTCTCAATGCACTAAGTACATTTTAACCATGCAAAAATACACAAACATCTTAACTAGGTTGTTTTGTGTGTTTTTTTTGTAAAAAAAAAAAAATCAAACACCAACATTATGCATTTTTGTTAATTATATTGGTTAAAGTAACAGCCAGTGGCTGCCAAATATCAGATACATCATATACATATTTTTATACAGAATCCGGACAACACAACATTACACATCAGAGAGAGAAAGAGAGAAAAAGAGAAAGATATTATTTGTTCCTTTGTGGGTTTGTTGTTGTTGTTGTTGTTCAGTAAAAAAATAAAATATGAGAAGCAATGCTAAGAAGAAAAACACTTCAACGAGTTAGGAATACATAGGGAGAATTGCTAACCAGAAATACAGGAGGAAAAGAGTTCATAGTTAGGTCTCTGTCTAGAATTTCTTCACTAAGAAACAAAAGAGCACAGCAGGTGTACTGGTTTGGAAAAGCAGAAAGAGCGGTGACATCATGCTGTCTCGTTCCCAGCACGTTTCCACCAAGAAGAAAAAATCATAATCACAAATTAATTTCACAAGTTTTGTTTTCAAAAATGTCCTCCCTTACCCAGGAAGCCGGGTAGTGCAGGGGTGGGGCAGCTCAGTTTTGAGAGTCCTTGGCAAAGGTTTGGCCAAAACCATTGGCCTCAAATTAGTTGGAGATATGAGCTGTCTGTGGGAATTCACGCAATGAAATGCGGCGTCGGCTTGCTCCAGTCTAGGCAAGTTTTCCCGTTGCCAGCCAGTGATCTGGTGGAGGAAGGACACAACCCCCGTGACAGGTTCTGCTAGCCAGGCCCCAGTCCTGCCCCTTAAACATTTGGCATCAACACAATCCTAAGAATTCGACCTGGAAAGAAACAAGACCTTGAACACAAGCTATGGAAGCACTACCGTGGTCACGGTTAGATACAAAAATGTGAAAATTCAGATGTAATCAAAAATACAAAATCAGTTTCAATAAGATTTGCTTTTTTGTTAACCATTACAGTGCAAGGTTTTTCAAATTACAGTAAAAGTTATGTGTCTGCTTACAGTAACTAGAGTAAGTAGCTGATTTTGTTCTGCTAGAGTCAGAGGTACCTGATAAGTGAGAATGCACCAATCTGAAATCAACCCAGCACGAGAAATGGATATCTGAACAGAAACACAGTTCACTGCGGTCTTTAAACCTCAAATAGCAACAAAAAAATGGTGTTTGGACGACACATTAGCATAAGTTTCTTCCTCTATTTAAAAAAAAAAAAAAAAAGGATGGTATTAAAATTCCAACAAGAAAAGGACTGGAAACCTGGGCTGAAGGGTAGAGTATCTGAAGGGAGTTTTCCCACATCACTGAGCTTTCCCATCGTTCTTAGAAATAAAGGCAGTGTTTCGATGTGCGTCCCTTTGGGCAATGCTGCCTTGTGCTTCAGCTCCCCTATCCCAGGAAGCTGGGAAAGGGAGTGGCACCACCTCACAGGATCAAAGGAAACCGTGACAAAGCTCACACCCCATTGTGCCAGCAAGAATCACCCCCAGGAGGGGAAATGGAACCCCTAAACCAGAACCCGGAGCCCGGAGTGGGTGGGGACTGGGGAGCCCTCATCTGGCAAAAGGATGGCCCTTGTCAAGGCCATTGTGTCTCTCAGAGCCTCAGGTTCCAGAAAGGATGGAGAGAGCAGAGTCAGGAAGCCCAAACTACATCTGAGAAAAAGCGCCCTCATTCCTTCAGAGCCTTTGTTTTGGGAGTGGGCAAGTGGCCAAAAGAGAGCAATGTGGCTAAATGAAGTAACCAGGTGACAGTCTTCCCGTTCATGCTGTGGGACATGAGGAGAAAGCAAGGGTGACTGAGGAGTCATCCTCCTTTGAGGTTTGTAAGGCCAACCAGTCCGAGGTGGGTTAGGAGGTGGGCAAGACGCACTGGAAAGCCTCAGGAGTCCTGCTCTCCAGGGTGGGGTGGGGGCTGGCAACCTCGACATCAGGCCGGAGCTTGAGGAGGTCACACGGAGCCCCTGTCCCTCACACAGCCTCTCTCTAGCCTCCTCCTGGTGCCCAAACCCATGAAAGCCACTCTTTGACTCATTTCACTGCCCTCCTATTTAGCCCCTCTGGATCCCTCCTAATGGCGTGGAGCAAACTTTGATGAAACGGAAAGGGGGCTGTTTGCTAAAAGAGTCAGAGCTCGTTATCTAGAGCCTGGAACCTGCTAGTCCTATGTAAGTGCGGGTGGCACCCTTTCCCATTCCCCTGGGATGTGGCCGGGTGGTTGGATCCACCTGCCTTGCACAAGGGACCTGCATAGGTGAACAAAGCCTTCACTCACACCTACACCCCGAGAAAGGGAAAAAACACAAACTCCTCTGCCATGTTAGAAAGTCCTCCTGCCTTGGAATTAGAGTGAGGTGCTGTGAGCCCGGGAAGCCCTCAGTTATTTGGTTAGAGTCTGGCCATTGGGGGAAATTTGGGCTGCCTCTGCAACTTTCGCTACACTCCTCAGGAGGAAAAGAAACCCCACCAAACCTGCAGGCTTGGTGCTTCCACACTGCTCTGGTTTGCTCTCGTGGGCAGAGGTGACAGCCTGCTCAGCTGTAGCCCATGGCTTCCAACAGCAGGTGTCCCATGGTCTGTCCTGCCCCGAGGAGTTGTGGGATCAGGCAGAACCTGTGGACGCACCCCTCGCTTTTTTCATAAGGTGCTCACACAGGTCATAAGAGATCCTGCATCAGTCTCATTTCCTACCTAGGTTCCCTAGAGCTCAGCACCCCTGTCCGACCTATTATAGCAAAGCGGTTGCCCCGGAAAAATTCTCTGTGCTCCTCACTCAGCTCTGACTCAAAATACAGCTTGAGACCTGGTCTTCTGGGGTACATAGGTGGTGGGGGCCCCAAACAAGCCCTGTCCTTATTGCTCTGGGTGCTATGTGGTTAGTCACTTCTGAGCCAGCTGAGGTCTACAGGGGCCGCTCACCATGGGTCTTCCTCTGCATGGAGGATTTTCAAAAGGTGCAAGCTGCTTCGCTCGGATGGCCTGAACAAACACCGATGTCCTTCCTGAGATAAAGCCCAAGAGCTCTGCCTAGTTCCATCTGCTCTCTTCAAATGATGTGTTTCTAATCTGGCGGTTGATCATTGAAATAACACTTGAGGATCTGTGATCACAAATGTAGTCACATGAGCAAAAGGACAGAATGAGGTTTGGAATGAGCTGATATGAGATGCGTATTGAAGGCTAAAGAAATGCTCCAAGATTCCTCTATGCTAAAGTCCTATTGCTGCCCCCAGGCCAATGTGAACATTGGTGAAAATTCCCCAGAACTGGGCTGGGCTGTCCCACTTTTGGTCCCTGGGACTATTTAGTGCTGTTTACTATTAATTATGAAGCTGTCTCTGCCTGAGATTCCCAGGAATGCATTGTGAAGAATGGACAGTGTCAGAGGCATTGGTGGGAAGTGGACTGCCTGTCTTCTACCACCCAGGAGAATGGGGCCAATCACTGGCTGGGGCCTTAGACTCTCAGGTTGGACCTTTACTCCTTTGAAACCAGAGAAGCAGGCTTACCTCTCTGAACCTTAGTTTCCTCATTTGTATGTTGGCTGTGATGCCAACTCAGAGTTGTTGAGATCAAATGAGATGCCACCTGTGAATGGACTCCACAGATTCAGGAGACGCTGATGGACAACCTCATTCACCTCTGTGGAAAGGACCACACCTTCCTCATGAACCAAAGATAGATAGTTATCTGCATCCAAAGACTGTAGCCTGCTCTAAGTGGAGCTCCAAAAGAGTATAGGACTTCTGGGGGCATTTTTTTTTTCTTTGCTGACTTTTGTTTTTTTCTTTTTTGGTCAAAACCCTCTGTACATCCAATATGATTGATTCTCATCTCACAATGAGCAGATACTCTGGTCTTGATCCCAATACACTTAAACTGCTTAACATTGACAACATAAAAGGAATCAGAAAAAAGTAATTTTTTTTTTTTTACCTTAGATGTCTGTATTTTGAGTATGCTTATTAGGATGGTAAGAAGTTGGCTTCATCTTTTCTTTTAAAGAAAGAACAAAATATAGTTGAATTGATTTAGATGTTCACCTTCGATTTAAGGAAGATCTCCCTGGGTTCTTAGGCTCATAAACATTAGGATGGGTTCAAAGGAGAGGAGATAAGTTCTTTCCTCTTAGGGTTTCTTAGAAAAAGTTCATAGTCTGGAGACAATTCAGAGCTCCATGGGCATTTTGTTGGATGAGTGGGTGTACTGATGACAGAATTTTAGGACAGGAAGGGACCTTGGGGAGTGTCATCTTCATGTTGCAGAAGAGTTAACTGTGTTTGAGCTAGTGTATAGGGTGGTGATGAACCAGTGTTCCTGCTGCTGCATCTGGATTTCAGGGGGATGTGACCTGGCTTGGAAGGGAGGCAGGGCTAGAGGACAGCTCTTTGTAGCCCTGTGATGCAACAGCACAGCTTCCTAAACCTGCTCTCACCCAGCCATACTTAGAGAAAAGTGCTGGATAAACCACTGGTTAACTTTTAGTAGTCCAGTTTGCTGAACTGGACTAGGAGATTAAGGGATTAACAATAACTATTTCTTAAAGGTTAAAGACCCCACAATTTCTCATCACTGTTTTTT
The DNA here is from genome assembly GCF_054644295.1 of Miniopterus natalensis. Classification (NCBI taxonomy): domain Eukaryota; kingdom Metazoa; phylum Chordata; class Mammalia; order Chiroptera; family Miniopteridae; genus Miniopterus; species Miniopterus natalensis. Next base: position 58,405,910 of record NC_142084.1, on the reverse strand, counting down.
AAAAGCTACCACCTATTGACATAATCTGTAGCTATAAAATTGACTTACTTGGAGATTAACATGTAGTGTTTTAGAAATGGGCACCTGTTAAGTGATGAAGGGAATAGATGTGATATGTCTTGACTTCAGAAACTCTTTTGATAATGCACCTCAAGACATATCTCATTATTCAACATGAGAACAGAATAGAGCCAAAGAAAGAATTATTCTTAAGGGGAATTAAAAATTCACTGTTGGCCTATAGGGGCCTTGTGAGAGTGTTCTGCAGGGATTGGTGCAGGAATTCTCACTTTGTAGGGAACCTTTGAAGGTTTGTTGACTAATACAAGGCTTGTGTTTACCCCATGTCATACTATCATGCCCCGTTTCTCTCTTGGTTGTTCCTAAGAGAATATCCCTATCTCTCATTCTCTGTAACTTATATACATGTGCATGGCTTATTGCTTAACCTAAACTCTGTAAGTCCATAAACTCAGGATGGAAGCATGTGCTCTGTGGACATGAAGAATGATAGCTAAAAACAATAGCCAGGAAGGTTGTAGAGATCCTGGGCTTTAGGTCTTCTGTGTCTCCTAGAGACAAGGCAGTAAAAGGGTCTGCTATGTTTGTCTCCCCCCAAATCCATATGTAGAAGCCTCAATCTCCAATGTGATGGCATTTAGAGGTGAGGTCTTTGAGAGAGAATTGGGATTAGATAAAATCACGAGGGTGTAGACCCCATAATGGCATTAATGCCCTTATAAGAAGAGATCAGAGCTCTCTTTTCACATGTGAGGATATAACAAGAAGGCTCTACCAGCCAGAAAGGGGCATCTCATTAGACACTAAATCTGGTGCCACCTTGATCTTGAACTTCCCAGCCTTCAGACTGTGAGAAACAAATGTTTGTTGTTTAAATCACCCAGTCTATAGTATTTTGTTATAGAAGCCTGAACTGACTAAGACAGTACATTCCTAAATTCCTGATCTGCATCACTTTCATTTCCAGATTAAGGCCACCATGCTTTCTTTCTAGAGCAATCTATTTGAAGGAAAGAGGAATCTGCTGATTACCCTCCTTCCCCTCTGTCCCTTCTTTCTGGTTAAGCCATTTTTCCTAAGAGAACATTGCTTTGGAGAAGGGCTCCTGGCCACCTTGCAAGAAGTATCTGCTAAAAATGGCTGTTGAGGGAGCTAATATATTGGTGCACACTGGGGGTCACTTTTAGGGAAAAGCAGGGACATTCTTGTAGGGGACACAATGTGTTAAGGTCCTAAAATGAGGATATGCCATCCATGAAGAATGCTCAGCAGTCCTTCAGAAAGACAGGCGAAGACAGAGAGCTCACAATGCCCCATGTCATCTCCCCTTCCTTTGACCTCTAAGACCTGTATCTGAACTCATCACTTTCAGCCCTTGATGTACAGGTTTTAGCTCCCCTACCAGACTGTGAATTGCTTGAGGACAGAGTCTAGTCAAATGAGTCGGTAAGACGATTAAAGGAACAGAGTGAATAGACTGGGCATGAGTTCAAGAGTCTGACAGCCTTTGGTTCTCAAGGGAGGAGATCTCCTTTAACATCAGGAGAGATTGCCTCAGCTTTGACAGATGTCATGAGGCAAAGCAAAGTCTTTACAAGCCTCCTGGGGCAAAATTAGAGCCAGGGTTCTCCCAGTTCTTCAGGTGAATCAATGTGGGGTCAGTGATTCTTGTTAGATGCAGAGCCTTGCTGTTTGATTTCTTTTTAGCGCCTTGGGCTCCAAAAAATAATGGTGTCAATCAATGCCCTGACTCCTTCTCTACTACATAGATGGGTCCTACCCAAAAAGCCTCCTAGTACAAATCAGAGAAACACCAGTTGACTTAAAAATTAAGCTCTCATGGGATATATTTTAGGTGTGTGTGCGTTTTCCACACACACAAAAATCACTGGAAATCAGGGAAAGGGTTTCTTTTCTATTTGTTGGACTCAAGCTGATGCTTCAAGGCTCCTGTTCTTAGTCCACCTCAATGTGAGCAGTTTATACACAGGTCAAACTTTTTGGGGCTACTGAAAGGTTAGATAAATGTACCAATTTTAGGAGTGAATTCTCAACTAGGCAGCAGGAAGAAAAGAAAGGTAAGATGCCTCCACCAATTTAAATGAGGGAAGGATGCAAGGTCAGGTGTAATGGCAAAGGCAGGGTACTTTCAAGCAAGACACCTAAGCCCACGTCATGGTTTTATCTTTCATTAATCAGGGATGTTGGGCAAATCATTCAACCCCTTAAGTCTCACTTTCCTCCTCTGTGAAATAAAGTTCTACGTTAAATCCCATAGAAAATAAAGTCACTATAAAGAATACATTAGATAATCGAAACAAGAAATTATACAGAAAAGCACTGAGCAAACTGCCTGGCCTGAAGCAAGTGCTGAATAGTTATGAGCTAAGTCTGAGATGAATGACAAATTGGGCAACACATCCTTGAACAGACGAGGTGGAGTATGAGGAATACGGGAGCCAGTGAGTGTCTGGGCGTCACTCTCAGCCTGGGGTGACCAGGTGGTCAGGCTCAGTAGAGCCACAGCTGGTGGGCGGTAAAGGGAATGCTCAAAATTTAATAACGTGAAGCTTGGAGTTAAAAATGACTTGCGCGAAACAGAAGCCCACCTTTTCTGAACGGATGCTAGGCTGACATGGTTAGTTTGTTGGCATCAGTGATGCAGGCACTAACCATCCCTCTCATTCTGAAAAGGTTCCATGACATGAATTGGCAACAACAGACTCATTTTATGGAGGTTAAAGAGAGAATGACTAACAAAACAGATCGAGGTAACTGGGGAATTCCAATTGGGAGGCCAAGCCTGTTGTATTAATAGGTTCTAATTAATAGGTTCTAGGCAGTTCTCAGAACTGCCCCTCCCTGCATTTCCACTAAGACATGCTGAGAATGTGAGTCTATATCAAAGGCCAGGCCACACTTTAAATGGGAAATACCAATTCTAGGGATAGACCCATCTGTGTGTAGGTTCTTGTGCTTGCCTTGCTTCTTTGTGCCTTGCATCAAATTAAACTGAAGAAAGTGTGGGACAATGTGTATGTAGGGTTGAGGGAATTGGGGGGCAGCACTGGGGAAAGGATCAGAAAAAAAAATTCACCCTCCATTTCTATATACTTTTTTCAAAGTATCTGGAAAGGCCTGGGACCACTGCACTAATTACAGGAGAAATTGGTACTTCCTCCATATCCCAAAGACAGTGCCTGTTAGCATATGCTGTGTCCATAGTGACCAGCTTCTAGGCTGCTATGGTGAGCACCCAGAGCTGATTGAGGTCTGCAGGGCGTGACTTGCTCTGAGAGGCTGCAGTGGTCTCAAATATTCATGAAGATTGGCCTTACCAAGGTTGAACTAAAACCTTCTTAAGAAACAGAGAATGGGCTCCTTTGTGTCTCTTAGGCAGCTCTGGGCTCTAAGAAATCCCATTCATTATTCAAGCCTTCCTCCCCTTTGTCCTTGAGAACTCAGTGGTCCCTGAAATCAAACCTGGAATGGTCAGTTGGCACCTGCCACTCCTCTGCTTTACCCTTACTGATGGAGATATATGCAAATCACCACTACTTTAAGGCTTCCTTCCTCCTGGCTTCCATGGTGCTGGGAGGACCAGGAGAATGAGAGTGAGCCCTTAAAGTTCCCAAAGCTTCAGGGAACTGAACTTAGAGACAATACATGCCCACGAACACCAGTGCCCACCGCTCAGCTCTGGTGGTCTGCGAAGCCTGTGAAGAGGGAGAGTGGTTATCCACAAGGGGGAGCCATTCTCTGGATCACATTACCAAAGAAGAGAAGCTGATTGTAGCTTGAAAGACTATTCTTTCAACAAGGTTGAGTGAAAGTTAACTGAAAGTGAAAGACAGAGTATGGCTTAAGTATGTGATGCTGGAAATTGCCTTGCTTTCTTATCAAGAAGCAATCAACATCTTACATGAATGAGTGATGTGACATGACTGAGGCATGGCCAACCCAATTCACCCATTCTAATGCATCCTTTGCATTCTTCAGAACCCAGCTTGAATGCCAGTCTTTTCAAACTCTTTCCTTATACCTCCACTGAAAAGTATTGCTTCCTGTTTTGGATACCCAGAGCATCTTACACCTCTCTTAGGGCTCTATTTTTCACTCTATTATAGTTATTTGTGTACATTTCTCACCTCTCATATTTAATGCCTTCAGGTTTGTGTCATCTTTAGAGCCCCTATAGTTTCTGGCCCTGCACTTGACGTAGAAAGTGTTCAATAAATATCCGATAGCCAAGTGACTACTGAATTTGAAGTGGGAATACTGTTCTGGCAGGAAAACTCCAGTAGGGAAAAAATAATTCATTATCTGCTACCTTGTTCCTCCAAGGAGGGTGAGGGCATGGCAGACCTGGCCTGAGACATCCAAGGTCAAAAGTCTCTACAATTGCTGTACCAGAGTTCGAATTCAGGGTAAGAGAAATTCTTGTATTATTTGTCACATCCTATTGAAATGTATCTCCTGCCTCTGACCTCAAAGTTCCCCAGGCATAAAAGTTGTTCTTGTCTTGAAGCAGGGCACCTAGAAAGCAGCTAGGGAGTCAGAAATGGATTCCAAATTGGAGGTTCCCCCAGAAGTTCAAGAGCAATTAACAGTGAACGGGACTGAGAGCATCTCTATCTAGAATGAGCACATACCAGGACAGTGCCTTCACCCTTCAAAGGAGACAAAGAAATGTCCAGATTAGTAACAAGAAATCCCACAGCTTCCTCACAGCAGTGCGAAAACTTCCCATGACAACTCAACAACATTTAAGCCCAAAGGCCAATCTACTCCAAGTATACATGGTCTCTGGATGGAAAAGAAAGAAGATAGAAAAAATATTTTTCATGATGAGATGAGGCTCAACGCTCTTTCCCCTGTTTCATGCTTTCTCTGACAAGCCTGGGACTCCCTCTCAGCCAAAGGAGCTTTGCTTGTGAGCCAGCAAGCAGTAGGTCACCACATGGACAAAACTGGCTGGCCTGGGTCAGAAATTGTATCATGCCTACTATTATGGTTACATTTAAAGATTGCTCTATTCAGTCCTTCCAGTATAAGAAACAGATTAAACCTAGTGCTTGGGCTACCAGCACATACACCTAAAATGTCTCTATCACAGATGCAGCAAGAAGTTCCTTCTGTTCACCCTAAAATCTCTTAGTTGCCTGTGCCTTTGTGATTTGGGGGTGCAATGGGTGTGGTCATCCAGGGAGGGTGGTACCAAGTGTGGAAATGGCCCAGAGCTTGCATGGAGAGAGAAGTCAGCCCAGTATTTAAGCTTCAGAAGCGTCCCCAGTAAACCAAGCCTCCCTGTGGGAAAATCGGGCTGAGATCAACGGAGAGATGAAGCAAAGATACAAGAGTGTAGATGGCTCTGTAACTAATTTTCCTTTGCGTTGGGTGGGCTGGAAGGTGGTGGTACAAGCAAGAATCCCATAAAAACCCACTTAAAAACAGGCTCCTCTGAATCTATAGTAGTTATGTCACCCAAAGAACAGGGACTACTAAGAATTGTGCTTTCTAGTACCTAAAAAAAAAAAAGCGAAACATTTCTTAAGCATATAATTATTTCAAAAGAAATTTTGGGATCTGGGGAAGCTCAGTGAGGTGACAAATTCCTCAGAATCAAAAACCAGTGTTGGAAGCATATTGTCATTGTGCGTGCGTGCGTGTGTGTGACTTTATCATATATTCCCACTCACCTACTTACAAGTCTCTCTCTATATATAAATATATATTTATCATTAGATTTCCCCCTTCAAATCAACACCAGTGTGTTCCACCTTTGGTATACATTTTATCTTCATTTTAATTCATAGACAGACCTTTATACCATAAAAAGAGAGAAAGAGCTGAGAACAGGCAAAGTAGAACCTATGCAGAGTTGTCTGAAATGCCAGTTTAGCCTTGTTAAAGAGCAAAGCAAACCTCTCAAATACAAGTCAAAATGTCTGTTATTAATACACACTAGCAATTCTTTATGATCAGAGGAAGAAAAGGGAGGGGAAAAACAGAAATATTATGAAATTGAATCTTAAGCATTTTTCTTTTTTGTAGCCATGGCAGGTATTCTGAGGGAAAGCTTGCCAGCTGGAGAAGTGACCCCCCTCCCTTTGATTACTACTAGCTCCCCGGAGCTGGGCAGGAAAAACACACATACAGAGTTTCTCTAAAGTATCATTTTCAAAGATCTTTAACTTACAGACCTTTAAAAATCCCATTTAAAACATATTTAATGAGTTTGAGAAATGTCTTACATATTTTGGCAAAAGACACAGCAAAATAAGGGTTGCCGAATCAAACCAAGTATCTAGGAGTCACAACCGAGCTGTGCTCAGCTAAAGGGAAGTAACTCTGTTCAAACACACAGAAGAAAGGAATCAGTTGCGGACAATCCACCTTGTAACTTCTATTCAAGATTCCCTTCACCTGGTACCGTCATTGTCCAGGATTCTTCTGAAAACCTTGAGTCTTTATGGCATTGCTGTCTTGGAGACTACAAATATTTCCAAATCACCATCCCTCTTAGCACATGGTATGGAAGAGAGTTCCAGAAGGTTTAGAGAAGATGTGGGCGCTGGGCACAGAGTAGTTCACCACCAAATAGCAAAACACGTAAAATCAACCTGGAGAAAACAGCAAAGTCAACAAATCGAAAGCAGCCCAAATCAGAGGAGAATGCTATGGAGTCAGTGAGTACCATATTCCATGCCAAGAAGTTGAAATTGGAAAAAAAAAAAGAATGAAAGTCAGACATAAATCAATATCGAAAGCTTAAAAAAGTCAAAGCCAAACCAATGTTTCCTTTTTCCCCCTACGCACACACCTTTTGTTCTAAACCCAAATCCCAAAGGCATTGAGATCAATCATTTTATCTGGAAGATTCAAGTCTGCAGAGACACTTCCATTTGATCACTTGAGTCCACAGAAATAAAGCACCTTTGGAACCAAGAGTTGTTCAAGAATCCTAGTGTCTTATTCAATGTGTTGAAAAAGTACAGTTAAAAGAATTAGAATAATTCATCGAATGACAAACACAATAATATTGACTCCGGTGAACAGGCAAAAGGGCTCCCCAGGACAACTCACAACCAAGAAGATAGAGCACAATAAAAGGCTATGACGTTTCATGAATATTCTGTGTTATAGCTTTGAACTTTATTGCAAAGCAAAAATATATATTTTATATATATATATTTTTTATCTACATTTCACCTCTGACATTGTACACAACACGAAAGCACAGGAAACCAAAAAAATCATAATGAGGTAGATACATAACACTTACAGATGGAGGAGACTAAAGAGTTTAAATTTGGCTTAATACTGTGGTCACCAATGTATGCATTTCAACACAGCAGCAAGCATTGATTCACAGGGCAAGAAGCCCAGTGATCTCAAATCCAAAAATAAGCCCCATTAAAAATATACTGGCTTCAAAATAAATTTTTTTTTTCTTTGAAAAGTCAGGGAATCAGATGTGTTCAATTGCAAACCCTGGTGAAATAAAGTTTTTGTTTTTGCTTTTGTACCCAGGGGGGGGAAGATATAATATTCACCTATCTAATTTGGAGTAACCTATCCCATGGAGTTCCTCTATGAATTCCTGCTGGTGGGGTTGGGGCAGCCTTAGGAGCTCCATGGCCAGGTGTTTGTAAAGGAGCAAGGCTTCTTAGTTTTGCTAGAGTAACCTTTACCTCTGCAGCCAGTGTAACAGGGTCCACTAGCCTTCCGGGCCCTCTAAACATGCCTGGAAATGACTGCAAATCAATTTAGCTGTGAAGCCCTTGGCACGGATTTACCTTTCTAGGACCATCTGCTCTCCCAGTGGGTGAGGCAAGGAGCACCTTACTGGTTTGGAACACTGGAATCATCCCTTTCCCTTCATCATTTCCACTTACAGCCTTTCCAATGGAGAGCTGAAAAGGCCATCTTCAGCCTCAGTTTTAACTATAAATGCACTTTCACTGCAAAATGCAGCGTCAGGCAGTGGTAGCTGCCACAGAGACCGACATCCCCCCATCTGATGCAGTGGATGAAAGGAGAATGAGATGAGAGGGGACCAGGAGAGCAAGTTGGCTGGTGAAGGCAGCAGCTGGGAGAACAGAGCCATGAAATGATCAACCAAGGAAGGCTCAGCTCCGGCAAGTGCCGCTGGCCCGTGGAAACCCAAGGGTCTCCAACCAGAAAGCCAAGGAGTAACTTGGGTTTGTCACCAGTGACTAGAAGACCCTGGAGACCCTAGAGAAAAATCTGGAGGAAATAGGGCTCAGAGACATTGATGGAGCTAAAAGTGGAATTGAATCAAACTCCCTTGGACTGTTTAATGGTTACTCTTACTCTGGACATGGTCCTGCTTTTGGTAGGATTTGCTCCACTGGGAAAGGGCTGGGATCAGCTTCAGGCCAGGTCATCCTCAGGCAAGAAGGAAGACAGAGGAGTCCTGGTGGAATGCTTGGTGAGTCTGGGATAATGGCAGGATGGGGGAGGGGACTGACAGGCAACCGCTTGGGTGAGAAGACTGGTACAGGAGCAGAGTGCACATCAGGGGAGCTTGAAGTGGGCCTGTGCTGGGTGGAGCCAAGCCCTGCTCGCCAGAAGCCAGGCTGCTGGCTGTCCTGTTTGTGCACTGTCTCCCCTGTGGGACTGTGAATGCCCTAAGAGAACATCTTTCCTCTTTGTCTTCCCAGTGCCTAGCAGAGCACCTGGCATGCGCAGGACACCGTCGAGGATGAATTGTATTTGTAGAAAATTCAACAAGAGTGTGGTTTAGAGGAAGAAAGGAAGGTGTACACAGTGTAATAAGAGCTTTGAAGACCCTAGATCCCCCAGCCCAAACCAATAATCATGGGCTTCCTCTTGCCTTCCTAGATGTATTGTGAGTCAAGACTCCCATTTGAATTTTGAGCATAAACCATTAAAGCGAGAGGGAATACACAGAAGTAGAGCCCAGTGGGAAAGGAACTAAAACCAACTCATCTGAGTGCGTGTAAACAGGTCACAGCAAAGCTGGGCAGCTGCCTGAAGCCTGGCTGGGCCATAAGGTCAGGGTCAGGCTTGTGATCAGTCTTGAGCACTTAATTTCAGGAGAAGTCAAGGTGAGCGTGTGACCCTCACCCTCGCCTTGTGGCAGTTCCTGGACAAGGCAAGGCCGGGGGCACTTGGAGTGTCCCAGAGCTCACTAGTCCAGAGACTAGATCTCTGTCCCCTCGGAGGCCCAGAGCAAAAGGAATGAGTCTGGACTGCAACAGGCGGCATTCAGGTATTGTAAGGGAGGGCTCTCTGACTGCAGCACATGGAATAGTGAGGGCAGGCAGGGAGCTTTTCCCCCGGAGGCCTTGGAGAATAAGTTTGCTGTCTTTTTGTCTATGCCTGTGAGAATGAGCAGAACTTAGGTGGTGTCTGAGTCTCCTTCAGACTCTGAGATTCCATCATTCCTTGTGCTCAGAAGCAGTCCCAGCTCTGCTCAAGGATGGGGGTGTTCTCGTGGATAACTGCTGCGACTGTGGCAGGCGGAGGGGAGCGGGCGAGTGCGCGCATGCGCGTGCTCCACAGAGGCTGCCCAGGAGGCATTAAGCTGGCATAACTGTTCAAACGTGTAAAGCATGAGGCTGACTGTGGAGAAAGAAACTGTCAGGTTCATCATGGCCCTCCCCCACCTCTCTCCAACCTGCCTTTTCCCATTTCCATTCTCTGTTAGTCTCTCATTTCTAGTGGGTGTTTTCCCCCCTCTTTAACTAGTTCGCATAACAGTGAATATCACTTTCTTAAGCCTAATATTTTGATGTTGGTCATTTCATTCCCCGGCTTAGGAATTTGTTTTTAAGTGGCTTTCAATGGTTTATCATCCCAAATCCAAATTTATCAGTTTAGTTGTCAAGACTTTCATCAAATGCACTTTCCTGTCTGGCTATTTTATTACCTCTCTGGTATGGGTTAGTCACAGAGGTCACCAGGATCACCCCTCTGATTTAGAGATGGGGAAACTGAGGCTCACAGAGGGCAAGCTACTGGCCCAGGAATGGTGGGGACAGGAGCAGGATGCAGGTTCCCAGGCTGCCTCTCTCTCCAGCCCAGCATGGGGGTTTCCTGCCTCGCCCCGCCTAGAATCATTCCTTCTCTCTACCGTGTCGTTGCCATTATCTTCAGAATCCTACTCAAAACTTACCCTGTAAAGCATCAGTTTTTTAATTTGCCCTAACTCTAATTTTCAACTCTTTTAAGGGATCCTTAGAGAAATAACCAACTTATCTAAAGTCCTCTCACCTTTCAAGACCACACATAACACACCCTCAGTAAGGAGACACAGAGTTCTCAGGACAACCAAAACAGACTCTTAAGTGCTTAGAGAAAGGTTCTGCGGAGCTCTCCAAGAACTCATACTGAACAGGTCATGGTCAGAGTAACCTGTGGGAAACAGGTGTCTTCTGCCATGGGACACCTAATTGCATAAACTGCCACTAAACTTTTAGTCTCCTACAACCTCTCACTCCTCTCTTAGCATGCACGGCCATCTGCAAGGAAACAAACATGCCAAGGCTTCCACAGTCCAAGCAGTCCCTGCCAGGCACTTGGAGCGCCCTGAGCTACCTGGCCACTGTGAGCCATTGGGGGAGGGTGTGGGCAGAGCCTGAACCCTGAAGAAGAGTGAGACCAAATATCCAGGTCTGGCCCCCAGCTGTACTCGACTGACCACAGGACCCTGTGAGATCACAGAGGCTCCCTGAGCCTCAGCTTTGGGGCTCCAGGGTCTACATTTAAAATGGGATGAGATTTCTCATCTTGCAAGGTTACTGAAAGGTTTTAGATGAGATAATTTGTATGAAGGCAGCCGGGACAGAGCCTTACACATCATTGGCACTCAATTGACGTCAGCTGAATCTGAGTTCTCCTGTCCTCCCAAAAGGGTCTTCTGTACTGTGGCTGATGTCACCTGCTTGGGTCATGTTGGACTTACTCTGACACCTGACATTTCTGACACTTTAGTAATCCTAAGTACTTCTTTCCTCTAAAGGAACTGTCCCTCTCACTCATAGAAGGAAACACAGCATCTCTGGTGGGACTCCTTCTTCAGAAGCAGTACTTGACTTCTCTGGCCCTGGTATTCATAGCTGTACACCCATGAGCCCGAAGGGGTCTCAGGTGCCAATGGATGGCAAGAAGTCATCTGACAAAGCCACCACAACAGGACTCACCCATTCTGATGATGGGGAAGACTTTGCTCAGCAAAGGCTGTTTACACTGCTGATGAACCGTCAAGCCTCAGGAAGACAACTTCCCTGAATCTAGATTTGTTGTGAAACTCCATAATGCCATGGCCCCCACAGGTGGGCATGTCCCCTCCCAGAGGAGCAGGTTGTCACAGCCCCAGAGTTAGTATCAAACACTCTAATTCAGCCCTGGTGGGAGAGCAGAGGATCTGGGCCACTTCCACCCTTTGGTCCCTCTTCATTTTGCCCCGAACTCTGAATCTCACAGCTAGCTGGAGGTCCTGGAGCCCCAAAGCTGTCTGAGGGCTTGAGTATTGATGGGCAGGCCAGAAAAGAGTGGGGTCACGGGGCTGGAACTTGCCATCTGCTGAGAGGACACCTCTGGCTCCCCAGCCACTTTTTAAAGACAAGTTGGCTTCTGGAAAAGACTCCTGGGTTTGTGCATGCAGGACCAGACCCCATGAAGGCCCAAAGTCTCCAAAACTACCTCCAAGGGCAAGAGGACCTCCTTTACAGGAGGAGAAAGAAATAATGAGTGATCAATTCCTGGGATGGCTCTGCTCAGGCAAGACCTATGGGAGAGGAAGGAAGCAAATGAACAGCACGACATGAAGATCCCCTGAGTAGCTGAGAGTCTGTGCAGGACGGGGGAGGCAGGAAGGAGGCCCACAGAGAAAATGCATTCTCGTCAAAGGACTACTTCCTCTTCACCCCAGAGGAATTCCATCTAAGCTCCCACCAGCCATGGAGTGGAAGCATATTGTGCTGGAGCAGTTCGGCAGTGTCTGAATTTTAAAAACTGTCTCGGATGGCTGGGCCACCTTGTGCAAGATTTGTATGCCGTGTGCAAAACTCAGACTTGTGCAGACAACCAGAGAAGTTGAGAAGCTGCCTTCTGCGCGCAGGGCTTCCCCTGCCTAATTTGTGCTTTGTCTAACCCCATGATCTCTCTTCTTCCCAGCGACTACTTTCTAAAACCCTGTGAAGGCGTGCTCGGCCACCCTGGTTCCAGGGCAGTTTATAAATGCACTAGAATCCCGTGTTCTGCTCTCGAGCCAAAAGTGTATTTTCAAATACCTCCAAATGGAGTGCAACCTGAGGGCTGACTTCCTGAGCACTTTTGATGTAGTCTCTTGAGGATTTGCTTTATATCTAACTTCCAAAATAAAAGCAGATGCAGTAACCCCACTCAGGCAAGTTGCCGTTAGCGGCTGGCAGGGAAGGAGGCATATTAGCAGGAAGCTGTGCAAAGGTAGGGAACTAGGATTTGGCACTGGGCAGAGCAGGGAGGATAGGTGGGAAGGATGGACTTGGCATAAAGATATTAATTCACCCTCTGGGGATAGGTTACTCCATATAGACGACCACGAATATGGAAATAAACACCTGGGTCAAATCCTTCCCAGAGCACACCAGGTCCCCGCCAGGGTCTTTACTCAGGACCAGGGCGTAGGCGCTAATTTAGTAGCAGGGCAGGTCCACATTCTTGCCCAACCCCGAACCCCAGAGGTCACATGCTCACTGTTCCACTTAAGCCAAATTTTTTGTTCTTGCCTTAAGTCAACACATCCCCAAAACATATCATATAAAAGTAAACTTTATAAAGAAAATAAATATTTTGAATCAAAGAGATGAAAACAAACTGTAAACATGTAACCGAAACGTAGAAATACACATCAGTTCACTTAGGGAACCAAACAGGGTTACGTCGAATCAGTTTCATTAAAATGAAAGAAAAGGAAAAGCTTTTCTCGGGAGCTCTTACGTTCAGGAAAAGAATCACTGTAGCATGCTCACCTTGAACCAGGGGTTGGATATTGTGGTTCTTGTACAAAGGAAAATCTGTGAGGGGGATGGAGATCTGAGGTGAAGGGGGAGGGAAGAGAAACTGGAAGATTGCATAGTTGTGAAACAGTGGCTTCTATCAAGGTGAACAAGTGCGTCATCTGATAAAATAGCATTTGATATATATATTTTCTGTTCATTTCTGTTTACGATCTTTTCTCTGTCCACCGAACATTTCAGACACGGAAGCGTATATACAGAACACACACACACACACATGCCAGCACTGAGCCCGAGTGACACAGCCAGGCTTCAAAAAGGACCCCTCGCCTCACTTGTGTCAGGCAAAGTTTGGGTTCCCCGATACACTTTTGCTACAGCCTCGCCCCATTTCTTGTCAAAACCCATATCTTGGACGATTTCCTTCTTTAGTAATGAAAGGGGGCAGGTGAGAATGGGGGCGTTGAGGAAAGCACCGGAAATGGTTCTGTTTTCTTATTGAACTTCGGTGGAAATGCCTCACATTTTGGTTGGAGGGGGTTCACAATTTTGGAGAGATGGGGGGGAAAAACAATTGCGTCTTTTTTTTTTTTTTTTAAGCGTTCTTGAGGTAAACAGTATTGGTTAACACCTTAGGCAGCAGACACACGTACAGCGCTGCTGAGAAACCTTAGAGTTGGGGGCGGGTGGAAAACACCACCAAATGTAACATCGACGCTCGGAACATTCAGAAAGCACATCCACGTTTTAATTTACTTCCCTTTCCTCTCATTCAGCCAACTCCTTTGAATAACATAGAACAGAACAGGAATAGGAATAATTTCCTACATCATACTGGGCATCCCTTACCCCATCCCACCGCAGAGCTCTCGTGCTCACATCCTAAACATTGTGAACCAACTGAAAATTAAAATAAAAATGAACATACTTCACTTTTTTCATTCTTTCCATCTGCCTCAAGCATATATATATATATGTATATATGTATATATACATACATATATACGAGATAGTTTACATTAATATAGGAAATAGCAAAGGTCTTTTAGTTACATTTATATACTGCATCTTATCTTTATTTTCTATTCTCTCTCTCTTTTTGGATAAACAATTGGCTATAACAATCTATAGTAAGGCTGCACAGAAAGAATTCTGCATGTTTTGTTTTTCTCTAAGAACCAAAGTTTATAAAATGAGGTTTGATTCTAGCACCTTAGACAGTATTAGTGATGTTGTTCCCTTGGGAGAAATTAGCACTACCCAGCACCCCAGGTGAGTCTCAGTCTGTTCCACACTTTTCAAAGGTATTGCCAGAGAGAGGACCACAGCATGGGGGCGGTGGAGGAGCGGGAGGGGGCACGACCGAACCCCAGGATTAACGTCTCAGCAACATGCAAACAAAACCTGAAACACCCGTCAAGTTGCTGTCCCCAAATTAATAATCATTTAGTGTTTCATCACCGCCAATGAATCCTTTTGAGTTACCCTCCCCCGTGAGGTAAGGAACATTAGGCTGTCCATTTTAGATGGGGAAACTGAGTCAGGAGACAGATGCAGGTCAGGGGGTCCCAGAGGAAACAGTCTGAGCTAAGACGCAGAGCCAGGGATGCCCAGTCTCGAGCCTCTTAGTCCCAAACTGTCCCTCGTCACCTCGTCACCTTGGGTGGGTGAGTTGAGATTTTGGAAAAGCAGTTTATTGGCCACTGAGGAAGCAAAACAAACAAATGAGTTTTTAAAAATATCAGCACCAAAGGAAGTTCAAAAGAAGCTGCTCTTCGCTCCCTTGTCAAACGTTCCATGGAGACAGCAACTTTCACAAGAAAAGAAGAGAGAGCGTGGCTCGGGGGTACCCATCCCAGGTGCGGGCGCCCTCCCCGGACGTCGGGGCCCCCCACGAAGCGGTTAGCTCCAGCTGAGCAGGACCTGCGTTTGCAGAGGGATGGTCAGCTCCCACCAAGGCTGCCTCAGAACCTCGACCGTATGATCACCTAGCCACGGGAGCTCTCCAGCTCTGCCTCCGTGTGTACACGGTCCCGCTGAAGCCTTCGCTGCTCTGGCACGCCCCCCCCAGGGAGAGTACTGGTGCTGCTGTTTGCTGCAAGCGGCCGCCCCGACCGGGTTACACGGGAGAGAAGCACCACGAGAAAAGGCACCGCAAGGTTTCGAGAAGTGAAATTGTTTGCTGTCGCCACCCTGACCTCACCGTGGTGGGGGACCAGAAAAAGCCTTCCGTCTCTAGCAAGGGCCCTGGAGCAGCTGATCCCGACCCGTGTATGCCTGTCCATTTCCACTCAACAGGGAGAGGGGGAAGGAAGAGGCTTGACGTGGTTCTTTTTTACTGCAATTTCTTTTTGGCTACTGGAAAAGGAACACACTTCCATTCTAAAAAAGAAAAAAAGGGGGACTCGGACATTGGAAACAAGCCCTCCTAAAAAAGTCAGACTACGAACAAAAAAATCTTGTGCTAAGGCAAGTTCTACGTGGAAGTCTGTCGTTCTCATAGGATTCCTTGGGGGCAATGCGTTAGGAAAGAAAGAAAGACAATGCAGGAATGACATCTGTAGGCACCATTAACCACAAATAGCACCGGGTCTAGAGTAATGAGGACAGATAGATGTCCACATCTGTCCACATAGCTGAGAACCATGAGTGTTGGCTGAGAATCAATATTACTCCATCGAGTCTGGCCAAGCAAACTGGAAGCTGTTGGCCATTTGGAGCACCAAGAATGACGTGTGCCACTGACAAGCCAGAAGGGGATGGGGGCCAGTGAGGACTGTGCAGCGGATGTTAGATGGCATTTCAATTTTTACTAGTTTCTTGCCGGCCTTGAAATAGCCTTTCCTGTGTTTCTCTTTCCAGGTGGGGGCTATACTCCACATGGCGATGGGGAGCCTGTATTGGTTGCAGGAAGGTCTAACACGGGGTGAGGGTTACAGAGTTCTCCCCACCAGACATTTCCCTTCCCTCACTCCTTGTCTGGTTGGAAGAGGGAGAGTCAGCTGGCCATGCTGGTGTGATCTGTAAGGCTCCCAGTATGTGCTGTCTAAACCCATGGGGACCAGGATTGAAATGGCTCCCTGCAGGGACCTCTCTTCCCAAACTCTGGTCAGTGCTCTGCCTGCGCACAGGAGCCGGGCCCGGGGGAGTCGGGACTAGCAGTCTCGGTGGCATACTTATTTAAACGGAATTCTTTCTTTTCCTTCTGGTTCCTCGAGCTGGGTTTTTTTTAAGTTCAACTTGGTTTTCAAATTCTGATGCTTATCGATACCAAAAATGATACTCCCATTTCAGTGTGAGGAAAATGAATGATTCCTACCTATTTCCAACAATCAGAATTATGTATCCAAATCTACTTTTGGGTCATGGACAACAGGGACAAACAGAAGGCTTCCGTCAGAAGTGCCCTCCGTTTGCATAGGCCTTCTCTAGCACCTTCATGGGACAGAGAAAAGCCCCTTGGCTACACCATCTGGCCCCGCCCCCTCTCCCAGGTCTCCTTTTATGTTATTTCCCACTCATATGCCTCCTGTTGTGACAGACATGGGTGTTTGGGAGTCTCTGTCTGCCCATGGTTTTAGGAGAATGGCCTCTGCCCATTCATTTGTTCCTTCCAGGACTTCCTACAACTTCCTTCTGGACAGGAAATGTATTGCTGGCCTTTGAGTCCCTGCTTCTTTGTTGACCTAAGGCCATGGTGTCCCGACCACAGTCCCAGCAACCACAGTGGGTGGAGTCTAGTTAGGAAAGTGCAGGTCTGAGCTGCTGGGATAGGGAGAGCTGGCTCCCCCAGCCTTCCTCTCTAGCTCCTCTTGCGGCTGCTGGCCAAGGGAAATGGCAAAGGAGAAAAATCCAAATCTGTCATTATTACTGCTCCCTAAATGAGGCCAAGTGGAAGGTGCTATCTGCAGCAACCAGGAGCATTGGTTTGTAGCACTGGAGAAGAGACATATTGCCAGGCTCAGCTCACAGGCCACCTGCTCCAAAGGCTTATCCCTCCTTTTCAGAGTCAAGAGCTCCCTCTGCTGGGCTCCTGCAGCACTGGCTTTGTGCCTCCACGTATTTATCGCAAGCTGCCTTCTGCCGGAGTTCTCAGAGTTTTTAGCCGAGTCATGGTGGCCAGAGAGTGTTAAAATGAAAGGAGCATTTTGGAAACAAAGATGACTAGAGAGGCTAAATAATTGGTCCAAGGTCACACAGTGTTGGGCCAGAGCTCAGATTTACTGATTTCCTACTAGAAATCTTTACACTAGCCTGTTATGACAAGTGGGGATTAGCCTTTCTACCTTCCAAATTTTCACTCAACATTTGCCCTCCCTTACTGCATCACCCATGGCAGGGACTGTGCTTTGCATATAATAAGTGCTAAGTTAGATGAAATTATGTTTAAAGAAAAAAAGTTTCTTTTTCCATTCAAAGGGGTTCCTTAATTATGTAGTTTATGTCTTCAGCCAAATGCAAAGGTCTCTCCTTCCCTGTAACACAGATTTCACATAAGCAGCACCTGTGCAGGTCAGGTGTGATAAAGGGCAAGAGTCCCTTCTAGCCTTCCTCCCACTGTCTTTGGCTAAGCCACTGCCCATAGACCTGCTCCTGGGAGATGGGGCTAGAAATAGGCTCATTAACATTCCCTTAGTTTGAGAATTTGGTCAACACCAAGTGGCCATAAGCCTACATGTTCAGGAGGGCTCAGCTATAGTTCACTGTAAATTATTTTTAAGACCAACAAACTTTGGAAACTATATTCTACTCACACAGCTGCTGCTCAGAACAGGACTGTTGATGAAGATCAGATACACAAAGGAAAAGGGAAGAAAATATTCCCAGCTGGACACCAGGGTGAGTCTCATGCGAGTGACTGAAGCTCCTACAGCAAACGCCCACCTCATTGAATTGGACAGAGAGGGACTAGGGCATACACCATTGGCTTGGAATTGCCAAGTTCTAGAAGTTTCCTTTGATGGGCGCATGCCTGATCATTTGTTCCGTGGGGGGAAATAGCTGGAATCTCAAAACTAATGGTGATGATGACTCTGCTTCTTTTAAACCCTCAAATCTACACACACACCAATTTCTCAGACACAGCTAATGCTCAGAGTAGATAGAAGCAACGAGAATATTTTGTTAGCCCTTTAGGGAAAACTACAAATTTTATGCACTCAAGACTGAATTACCTGAGAATTTCAAATAGTTTTGCTCTATAAAGAGTCACTTAGCAGTGTCATCAGTTTTATTGGGTTAAAATAGGTAGAATGACTGGAGAAAAAGTATCCCAGAAAAACTAAACACGAAGGTAAGAAAATGCCTTTAAAAATAACCATCATGTTGAGCAGAGAGATTGGATTCCAGCCTTCTGAACCCTGCTGGCTGCCTCCTCTCACCAGGCAGCCAGGTTGGGAGAGCCAGCGACAGGTGAACATGTGGGAAGGCCCCAAACATCCCTGCAGGGGGAAGTCAGTGAGGCCAGAGCTGAGGTTCTGTGGCCTGTCCTCGGGCAGATGTGCTAGGAAACGCTGAAAAGCTCTGCCCAGCTGCAGAACAATCTGCTGCTCTGAACAGCAAACCACATTCTAACAACCCACAGAGGCCTAGAGGTGACAGTGAGGCTTCAGGGGGCTCTCTTCTGCATTCTTTCTCTCTCTTCCCTTTGTGCTCCCCTCCCGCTCTCCCTGTCTCCCTTCCTCCCTTCCTCCCTCCCTCTCTTCCTCCTTTCCTGCTTGTCTATTTTCTTCCATAACAAATTTGTATTTTTTTTAAAGTAAAAGAAAAAAGCCACATAGGAAAGCAGGGGTGCTCCTACAGGATTGTACTGTCGTCTTCCCGTGTCCTACCTCCCAATTCCTCTCCTTGTACCCCAAGGAGATGCTTTTCTGTAATACCCCTAGAAAAATGGGTTTCTCAAAAACATGGCTCGTCACAAAAGAGTCTCTGCAAGGGAAAAGATAATGGAGCTATTATACACTGGGGGTTGGCACTGGGGATAAAGGACATAAACATAGGGGAGGAGGTAGGTGTCCCATGTGCCCCTGGCCTGACCATCTGCTCCAGCTGGCCATGTACCACCCCACAGGAAGCTGGAGACACAGACATGCACTTGTGAAAAGTTAGGGAAGGGGACCCCAAAGTCTGCTCCTGTGGAGTGGGGCTTGGAAAGGTTTCTGGGGACTTTGTCCAGACCCTGTGGTTTTCTCCCACCTAATGCAGTGGCTCTCTTACCAGTACATGTCTAGACCCCCAACATTTCAAGACATGGCTCCCATCGCTGCAGGTGGCCTCCCTTGCTCTTCCAGTCAAAGGAGGAGACTCACAATGGGATGCAGGCAGAAAAGAAGGCTTGTGGCTCAAAGCACTGAGCTGCATTAGTACCTTGGCCCTCCAGGTAGCTCCTAAGGCTCTTTTCCCTTCTGTGGACGGACTCTTCCAGCGTAATCAAGTGCCCCGGCTCTTTGGGTCATGTGAGTGCTGTCACCAGGCGGGAGGGAATTTGAGCCTACACCTATTTCTTCTCAGGTCTGTCTGACAGACTTGTCATGGCCGTCCCTGCAACAGGGAGGGATGTGTCACGGCTCTAAAACTGGTTCTGTCTCCTACAAAGCGATTGCTCTGAAGTATCTCCCATCTGTTAGCCTCACCAGAAGGGGGTCACACTTACTTTCATGGGCCAGGCTCCCAGCACCTGCAGGTATGATAATGCAGGGCCTGACCCATCAGGCTCAGGCTTCACGGCCACAGATCCCGGCAGCTAAAGGACATCCACCTAGGACCTGGTCCCCAGCAGTTACTTCCCACCTTCTTTTTGTATGCATGCTCCTCTCCTTGCTCCAATGACAACCGTGTGATTTGAATTCCAGAAAGTGAAGAGCCATTTAGAAAGCCGCTGCCCAGAGACTGCAGGCTCCTTGGTGAACCTGCTGGGAAAACTGGGAGCAACTGGAGATTCTCAAAATCCCAGCATAGCCCTCCACTGGCTTCCCATTCCAGATGGAGGAGGCCCAGCCCAGGGGAGTCTTCATGGCCAGGGCCTGGGAGAAAGACATGGCCAGAAAGACTGGGGCTATTTCAAGTCCGGCAAGAGCCCTAAACATCGGAATCCTCTGTTCCATCAACTTTTTAAGCCCTTTAAGAAAAAGATACATGCATATATATACATATGTGTGTATATGTATGCATATAAATGTGTGTGTATATATATCCAGTATATATATATACACATATACATATAAATGCCCAACTGGCACATTTATGTATCCAGATGTGATGACTAAGCTTAGAATGCAGTTATATGGTCACATACTGCAAGCAGGCTCTCCAGTTCTACACAATTCCTGATCATCGCAAAGTCTCAGATCACCTCACAGCTTATGTGGTTTTCGCTGTTCTCTCTCTTTCATTTTATAATCATTATAATTTCAAACAAATAAGAATGAAGCCCTCATAATGAGGAGGTGCCAGAGGTTAGCTCCATGGCAGGGTTGGAGGGGCTCCACTCTGCCTTGGACCATGACACCTTGTGGGGCCTTCTGTGGGTTGGTGGCATGATGCCTTAGATAGCCCAAGGGTTATGAAAACTTGGCATGTTCACGTTATCGGTGAGTGTCCCCAAGTGCTGAAGCTAACAAATCTGCCTCTCTCTCCTGCCCTCCATCCCCATAGGTCTCCCCATAGACATTTAATAAAGGAAGAGAGGGAGCCTGACCTTGCCCTCCGGCAGGCTGGACCCATGGGGAGGCTGAGGCCGCTGCTCAGAGGAGCGTGGAGTGAGCGCCTGGGCGGCTGCCGATGTGTTTGGTGGAAGCATGCAGCAATAGTGGCGTCAAGGCAAGTGAAAGGGCAGGCAGGTTGAATATGAGAAACACCCCCACCCTGGAGCAGTATGCCGGTAAGGACTGGCCTACGGAAGCAGGTCCTTTGGAATCAACACCAAGGTTGGAGCTGTCATGAGCACAGGCTAGAGAAGGGCAGAGGAGTGGCTGAGAAGCACAGAATGGTCTGGGCTAGGCAGCACCAAAGCTGAAGACATCCATTCCTCAGGTCCTGGGTTCAAGGGAAAGGACATCAAACCTCCATACTTACTAGTGTAGGTTCCTAAAGAAACTCACATGGGACCTCCAAGTCCTGCGTCTAAGGTAGAGGGGACCACTGTGGACCACTGAGTCTCACATCTTTTCTCAGCAACAAAATAACCCTCTCTTTCTCTTTACCCCTTCTTCCCTCTGAAAGGAAAAGACAGTCATTCTCTTCTTTCCCTGAAGGCTGGCATCATGTTTGCAAAATGACAAGTGGTTTCACTCTTGTTCTAAAACACAGAGGAAGCCCCCGCTGAGCCCTGTGGATATTCTCTCTGTGGCACGAGGATTTCGAAGGATTCTGGGAGATAGCCCCCGTAATACTAAAAGAGCATCCTTAAAGCTACAAGGCTCTAGGGCACTTCTAGGAAGCTCTGATTTGGGGATGGAATTCTGACCTGCTTAGCTCAGCAGGGGGGTTGGCTCTTTGTAGAAAGGAGTGAACCTTGGGCCTAGCACTTGACAAATAATTTGAGATGTGCTATATTTTTAGAGTATTTTAGAATCCAAATTTGATTCCTTGAGTGTGTCTGGGAAGGCAAGAACTTTGCACATAGAAAAACAAATGAGAGATTTAAAAAGGCTTTGTTTTAAAGTTAGGCAGCTAAGAAATTGAAAACTCCACCACCACCACCACACACAAAAAAGTAGCCACATGTTCTGATTTGTTTTCTAGTAAAGGCCCTTGTCTTTGGAAGCCAAAACTTTCCAGCAAACAACAGTGAACCAGACTCTCCAAGGACACAGACCAACCCAAAAGTACCCAGCTGTCCAGCACACACAAACCCTTCTCTGGGGCTGGAGAGAGAAGATGAAGGCTATGGCAAAACCGAAGCCGAGCCCAGGAGGAATGACAGAAATCATAGAACCATATCCGCTGGTCACAGGACATGACCACTGAATATTTGCCGTCATTTTCCCTCAAAGGAAGAATAGCAACGAATATTTGTTTGCTTCTCAGAATAACATCCTCTGATGGAAGCCAAAGCATTTGAAGTTCTTCCTTCTTGACCAAATACTTGGGAAGGAAGAAGAGAACATCTTGACCCACATTGCGATAACTGTCATTCTCTCCTCTTGTAATTTAAAAATATCTGTTAATCGAAAAAATAGAAGAGGAATTAGATCACTATCTCCTCCCTCCACAGCACCTAGCCATGGTGCCTTGCACACAGTAGGTGCTCAACTAATGATTAAAAGGATTTAAATAGAAAGCAAACTAACTTGATAACCTTCATCTTTTACCCTCAAAGTACTTTTCCAGACATTCACACCTCATCCTCACAACACCCCTGTGAGGTAAGTAAGCAATACTCTTTCCCTCTTTACAGAAAAAGAAATTGGTCCCAAGAGTGACTTGACTTAGGTCTGCAGAAGGATAGAGTCCTGAATTCTTTACTTCCAAGAACATGATCACTTCACGAGAATGTGCCTTTCTTTTCTTTAGATGCTTTCTCTGGCCCTTTAGTAAAACAATAATGCTTAAATAGGTCACTCAGTAAAATCAATTTCCTTTGTTTGAAAAGAATATGCTTTGCTATTTCTGCCCCAGAGTATGTAGGAAGTAACGAGTAGATGGTTGCACATATTTTCCCCCACATACTTCTGGAAGCCCTCCTCTTCTTTAACATTCTTCCTACCCATCTACTGAATCATTTTGTCCTCGGTGGTTCCACATGTCCATCTTCTCATTCATAAATGCCGTACAGTTCATTCACCATCCATCCCAGTCAAAAAAGAGGTGCCGATGAGAACGGAGAGCCAAGTCTGAGGTCTCATTTATTCCTTCCTTCTGGTTACCATCAGACATACCTAGTGGAAATAAATAAGCCAAGCAGGATCTGGCCTATCCACAGAACAATCAGAGATACAAGATCAAACAGAAGTCATTATTGAGTTCCAAACTCTATCTGGTCCCTTGTGCTGTCAAAACAGTAATATTAATCTTGGTGAGCAGAGTCAGAGCAGGTGGGAAAAAAGCTCTAGTCAAGGCCCCATAGTCAAGGAGCAGAAGGATTTGTAACAACAACTGGGACCTGCCTGGGTGAGTTTGGGACAGTCTCAGGAGGTGCCTTTGTGTGTATGTGTGTGTGTGTGAGCACGTGAATTTTTACATTGTAATACACTGAACTCTGAGGAAAGGGCCAGAGCCAGGGCCAGGTTAACTGACCTAGAAGATTTGAAGCCTCTTGAATTTTCCCTTCCAAGAAGGTTCTCAGAGCCAATAGAAAACCAGTGTTGCAGCCGGCCCTCCTGGAGCACTGGCGTCCTCCACTGCTCCCACCTGCCCTCACTCTGGCTCAGGTTCCTAGAAGAATACGAAGGTTCTTAGGATGGGTCTGTTTTCTTCCTCAAGGGTATCTTGGTAGTTGAATTGAAAACAGTCAAACCATAGGAAAAAGAAAAAAAAAAGAAAAAAAGGAAAAAGAAACTCAACTAAATTTTTCCAGTTCAAATGATGAGGGGAAAAATACCCCAATTTATATAAAAACCCTTAGTGATATTCCCCAGCCCCCGTTTGTCTCTGAATCTGCCTGCAGGCTCCACTCAAAGCACACCAGGGAATGATTGAAACCTACTATGGGACGCACAGTTTGGCTGATGAGACATTTAAAAAAAAACCCACACCAAAACCAAGGTTTTGTTTCTGTACTCTGCAGAGAGGCAAAGAGAAGGCGAGTCCATTCAATGAGGTGAGCCTCAAGGTTGGAAAAGATTGTAAGGAAGAACAAAAGTGAGAGAGATTTCCTGAAGCGCTTTCAACCACCTCAAAAACAGTCTCCAAATACTCCCCACTCACCCATTCTCTTGTCTGCCCAAAGCTCAGCAAAGATCAGTTTTCAAGTGGATCCTTCCGTATATTCTCCGATACTTTAAAAAAATCCACATCGGGACATTTGGTTTTAGAGTTGCAAGTGGCTGGCTTGAGCTGGGTGAGCCCTGGCTGCCTGAGCGATTGCCTTCCGCTGGGGTCACAGTGCGTGAAGCATCCAAGCACCACGGGCGTGGGCCTCTCCCTGCCCGGCTCCGCTGCGCCTCCTGTGGGAGGCCAGGTGCCACCGCACCTGGAGAACGCGCGATTCTTCTGCGCTTCCACTTCCCAAGCAACGAGGTCACCACTCTTCCCTATGTGATGCCTTCGCTACAGGCAATAATGACTGACTCCTCGCAGCATCCCTGAGCTTTACAGATGGAGAAACCAAGGCACCGAGAGGTGAAGAATCCATGATCACAGTGGGGGGACCCTGAATCAGCCTGCGATATTTCCTGATCTTTCTGGGTCTAAAGAAGAGCTTCTAGGAAGTCTACGGCTAAAACAAATCTTCTAACCCCACTCTAGCCTGAGGACCCCAGAGCCATGCTGAGGATGGGAAAACAGACCAAGGGAGTTCATCTCATAGGCAACCTTGGTTTGAGGAAACATTTTAGGAGTAGTCCTTCCTGGATGAGCATGGATGAGCTGATGGACTTCAGTTTCTGGTGTGGGGTCTTGTGATTCGAATTAGGCATTGGCAAGGGCAGGCATCTCCTACGGGGGCTTGCACACTGTACTGTGTGGGCCAGGGCAGGTGCCCCTTAGGTCCCGCCTGCTCATTTCTGGTTTCGTCTATTCTTAGCCCTTGACACAAGGTGTTGGCTGTGTGCAGGGGGAACACCTATGGTTGTCCGTCTGCTGCCCTCAGGAGCTGCCATTAATAGCCGTCCCATGCTTTGGCTCCAGTACCTACCAGCCACTTCCTGCCAGCCAGTGCAAGGAAAGGTACAAGGAGCAAGAAGGCACAGCTCCTTCCCAGGAGGAGGGGAAGAAGCAGATGGTGCCCGGGAGAGTCAAGTAAGGCAGACAGAACCGGGCAGGCAGAGGAATAAAGCGGCAGGCAGATCAAAACAGTGCCCTTGTCTTTTGATATTTGGCCAGTAGCACAAGATGCGGTGTTTTGAGCGAGAAATAAAACCTTCAAGATAGCTACGGATGGGTGAGATGAGGCTTATGTTGCCAGTGCAGGAATTTAGATTACACATCTTTTTCCCCAGTGAGGGGCTTCAAAAAAATAAAATCTCTGAGAGGGCAGAGTTGCCTTTTCACTAGTTTGAAATGGGGACAGGCACACATTGATTTAGGATGCTCTGGGGACAGTCCTCTCACAAGCTCAGGGCTCTGCAGCCTGTGATAGGCTAACCACTGCCATTCCCACGTCCGGCTGTGCGTGGGAACGGAATGTTGCTGCTCTGAGTGGTCCGTTTTAGATGAGATAAGGACACAGGCTTCAACCTTGAAGAATTGCCCATTTTGTTCATTTCAGTCACACCTCGACCTTAAGAAGAGGAGCTGATGCTGGTTTAAATTCATCGCCAGTAGGGTAGCTGTGTGTGCTTCATGAGGCGGGCTGCTTGGCAGACTCTGGTAATAGGGACATGTTTGAGAATGAGGTGAGCATAACTGCTACCTATAAGGCTGATCCAGCCACCCGTCAGGGTCTCTCTCAGACCTCCCTCCCACTCATCAAGGTCCTCCTAACAGTTTTCCAGTCTATACTGGGAATATCACTTAGTTCTAGGTGAAATTAATGACAGTGAGCTCTCTTCTTTTCAGTCTCCAGATTTAAATCCCCTCCCCCGAGCCAAATCTGGTAGTGTTATACTAATTTTATTTTTAGTTTGGCAGAGAAATAACAGATTTTAGGTTTTTGATAAGAAAATCAAATGAGTGTACTCAAGGCATGCCCCCTCATTAGGGCTACCACCCAAAGCTGCTCTCATCACACCTAGGAGGCCTGAAGAGCTCACTTTGAATTAGGAGTCACTTTCCTTGGCAAAGAAAATGCCATCATGTGTGACTACCCTTTTTGAAAGCCAGGATCAGAAGGGCATGGATGTCGTATGTGGAATACAGCCCCGCCCTGTTCTTTCTTAGGATCTGACATCCCTTCCTCCAGTCCAAAGGCTCTGAGCCTACACTTGCTGTCCTCTTTTTATCTGTTCCAGGAGGAAAGTTTGCTAGGGGCTAGGGCATCAGGGCTTGGGGCTCGTTATAGAGCCCCCACCCCAGGAGCAGGGGGCAGAGTGGGTAAAGGGGAAGTGTGCTTCCTCCATCAGGCATATAAACACCGCAGGGGAGTTTCAGTGGATACAAAGGAGTGAAGCCATGCCTGCTTAGAGGTTCTCCAACAAGATCAGCATCAGAAACCTCTTCTCCTGCCGTGACCATGTGGGAGAGAGTAAAAGTAGAGGGAGAATGGAGAAAATTATGTCATTTGGCTCTTCTAAAAAACCCACAAATTTTTCTCTCCTTAAATAAGGCCCCTGTTGGGACAGGGTCTGATGCCTTTGACATGAGATGCCATATAGCCAATAGTATCACCTTCTTGATCATGATCCAGGCAGATATTTACACTTTGAAACCATCCTGGGACTCACAGGTCCCATGAAAGGACAGACTAGGTCATGGGGCCCTACAGTACTGGGTGACTGTGCTCCGGGAGGTTGAATGTGGGGGATCTGGTAGGTGTGAGGAGCCTCTGGGGCCACAAGGAAATGTTGTCTCCCTTGACTGAAATGGGACATGTTGGTAGCATGTACCATTAAGAGAGATGGGGCCTGTTACCATAGCAGCCCAGTTCTCAGCTTCTTTGGACGAGTCTGAGCCTGCAGAGCAAGATGAACCTTTGGGAGACAGTGGAGGAGTGTATTTGAGATACAAGAAACTCTGGGGTGAGTAAGGTCAGTGGGATGAGTTAAACCCTCTTAGTTCCCCTCATAATGGTCTTAAGAGACATGACACTCCCATTTGGCATGTCCCAGGCTTGTGGCAATGAGCTCAGGTGACATGACCTCCATACTACCAGAGGAGTCTGATGTTCCTTTCAATGTAGAGGACAGGAGAAGAGGCAGATCGACGAGGAAGGGAGAAAGAGAGCTGCAGAAATGATGCTAGAAAATCAGCCAGCTTTTAGAGATGCTACCACATTTCTGAGAATGAAAAGAAGGGCCATATTTTCTTTGTGGTTGTGGGCATATTTGCTGGGGGGTGGCAGTAGGAGAGGAAGGGGCATAGCTTCCTAGTTTATTCTGTAGCTCCCAGTACAGTGTGCTTATCTCCTACCAGAACCAAATATTGAGAGTTAATTTAATTTCATCAGTTCCTGGGCAAGAAGTTCTTCCAAAGATCTTTTTAAAAAAATATCATAGGTGTCTGTCCCCCCGGGGAGTAACTAGGGTTGTATGAGCAGCGCCTCATCGCCCATAAGGGGTCTGTAAGGGGCTCAGGCAAATGGAAGACTAATGGCAGATTCCCAGTTTTGGGGAGGCCACCACCTCTCGCTTGGGGCAAAGAGCTACCTGCTGCAGAGTGGCCTGGAGGATCTGGGTTTTCAAGACCAAAGTCTTTAGGATAGAAAGACCCACCCCCCAGGGTGAACTCAGAGCACTAAGAGCATGGATTCCCACCCTGCCACCCTGCAGGGGAAGCACACTAGTGGGGGAGGTGATGGCTGGGACCCGTGGAGAGGGTTTCCTGGCGATTGAAAATGTGGGGACTTGCTAGAGGCTAATGATACTGAGAAGACAGATGCAAACTCCCACCTGGACGTTCTCTTTTTGTTTCCCTCCCTCTCTTCTGTGTTTTCTACTTCTTTCCTGACTTTTCTTCCTTCTTCCGTCCCTTTGCAAAACCAGCTTTCCCTGCTGCTGCTCTTAGATGCATATTTTCATTTGCATCGTTAGGAAAGGAGCTGGCATGACGATGGGGGTGGGGAATGACATGCCCTCCTGCCTGAGTCTTGCAGAGGCCCGTCCAACAAAGGTTGAAAGAAAGAATTTCCTAAAGGTCCTGTGATCTCATTTGTTCCCAGTGGCTACAGCCCCAGAGGGTCCTCCCTGAGTTGGAAGTGATCACCCCAACTTTTAGTGCTCCAGGTCAACGAATGTGAGCCATTTTCTCATTTGCATGTAAACATAAACACACACACACACACACGCACACGCACGCACATGCTGGATGTGCAGTAGAAAAATAGAGCTGCAATGTGCTGAAATGAAAGAGAAAGGAAACAAATCCAAGAAGAGACAAACAAGCCAAAGTGGCACAGGTCCCAAAGGGATACACGGGGGACAGCATCAAGGATTGCTCTAGTGATGGACGTCCGCAGGGCTTCAGGCACACGGAGCCCTGGAGCTGAGGCAGACAAGAGCTGGGACCCTAGCAAGCCCGGGGATGGCTCTCTCGCATGGCCTCACCTCCTCCAGCCTCAGCAGAGTAAGCAGCGAGCTAAGTCCTCAGTAGGGAAAAGCACCTCCGGCCAGACTGGAGCTCCCAATGAAACACTGAGTGGCCCGTGGGCCTGTGCCTCGGATGGGCAGCGACAGGCCCACGCGGCTGGTCCTCACCAAGTCCTGGTGTGCTCTGTGCAGCGTGCGTCCTAGTGCGTGGGCCCCGGGACAGGCTCTCTGCACCTTTCTCCCGCCCCTCCTTCCCTCCGGGGAGGACCCCGGGGGCCACCGAGTCAGGGAGGGGGACGGGATGGCACTGCAAAGTTTAGTGCCAATAAAGGAAATCAAAGGGGTCTGGACAAAAAAGGGAGCATCCAGATTTACAACTGAACTGAAATTTAAAACTTGGGTGGTTTTTTTTTTTTTTTTTTATGTCTTTAGATAAACAGTGAAGAGGGTGGGAAGGAGAAGCCTCTTTGAATAATAATTTTTTTTTAAAAAAACAACGCAAACATAAAAAAAAACACAATTCCTCAATGTTTAAACTTTTCTTAAGAATAGTCCAATGTGAGGTCTTGCACCTTCAACAGTTATATCTGGAATTTTTTAAAAAATTGCAGCTACACACAACAAAGACTAAGAGTATTTGCTAAAAAATATTGTGTGTGTGTATATATATATTTATATATATATCTTTTTGTGGAGATTTTTGTTTTTGTGATTTTTTTTCTTTTCCTTTTTTTTTTTTTTTTTTTTTGGTGCTCAAGTAGAGATACAATGGGATTGAACGATGTCCTAGAACAGAATATTCCTTACAGAAGCAATACTTTGAAAAATAACATTTAAGAAATGGTTGAACATACTTGTAACACCTCTCGAAATTCAGTTTGGTACAATGAGAAAATAATTAAATCTTCACCCAAATGACACTGCCTCTAAGACCCAGAGTACGCTGCTGGTGTGAGTCTCGCCATCCAGACAGGGGCTCATATTCCAGCACCACCCCCTCCTTCCTGCACCCCCCACCAGCCACCTTCTACTCCACCTTAGTCGTACCCAGAGTCTGCCTTAGTGCGGTTTTCTACATTTCTGGCAAGACCTTGCAGCAGACACATACACACATATATACGTGTGCTATGGGCACACACACACACACACACATACACACACACACACGAGCACACGCACACGCACACAAAGTTGCCCACTCACCCCAGATGCACCAAGTGAGCTGAATGAGTTTCAGCCAACCACAATGGTGAAAGACAGAAGCACCAAACAGTCTTTGAAATGGGTCAGTTATTACAATTTGACGTGGTTTGTTGTTTTTTTTGTGTATATATATATATATATAGTCTAATTTTCCTCTGTGTTAATATTTTTAAAAAGCACAAATGAAAAATGAAGAATTCTTTCCAGATCAATTTAAGGCTTCCCACCAAATGGAAACAGAAGAGGCCTTACACAATATCACATGTGATAAATGTATACCTTTCACGGCCTTAAAATGACAGACCTAAATCATTTTTGCCAGTCACTGATTAAGTATTGTGCCTTTAAATTGATGTCGTTCTTTTTGCTACTATGCTGAGTTTTATTATTACTGATTTTCTTTGATTAAGTAGATGGAAATCTCCTTTAATTTGCTTTAGAATTTCATGTTCTTGTCGAATTACTAGGGTGGCTTTTTTGTTTTATTCTGTTTTGTTTTTCACCAGGAAACAAATGTGATCCACACTAGGTGAATGTTAAAATGGCACAAGGTCAGCCTTCAAGTAGCTGTCCCAGCCATTTGAGTCCCAAATGGCCATTTGGCTCCTAGAAGGCGCTGTTAAGTTAGAGACAGGGACAGGAGAGGAGGGAGAGAAACCGAAAAGAGATTGGGGTTTCTATGCCTTTGCTTTTGGTGAATTTGTTTTCTTCAATACAAATAATCAGATAGGAAGAATGATTGCTTTGTGTTTTGTTGGTTGGTTGGTTTTTGTTTCGTTTCTAGATTTGTTTCATTTGATTGTTTAATTTCCCCTCTCATGGTGCCAAAACCACCAGAGAGTTTTGCATGAGAAAACGTGACAGTACTTAATGAAACTCAGCACCTAAGGGCATAAGGCAGTTGAAGGTTTTTGTTTGTTTGTTTGTTTGTGTTTATTTTGTTTTGTTTTGTTCTTTCAATCAGCACCAATCCCATACATGATCTACACTTGGTGTAAGGTATAAAATATTATTTTTTTTCTTTTGGAGTGGAGACAACTCCTCCTTCTCCACCCAATGAACAATAGTGTGGGATTTTCAATACTGTTTCTTATGTGTAAAAAACAAAAGAAAGGTCTTCTTTTTGTTTTTACTTACAAAACATAGAGAATATCTTTGTATA
Source organism: Miniopterus natalensis (assembly GCF_054644295.1). Taxonomy (NCBI): domain Eukaryota; kingdom Metazoa; phylum Chordata; class Mammalia; order Chiroptera; family Miniopteridae; genus Miniopterus; species Miniopterus natalensis. Next base: position 58,375,251 of record NC_142084.1, on the reverse strand, counting down.
CATACAGCAACTGGAAAGAAAGCTTATCTGAAGGGGTCGTGACTTATTATTTTCTTTTTTTATAGCAGTGGTGGTGGAGGTGGTGGTGGTGGTGGTGGTGGTGGTGATGGTGGTTGTGATTTTGTGTATTGGGGGAAGAGAGGGTTATATTTCTTGCAAGCGGTGTTTACCGCAAACCAACTTAAGGTCCCCTTCTCAACTTGGGTCAAGATGCTCTTAGAGTGAAGACTCATACTGTAGCAACTCATAAAGGAGCGGTCCGTCTCGATACCGAATGCCTACTGCGGTGGGGGTGACGTACTGCAGAATGTTAATAGTCCTTCTCAACCTCCTGTCTACAAAATGAGCATCCCAAGCTGGGTATCTCTTTCTTGGCATGTCAATCTTAATGAGGGGCCCTTCTGGGTGGTAAGGACGCCCCGACGGGGTGGAGGGCCCCATGGGTCTCACTTGGAAAACGGGCAAGCAAGTGTCAGCCGTGAGATCCTCCTGTTGTTCCGTTACGGCTCTGGTAGGCGTGACCTGGGTCCCCCGGTACCCAGGGGTCTGAGGCGCCATGGGCTCAACATCGGGGGGCAAAGGGATGCCCCAGAGCAGCTCGGCACAACAGGAGCTGGCAAAGATCTTAGCTCGTGGCCCCATGGGATGCAGCACACCATAATATAAGAGCATCAATGCGATCCCAGCCACAAAGCTAATAAAGACACAACACAGTGCTGGCACCGCATAGGAGTCAGTGGTCTCCGGGTTTCTGTAAAAATACCAAAGGAACGTCAAGGCAGCATTCTCGGTCAAGACTATCGTATAATATGCAAACATTCGATATCGAGTCCGCCCTTCCTTGACGTTAAACCAGCAGAAAATGTACACAATCCCTACCACCATGTTGAAGAGGATCTCCTCCCACTTGGACATGCAGAAGTCTGTTCCGCCATGGATGATCCAGAAGGCCATGGCGCACCAGTGAACCACCACGAAGATCCCGAAGTAGAGCTGGAAGATGGAAGCAAAGAGGGCAAAAGAGATAACTCTGGATGAGATGGTGAAGAGGCGCCAGAAGAGTTGGATGAGGGCCCCTCTGTAGCTCATACTCTTCTTGTCGTCCCTGGAGTCCCGCAGCAGCTTGTGATAGGAGGCTAGCACCCAAGCCAGGGACATCAGGGAAGTCACAGAGGAGACACCTGCCGGAAAGACACAAACCCACACAGTCAAAAACCTTGGACGTCAACTGCAGGGCACAGCAGGGCTGCCAGCTGAGGAGATGCCCACACACACCGAGATCTAAAGGAGGAGGGAGAAAGAAACACAAAATCAGGAACCGAACTTGGAGGTCACATCTGCTCCCTAAGCTGACAGCTTTTGAAATCTAGTTTCAGTTTCAATAACCCAGTCCAGAACTTCTGGAGATTCACTGCTCAAGAGTGAAGCTGAGGCTGTCGTGCTTTGCCAAGGGGGTTGAGAACTGGGGACTCTGTGGTGGTTCATTGCGTCTGCTGTAATGAGACCACACATGTTCTATTTTAAGGAATCCCGAGTATATGGGGATCCTTGTTGCACACAGATGTGTAGCAGGGGATGGTGCCCTTGTCACCAGCAGCCTACGCTCTCAGAGAAGCTCATGGAAGGGATTGCCCATTGTGAAGGGCTTATTCGCTGCCCCTAGATCCACACCCTTCTCCTGTGGGAAGGCACAGGAGACACTCTTTTGTCTTTTCATCAGCTCACTGAGGCCTCAAGGAGCCCTTCACTGACCCTTCCTCCGCTTAGCCTCTCCCTCCCTCCTTCATTCGCTCCCTAAGGTCACCCTGATCAAGGACCTTGAGATATCCTGCCTGTTTCGCAGGCTGCCTTTTTCACTCATTCTCATCTCTCTTGGCCTCCTCACAATCCTTGTTGCTTTCTCCAATAAACCACTGCTCTTTGTTCTCTGAGGTCTTGACTTGTGAGGTCCTGTCCTTCCCTGAATTCCATCCTGACTCAGGAGTGGTATAACTCATGGTGTGAGGTTGCCTTTCCCCTAACTAGCTTGGTTTCCAAGGCCTCTGCACGTCATTCATTGCATTTCTCCTCAATGGACAGTGAATGTATCTGATCTCAAGTGGTACTTGAATTACCAAGAGCAATTTTATTTATAATGCTGCTTATTTGATATGCATAACTAAATCAAACTAAACACAATGAATAGTTATTGGAGTTTCTCCAAACCCTCTCATGAGTGAGCAATCATTAGTCAGGTATTATCATACAATCTCCTCTCAAGCAAGATGCCCGATCACCCTGGCTCCCCCATAAATTGTCTTCCCTCAGTCCATCTAGCACCTCTTCTTCTTTACCTTTTTCCAAAAATTTCAGAACTAAATGCAACCAAATTCAACTGGGTCCTGAACAGTGTTCCACGGACAACCATCTCCTTACCCCATTCCCTACCCTCACACCAGAGCAAAATTCTCCATGACACTCTTCCAGGCTGAAATCAATGTCACCTAGCCATTTTCTCTCTTAAGCTCAAAGGTCAGATCTAGGAGCCTCATTCATCAGGAGACCAAGTAAATGGCCCCAGAGCTCTAGGCTTCTACTCATCTTTCTCCAGGTCCCTGCCCACCTCTCCACTCTTCTCCAAACCTCAGTGAAGAATCAAAGTCCTGTGTCACTTTACATCTTTCCTGTACTTGCCTTTCTTGCCCATCTCACATAGCCCCTCCTTCCCAACATTTCAAGGAGATGCTCCAGTTTGCAGCTTGCAGAACACTACAGAGTGATAACAAAACCCAACATGCTACCATAAGTATAGAAAAACCCTGGATAGTTAACTGTTACAATGAGTATGTGTTGATTCTGTAATAACAATCACCAAGATTAAAAACAAACGTGGGAGAAACAATCCCAAGTTTTCCACAGAAGCCGATCTTGAAAACACTTAACGATTTTCCTCCCACTTTTCTGTAAAGTTCTGAGCACAGTACTTATGTGTCCTGCTTTGCCCTGTAGTTTGTACATACCGGGCATCTCCACCAGCACCTGCTGAGGGCATGCGTGCTCTGCGACCACGTTTCAGTGGTTACACTAACCTTTCAGCCTCCTGTGTTTGTGTTGTCTGTTGGGTTGGGACAGGGAAGGAAATGGGTCCCCTTAGGAGTCATATGACTTGGGCTGCAGCTTTCTGGAGGGCAGGGATGTGCAATTGTCTCAACAGTCTATACCAGGTGCATTACCAACACTGGAGCATCCTTGGAGAGCCCCTTTTAAATGTCTCCATGATGTCACCCCTCTCTTTGTGAACTCATTTCTTGATGTTAATGGTGATACATCTCAGTGGTACTACTGACCCTTAGTAACCAGAGAGGAGTCCTACCAAAGCTGAATGGGAAGATGGCCATATATGAGCCAAGGAGAGAGGCCTGAGGAGAAATCAACCCTACCAACACCCTGATCTTGGACTTCCAGCCTCTAGAACTGTGAGAAAATTAATTTCTGGTGTTTTAGCCACCCAGTCTGTGGTATTTTGTTACAGCAGCCCGAACAAACTAATACAGTGCTCTAATCCCATTTCTTAGATGAAGAAACAAGGTATTTTTCAAAAATCATACATCTGTCAAGAAGTCAAATCAGGATTCAAATTCAGAGTCTGACTCCAATGGCCTTGAAAGTAACCACCATACTAATGGGCCCTGCAGACATTGTCTTGGAAGGGGCTGTGTGAGGGGAGAGAAAAGAAAGTCTGGCACGCTGGGTGCAGAGGGTTTGAATCTTTTGCCAAGACTGGACAAGAAGTATAGTAGCCATGGGTACCTGAGAGAAGCCCTTGATTATGAAACTGAAAACCAAATTTGAATTCTACTCCACCTTCTGCAGGAGGGTAAGACTCAAGCCACAGAGAAAGAGGTGACGCCAATAGAATTAACTGAGATCACTTTCCCTCTGTTGGGTGATTAATCTTCAAAGGCCCGCAGTGTATTCCATTACAGAGGGAGAAAGTGCAGGGTTTTCCCTCTCTGCAGTGGCTCACTTGGAAGATTTCTGTCTGGCCTGAGGTCAATCCAAAAGTCAATGTATTATCCTGGCCAAGACCCAAGCTCATGGGAAGCAGCTGTGGAAGTGGCCCTGTGGCCCCCAGTGAAATTTTTGGATGAGCCCAGGAGCATTTATGATTCGCTTCCAGCTACGGCTCGATCGCTTTCTGCATTCCAAAGCTCAGGCTGGAAATTGCTAAACACTTCACGTCTGGCTGTGACAAGTTCCGGGCAGTGACCTTCACGGCTTGCTCACTTTTCCTGGTGCAGACCAGGAGGTGGGGCTTGGTCCACGTTGCTGACAGAATCCAGCCTTGCCAGGTAGGTAGTCACTAAGCTGGAGCCTCCTGGGGGACCACTCCCTGAGAAAGGCTTGGGAGAGGGGCCTTCGGGCTCTGATCACCGAACCTGGGATCTAAGGTTTCCAGAAATGGGATGGCCACACCTATAGCCAATAGAACAGAGCATGAGGGGTCACACCCTGCAGTTGATAACTCTTATCAAAGAGGGGTAGTCACCAGGGAAGGCCCAATTTGGTGGTGTCATTGCAATATCAAAGGGTCACTGTCAGTGGAACTGTTGCCAATTGAAAAACAAAGAAAAAAAATCTGAGTGTCACTGTCCCATCATGTGAGAAGCATTTTGACAGGGTGTCTGAGAAAGGACAGGGCTCTCAAATCAGAGGGTGGAGGCAGATAAAGTGGAAGACTTAGGAGGCTATGATGCAGTAGGAGGGATCAGGGCAGCAGGAGGGCCCAGCCTTCAGGGTGACATAGGGAGGCTGAGATCTGGCAAATAGGAGGCAGAGCCACAGTTCATAATGGATCAGGGCTGCACTGAGGGGCCAGCATATGGGAGCCTGACACACCACCAGAAAGGGAACTTGAAGGAGAAACCAGAATGCTAAAGCATCTCAGAGGGAGAAGGCAGTGTGTGGGTGCGAGGAGTGCTCTGAAACCCACGGAAGTGTCTACAGATGACTATGAGAATGCTTCTGAGTGAAGTGGATGGGGTCAATGGCAGGACTCTGTTTTGTAGAATGGGATGTGCACACCCAGGTCCATCATCAGCTGCCCTCCTCCACCCTCTGCCACAAGATGCTCAGTCCCACCAATAAATCACACGTTGGAAAACACTTAAGAGGGATTGGATGGGTGCTAAGCACAGGGTAGGGCAGGGGTGGGAAGAGTCAGGTGTGCAGCACCCTCTCCCCTGACTCCTTCCTATCACATGGTCAATATTTTCCAGTCTTGCAAAGAGTAGCTCAGTAGACCCTGTGTCCTCTCCTAATGCAAACCCACCTCTCTTTGTCTCTTCTCCTTCGACCTCCTCAAGGGTGATCTCCTTGCTCCCTTCACTCTCCCACCTCCCCTTTACTCCTGACCCCCCAACCCCATCGGCAAGCTCTCATTGAGATGGTCAACCAGTTCCTAGGTGCAGCATTAAGAAGACCGGTTCCATGCACTCCTGACTCAGTGTGACATTTAGCATTTGGACCCCCTCTGTCCTTCTTCACACTTGACCATTAGCTATCCCTCAGTTGTGGCATCCTTTCTCTGCTGAGCTAGTATCCCCATTTCATAGGTGAGGAAACTGAATATGAAGTTAAGAAACTTGGATGTGGCCACAGCAATGTTCTGACAGTGAATGCCCACCTAATTTGTAGGGCGTTGTACCCCACTGGGTCGGTCCCCTAAAGATTCCCCAAACCAAGAAACATGCTCAACAGGCTATTTGTCTATCTGTAGGTCCAGGTCAACATCGCCCTCTTTCAACTCTCACTTCCTCCCTCCCTACCACTGAAGCTAACGATGCAGGGAACTCCAGCATCTGCTTTTCAATTTCCCATTGTGTATTTTCCCCACATTGCATTCCTTTTAGATGGGCAGGTCTTCCCTTTCCACCTGTCAAACTTCTCCCATATTCCTACATTTTTCAAAAGCCCAGTTTTCTTGGAAATGCTCCCAGAAGAAGATAACACAGCTGTGTGCCTGGCTCTTTAAACATCATTGTTTGTCTCCTGTCCTCACCTCCACCCAGGCACACAGCAAGGGGGTGATGGCATAAAGGTACCTTACTAAGCAGGCAACCAAGGGCAAAGAGCCAGGATCAAAGACTTAAGTAACTTGGCCAATGTTACTTAAGGTAGTAAGCAAGAACGCTAACAGTGCCACCGGGATTATCTCACTCCTCGGGCAGGATTGGGGTGCTGAAGCTGGCTCTTCCTGGCTTGCGAGATCCAATTGTTACATTTACAGGAATTTTGTGGGCCGGCTGATGTCATGTTAGAGTCTTAAATAAGCGCGGTGGCAGTATTTATACCACAGAAATTGGCAAGTGCTACAAAATCAGGGTTTTCCCAATTCCACTGCGAGCCAGTTGTTAAACATTTTCCATCACACCACTGGCCAGATCAACTATCCTTCCTGAAAAGCTTGGTGGGCATCGTTGCAAATCAGAAGAACCCCATAAGGTTCTCCTCCTGCATGCCAATACCACACTTCTGGGCAAAGCAGTGCACTACCTGGCTTGTAAATTCATATTCTGTAAGTCTGAAGCAACAGCAACAAAAAAATCAATCTCTTTTTAAAATTTTCACTGAAAATACGCTCACCATAACTAAGGTCGAAGGCAGCAATTTCCAACTGGTGTGCTGCGGCACACTGGTGTGCCACAAGAATTTTTAAAACCTGCCATACCTGACTATTTGGTCAGGGCCACTGACCTCTTTTCCCTTAGATTGTCAAATAAAAAAATGACAACAACCAACACAATTGCCATCTGGTGTGAATGAATCAAAATTATGCTTTTTGGGGTCAGATTGGCAAAAAATATATTTTTTGGTGAACCACAGAATTTTAGTAATTAGTTTATGTGTGCCCTAAGATGCAAAAGGCTGAAAATCACTGGTGTAAGGTTTTCTGAGTGTAATCTTTTACAAGCACTGACATACTCATGTTCCTCACATTTCTGTATTTAAATAGGATGTGATCCCCACATGAGGTTTCCACATGGGGTAACCTTAAGACACCCCTGACATTTTCAGACTGACCCTTAGGAAGAGTCGAAATAGAAGATGGCATCCACCATCTGTGGATGTAACCCTCGAGATTGACATACATGTGTGGCTGGGGCAATCTGGAAAAACCTAAGGCCAACCCAAGTGGCCTGGTGTAAACATGGGAAGGGAGGCATGAAATATCTCAAGAAAGATGACATTTGAGAAATTCCACCACACCCTGGTGGAAGAAAAAGCTCTTTAACATCAGGGGATGGCCAGGGGGGGACGGAATTCAAATCTGGCCCTACCATGGTCATCTCTTGTACCACTGTCTTACCGTACTTATAGGAAATATCTCTATTGGTTCTGAATCCAGGCATATCATGCCATCTGATAATCTGTAGAAAACTTTCAATAACAAGCCTACTTCCCTCTATTGAGCAGCTACCATGGCCCAGACTCTTTGCAATTGACAAGCATTAACTCAGTTCTTCCCTACTAGGTGCTGGGCTGACTTTAAGATGAAGAGACTGAGGCTCACAGGCTAAGTAACTTTTCCATATCAAGTAGTTAACAAATCACAGAACCAGGATTTGAACACAGACCTGCCTACCTCCAAAACTCAGATTATTTTTTTTAATAGCTGGGAAAGGTGTATCTCCTCATTCACACCCATAGATGAATGAATTAGCATTCAGATTTATACATCAAATTCTTATTAATTTGGTTATCATATATCAGCCCTCTGATCTTCTCTGTGAGCACTGAGGAAGTCAAACGCTTGAAATCTGTGGGTCTGCAAAGCTCAGGGCCCACCCCTGGGAGGTTCCATCTGGGTCTCCCAGTAAGTGCGGAGGTGGTGACCCCTCTATTCCATCTCTTGCCTAGATTGTTGGAATGGCCTCCTGACTGGTTTCCCTGCATCTGCTGTTGTCACAATACAGCCAAAGTGACCAAGCTAAAAGAATGTCCCTCCATGTGGCCTCCCAGAAGGTAGCCTGTCAGTGGTCACTGATTTTCCATGCCTTTCCCCTGGGAGGAACTGCAATGCTGTCTAATGAACTCAAGGGTGGGCAGGGACATGCTCTGGCCACTGAGACCTGTACCACTTCCAGGCAGAAGACGATATTCTCCCAGGCTCCAAGAAGAGGCTGCTCTCCCATGACCTGTGACAGACCTGCAATAAGCAGGGAATGAGTCAAAATTGTGTTGAGCAACTGAAATCCTTCACACACTCTAACCTGTAGCATGACTAGCTTCTCCTGACCTGTATGCCATTTCGCTCAGTTAATGCCAAGGTCCTTATAAGGGCCTTCAGGGCCCCACATGCTCCTGCTCTGGAGTTCCCTGCTCATGTCCTCAGTCATTCCCCTCTCCGGTGGGCTCAGATCTAAGCTCCTTTCATGGTACCACGGTTTCATTCACAGCCCTCCATGAGACAGCCCCTCGCCCTCTCTAAGGTCACCTCACGCCAGCTCCTCACATGCCCTCTGGCCCAGATGTGCTCCAGGCACTCCCCTACCTCAGGGCACACGCACCAGCTCTTCCCTCTGCCTGAAATGCCCTTCCTCAGATATCCCAATGTCACCCTGCTGAGACCTTTACTCAAAGGTCAGCTCCTCGGCCAGGCCATCCCTGACCCCCACACTGGAGACCACAAGCCCCGGGTGCTCTCTCTCACATTCTGTGTTTTATTTTCCACTTCAGTATTTCCTATCACCTTGAATGTTAATATACTTTATCTCTTACTTGTTCCTGGGGTGGTTTTTGTTGTTTTTTTTAATTCAAATATCCCCTGATGCATGTGAGCTCCCCCAGGGCTAGGCAGTGATTTGGTTCAGTCCTTCTGAAACTATGTGCAAAACCGTGTGGGTATTTTTCTCATGAAAGAGCCCATAGCGATCCTTGGATTCTCAAGTGGGCCCATAAAGAAAGGGGCCCATGAGCCCACCAGCCCTCACAGCCTCCCACCATCATCTCTGGATGTGGGTAGGGGAATTTTCTGGTAGTTTCCATTGTCCTTTAAAAAGAAAATCTTGAGGGTAGAAGACAAAAAACCCCAAAACTAATACTGAATGTTTCCGATGTATCTGGCATTATTCCAGATACTTTGCACATGTTACTTCACTTACTCCTCATAATAATCCACTGGCATATCTATTGGTGCCCATTTTACAGAAGAGAAAACCAAGGCTCAGGGAGGTAAAAGGATTTGTCTAAGGTTACTGCATGGAGCATGTCCTTTTTTCTCATGCTTTGACATCTGGGGCCTTGCTGACTCTGGAGGAACTGTCCCTTCCAGGGTTAGCAAATTCCTAGAACTAGCAAGCCACCATGCCTTTCCCATGCAAACAAATTGACCCAGAGCCCACACCCCAACCACTTCCTTTATTGGGCTCTGACCCTCCCAGGCCGCCGTCCTCCCTAATAGCCCCAGGGCCAGGTACTAGACAGCCAGGGACAGCTCCAGTGCCCCATAGCCTCCTGAAATTATTTGGATTAGCCAATCCTAAACCTGCTTCCATTGCACTACCCATTCCTTTCCGTGGAAACCACAGTAAAGACTCTTGCTCACATTTCCTCCTCACTCCCTCTGGAGCTTCCCCATGTAGCGGACAATAGGGAGGTAGGCAGCTTTGGGGTCAGACACTGGTACTCAAAGGACCCAGCAGGAAGAAAGCTAAATCCAGCCCCTGCTTCACTTCTCTCTAAGATGCTGTTATCAAAATGCCATCTCCACAGCAGGCTGGGTAAAGGCAAACTTCAGAGATTCTAGAAAGAATGTCAGCCACTCAGCTGGCATGGCACAAGCCTCATGGGTGCCTGGATCCTGGAGGGGCCTGGAACACACCATGAAGAAGGCTGTCTGCTGTCTGCTGTCACTGGAATGTTCCAGTAAATCCGTTCTCATGTTGGAGCAAATGGCTGACCAAGTTCAGTGCCCTGACGTTCCCAGAGTGACTGCACTTTAACAGAGGCCATGAGACGCCCTGGAAAGGACATGGGCTCTGATGCAAACAGACCTGGCCTTAGCTTACTGTTTGTGAACTCTGGGTAAATATGGACTTGGAGGAGTCAATAAACTATGAATGTAAAACATACAGGCACATCTCTGAACCACACACATATTATACTATGTGTATAAAATATACAAATAGAGAGAGAAATAAGATATATAGTGTACATACACATATTGAATATATACAGTCATGCTTTGCTTAATGACAGGGTACATTCTGAGAAGAGGATTTTGTCATTGTGCAAACATCATGGAGTCACTTAAACCTCAATGGCACAGCCCACTACACACCTAGGCTGTGAGGTGTACAGCCTGGCGCTCCCAGGCTACAAGCCTGTGCCGCATGCTACTGTCCGAGACAAGATGTCAGATCAAGCACAAGAGGAAATGGTGCAGATAAGGGGTGTCCGAGGCTGTGCCAGAGCAACGTAGCACATAGTTTTACAGCAAGCTTTTTCTATAAGTAGAAAGAGCATGCTCTAAAATAATCATAAAAAATATAGTGCAGTAAATACATAATCCAGCAACATAGCCATGTCTCATCATTATCTAGTATTATGTCCCATACATACTTGTATGTGCTATATTTTTACACGACTGGAAGCTCAGTAGGTTTGTTTACACCAGCATCACAAACATAGGGGTTATGCTACAATGCTATGACAGCTATAATGTCACTAGGTGACAGAAATTTTCAGGTCCATTATGATTTTATTGGACCACTGTCTTATATGTGGGTTGTCTGTTGACTAAAACATTGTTATGTAGCACTTGACTATAATACACACACACAAAGTATTCTATAGGACAAAAGATGTGGCTACATGCTAAATTCTCTCTTTCTCTGTCCCTCCTCTGGGCCACTATATATATATTTCCACATGTACCCAGTCTCTATATACAATATATATTTATTTACTCAATTATGTTTGAATTGGTATTATTTAATGTTTACTTGTTATTGCCTGTCTCCATTAAAATGCTGGCCCAGGAGGGCAGAGACCCGCCTGCCTCGTTGGTTTCTGTGCCCTCAGAGGCTAGCACAGAGCCTGATGTAGGGCAGGCGCTCAATGCACAACCGCAAGGTAAGTGGAACAGCCTACACGGATTCACCCCCAGACTCGGAGAAGTGTGACATGAGAAGACATCATTTGTGCAACATGTAGATTTCTTTTCCTTGGAAATCTTAAGGAATAGAAAAAGTCTTTTGAAGACCATTTCATTGCAGTCTTTCCTAGAGCTCAAAGCTCCTGTGAGACTTAGAGTGCATGGTCTCTGACATGAATGTCTGACCTAAGAACTAAAGATTGCTACTGCTTGCATTTCACCAAGATGTCCCCACTTTTCTCTTAGGGTCATAGCTTGCCTGAAAGGGGCTTTGGGAGTCCCTCCTGTCCTCACTCATTTTCTCCTGGCCCAAAGATGATGGGATCTGAGAGGTTTGCTAGCATCCCTCCCCACGCTCTAGCACAGTGGACTCGAGACCCAGTGCTCCTGCAGCTGGCGGGAAAGCAGGGGCAGAGCCCACAGGAGAGCAGTCCTGAGGGATGAGGTGTCTTCACGGGGCAATGAAGATGTTCTAAGATTGGTTGCAGCATTGGTACAACTCTGTGAATATCCTAAAAGCATTGAGTTGTACACTTCAAATGAGTGAATTGTACAGTATGAAAACTGTTTCTCAATAAAGCTGTTTAAACATTTTTTTTTTAAAACAAAAGAGGGAGAAGAAAGAGAAAAGCTGCTCTGCTGCTAAGACCCCCGGGCAGGGCTGAGCTAAGGCAGTGGCCCAGGGGCTGCACTCATCTCAGCCTCCTTGCTGCTCCTCAAACACTGGAGATACTCTCTTAGCTCAAGGCCTCGACCTTGGCTGTTCCCTCTTTCTGGCACACTCTCCTGCAGAAATCTGTGGGGCTGGCTCCCTCCCATCTTCAGATCTTTGCTCAGAGGTCACCTTCTCTGGGAAACCTTCCTTGGCCTCCCTGTTGAAAGCGGCACATGGCCCTGCTCCCCTTCCACCCCTTATCCCAGCTTTATTGTTCCCCTGAGTGCTGATCATCTAAGACACGTGTCCCCCACTTTTCAAAAGCTGGCATTGTGCTACTTTGCTCCTATGAAAGACCTCCATTAGTACCTGTTTCTGCTAGCTGAAAGAAATAGGAAGAGGGTTTTCATTTTTACACCAAAAAAAGGTGGAAAGCAAAACCAGCGTTCAGTGGTTTTGCACAGTTGTTATGGAGGCAGCGAGAGCGGCCCCTCCAAGCTTCTTCCTGGGACCTGCACTCGGCATCCCAGCCTCTCAGCACCAAGCCCACAGCTCTGAGCTGCGTCTGTGAGCATCTGTACTTTATCTCGATTTATTCTATGCATCTCTTAGCAAGATGTGACCTAAGGTATCAGAGAAGCCTAAGAGGGCTTGAAAGGATGTTATACTTAGTGTAGAACTGGATGGTGAACGAAATAGACACAGTATGTGTGTTGAACTTTCCCCTCCAGCATTCGTACTATTTACACACAGAGAGAAAGAATCTTGAAAACTGCCAAAGTTACTATTGGTTCTGCTAGTAGCAAAGTGGTCCTCTTTAGTCCGCACCCAGTAATGCACACAATTGAAAGTGTTGCTTGAGCGGATTGATGGGTCTACAAAGTGTGGTGTGTTGCTGTCTGGGAATGCTCAGAAGTTTTTCCATGTGAATGAATGGTAATTGCTTCCTCACTTTATGCCATTTCAGCTTACGAAACTTTTCATACAAACACTCGACTTTGGGATAGCAGGAGAAACCTGTATATAAAATAAAATATTTATTTTGTGCATTGTCTGTCTCTCCCTGCAAGAAATGCAAGCTCCATGAGGGCAGGGGTTTCGATTTGCTTTTGTTTTTTGCTATATCCACTCCTCGCTTCTAGAATTGTGCTGGGCACAAAATAGGTGCTTAATAAATAGTTGTTGAATAAATGAATAAATGGCCAATTACAGTTACTGCTCAGGCCCTGAACTTGCAGACCTTAGAGCCTCTCCTAGAGGTGATACTGGTCAGCCTGTGTGGGCTCAGGAAGCCTGTCGACATTGCTCTTTGTTCCAGCATTTGACACACAAGCATCTCCAGGTGAACAACTGCTATTTCACCTGCGTTAACTGTAATGAAATCGATTTAGTTCATCTTCCTCGTATTTTTTTTTTTGCTGCTGCTTTAAGGACTCTCCCTCATATAAGTACACACTACAGTTTCTTTTGCACTTAAACATTTGTTAAGAGGGTAGCTCTCATGTTAAGTGTTCTCACCACAGTTTAAAAGAAAAAGAACCCTCTTTCTTTTCTTCTCTTACCAGTTGTTAGGGGCAACCTCAGCTGAAAGGCCTCAGAATTATAAGCAGATTCAGGCTTGATTGACACAGTGAAAGGCTTTATTTAGGCCTCTGTTTAAAATCCTTGCAAATTCTGCTTAACAGTATAAGGTTTGTATGCTGTGTTCAACGAGAAGCCACTGGTAGCTGAAGCAGGACTGTGAGCTGGAGTTGGCTGCCGAGGGCACCTTGTGTGCAGATCACGCAGATATCTGGGGAAGGGGAGCAGGGCTGTCTCCTCAAAAGGAGAGGACAACAGAGAGCTGGAGAGAGGCTGTCCCGGGGGCAACAGGAGAGGCCAAGACTAGTCTGTGCTCTGGCCGGAGGAGGCAGGCGTGCCTCTGTATCGCATCATTCCAGTTAAGAGTGAAGAGGCGAGAAAGCCAGAAGGGGAGAATGGGGAATCACACATCCTGTCCTTCATTTATCTGTTCCTGGCTAAGACACAGAAGTGTGGTGAGCAGTCTGGAGGTTGAGATTAAAAAGTTAGAAGATCTTTGTACCAACCTGGTCTGAAAGCCCACAGTAGGTCTCCCCAGGGGATGCATCTCATCCTGGCTATGGAAAGGAAGAAGTCCCCTGGGGCTGGCGGCGGAAGAGAAGGGCACAGACATTCAGCTTAACGGGAGCAGAGAAACAGGAGCCCACACTCGCCTTTCCTAAGTGCCGGGATGCTGTCAGTCAGGGCTCTTGCTAGAAAAGGCAGCAAATGTGATGCTGAAGTCCAAGTCGCAGGAAAGGCTTTCGATGTAAAAGGAGCTAGCGACTGAAGTTAAGAAGGGAGACGACCAGGGAGGTTAACGCCAAAGAGACAGAAAGAGCCCTGATTGAATCCTAGCGTTCAGCGCTTGTTTAAAAGAAAACCAGTATTTAAAGGCAGGGATGACTATTTCCTCATACTCTGCTGGCTTAGTAAAGATGCTTGCTCTACGTGAAATTGGTACTCGGTATCCATGGTTATTGATGGGGGGGGGGGCAGGGGATACCCTGGGCAGGGCTTGGTGTTTGAGCCACATCCTGTAGATGTGTGCTACCATCTCAGCGGCACGCTCAGCACGGCAGAAAGGGGGGCCTTTTCAGAGAGCCTTCCTTGCTGTGTGACTTTGGGCAACTCACTTGCTTCTCTGTGCTTCAGCTTCCCACATGTTAAACAAGGAGGGTGGGCTAGGTGGCCTCAATCTACCTCTCCAGTTGTAAAGAAGATTCTGTAGGTCCAAATCCCTTTGGAAACTGAAGTCATGAGGTTAAAGATTTTGGATACCAACTAAAGGCGACTTTCTAGGTATCCGCTCTCAGCAGCTGCCAACCACCACTCACAGGGTTCGGGGCACTGTAGTGGCCCGTGGTGGAGTGCCACTGCGAGAACGAGCCAAACCTGCTTTTATCCTCTGAGAAGCACTTGCCTTTGGGAGAAGCATGTCCCCCAGGTGTGTCCCTGAGCAGGGCTGGTCAGCACCATGCCAGTTGGTTCCCTTCAAGGACCAGAGGTAACTCTCCCTTCAAGTCCCAGCCCCAGCCCAAGCCCTTGTGGTGGTCTCAAGCTACTGATCCAACCCAGGGACTTCCAGTCTTGCCCCCCAGCTGATAAGAGAGTTGAGGGGCACGCACAGCTGAGAGAATATCTAGGGATGCCTGGGACTTTCTCTGAGGATTTCCAGAGAGGTTTAAGAATACTGAAGGGACATGAGCCACTCTGGAAATGTAGGCCACTGGGTTTTAATCTCACTCATTGTACAGACCACCCACTGTGCCTAGACAAGCTCACTTAGTCTCCAGGGTCAGAATAGAGACTATCCCCAAGGAAAGGCCAGTCAAGGGCATGTGAGCTCCTGTGTGTCTTTCTCACTAATAGGTGTCCCCGGGGAGCTGGGCAGGTCCTGGTCTGAGGCCCATTCTCTCACCTCCTGGTCAGGCCGAGCTGAGCTTGATAGTCAGACAGCAAGGCTTCCTCATGAGTTCTTAGCAGAGGTGGCTCACACAGAAGCTCTCAGAGTCAGGACATTTTCAAAAAGCCAAGCCCTGTGCAGATTCCAGAAGCACCGTCTTCTCACCCGATCAGTATAATTGCATCTGGGGTACACACACACACATGCACACACGCCCACACCCATACACATGCACATGCACACATAAGCCAGAGATGATGGGTCTATAGTGCATGTCAACCTCTGCTCCCTCCCCGCATCAGTGACCTTTTCCTGTAGAACCCACACAAGCCTGTCTCTTTGAGACTCAGCCATAGTCATCCCTCTAAGTACCCAAGCACTGGAGCTGGGCTACATCAAGATCCAGCCCTATCACTAATAAGCCTTGTGGCCACCTTGCGCATATTACTTAACCTCTCTGGACCTCAGTTTCATCATCTATAAAATGGGAATAATAGAGCATCCATCTACTCTTAGGATTACTATGGGACTTGACTGGGTTAATCCATACAAACTTCTTAAACTAGTCTCTTCTTAAACTAGTTGAGCTCCCCAAAAGTCTTAACTAACATTATTAGTATCATCATCATCACCACCACCACCGTCCCCCACAATTGCTGCAATACACCCTACGCTCTAGGCACCTAGAACCACTCACTCCCTGCCCACTCTGTGCTTTCTCAGGCCTCTGTCCCTTGGCATTTGCGGTTCCATTGCCCAGAAGAGCCTCCCAACCTTCTCTTTCAGGAGAGCTTCTATTCATCCATCAAAACCCAGATCAAACGTTACCTCCTCCATTATGCCACCAGAAACAGTTACTCCCTCCTCCATGCATCCATCCACCAAAAAATTTAAAATGTGCTGCAACAGACCATAAGCTCCAGAAGGGGAGGTGTCTTTGCAAACCCATTCTCTACACTCGTCTGGTCCACAGCAGGTGCCTGACAAACAGTGGTACTATGATGCCAAGGGAAGGTGGTCATCAGAGCACATAAGTAGGGCAACTCCTCAGTGTGGAGTTAACCAAAAAGGGAGACTCAGGCACTATGTAGGTGCAGCAAATGGAGTGCTCATGTGGAAGCATGAACATTCCACTTGCTGCACCTAGCCCCCACCCCTCGCCCCCAGCCAATGTTCATGTGGAAGCATCAGAAAACCCAAAAGTAAGAAAGGTGACAGAGCTATTAACTCTTGATCCGAGCTCCCGCCGGTTCCCCCTCCTCCATCTCAACACACCCAGTTAGAAACCACCCCCCCACACACGTCTTTCATTGTCTATACCAGTCCTGCTAAGTCTTGTTCATTCGTTCTCCAGAGCACCAATCAAATCTGCGCACTTGGCATCATTTCCCAAAAACACTCAACCCCATCATCTCACGCCTGGACCTCCCCAGCAGCCGCTAAACTGGTTCTCCTAGCTCAGCTCCGGCTCTGCCCCTTGCACAGCAGGAGTGGGAATCTTCTTTAAGGGCAAATCTAATTGCACAGCTTTCCTTCGCAACGCTTCCCACTGCACTTGGTATAAACCCGCGCTCCTTGAGGGCTCAGCTCGCCCTGCCTCTTCAGGCTGGTGCCTGCCTCTCTATCCTCTCCCCTCGCCCCTCCTCCCTGCACCCTTCCCACTGCCAACCTCCAGCTATGCTGGGTCCTTAAACTTTCTAGAACAAGTCATGCTTTTCCTGCCTCAGGACCTTTGTATATGCTGTTCCCTTGGCCTGGAAAGTTGTTTCTGCTCTTCCTAGAGTTGTTTCCTCCTCATTTACACACAGCTTAAATGTCAGCTGTCTGGAGAGGCTTTTCCTGACCACCCTGCCCAAAGCAGGCTCTGTCCAGCCCCCATCCTGTGTACTTTGGTCTTAGCACCATATCTGCTTGCTCCAAAGCACCTGCCACATGCCATCCAATTGTTTTCGTTCTGTATCCCCAGAGGTGGGAGGTGCGTGAGGGCACAGACCATATCTGTCATGCTCCGTGTTGCCCACAGCAAGTTTAAGGGAGCCTGATTTAATGCATCTTTGTTGAATGGCAGACTGTATTAAGTACCCATAATATGTCAGTCAAGGAGTTGGAGAGGCAGATGTGCAGCTTATGAGACCTTTGCAACAATCCCCAAAGTAGTTACTATGCCCACTTTATACACAAAGACACCCAGTTGGGAAGTTAACTTGCTCTGTGTCCTAAGTCAGTAAATGGCCAAGGTGGACTTCACATGCGGCTCTGCCTGACTTCCCACAGTTCCAGACTAATTTCCAAACCTGGTCACAGCCCAAGACACAGGCAGAGCTGCCAGCAGACATGAGACTCACTACCAGTGTAAACGGTGTGTCAGCGTATGTTCCCTTTACCACTCTATTATTATTTTTATTTCAAGACATCAAATTTAAGGAAGACCCTGCTGAAATTCCCAAATGGCTCTAGCATAATATATGTATGGATCATCATCATCATCATCATCATCATCATCATTATTATTATTATTATATTTTTCACTTGAGTCTGGTTTATGGGGAAATTGGACACAAATCCACATTGCAGGCTGACTACTGCACTGTGAACCCAGCAATCAGTGAGGACTGGAAGGTGAAGAGGTGGCAGAAGTGGAAGAGGCTGGCATTGGGCAAGATCAATGGAAAACCCACCTGCTAAAGTGATAGTGATCTTGCTAACCATCTACTAGCATTAGTGGTATAAGGTAGACAGGTGTGATCCAAGGCCAGCTAAAGCAAGGCGGGCAGCCATGATCTCACTAGTAAACTTGTGGTCCAATTCAGAACGTGTATCTACAATAACAGCTCTACCACTACCACCAACAAAATAGCCAGATGTTGTATGAGGCACTATTTGTCATGTCATTAAATGCTCACAACAACTCTCTGTGGTAGGTGCTAATATCATCCCCACTTCAGAAATGACAAAAATAAGGAACAGAAAGGCTTGGTCACTCCCCAGAACTCCAACAGCTTTCAGGAAGCAGGGAGGGAGCTGGCCCATCTTTCCAATGTGCTGAGCCCCAAGCTCTCACATGGCTGGGAGATTCCTTCCCTGTCACCACCAGGTCCCTTCCAAGTTCACAACTTTCTCTCCCCTCCTTCAATTTCTAGTATATAAACTGATTTTCTCTAGAGCGCATACATGTCATGCAGCTTTTTATGGAAAAAGAGAGGGAAATCACCTGTTATCATACCAAAATGGTGCAGTGATGAACAGACGGTCCAGAAGTTACGTAAGAGCAAAATCCCAAGCCCCTTGCAGCCTGTGCTCGGTGACAGCAAGTTTCCTTCCTTTTGTCAACCCTGCTAAGGCCAAAGACCCCATCCTTGTCTTGGGGATTTACAACCAAAGCAAAGACTGCCGCTGACCTTTGTTTAGACCAGCAGTTCCCAAATGTGTTCAATCACGAAAGCCTATTTTGAGAAACAACCTATTCCATACACCAAAGAAACATGGGGAATTCTCATCCAACCTCTGAGTTGTGAAGGGGGGGGCGTGTGGACGGAAGGGACAGGGGAGCTTCCCGGAGCCCGTGACCCTTGTCACTCCAGCTCCTCTTCCCAGGTGCCTGCAGGTGGCAGCACCCAAGCAACCCCTTGGCCTTCACTGACCTTGGCCCCACTGGGCTCCCACGTCAAGAGGAAGCAACATCTGCTGTCCTTTGAGTTTCCTCTCCAGGGATTTTACATACAGCCTCTCTATGTTTATAATCTGAGAAACTATTATAGAAAGGGCATGCTCAACAAAAAGGCTGGAGCAGGGATGACACACAGGGCCAAAGGGGGGTGGCACTGGGAGATCTCCCTGGAACCTTGCCCATGTCACTCACCACCAACCCTTAGGTTCCTGTGGAGCTGGACAGTTTACAAAGTGATTTATGTGTATTACGTCGCAGCATCCCCCTAACATCAAATATTATTGTCACCTCCCCATTATATCAAAGAGGAAAGGAGGCCTTGAAAAGGTGAAGGGCAATGTCCAAAATCACAGCAGCATCCAAGTGGTGACCAGGACCCGGGTATTGGACCAATGTCCTGTTGGGAGCTCATCCCCTGCGTCACCCTGCCACCTGTCCTGTCTATTTGTGGTGCCGGGATGTGGCCAAGAATTGGAAGGACAAGCTGGCTGCCTGGGCTGTGTGGCAGGGGTGAGAGATTTGAAACGGAAACAGCAAAGGGCAGTTTGGATGGGGGCAGGTCTCAGACGGCAACAGGGTTAGAAAAATGAGGACCCAGATCGGGGGAAAAGGGGCTCACGTCAGCCCCCAGCAAGTGTGCCCCCTGGAGCATGTCTCCCTGGCCCAGGGCGCTGAGGGGGTTGGGTGTGGAGGCTTCATGAGTAGAAAGGACACCTGTCACTGGGCACCTCATTCTGTCACCAGGGCCCATGAGGGCTCCGTCAAGGCCAGTCTGACCATCGGTGACCTGCTGTGAGACTCTGCCTTGTCCGGTGAAGTCTAACCTCACAAGGCCTTGGCAGCTGTGCGGCCGGAGTCTAGAGACTTCCCGCTGTTGTAGAGACCGGTGCTGTCCAGACTGGGCTCCGGCGCTTCTGCTCCTTAGAGACAACCTGGGACCGCAGGGGCCAGGAAGGGGAGGAAGGCCAGAGGGCAGAGCACCCCGGGCTCTGGACGCCCCACCCCATCTAACTAGAAAAGAGCTACCTGAGCCTGTTTTATAAATGGGGCTTCTACAGGGGCTTTGATTTGAAGCGAGAGCCACAGCTTAACAATGTCTGAAACTGCTGCGTACCGTGAGTTAGCCTCTCCGTCACCCGCTGTCTCTAGGCCATCTTCCCATCCTGCACACGGGCCCGCACTCAGCGCAGGCCAGCACCAAAGGAAAGGGGCCGATCCCCTCAAGGGAGACCAGGGCGCTCTGCTCTGCTGCTCCCAGGAACATCTGAGACCCAGCTCTGCTCTACTCATTAGAACGAGTGGCCGTGGGCAGTGGGCGGCTTGCACAGAGGTGTTGGAGCCTGTGCCGCTCGTGCCACTCGTGATCAGAATGGGCAACACCCGCAGTTTGCAGGGCCCTGGGCGTGGAGGAGGCGGCTACCGGGCGGTCCGCCGAAGGGGTGGGGGCCTGTCCCAGCCCACGGGAGGTGGCTTCCCCGGGCTCCGGGGCGGGGCACTCACAGGGCAGCGTCTCAGCGCTGTTCTTCTGGATCATTATGCAGAGCTGTAGCACCAGTTGGGGGGCGCTCTCCAGGAAGGTCTCGAGGAGGCGCAGCATGTTGACATCTGCATATTCATACATCATAGCCCAGTAGAAGCGTCGCTGGTGTTCCTTCCGCCGCTGGCTCTGAATCCCCAGGTACATGGTGCGGATATACCTGCCGAGAGACACGGAACAGAACAGAGAGCGTGGGTGGGAGCGCGGGCTCTGGGGGGGCCATGCTGCCCCCGAAAACCAGAGCCACCTATGCTGGCATCTTCTCCTTCACCCTGAGGTTTTCTGGACACTTGACCCGGCTCTAGGGGTCCTCCCAGCCCACGGATACAAGCACCGACATGGTGCTAAGGCTTTGGGGTAGGATTCGTGGCGCTTCTACTAAATACCGTGGCTGGCTGGGCCCCAGGCACTAGGCAGTTGTAATTCCCACATAGGACAGATAGGGAACAGCCAGGGATCCACAGTTGGCGGGTGGAGCAATTAGGAGCCGCCCCGGGCCGTTGGACAGCAAAGCACGTGCGGCCTCCACACTAGGGAGACGGAGCCTGCCCTGAGCCTGTGTCTAGGTGTGGTCTGGGACGCAGTCACACCGATGCACTGACCCTGCTTCATTGGGAAGGACAAGAGGCAGAGGGAGCGGGTTCAGCCTGCCTGTTTGCGCTCTGTCCCCAGTGCCTATGAGTATACAAGTAAGACACCTGCCCTTCAGGACTGAGGAGTCATGGTGGGACGACACTGTCACATATGGCGAAGGCGGCCCATGCTCACTTTTGCAGCAAACTTATGAGAGGGATCATAAAGCAGGTGGCTGAGAGAGGCTCTGTATTTCCAGGGGAGCAATGGGAAATGGGCACTGCCCAAGAACCTTGTGTCAATGTTACGGAAGCCCATGTTCCAGAAGCAAAAATGCAAAAGCATGCATTTGTAAAATAACTTAAAACTGCAAGGTGATGCTCCTCTCTACTTTCAAAGCAGTGGACCTTCCTCCAGAGCACTAATCATGGACTGGACCCCAAGGATGATCCAGTGCTCCGGGGTCCTCCAGGGTGTGCATCAGGGCACAAAGCAACCCCCTGAACTGTCGCCTGTGACCTAAAACCAATGCACAAGCAACAGTGCATGCCAGTGCAACATCCAACACCTGATGAATGAGGCTGTGGCTGTCTCTCTGGACTCCTAAGAGCCTTTGGGTGCTGCATCTCTGAAAGGCCCACCCAGAGGATCTGGTACAGATACCTATTTCCCTGCACACATTCTCCCAAAAGCAAGCAGAGAAACAGTTCTGCTGGAAACTAAAGGCAGGAAGGTGGGAGGCACAGGCACAGGGGAGGATGGCACTGCAGTGGGGACCCTGTCAAGGAGGGAGGGGGATGGAAGAAGGGCAGGTGCACCAGGCTCGGGGCAGATGTTTCTGGGCCCATCAGCTCCTGGAGTCCCTGCCAGGCCTTGTGGGAACAGGCTGGTTATCATTTAACACATAGGGAAACTGAGGCTCGGAAGTGAAATAAAGCACCAAATTCTGGTTCTGTTCCAGGTTCGGTCACTTACTAGTTGTGGCACTTCCCATGAGTCATGGCCTCTCTTTTGGCTTCAGTCTCTAAGTTCCCAAAATCAAGGGAGCAGGGAAGAGGCTCAGAAAAGGGCAGGGAGGTTACTGTGCTTGGCCTATAAAGCCACAGGGTCACTGAGAGAGACACAGAGACAAAAAGAGAGACAGAGACAGAGACAAAAAGAGAGACAAAGAGAGAGATCGAGACAGAGAGGGAGACAGAGAAAGACACATACATACACAGAGAAGGGACACAGAAAGAGACAGAGAGAAATGTGGAAAGGAAAGAGAAAGTGAGAGAGGAAAGCAATGTCAAAATTTGGGGGCCTGAAGGAGAGGGTCAACTGGAAGAGATGACGGCCACAATAAACCTGGGCAGGGAGGGCACATAATAAGGAGAGAGTCACAAGAAGCTTGGGAGGGGTTGGGGAGGTGAGACTCTGAGTCAAGGGCGGAGGGAAGAGTCAAGATTGAGCAGATCTGATGACGGCGGCTTGGAAGGCAGAGCAGGGGGGCCGGCGGAATACTGGCTGAGGTGCTCAGGCAGGGCTGTGAGTCCAGAAGTTCTGCCCCAGCACCCAGATCAGCCGTGCACCCAGGACAGCCTTGGTGCTTGTCTTTCTCTGTCTTCCTCTCTGCCTCTGTCTCTCTCTTTGTCTCTCTGTCTCTCTTTGTGTTTTTTTCTGTCTCTGTGTCTCTCTCAGTGACGCTGTGGTTTTACAGGCCAGGCACAGTAACCTCTATGCTCTTTTCTGAGCCTCTTCCCTGTTCCCTTGATTTTGTCAGTGGTCTCACAGGTCAGACGTGGTTTGCATAATCCAACATTTAGCTCTTCATGAGCACCTGCAGCAGACAATGCCATGGGCCACAGATTCCCACAGGGACCAGACCACAAATCTGCCCTTTTTCAGGGGTACTCTCAGACCACAGACTCTTCCTCTCCTAGCCTCACAAAGCAGACCAAGGTGGAAGAATGGTTATGTGGCAGTCAAGCCTATGCGTGCAGGTCCCAGGCCAAGTAACACCAACACTCAGATTTACCTAGGTTTGCCCTAGGGCAAAAGGAGCACCTGACCTGTCCCTCCAGACCCCATTTTCCCCAAGCCACAAGCCTCTCTGCCCATCATGGCCCAGGCGGTGGTAGGCATACTGATTCAACTATAATGCCTACCAGAGAAACAAACCTCAAATTTTGTCTGTGAGAGCATCTAGGGTATGGGAATAAATAAGGGTGGGAGTGGGCAAAGTCAGAGCCTCTGGTCTGATGAGAAAGCAGATGCTGGGAGCTCAGAGTGCACCAGGATCAAGTCTGAAACCACACTTGGAAATCACACCTCTCAGAGCACCAGCTCACACAGCCTCCCACCCTGGAGTCCAGTTTAGGATTTCCCAATCAAGTGCCTTCTATCTATTCCTCCCCTTCTGGCTCCTGAAAACTCACCTTCTCTTCTTAAGTCCCCAGTAACGACTGAGGGGTATGTGTAAAATCCTGAGTGTGTCTGAGTGACTTCTGGGATACCCAGCCATCGGCCTATGCTAAGCCTCCAGCCCCTGTGCAAAGACAGCCTTGGCCCATGGCCACAAGGTGGCACCAGACCCTAAGCCACACAGGAAGGCTACTCCAGGCGGTGATCTCATCCCCAGCAAGTGGCCTCCCAAGGCTCAGCACCCTCCTTTTCAGCAGTGTTGGGGTTGCAAGGGGTGGCAGGCCCAGAGGTGCTGAGTCCTTATGGGAAGGCGAGGCAGCTGCAGGACACACAGGTGGGCTGCTGCTCCTCCAAACCCTCAACTTCTCCCCCTCCCTGGCAGGTTCCAGAAAGCTCACCTCCCCCAGGAAGTAGGCTAGGAGGAAAGAAGCCCAACTCTCCTCCTCCTGGATTTGTTTCCACACTTGCATCACCACCTGTCACGCTGTCTCTCTCTTAAGGGCATCGCATCAAAATGCATGGGTCTCAAAGCAGGGAGGCGGCGTGTCACTGCAGAGCCAGGACTCAGGAAAGCTGGTCTCTGGTCTGCACGACCTTGGGCAAGTCACTCCAAAGCCGGGGCCTGTACTGTTCACCCACCTCAGGGGGCAGGCTGGAGGATCTCTGAGCTTCCACTAGCGTTTTATAAGTGAGTGGCTCTGCAGAGCCGAAAGTATGGCCTAGTGTGTTTATAAATAATAATACCTGCTCTCTGCATGGCGCTCATAGGCGCCAGACATGCTCTGAGCATTTTGTTCTTACTAACTCATTTAATCCTTGCAACAACCTGATGAGGTAGACACCATTACCCTCATTTTAAGGAGGGCAACTGAAGCACCAACGTTAAGAACTGTGCTTCTATCTACTCGGCTAAGTCAGTGGCTGAGCAGGACTTCCAGCCCAGCAGTCTGGCTTTGGGGACAGTACTCTTAACTCCTTCCCACATGCCTCTTAGAGGTGGGCCATTTGTCTCTTTTCTCTGAATCTGGCACAGTGGAAACGTACAATTCACCCAAAATACTTGGGCTTTCTTCCAGTTCTGCAACTGGCTGTGTTACCTTGGGGATCATCTCCTAACTCTCAGAGCCCTGGTTTCCTTGTCTATCAATGCCTGGCATGGAGTAGGCCCCCAGGACATGCTGAATGAATGAATGTATGCAATCATGCCCCCTCGGAGGGTGGGGGGGGGCTCAAAGGACATGCCTATGAGAATATTGGGGAGACCAGAAACCACCGATGATGGCTATTTCTGCCCCATGTGGTGCTTTCCACCTGTCTTTCCTTCAGCCCTCCCTGCTTACTCTCCTCCCAGTTCTATCTCCTCCCCTTACTTTGTGAACCCTGGAATTATTTAAAGCTCCTTATACCTGCCTCCAGGACTCACTGGTTCTTGGAGCACACATTCCCTTTTACACCAGCACTTTGAGGGAGACACATTGTCATCTCCTTTTTCCCACAGGCTCATCTGAGGCTCAGAGAGGCTGAGTGATTTCCCCAAAGTCATGCAGCCTGTCATAGTTCAGGCAAATCAGAGAAGGTCTTGCCCAAACTAAGTCGCCCCACTGGGAATTAGCTACAGCTCTGCCTGATGCTGGTTGGGATGAGAAATAAGTGATTTCTACAAGGGGCAGGAGGCCAAATAGATTTGCCTCTGTGGGCTACAGTCCCCTGCTGTTTCTTACAATGTTTTGAGAAATGGCATTTTGAAACCACTGATTGTAGAGAACTACCCACCTTCAACACCCCAAACAGGGCTCCAGGTTGTGGGGTCTGAAGCTTAGAGAATCCTCTTTACGAAAAATTATCACACCTACCAAACACATAAAGTAGAAATAGCACCAATTCTCACATTTTTCCAGAAAAATACAGGAGGAAAGAACACTTCCCCATTCATTTTATGAAGCCAGCATTACTCTGACATCAAAGCTAGACCAATGCAATATAAGAAAATAAAACTACCATGTCCATCATAAACATAGATGTAAAAATCTTCAACAAAGTATTAACAAATCCAATCCAATGATAAACAGAAGGAATTATACAGCATAGCCAATTGGGGTATATCTTGGGAATAAAAGGCGGGTTTGATATTCAATGTAATCAATGATATTAATAAGAAAAATCACACATCACATTAGTTGATGCAGAAAGTATGCATTTGACAAATTCAGCATCCATTCATGATTTTAAAAACCTCTCAGCAAACCAGGAATAGAAGAAAACTTTCTTAACCTGACATAGAGGATGGACACCAACAAAACCCACAGTTAATATCATAATTAATAATAAAAGACTGAAAATTTTCCCCTTGAGATCAGGAGCAAGGCAATGATGTCTACTCTTACCACTCCTATTCAATGCCATATTAGAAGTCCCAGCCACTTGCAATAAGCCAGGGGAAAAAAAGTATATTCAAATTGCAAAGGAAAAAGTAAAACTGTCCCTATATGTAAATGACATGATTGTCTAAATTTAAAACCCCAAGGAATATACAAAAAAGCTTATAGAACCAGTTAGTAAGTTGAGCAAAGTCTCATGATACAAGGTGAGCATATAAAAATTAAATGTATTTCTATAGACTACTAATGAACGATTGAAAATGAAAAAAATTCAAATATATATGTATAACATTTTAATTGGCTTCAAAAATAAAATGCTCAGAAATAAATCTAATAAAATGTGCAGGATTTATACTTTAAAGCAACAAAGCACTAATAAAAGAAATCAAAGAAAATCTAAATGATAGAGAGACATGCCATGTTCATGGATGTAAAGCCTCAATGTAGGGACAATATAATGACCATTTTCCCCAAGTTGATCTATGGATTTAACACAATTTCAATAAAGACCCCAGCAGAATTTTTTTTTCAGATATGAACAAGCAGAATCTAAAATATATATGGGAAGGCAAAAGGAACTAGAACAGCCAAAATAATTTTGAAGAAAAAAAAAGAATAAATTTAAAGAACTCATACTATCTGATTTTAGGACGTGCTATAAAGCTACAGTAATTAAGACTGTGGCATTGGCAAAGACAGGAACGCAGATCAGTGGGACAGAAACAGGCTCACACATACATAGTCAACTGACTCTTGATAAGTGCAAAGATAATTCAATGGAGAAAAGATGTCTTTTCAACAAATGATGTGGGAACAATTAGTTATTCATAGGCAGCAATAACTTAAATCATAGGTTAAAATGTGAAACTATACAACTTTTAAGAGAAAACATAGGAGGAATTTTTGTGACCCTGCACTAGGCTAAGAGTTCTGAAATAGGACGGCAAAAGCATGACCTGTAAAAGAAAAAAAACTGATGAGTTGACTTCCATCAACATTAAAATTTTTTGCTCTGTAAATAACATTTTTTTAAATGTATCTTTATTGATTTCAGAGAAAGGAAAGGAAAGGAAGAGAGAAAGATAGAAACATCAATGATGAGAGAGTCATTGATCGAGCCCACAACCCGGGCATGTGCCCTGACTGGGAATCACCTGGATCCCAGGTCGATGCTCAACCACTGAGCCACACCCGGCCGGGCTGTAAATAACATTATTAAGAGAATTTTAAAAAACAAGGTATGGACTGGGAGAAAATATTTGCAAATCTTACAAAGAACTTGTACCCAGAATATATACAGAACTCTCCATGAATGCATGACTAAGTACCACAACAAATCAATGCTCCTCTCTCTCTCTCTCTCTCCCCCCTTCCTCCCTCTCTAAAATCAATAATTTTTTAAAAAAGACAGCCAGAGGGCACATGCCAAGAAGATCTGGGAATGGAGAGCTATCAGGTGTGGCCAGGGCGCAGGGAGTAGGTGTGAGAGAGAGAGGTGGGGGAAGCAGGAGACCGACTACCTGGATGCAGAGCCAGTGGGGAGCTACCAGGTTACTAAATCTAGGTTAGCCTCAATTTCCTCACCTGGGAAATGGGAATGGTGATGATAGTAACCTGGCAGAGGCTTGCAGGCTGTTCCCAACGGGGCAGGTTTTCTGTCCCTCTCTGGACAGGTTAAGAAGGGAGAAGGAAATCTACCGGGGCTGTCAGGCACTCACAGCTCACAAGTAACGGGTTGGACCTGCCAGTGCCCTCTCGGCCCTAGCGATTTATTATAGGCACCCAAATGTTCAGTTGACTGTGTACACCTGTGTGTCCACGCACAAGTCCCACCTGTGGACTCCCTTAAAACCACCAGAAATGCAAGGTCTGGGTGGCTCGAGGGGCCTTCAAGCCTGGGACAGCAGGAATTGTGCAACAACACGGCCTAGGGCTCTTTTTGAGTGTGAGAATGGACTGCATGGCACTGGAAGCCCCTCTGCTCCCCCCCTCACCCCCCTCACACACACACACACACACACACACACACACACACACACACACACACACGCGCTCCAGCTGAGAGGCCTTCAGCATGGAGGAAAGGTGGAGGGGTCAGCTGCCAGCTCAGCCCCTGCGAGCAGCAGCGCTTCAAATCGGAGCTATTTTTAGCCCTTCTCTCCAGCGTCCCTGACATCAGCTGAGCAGAGGTGGCAGGCTTGGGGCACACATCTGAGGAGCAGGCATGAAATGGCATTTCCCTGCAGGGGCCCAGGGGAAGCAGCAGGGGAGAGCACCAGACAGCTTCAGGGAAAGGAGGTGGCTGTAGTGGGTGTCACCCAGTCGTCTTCCTGGACGTAGGGTAGTGGTGGCAGGGTGGCCAGGGCATCCTCAACATCCCAGGGCTCAGGAGAGCATAAGGTGGGTGGAATCCATGCCACCTGCCCCTGCCTCGAGTCCCCACCAGCAGAGTGGGGCCCCACCTACTGCCCTGCTCTGAAACTCCACCAGAAGCTTGATTTAAGAGATCGACATACCTTCGCAAAACTACATTTGGGAGAAATACTTTTTCTTCACCTTTATAAGCTCCCAGAAGGACAGAGACCCATTTTCTGGGCCGTGGTTCATCTTTGCATACCTGGTGGGTGGCACATATCTATGTGGGCATTCAGTGTTTGTCACATGAATGAATGAACCAATTGGGCAGCTTGTTAATAAAATCCTGGAGCGCAAGAAAGTTCATACACTTCAATTCCAAGCTCCCAGAGCAAGTGTGGGGAAAGCCCTGCTCTTCTCTCAGCTCAGGGTCAGCACCCACTCTCCACTGGGGGCACCAGGACTGGAGCCCAGAGTAGCTCATGGGAGTCCTTTCCCTGCTCCCTCCCTCCCATTCCCTCAGGCCTCACTCTGGGGCCCAGCCTAAGGCCCCAGTCCTAAGTAAGTGATTGCAAGTAATTCCTCTTCTAGCCAGCACAGCTCTTTCCAGCCAGGCAAGCAAGCCCATCCCTGGTGCTACCTAGTGCTTTTCTGCTTGGAATTGTGACCACGCCCACAATGGGAAGCACCACTTTGCTGTTCCCCAAATCAGAGCTGAAGACTTCTGACAACAGGCCCCAAACAGTGTTTTTTGGCCTGCATCCTGGCAAACGGAGGCCCTAGGATTCCAGGCAGCCGTTTGCCAGGATGCAGGCTGAAAAACACTGTGTGCACACAGCTTGCTGAGTAGAATGGGGGGAAGATGGTATCTGCCTAAAGGAGGGAAAACTTAGTGGCTGTTCAAAGTAACTCATACCTCTGAGAGGGGACCCACTGACCCAAAGGAAAGTCACCTGCGCTTTACCAGGGGCTTTGAATCTCGATAAACATATAATCTTGAGCCCACCCAGTGCAGTGGCCATAAGGATCCCCGGTCACTTGGCCGGAGGACATGCCCGTGCCTTTGTTGCAAGCCTCAGGTGCAGAGTGTGGCTAAAACCTCTTGTATCTCCTTTCTAGCCCAGTGTGGATCTGTGGAGAATGAACTAATCTGAGATGTTCAGGGAGGTCTTTTGGCTCACCCACACTACCTTCTAGGGGTGAGGTACTCAGAGTTTATTCTCCCTACGGGCCACTTTATGCTTTCATTTTCCCTAAACTTATCCCTTTCAGACTCTCATGAGTGTTCCACTTCAGCAATCCAGCCCCCTCCCAACTGTATTCAAACATTTTAGCAGCCATGCTTGAGCTCCTACTATGCGCCAGCCACTGCACTCTGCACGGGAGACCCAGCCTCATGCCCCGCCATCCTCCCTCTGAAACACACTGCCTCTGAGTCCTGTAACTCTGTTGGTCCTGATGGAAGATGAAGTCACTAGATCAATGCCATGTGTGTTCAGTATTTAGTGTTTAGTATTTAGGCTCCAGAAACCATCTTCCAGCAACTTCCGGCAGTAAACATAGCAGATAGTAAGGAGGGGACTGAGGAAAGCATGTGATGGATCTGACGCTGACTTCAAGGCTGTCCTGCGGCCACCATGCCCTGGCTGTGTGGCTGTGTTCTTCTCCCGCTATGTTTTCTCCTTAGTGAAAATGAGCAGATGAGACCAGATGAGCTCTCAGGCCCTGGCACTACATTGACCTTGTGGGGCCTGGTCTGCTACCCAAAGATCTTTCCAGATCAGTGGTCACCCTGCTGGACTTGGGTTGTCTCTCCCAGAGCACCCCACCTACCCACCCTGCAGGTTGCTTTCCTGCAGGGAAGAGGCTCAGTATGCCCCAGGAGTGCAGCCTCTGCTCATGCAAGCCCTCTTCTACATTCAGGCCCCCGTCTGCAACCTGGGAAGCCAGACATGTCACGTGCACTGTTTCCTGGGGCCTCCCAGGGAAACAGGCTAGAAATAGAAATAGAAAGTGGCATTTAGTTGAGTTCACATTGTCCCAGCCAGGAGGCAATGCCGTTTCCACAGCTTAGAGCTCACTGCCAGGTGATGCACGGCCAAGGCCAGCTCACCAATGCCCCAGGCAGCCTAGCCTCCCCGGGAGGCTCCCAAACTTAGACACAGAGGGCAACAAAGGACAGGTTTGGGGTTCCCCCTTGCACCCAGGCTAGGGTTCCACTGCAGAAGCTTCACACTTATGATGCTCTCTCCCTGACAGTGTCCCCATTCACTGCAGGGGACATGGGGGAGTTCAGGAGGAGCCCTGGGCTTTGAGTCAGGAAACCTGGGTCCCAGGGCCACCTCTATAGTTGACCGCCTTTAGGGTCTGGGACTCCTTGCCCTTCTTGCCTGACCCCAGCCCCCAATCCATAAGTAAGGAACTGAAGGATAATTTCTTACTTCCTCCCAAATCTCCAGTCCTAAGGGGGTGGCCATGTGGACTCTGTAACTGCTCCATGCCCTGTGGGGAGAAGGGCCCATCTTGGGGACCTGGGCTGGGGGTGGGTGAAGTGGCGTCTGGCTTTGTGCTCAGGTCACCTGCTAGGTTGGGCCTTTCGAGGCCACCCCAGCAAATCCCGTTTTCAGGCAGCAGCACTGCATCTCAGGCCCACACCAGATGGGGATTAATAATAAAGCAGCAATACAGTGACTTCCCAGTCGGCTTCACCTCTCTGTTTCTGTGCGCTTTTCCTCTGACCTTCACATTCCCCGACACTGACTTTTCCTCATCACCTTTGACAAGGTGATCTTGGTTCTCCCTGCAATCAGAGTAGAGAACCGGGGCCAAAGGCAACACCGAGTGCGGGGCTGGGAGCTGGGAGCCAGCCCTGGACCCAATTCCCTCCCCAGGGCTCTGACCTCTTGCTCTTGTAGTGGGAGGGCACATCCTTTCATAGAACAGTTGCCTGAAGGGAGGGCAGCAAAGCCACCCAGGCGCCAGGCATGGAGCCAGGTGCTGGTCCCTCCAACAAAGGAGCTCACATCTAGCAGGGAGACAGGCAACTGCACTATCGACTGGGACACACCCTTCGTGCTCGAAATGGAACGATGCTACTGAACGGACTACATCTACTGTTACCCCAGTTTACAAATGAGGAAACTGAGGCAAATGAGCATTATATAAGCCATCCGGATGCAGAGTCATGGGCCAAAGCTGTGACTGTGCTGTCCCCCAAAGTATAAGGGGCCTTTAGAGCACAAAGGAAGCTCCTTACCCAATGGGGGAGGGCGAGGGAGGCTCAAGAAGGAGGTGAAGTCTGAGCATTATCTCAGGTAGTCAAGAGAACAATTCTACAGGCCATAAGCCCCTTTTCCAGTCAAGCCTGCCTTGACTCAGGGTGCAGGAGGCTGAGCCCACCGCCCCTCCAACAGGGCCCTCTCTTGGCTGTTTCTAATGAAAAATAACCCATGGCGCTGAGACTGGAAGCTTTCTGAGGTCAAGAGCTGTGTCGGCCTCACCTTTCCTTCCTCTCTAGTCCAGAAATAAATGAATGCGTGGATAAATGGATGCATGGATGGGGCAGTGGATGGAAGAGGGGGTGGCTGGAGGTCAAAGCTGAGAGGGAGGAACAGCTTCTAAGCAGGGAGGCTGGGATTCCACTTCCTCTGAAGGTGGTCATAGCCTGGCCAGTGGGTACAGGGGGCTCTTTGCTCTCAGCTCCCAACCTCCTCGAGGGCTTACACAGGGTGCTCACCTGGAGCCAGTGTGGGACAGGGCACGCTCCCAGCCCAAGCCCAGATTCACAGACACCTCATCGCCCAGAAGCTCCTGAGGACAGGAGGCAGCAAGAGCTCTTCTAGAAGCCTGTTAGAACATAGAGCAGCCACCCTGCGCCAGCAGCCCTGAGATGGCCAGAATCGCATCGCATCCTGAGCTTCAATCACTTCATCCATAAAATGGGGATAAAGATCCTTGTGGATTCTCTCAACTTCCTACAGGCGCAAGTGAAGAAAGCAATATATCCATACAGCAGTCTTCATCTAGAAGCACGTAACAGGAACAGCAAGCCTAGTCTCCTCCCTTGACAGAGAGGGCTTAATAATTCATTAATTCACACCTCAGCACATTCTGCAGAATTCGAGAAGGCAAGAGCATATGATACAGCTGGCCAGCACCAGGTCCTCCACTAGCTGGCCAAATTATTCCCTCTCCCAAGGTCTCCCATGAGTAATTGTTGAACATTTTCTATGAGGCAGGCGGTTGACTAGAAGCTTCTCACGTGCCATCTTATTTAACCCTCCCAGTGGCCCCACCAGGCAGATAGTATTATTGTGCCATCCCACATGCGAGCACCCTGAAGTGTGACGGCTCTCGCTTCGTTATTCTTTTTTTTTTTTTAAAGAGAGAAAGAGAAAGGGGGTGGGGGGAGAGAGAAGGAGACATTGATTTATTTTTGCTTCTTCTATGTGCCCTGAACCAATCTGCAACCCTGACATATCCAGACGATGCTCTAACCAACCGAGCTACCTGGCCAGGGTTGGCTCAGCTATTCTTTTTCAAGATTGCCTCTCTCTTCCTGCAGACCTATGCCTGATACAGTCTATGTGTATCATGTGTATTAACTCACTTAACATGACCTGTGAGGTAGGTTCTATCATAGCCCCATTTTACAGATGAAGACAATGAGTCACAAGGAAGTCAAGTAACTTGCCTAAGGTCACACACGTTGTAGGTGGCAGAGCTGGGAGTTGACCCTGAGCCATGTGGCTCTGTTTCCCTGACACCCATAAAGGTGCTAGGATCATGGAAATAAGCTGCTCTGGGTCTCCCCTTTTATAGGGAAGAAACTGGGGCACAGAGAAACTTGTCCAAGACTCACTATGACAGAGGCAGATGAGATCCCAGTCTATAGATCTTGGTCCCCTCTGCTCGCAGTAGTCACACCCTCTTTCTATGCAGCCCTGCATGTTCATTTCAATGTGATGATGCCTATCAAATTTTGGGAGGGACACAATGGCCATGCAGTGGTTCCTTTGGGCCCCAGGTGAGAGGGTGGAGACCATGATGCTGGGCCAGGCCCTACACAGATCCATGGTCACCCTCACAGGAAAGGGGCCTAAACCCACTCCCCAAGGAGCAGGACTGGGACCAGGACTATGTGAGGTTATAGTTCCCACTTTACAGCACCCATCACTTTCTATCAAGTGGCATCCTTGGGACTCATTCTTCTTCCCCACCAAATGCAAGCTTCAGGCACAGAGTGGCCCAGTTTACCATCGTTGTAATCCTGTAGCAACCAGCCCAGATGTGGCAGGCATACAGCAGGCCTGGCTGATGTTGGTTGAATGGGGTGACTGGGTCATCTCTGCAGTCTCCCTAATTAGGGTTTTAGTTGCCCCCAGCTGCCAGCAATGTTCATTGGATTAACACTGCTTGGATCTCCCCAGTGCTGAATGAGATCTCCCAGCTCCTGTTGCCCCTGCAGAGTGCCCCACTGGACAAAGTCTGGAGCCGAAGCCACATTTGGCTGTGAACAACAGGCCCACCAGGCCAACAAGGTCAAATTCGGGGCAACTGAGACTCCACAGCTTCAGGGCGTTCTGGAGAGGAAGTGGGGCTCCTGTTTCATGAGCCACCTCCCTCCAGGATACCCCAAAACACACTCTCTCAACACACCCTAAGTCAAACCCTTCCTCACTACTTTTGTTCATGTTCTGCCAACTCCTCATTATTCAAGACCCAGCTCTAACATTATTTCTGGGAATTCACTCTGACTCCTCTCCCATCTCTGCTACCATGGGGAGAGGGTGGTGCCCCTCCTCAGTCCCCTTCTCTACCAGCACCTGTGACTAACACTCAGCACACTATAATGTGGTCATAGTTTTGTGTTTTGGTTTTCCTTTGGCCTCTTTCACAAGATCATGAGCTCCTAGAACAAGGACTTATCCACACAGGGCTGGGCTCACAGCAGGTGCTCAGTTAATTTCTGTGAATGAAGGAATGAGTGGTGACTAAATCAGTAGAAGGATGAGACTGTGGGCAGCCCCAGAGAAAACACTGGAAAAGTCACCCAGTTCGTCAAGGTGCTCTTTCTTTCTGATATAGCTTAGCAAGGCTCCTCCAACCCTGCAGGAGCCCATTGGCCAGCCAGGAGCCCATCTCCCCATTCTAGGCCTTTTTTTCACCTCGCATAGTCAGGACTCAGTGCTCCTCAATTCTCTCCTGTCACAGAGGAGAAAAACTGACCAAGGTAATTCACACTAAGATGATAGTGGCTTAGGTAGTATTCCTCCAAACAGGGGAAATAAATGCTTAAAATAAAAGGATTGGTGGTTCCTGGAAGTTGGCATTTCAGACAGAGCAACGGGCTCCCACTGCAGTGTGGACCCCACCATTCTTCCTTCTATGGGAAAGATTGACCTTGCCTTGTTCTCACAAGGTCACCTTTCTGTAGAGAAAAGTCTGTCTGAACAGCCACAAACCCACCCTTGGACCCAAAAGACACACCTTTCTCCCAACCAAACAGAGCAACCAATGTACGGGACTCAATGCACTTTCCCACTTATTGTTTCCTTTGAATCTATGATGTAGATAAGATGAGTATCATCATTCTCCTATACCAAGGACACTGAGGTTGTAAGAGTTTGACTCATGGAATTTCAACCACCGAGGCATTTGAGGGGTCATGCTCAGCAGCCCAGGCTAGTCTTCTTGGGGTCACCAAAATGACCCTCTTGGGTTTTCCCTATCAGAGTCACCCTGGAATATTGCATCCTGTTTACAGGGAAGTCACTCCAGAAATGTCTGCATAGGAGTCTGTCATGGGCTGAATTATGTCCCCTCCAAATTCATATGTTGACATCCTAACCCCCGCTGTGACTGTATTTGGAGGTAGGGCATTTAAGGAGGTGATTAAGGTTAAATGAGTTCATAACGGTGGGGCCCTAATCTGCTGGGATTGGTATCCTTGGCAGAGGAGGAGACTCCAGAGACCTCTCCCTCTGTGCGCAGAGAGAAGGTGGTTGTTCACAAGCCAGGAAGGGAGGCTTCAGCAGAAACCAACCCTGCCAGCACCTTGACCTTGGGCGGCCAGCCTCGTAAGTGGGAGAGAATGAGTTTCTGTTGTGTAAGCCTACCTGTCTGTAGTACTTTGTTATGGAAGTTCTTGAAAATTAACTGAATCCTAAGACCATCCATGGAGAAAGAGGTCTCTATTGATTAATCCAGCAAATGGTTGCTGCATGAGTGCCAGGCCTTGTGGCATCTGACAGGAGGAGTGGGAGCAGAGTGTGGGCAGAGTGGCTCTAAACTGGGAGGGGGGGGTGTTGAAGTTCTGATCCCCTTCCTGCTGTTAGAGAGCCATTCCTTTGAGTGAAGCCAAACGAGGTAACACATCCTGTCTCACTTTGCAAGAACTGCAGAAAGTGGGAGTTGGACTGGGCAGGAATCCAATCCTTTCCTTTATAGACGAAGAAAACCGAGGCCAAGAGAGACACGCCTGGTGGTAACTTGTCCCCAGGTCTCCTGGCCCCTAGATGGCCTGCATTTTTGCTGCCATCTGCTGTCTTCCCTCATGGGTCTGCTTCTCGGGCCAAGTGTTGCTGGTGGGGAAGATACAGAAAATAGAGCTGGGGCCACTTTGTTACTCTCACAATTTGCCTAGACCTGGTCCTTGAGAATAAACCTTCAGAGTCTTCCTCTGTGGCCTGAGGGCTGGAGTACCTTCCTCCTCCCAGCTGTCCTTTACTTGGCTTCATTTCTATTTACTTTCTGCCCAGCCTGAGATGGTAGCTGCTTGCCCAGTTTCTAGCCCTGCCTTGGGGCCTGTCCTCTCTGCCCTGGGATGCCAGCTCCACCAATGCCTGCCCTACACTCTGAGGAGAGGTTCCCAATGGGGCAGAGAGTTTACCCCAAGAAGGGAGTGGCTGAAGGGCCCACACCCTGACCTGAGAGTCTGGCCGATTGTCAGCAGGGCGAACACTCAAGGCATGATGGTACATGGTCACTGCTGGGAAGACAGCTCTTCCTACCGGGCTGCTGGGAGGCCTGGAGGTGTGAGCCCCTACAAGTCCCAGGGAATCAGAAAAACTCAGCATGTGCCAAAGAAAGGGGAGAATTGAGCCAATGACTTCAGAGGGATCATAGCCAATTATCAGCAAAAGGGTTGGCTGCCCCCTGCACCTCCCACCCCACCCCCTACCCTAGTGGCTAGTGGAGAGAGAGACTGGACTAGAACTTGGGATTAAACTGCCTTCAGCTTCTCAGATACAGGCAAGGATTCTCTCATATCCGCATTCCCATTGGAAGAAAAGACTCATTCACATCTTACAGGTCCTTCCACTGCCCGGGAGCCACAGAGTTGGGCATCTGCCTAGAGGGAGCTTCAAGAAGACCTGAGGTCCAAGGCATGCCCCCGGCCCCACTCGCTGTCCTTGGCAGTGACAGGATCCCAGTGCCTGGGGGATTAAGTGTTAATGTCTGGCCACCTCCCAGGAGTCAGACAGGCAAGGCCCTGGGATACTGATGCACAGCCACCGGCAGGAAGATAAAATGAGAGGGGCCTGCAGGACAGATGGAGACTTCACCTGCCAAGAGCAGCTAGTTCCCTGCTCTGGTGCCCAATCTCACTCTGTACAGAGTGTTCCCATCCCTCCCTGGCTTGCCAAGGGTGATCTTCACCATGTCAGAGTGGCCTCTCCTTCCCTCCTCAGAACCAGCCCACTGGAGACTGGGGAAATCCATGCAGCCCAGGAGTGGTTACTTTTGGTCGAGGAACTTGAGCTAAACCAAATTAAGAGCCAATCAGTATACGTAATCTCAGAATGACTTCCAATATTTATATTATTTTTTTAAGTGATTTTTTAAACTATTAAAAAAAAAACTAGTTAATTAGCCCAGCCGGTGTGGCTCAGTGGTTGAGCATCAACCCATGAACCAAGAGGTCACTGGTTCAATTCCTGGTCAAGGCACATGCCCAGGTTGTGGGCTCGATCCCCAGTAAGGGGTGCGCAGGAGGCAGCCGTTCGGTGTTTCTCTCATCGATCAATGTTTCTGTTACTCTGCCTTCCTCTCTCTCTAAAACCATTAAAAACATATTTAAAAAACAAGTGAGTTATAGTTAGATTTGTAATTAAACATTGACATTTTCTAAATCTACTAAACTGAAACAAACAGAGGAAACTCACAGTGATTGGAAAGTGTGTGGGTCTAGTTGTGTGCTATGTGACCTTAGATAAGTAACTCACCCTCTCTGGCCTCAGTTTCCCTCATTTGTGTCAGGCTAGAAGATCTAACAGCTCTTATTGCTGTTTCTGTACTCTCTGAATCACAAAATAGTCTCCAAATGGACTCTGCACAGCCCTTCCATGACGCTCAGTTCTCCGCCTGGACAATAACCAGGGCAAGTCATGTGGAAAAGGAATGTTCTATATGTGCCATCTGCGAGGAGCCTGGGAAACAGAGGCCTGAACCCTGGGACTCAGGGAGCCTGCTGACTCTTTGGAGCCGGCACTAATGTAATTATGTGATTAAGACGTTCATCTTGGTTTTCACTGTGCTTCATTTGGTTAAATCAAAAGTGACAACGAGCTGCCCGGTGGGTGATACTGTTCTCTCAGGAGGGCCCAGGTAGAGCTCTTCTGGGCAGGGGTGGTCCTGAGGTCTGGACACCCTCTGGCACTGCGGGCAGTTTGGGAGGCTTTTGGCACCTGGGAAGACGCCTGCTTGCTTCTGCCAGGGGTTGAAGTCAGAGGAGCTGTGGGTAGAAAGGCCTGTGGTCTCCGCCTATGCCAGCGGTCTCCTTTTCCAGCCGGGGAAACAGGCCTGGGTCCCTGGCTGAGAGGGCGTTGCCTGTGTGCGCCCGCAATTTCTCATCTTTGAATAGAGTGACTCCCTCCTACTTCTCTATCCCACAGAGGAGTGATGAGCTCAGCTGAGGACGTGACACAGGCCCAGAGCCTCTGGAGAGAGGAAACAGGCAGAACAAAGGTGTAGAGGAAAACTGTCATCATGCTATCCGGCTCTGAGGGGTGGGCAGCAGGGCCTGAGAGCGGCACTGCTTTGGGGAGTGGGTCCCTCTTTTTGTGCAGAAGTGCTGCGCACACTTGAACGGGAAAGCGTTAAGCCTGGGACCGTGGCCGGCCTGCCTGGAGACTGGGGGACACTCCTCAGGGCTCCCGCTGCCGGAAGTGGGGCACCTCTGCTGGGTCACCCTGCGCTCCTGCCGGCTCTGCGGCTCCCCAGACCTGGGCTCACACAGAGATAATGACGGTTCACGTGGCTTCCCCTGCTCTCCAGGACGGCCAAAGGGTTTCTCTGGCACCTCTCCTTTCCCTGTTCTATGGTGAATGTGGAAACCACAGAAATGAAAGAGAAATGGGCTCCCTCTGTGGCCACACAGAAAGGACTACACTTTTTCTCTGTGCTTCCAGAGCGGGGAGATAGGGGCAATGGGTAGACGTCACAGGGAGACTGGTTGTGTCCAGTCTTACAGCTCAGCTGCTGTAACAATAGCATAGACTGGGCGGCATAAACAACAGACATTCACTTCTCGTAGTTCTGGAGGCTGGAAAGTCCAAGATCACGGTGCCAGCAGGCTCAGTTCTTGGTGGGGGCCCTTCTTGCTATGCCCTCACATGGAGGAGAGAGCTCTGGTCTCTTCCTCCTCTTACAAGGACACAATCCCAACATGGGGCCCCATCCTCATGACCCCATTTAAACCTAATTACCTCCCAAAGGCTGCACCTCCAAATGCCATCACCTTAGGAGTTAGGGCTTCAAAACATGAATTTGGGGGGACACAAACATTTAGTTTGTAACACCCAGTATTAGAAAAGACAGGAGTAAAGACTAAGAATCAACCATATATAGAGCTGGGCAGTCCTTTGGCTCTTTCCTCTGTGTTCCTAGGCAGGAGGCTCTAGGAGGAATTTTGAGAATGAATGGGAGGTGATTCTCAGTGTCCGTTCCAAACATGAGCTTTTGCCACCATGGAAAGGACTAGGGTGAGGCCATGAGGCGCAGAGGGTGTGGAATTTAAGGTGGCACACACTCTCCGATGCAACTCTGCGTTTGCACACCCCTGAAAGTGAGGACCCCTCCTTAACACTGGTGCCCTGGCACCTTGCCTGCCTCACCTTATCCCTGACCCTCTCTTCAACCTGCCCCTGGTCCAGAATGCCCCCTGATTGGGAATGCATAGAAGCCTTCTCTTAGGCAAGCAGGTTCAGGAATAGCAGGTGGGTTCAGGTATAGTCTCCTCCATGACATCAAGGGAACCCTCAGCCCATTAACCCCTGAACATCCGGCGGTGTCAGGGGCATTACCCTTGACAGCCCAGGGAGGGGACAAGATGCCCGAGTTCCCCTAAGGCAGGAGAGAACCTGATTAGATTTGGAGCTGAGGCTGTTCCTTTGATTGGGGAATGATCCCACGTCTCCATTGAGAGGGAGAAAACGAAAGCTCATCAAATTTCCACTGGGGTCAGGCAGTCTGCCACTTATGCACAGTTATCCTATTTGATCCCCAGCATAGACCAGTAAGGGAGGGCTGTTCTCAATTTACAGATAAGGAAACCAAGGCTCAGAGATGTAACGGGATCTGTCCAAGGTCACAGAGACCCAGAACCTCAGGTCTGACACCAAAGCCAGGCATCTCAAAGTCCCAGGGCCTGAACTTCCATTCATTCTCTCCCTCCCTCATCTCCATCCATTCACTCCTTCAGTCCGTATGATCTAAGAGACTATCAGGTGGCTGGAACCGTTCTAGGAGCTTAGGGTGCAGCTGGCATTCTAGTGGTGGGCAAGAAAGAAATATGTAGGCATACAGTAAGTGCCATCAAGAAAACAAAACTGGGGCGATGTGACAGGGCCTGGCCAGGTTGGACTGACCAGTCAGGGAGGCCCCTCTGAGGAAGGGACAGCTGTCCTGAGAACTGAATGACAAATAGCTAGCCACTCAGAGAGCTAGGATAAGAGCCCTCAGGACAGAGCGCAGGGTGAGGACCTGGGTCCTGGGAAGGGAGGGCGTCAGAATGGCTCAGACAGGTTAATAGGGGACAGCAAAGGACACCTCACATGAGGTCAGAGAGGAAAGCAGAGGTGAGCCGATGAGCACAGCTGAGAAGTGAGGTTTTTTTGTTTGTTTGTTTGTTTAAGTACAAAGGGAAGCCCCTGATAAGATTTAAACAGCAAAGGGCAAGATCCAATTTGCCAATTTAGATCACTCTGGCTTTTGTGTCTCAACAAGCAGGAAGCTGGGAGGCAATTGGCTAATTGGCAATATTCCAGACTAGAGTGGGCACTGGCTTGAATGAGGGTGGGCGCGGTGAGGTGGAGAGAAATCGATGACAGAGCAGCTTTAGACAGCTGCATGACTTCCTGGCTGACTGGTGGAGGGCTGGTGGGAGAACCCAGAACCAGGAGTGGGACCCATGGTAAGCCAGAACCCAGACAGCGGTCTGGCACAGAGAAAGACACAGCAACATCCGATGAGTGAATGAATGAAGAAATCCAAGAGCCTTGTCCCAGGGGCCAGAACCTCATTTGTGTGGACCCACCCAGATGGGTATGTGCATGGCTTGAGCAGGCCATCAGGCCGTCCCAGCTCGCCTGCTCGTGGGTCTGAGACAGAGGCAACCACGGCCCAGTGGGTTGGAAAACCAGAAATGTGCACTCCCATTTGCCCCTTTTTACCTTCTTTATCGTGGGGCCGTGGTCACTTCATTTCCCCACAGTTCTCCTGTTCTTCAGGGGAAGGGGTGATCCTGCTGTCTTGGGGACATCCCGAGAAAGGAGGAAGGCCAGTGGCTGTGGCTGGACCTTTCACCAGGCCAAGGGCCACAGAACTGTTTTTATTCATTGACAATAATATGGGAGCACTTCAGTATTCACCAGACACAAAGGCTTGTCTAATTATCCAGAGCCTTTTTCAGAGTAAGAGCTATACCTTTTATTCAGGGGAGAGCATTAAGCACCTTCTCCCTTAAAATGCTGATCTTACTGCGAGCTGCCCTTTGAATCACAATGAAAAAAGCCTTGGCCTAATCACGTCTTTGGCGTGGGTGCCGGAGTGGGGGGGAGGGGTGCCTCCTGAGAGCATGAGGGGACTTATTTTCAATCTTTCTTAAGAGGTAAGAAAATGCAAACCCTAAATAGGCTTAAATGCTTTTTTCCAAAGCATAATATTAGCATACAATGGAGAGGTTATTAAATCACATAATACAACTCAGCTCTGTAACCAGTTTTGGGTGACAGCATCGCGCTGTTTCTGCAGCCCCCAGTCCCTTGGCCCAATTTGTGGCCGCAGGGCTTGGAGTCTGGCTGCTGTGAATCTGAGAGGGAGGTCCCCAGGTGCTCTGACAGGTAGAGGGACTTGACTGGAAGTGTAACCAGGGAGAGTTTTCTCTAGAGAGTACAAGTGTATTTTTGTTTATTTTTTAAGTTTTGCATCTTTAAAACTTGGTTGGAAGGGGGTTTTGGCTCAGCATATCTTATCTCCTCTGCTTCCTTTTCAGGCTGATGTTCTGGTTCATCTGTTTTTGAAGCTAGATAGGATCTCAG
Source organism: Miniopterus natalensis (assembly GCF_054644295.1). Taxonomy (NCBI): domain Eukaryota; kingdom Metazoa; phylum Chordata; class Mammalia; order Chiroptera; family Miniopteridae; genus Miniopterus; species Miniopterus natalensis. The sequence continues at coordinate 58,333,539 of NC_142084.1, read as the reverse complement.
TTTTTACCCCTATCCAAACTTCCAAGTAGTGACTGTCCTTTGAGCCTGAGCATCCTCACTAGTCCCCCTGCAGCTACCCTGAGCCCCAATGTCAGTAAACTGTATACCCAATACAGCCACCGCTGCTTCTCTGCTCAGCCCCTCCAGTGGCCTGCTCTATATCTCCTTCCTTCCCTCTTCCTTGAGGGTGCTGGCCAAGACCAACGACTGATTTGGACACCCCAAGCAAGCCTGCTCGAGGGGCTCTCAGCTGTCAACATAGGAAACCACATTGCCAAGGCCCTAGACCCACACACTAGCAAGCTCTGGCCTCACAGATGGCAGGTTCCCTGGGTCCTGTGGACACATGTCTACCCTAAGTCCTTCCTTCCCAGTTTTAAGAAAACCCACAATGGCTATGCTGAGTTCTGATACAGGCACCACCTAGTGGGCATGGCTCAGGGTTAGCAGACCCCCTTATCTGTAGGGGAACTGAGCTACACTGAAAGGCTAGGCTCCCCACAAACACCTCGGTCCTCTGAGGGCTCTGAGGGCCCACAGACTTTCCTACTTGAGGAGTTACCTGGAAGCACCTGTCTGTCTGGTTGGCCACCACCGGCACCTAGCAGGGTGCAGGGAGGAGGAGTACAAGACTGTGGCGACATTTCGGGCTTTCCAGTTATTTTACACGATAATCTCAGGCATTCAGGGGCCCTGTGGGAGCATTTCCAGATTACTCTCTTTCCAGAAGGAAAACCAAGACAGCAAACAGCTCCCTTGAGACTCAGGGGAGTGAGGGCTTGGTGCCTGGAAGCACCATCTCTCTCTTTCCAGCAGCTGCAGGGTGTTGCCGGGGCAACAGATGGCTGTCTGACAGGATGTGGCAATTTAACTCTTACTCCACAGAAAACACAAAAGTGAGAACGATTTAACAGATGTTCTTGCTTCCGACAGTTCACGCGACAGAGAGAAGCTTGTGTCGCATCTGGCCTGAGCCAAGGAAGGCATTTCCCAATTCCACATGGTACTGTCTCACGCCTGGCAGGTGTGGACCATCCAGTTCCCCGGGAACCAAAGAATGGTTGTCAGCATCCCAAATACTAGGATTCCTAAAGGGCTCACCTTTCAGGACAGGCTGAGGAGACTGAGCTGAGATCCTCTTTAGGTGCAGCAATGCCAAGAGGTCTATAGTAAGGCTCTCAAGCTTCAGAGTGCGTCAGATTAGGGGGTGTGGTGGGTGGCGCTAAAACACAGATTCCTAGGCCTACCTTCAGAGTGTCGGATTCAGTGTGTCTGGGGTGGGACCCAAGAATTTGCATGTCTAACATTTTCCTAAGGGATGCTGACCCTGCTGGTCCAGGGATCACCTTTGAGACCCCGGTGTATGTAGCCTCACCACTCAAAGCCAGGTCCTGTACCAGCAGGGTCAATGTCACCTAGAATTTGTTAGGCAAGTGAGTCTTGGGCCCTGCTCTCAGAACTCTGGAATAGAGGTCTGGGTTTCAGCAGGCCCTCCAGGTGATTCTAATGCAGTGACATTGAGAAGGGCTGGGCTGGGACATGGCTGCATATCAGAATCACCTCGAGGGCCCAGGCTGCACTCCAGGCTCCAGGGTTGGGGGGCAGGCCTCCGTCATGTGTAAAGCTCCCGGGTGATTACAATGCGCAGCCCAGTCTGAGAATCACTGGCTTAAGGCCCAACTACACAAGTGTGGTCTGGGGACCAGCGGCATCATCTCCCCACAGAGCTGGTTAGAAATGCAGAATCTCAGGCCCTACCTCTGCTGCACCAGACTCAGCACTTCCATGAGATCCCCAAGTGACTGGTATGCACAGTAAAGTTCAAGTTTCATTGGTCCAGAGGCCCCTGCTGCCCACACCTACTGGTAGTATGAGCTATGAACAAAGCATTTGTCTTCTCTGAGCCTCAGTTGACTCATCTGCAGAATAGGTTTACTGCACAAACCAGGTAACCATGCATCCCTCACATGGTTGTGAGGTCAGAGAGACTACACTTGAGGTGTCTCATTGTAGGGGCTTGATAAGTCTCCGTGGAAAAACTTCCCAGACTCTCAGAGGGTACCAAGTGCCACCCTTAAGCCCTTCCAAACCACCTAGGTCCCCTTTGTCTAAGGTTGTTGCTCCTTGGAGCTCAGCCAGGAGGCTGGAGCTGGAAAGGCTGGGGCTGCCCAGGGAGGCCATGCAGGAGGGGGCTGCTGAGACCAACTCAGAGATGCCAACACCAGGCAGACAGACCCTGAAGCCAGGGGCAGGGCTGTGCCACAGGAAGTGGGAAGGTGGAGAAGAAGTGGGAGAGGCAGGTCCAAAGTAGCAGCAAGGAGGGAGGGCAGGGCCGGCTGGGCACAAACAGGCGAATATGGCATCTCAGCCCTCGTTCCTTCTCCAGGAGGCTCCTGTGCTCCTGTTGGGTTGGGGTGAGGCTAAGGCTCTGGCTGGACAAGTGCACAGAACGTCAGAGATCTGGCCCTGAGGGTACTCTAGGGGGTGGAGGCTCCCCATTCAGAGCACAGCCCAGGGGCCGAGGGGTGCAGAGATGGAGAATACCCACGCTTCCCACCTCCCTGAGCCCCACTCACAGGCATCAGCTGCTTCTCAGAGGCCCATCTACAACTAGGGAGGGTCCTCCTGTTGGTCCTTCTTGTGTCTAGGGTCTGTCTCCTAGGGATCCTAGTGCTCAAGAGAGTGGCAGTATTTCTCCACACCCAGCCTTGCAGCTGGGGCCCCGGTCTCCTCCCTCCTGTCCATTAAAGGCAAAAGTGCATTCACAGGCTAGACATGACTCACCCATTTAAAATGAAGAACACAGAGCCTATCATTGAGTCAATAAGTAAATAAATAAATGAATAAAACAAAAATTATAGAAACCTTCCAGTTCCTGCGGTGCTAGAATCTAGCAAACCAAGATGAGCCTGTTAGAGATGCTACCTAGCGGAATCCAAAGCAGCTCTGTGAAAAGGACTGTTGAGGAACAGATTTAATTAAACATTAGCAGATGAAAGGTTTCTCTAAGAACCAAGCAGGACAAGACAATCATGCCCCCCCCCCCCCCCACACACACACACAGGCATCCCCCGCCACAATGCACAGTTCTGTAGGACATGGACAACGTCGAGGAAGCCCGAAGGAAAGCGCTGACACAGAGTGAAGGGCTCGTCGGGGGTCATTAAGAAACGCCAAAGGAACCCTGTGAATTAAGCCTAAGACAAGAATTTAATAACATTCTTGCGGAGAAAATGAAAGTGCCGCCTGTCCCTTTCAGTGAGGGCTGAGCTCAGGTGAGGTCGAGAAGGGACCCTAGACCCTGCCTAGGGGCCACTAGACACCGTGGTGCTCTCCCCTTAAGAGCTGACTCAACACCGAGCCTGACTCTCACCGACTGGGAAAGTTTATCTGCAGTTCAGCAAAGGTAGGATTCGCCAGGTGGCCTTCGTCCAGAACCATAGCCCAGCCTTTCACCTGTACGAGGGAAAGAGGCAAAGGTTTCCCTTCAGCTCCCAAATGGGTTCTTTAGGAAAATGCTGCCCCCGGATGCCCGCAGAGCCCACCGAGGCTCAGGTGACGGTGCACATCGCAGCCCTAAATGCTCACAGCACAGGGCCTGGCTTACCAATGACTTCGTTGCCTTCTGGGGTCAGGTGGTGGGAATAGGACAGGTTCTCCCTGCTCTGGGCCACCATAACCAACTCCACCACCACCGCCTTTCCACGTGGTTGTCCGAAGGCGCGGGGCAGGGAGGGGGGTGGAGACAGACATGTTCCGGGGCTGTACAAATGCATGTGCCATCCTGAAAGGGCAGGCGATCAGGCCTTGGCAGCAACACAGCACTGAGTGGTGGCCTGGGGATGGAGCCCGAGTACTGGACTCAAACCCGCCCCTACCTGCCTTGTCATCACAGGCAGGTGGTGACAGCCCCCTAGACTCCTGTCTGAAACACCAATGGACCAAACATTTTCTCAGATCCTGTGGCCTGAATTCTGCATGTTGGAAACCTAACATACGATTCTACAAATATGTATTGTCTACCGTGTGCCTGCACTGTACTAGGTGCCAAGGCACAACATCTCAAAGTAACAACACAGCAGGCCTTCCCCAGAGAATTTAAACATGAAATGATCAGAACCCAGAAATGCCCCAAACTCCCACCGAGACACCTGATGTTTGCAACACAAACACGTTAACTCCTCATTCCTGAATACTCTCAATGCTGTTCCTGATCGAGGTGGATTCTTAACTCACTTAGTGGGCCTCAGTTTTAAGTCAGGTAACATACATAGAGTATATTTTTTTAACTACAGAAATGCCTTCCCTGGTATAAAATGTAATGTGTTTGCCCTCAGATTTTATGAGGGGGCAAAATGAGAGCTGTCGATTTGAAAGGGTCCTGTAACAAAATTTCAGCCGGACATTGTTACTTCTGCCTTTGATTTGAGGACTCATGTAATAAATTCCTTCAGTGCCAGAAGTATGTCACTCTCTCTTTTTTTTTTTTTTTAAATATCTTTATTGATTTCAGAGAGAGGAAAGGAGAGGGAAGGAGAGATAGAAACATCAATGATGAGAGAGTCATTAATCGAGCCCACAACCCGGGCATGTGCCCTGACTGGGAATTGAACCCCGATCGCCTGGATCCCAGGTCGACGCTCAACCACTGAGCCACGCCTGGCCAGGGTATGTCACTCTCTAAAGAAAGACCTGAAGCACCCTTTGATTAGAGAACATGACATGTTTCCCTTTTCACCTCGGCTGTTGGGAAGCTCAGTGATAAACTGAGTACTCAACTGCAGTCACATTCAACTTGGGGATTTAGCACATCTGTTCTTTGGCCTCTCGTGACTGGGTTTTTATTCTGTATTCTTTTAGGTTTTTTTTTTTGTTCCTGTGTGTTTTATAATTGTGAGCAAACTTAATACATTCTGGAATTGAGTAGAAAGAAATATTCCAAAGAGTCATAGACTGTGAACTGAAAGAGATCTTCTTTTGGGCCAAGAGTTGTAGTGGGTTATGGTGGCACAGAGCAGGAAGAACATGTCCTATTCACACAGCCTGACCCCACGAAATCATTGGTAAGCCAGGCCCTGTGCTGTGAGCATAGATGGCCCAGTATCTTAGTTGAACATGATGAAGCATAACAAAACAACTGCAGAGGAGAAAATATGCTACATTAGCCATTCCTCCCAGCACATGCCCACTGCTAGAGAAGCCTGCAAAGGGTTCCCTTAAGTTTAGGGTCCCCCTATGTTTAGTGTTCTCTGGGTACAGTGCTCCAATCTGAGAAGGGGGAAAGAAGTGATATAGCTGAAACTCAATGCACCAGACTTTCCCACACATTCTTTCAATGAGTCTTCCCAACTGTCCTCTGAAACCTATTTTATCCCCACTTCATAGATGAGAAAACTGAGGCCCTGGAAAGGCATAAGTCTACTGCTATTTCTTGGGTGCCCACTTTTGATTGGTACCATGACTAGATGCTTTCCAAATAGTGTCTCATTTTTCCAGAAAGTATTATATATATATTTTTTACAAGTAGGAAATTGAAGCTCAGAGAAGCTAAGCCATTTGCTTAAGGTCACACAGCAAGTGACTAGCAAAGCCAAATTGGAAGGCATATCTTTCCAACTGCCCAGTGATCTGTCTCATTATGTCCCAGGTGCTTCTGTGAGATGGCGGGGTGGGAGGGAGGAGTAGGAACCTCAGGAAGATGGTACCTGGCAGCTAGTTGGGGCTCCATGGGAGCTAGTCTTAAGAGAACTTTGTGCTACACAGTTCTAGCTTTAAGAACTAAGCCAGGAATTAGAGTGAAATACCTCTCCTTGAGGACACAGTGAGAAGGTGGCAATCTACAAGCCAGGGACATGGTCCTCACCAGGAACTGAATCAACCAATGCCTTGATCTTGTACTTCCAGCCTCCAGAACTGTGAGAAATAAATGCCTGCTGTTTAAGCCACTGAGTTTGTGGTATTTTGTTATAGCAGCCTGAATGGACTAAGACAGATGAGGAGTTATGGCTTAATGCATACAGAGTTTCACTGAGGAGCATGAAAAAGTTCTGAGATGGATGGTGGTGATGACTGAACAACAGTGTGAATGTACTTAGTGCCACAGACCTGTACACTTCCATGTGGTTAACATGGTCAGTTTTATGTGATGCATATTTTACCATAATTAAAGAATGCCTGAGTTCAAATCCCAGCTATGCCACTTGCAGGCACATGACCTCAGGGAGTTGCTTAGCCTCTCTGAACCTCAGTTTCTTCTTCTGTCAAGTAGTCTATGACTGTTCAACCTGGGCAAGGCTCCAATAGTTGAGCCAATAGCTACAGGGGAACAGGGAGGGTCCAGATGCACATGTTGGCCAGTGTCCTTGGCATCCCTAGGGTGGAGAGTCCTGGGGGAGGGAGTGTGACAGCTGTTCCCCCACCTCCCACTGGTGAGGAGGCAACAGAACCACTTCTCCCAGCAAGGAACACACAGCAGCCTTGAGGCAGACTGCTGCCCAGGAATAAAAGTCACTCTGGCATTATCCCCCAGCTCTCAGCAATGTCAGGTTCAAATAAAGTTGCAATGAAAAGCAAACAGCTAAGCAACATATTTCCAACCTTTGTCCTCTGAGTGGGCCTGAACCGAGGCACTTTCCCTCTGCAGGAGTGTTCCCACGCCCACACCCACGCCCTCCAGGCTCCAGAAAGCAGCTGAAAGAAGGAAAATTACCTCTCTGCTCAGGCCCACGCCCGCAGCACAGTGCGTGTGCTCTTGCTGATCTGCGGGATCCTCTGTGGGCTGGAGGCAAAGGGAAGACTCAGTTCCAGCTAGTTTTCCAATAAAAGGGGAAGCACTGACTCCTGCAGGAGCACTGGCTGGGGAGTCGGGAGGCTAGGACTCAAATCCCAGCCCCCAGTGGGTTGGTCGGCAGGTGAGGGCTAGTCAGGTGGTCACTGCTCAGGCTTGGCTGCCCCTTCCATGCTCTGCTCTGAGGGACTTGGGTTCGAATCCCTACTCTGCCGCATGGACCATCAATCTCTGAGTCTCTCTCACAGGAAACGTGAAAGTGTCCACACTTGCCCCAGGCCTGTTGGAGGATTTATGAGCGCATGAAGGAAAAGTATATTTGTTGAATAGTGAGTAGAAGTATGTGGGCCCAGCAAAGGGTCCAGCATGGTCCTCCTCTCCACTACCATCCTGTATAATGGCAGAGGCTCTGTGAATGGGAAGCTGCCACGGGAAAGACACGAGCCGCAGGGAGCCAGGGGACCTGGAACAGCACCTGGTTCAGTCCCCATTTGCAGGATAAGAACCCAAAGCCAGAGAAGCAAACATGGGACAACCTCTGTATCGCCCCTGATCAGGTTAGGGCCATCTGTGTGCGCTGCCGTCTCCGTCAAACTGCCAGCAACTTTAGGACAGCAATCCTGTGTTCATTCACCCAATAAATGGTTGTGGGGGTCTGTTAGGTGCTGAGCAGGGGGTGCATAAGGGTGGAAAAATGACACCCTGCCTTCAGGAGCTCCAACGCCACAGGCCAGGAAGAGCAGTGGCACGACCGCATCTCAGTCCTCTATTCCTGCACCCAGCGCAGGAGAGAGCCCAACAAACGTCGGGGGAAGGGGAGCGAATGAACATGGCAGAGGCCATTCTGCAGTGAGCGGCTCCCTTACTCCTCAGCAGGCTCACTCCCTCCCTTCCTCGCTCTTGGTCTCTGCCTCTTCGTCTCTGTCATCCTTCTCAGACCAGGCTACCTAGGACAATTTTTCAATTAATTACTTTGACAATTTATGCCTCCCTGAAGGCAGAATACATCCGGCTGTTGGACAGCAGTTTGCTCCAGGGCTCACTGACCAGGAACCAGACTGTGGGCACGGGAAGAGGTCACAACCGAGCTCGTCTGCCATCAGCGCCGAAGCTCGCAGGCCTCAAGTCAGGTCATCCCTCACATGCTTGTCCCATTCGCTCCATCGCCTTACTGAGGCCTGGGCCACAATACGTTGACTGACTACCGAGATCTACAGATGCCCTCCCGTAAGGTCAAGTGACACCCAAGATCACAAAACCAATAAGGTTTTCTGAGTTCACATCCAGGATCCTTAGTTTCCCCATGAGAACTCATTTCACTGAAGCTTCCATTAGGAGCAGCCTCGCAGCCTCCCAAGGGTGGCTGCCACCACAGAGGTTGTCTGGCTAGCACCCTTGTTTTATTAAGGTGGAACCCGGGGAAAGTGACCTTCCAGAGACCAGGCAGGTGTTCAGTGGTGGAGCAGAATCTAGAACAGGTGCCTCTGGGACCCATTAGTTACACCCCAGTGCAACCCTGTCCCCTCGTGGCCATCCAGAAAATACATGTGAAGAATTATGAGAAATTATCCAGTCCACTGTACAGGTTAAGCAACAAGAGAATTTTTTTTTCCACCTTTTCTGCCAACCAATGTCACCCCAATAAATTCAATAAAAAAGAAACGAGAGAATTTCTAATAATCCAAACAGTTTGTCAGTGGGCCTCCAGAGGTGATGAGTCCCCATCACTGGTGGAATTTGGGATGAGACTAACAACTCTGGGTTGGATTTAAAATATGTAACAACTGATACTGTACAAACATCAGCAAATCAGCACCAACAGCCTCAACAACCAGGACAGCTGGGCATTGAGCCCCAAATTTATTATCATTTTTATCGCCACTTTCAAAGAGGGTATGAGTACTAATGTCTCTCTGTTGTTAAGGAGCCTATGATTGAGGCTGGTCCTGGGATGGAGACAGCTAGGGGTCATGGTAAGCGACGAGGCTTTGAAATGAGTAACTGAGGAAAGGTACTTAGTCTCTGTGACTGGGGATAATAGTGACTTCCTGAGTTTGGGTAAGGATCAGCTGGGCTAGTTTTTTAAAACTACTATCAAAGTGCCCAGTAGGCCCTCAGCTAACAGCGCCTGTTATTTCAGTGGCTGATGATGGTGTGGGCAATGACTTCAAGCCATGGCCTTTTGGAGCAGAAACTGTCATCCACATCGCTCCGACTTCTAAATTTTGCCCTTTCCACTTGACATTTGAAACCCAAGGGGTCCACCTTCTTAAGCCTCCTTCCCATTCGTTAGAGGGAATGAAGGAAATGGAAGGGACTGGCCCCTGGTTCCTGGGTACCACCAGGGGTCCCCATGACATCCAATGACAGTCTAGCCCTCCCCCCACTATCACCTAAACTTTAACTCACCAGATTCAGAACAGATTCATAGGGAAGAATAGATTTATTGCCTGATATGCATATTTAATGACCTTCAAAGATAGTTCATAAATACGCCATGCAATTTATTGGTATTTAATGTTATGCATTAATTAATAATTTTTAAACCATCCAGCACTTGCCGATTTGAGAAACTTAATATAACATTTGATAACTCTTGTCAAGACTTAATAAATTCCCATGGATTTATAATCCTGTGAAATGCACTTCACCTCAAACAAATTAAATAATGCATGTGTGTAGGGGAGGGTGCACAATTTTTTAAAGATTAATTTAATAGGAAATAGGTGTATTTTATCACTTGAGCCTTTTATCAAGGACCCATATGCATTCTCTTGCAAAAAAAGAGATAGGCTCCCTGGCCCCCACCCCTCACAGTAGCTATTCTAGATATAGTGTTAGCCTCTGACCTCAACATAGAAGGAAATATGGTTCCTCTCTCCCTTTCTGCCCCAGCTCTGTTCTGGACCATCCTTTCTTCTCTCATTGTTGTTCAGGCAGTGGCCAGATGCAGCAGAATCCCATTGGCAGAGGGGTTGGATAGAAATCGTTTAAGAGCAAAAGATGGTCTAGCATTTCCAAACCGAATCTAAAAATTAATAGAATTATAAGTGCAGGGATCTAGAATAAACCTCCCAATTTAGTACTGGCTGCACTTTCCAAGTAATAAGACATTCTTTTTAAAGATGTCAGACAGCTACATTGCCCAGCTTCCGTGTACAGCTTGTTTTAGTGGCTGACTACCCTTGTGTCCAGCAATTTCTTCCTTACAACTAAGTTTAATCCTTCATGCTCTAGCCTGAGTCTTTCTTCAATTATTCCTTCTTTCTCCAGTGGACGTGCCACCATTTCGTGGTTGATAATAGGACCTGTTATCATACACAGGCATCGCATCTCAAATCCAAATGATGACTGGTGGGCAAACGGGCAAATTCGTGAACTGTTTTTATTCAAAGGCTAATTGTTTAGAAAAAAGCTCATGGCTTGGATTAAGGCTATTCAGAATTCAAAAGGCTCATTGCTAAGCCTATATAAAGTAAGGCTCATCCAGCCAAATAAACTTTCCTGCACTGAAGGCTCCAGTCAGCATAGAAGCCTTGGCTGCTGGGCTACATCAAGGCTGCCACAGCGGAAGGACTTTACAGGCAGAAATGCAGTCAGTCCATCCCAGCGAAGTCTGCACAAGTCCGCACAATTCCTCATGATGCCTTTCCAATCAGCTCTGTTTCAAAGGCAAATGACAGGTGGCAAAATTAATATATGGTAGCAAAATAAAGATAAATAAAAGATACAGTGCGAACTGCACTTTCCCTTTGATTTCTCCCAGTTGAAAATCATTTCCAAGAAAGCAAATGAAATGTTCAAGTCTGGGGAGATTTCCTACATGTCCTGGCTTCTCTGTCTAAGATGCCATAGTATAATGCATTCAAAAGTGTCCATCCGGCACATTAACTCTCCAGGCTTAGGTCCCAGCTCTAAAACAGAGGGCACGCCACGCTCCTTACCAGCAACCCTCTCTCCTACATGTGTGTCTCTCCGTAACTCCATTGATGGACCTACACTTAGTTTAACCCATTCTCAAGGCTGAGAAAAAATTTTAGTGGCTCTCTTGTGATGAAGAGAAAAATAGGAAAATTTTCTGTTCATTGTCAAGCTAGTGTTGGTGAAAAGGCCACAGTCCGGGAGAGACTTTTCTGGAGTCAGTTTTATGAGCTCACAGGAAGTGACTTGGGTGCAAGTCTAGAAAAGAATCAGAAACTGATCTGTGGCTGGAATTAGAGCCCCTGGCATTTCTCAAAGCCTCCATATGCTGGGATCTTTGTCTGCAGCAGCTGCAGGGGATGAAGTAGCCGGAGGAGCACAGAGTTTGGTGGAATAACTGGAAGGTATTCAGAGGGAGCAGACCCTTGGCACCTCCAGATCCAAGGTCAGGCTGGGAAAAGAGCACCTGGGGTAGGTTGGCCTCATTGGGACCCCATTTCTGCTTCTTTCTAGCTTTGTGGCCTTGGGAAAGCCATTTAAATTCTCTAAGCCTGTTTTCTTATATGTAAAATGGGAGTACCTACAATTACCTTAAAGGTTTATAAGAATCAAATGAAGGAATATATATAAACATGTCTTGCAATTTGTAAATAATCTACAAATATCGGCTCTGAAGTGGATTCAGAGAGAAAATAATGTAATACAATAAAACTAAGGAAAGTTAAAGGGCAACATAAATATTGGCAAAAAAAATAATAAAAAATGTTTAAATGTATAACTGACATATAAACCCAAGAGCTTCTTTTTTGGGGGAAAATTAATTGTTAGTTATCATAATTAAGAAAAAAAGGAAGAAAGCACAAATGCAGAAAATAAGAAACAGTGGTAGGGAAACAGTCACAGATACAAAAAACATTAAAGGAATCATACAAGATTTATTTGCTCTGTTCTACACAGCTAAATCTGCAAACCTGGACAAAATATTTATAGAAGAGTAAAAATTACCCAAAACAAACCTCTGAAAAGATATAAAAGTAAAGAGAACAATTATCATAGAACAAAAGTTGTCACAGAAAGGAACCCATGAAAAAAACCAGGCCTAACTGGTTTTATAGATAAATCCTGTCTAATCCTTAAGAAACAGACAACTGGAATGCAATTTTAACTATCCTGGAACACAGAAAAAAAAAAGGAAAGCTTACAAACTCCTTTATAAAATGAGCATAACATTGACATCCAAACCCAGAAAGACAAAACATAAATAAAATTATAGACCAATCTTACAGGCATATTATTACAAAACTCTTAAATAAAATATTAGCAACCAGAATTCAGCAGCACAGTAAAAGAATGACACATCTTAGACAAATGAGTCCTGTATTCCACAAATACAGAGATGTATTACCATAACTTTCCATATTAATGGATCAAAAGAGAAAAATCATATGATCATCTCCATAGATACTGAAAGGTATCAACATCCATTTCAATCAAAGTAAAACTCTCATTTTTATCTTAAAATATAATAAAATTCTTACACACACACACACACACTCTACTCAACTCAAAAGTTGTATTATGTTTATTTAGGAAACACTAGAGGTATCCCAAGAATGTCTACTAGCAATACAAATTTTTAGCATTGGTCTGAAGGAACTAGTTAACTAGAGATAGAGAAAGAAATATAAAAATTGGAAAAGAGAAGATAAAATTATCATTATTTTCAGGTAAAAACTCCAGAGAATCATCCAGTAAGTAAAGGAACCCAACTAGGTTGTTGAGTATGGAATTAATAAGCAGAAATTATCAGCTTTCAAAATGAAAGCAACCAGTAAGTGAAAGAAAATAGCAATAATATAATAATAACACAAATTATAAAATACACAGGGACATACTTACAAGGAAATGTATATGAAGAAAACAGTAAAACTCTACTAAATATTAAACAAATAGAAAAGAACCCTATGTTCTTGGATAGGAAGTCCCAATATTGTAAAGATATTAAATTGTCCTTAAGTTAATCTGTAAATTTAATGTTAACCCCCCAATACAAATATCAACACTAGATATTTGTTTAACTAGATAAGCTGATTCTCAAATTCACATGGGAAAATAAACAAGAATACTTAGGAAATTTCTGAATAAAATAGGAATAATAAGAAGAGCCTACTCATAGATGCTAAAAATTTTAAACTTACATAATAGTTAAAACAGTATAGTCCTGACACATAAAATACAGACAGATCTACTGAATGGGTTAGGAAGGCTCAGAAATAGACTGAAAAGCAAATTGTCATATAAAATGACAAAAGTGGCATTTCAAGTAAGTGGGGGAGGGGAATGAATTATTCAATAAATGGTGGTGGCCCAGATCATTAGACTTCCCCTCTAGAATTTAAGTTCCATAAGGGCATGAATTTTTATTTTATTTTTAAAAATATTTTTATTGATTTTACCGAGAGAGGAAGGGGAAGAGAGAGAAACATCAATGAGAGAGAACCATCGATTGGCTGCCTCCTGCACGCCCCCTACTGGGAATGGAACCCCTAATCCGGGCATGTGCCCTGACCGGGATTCAAACCAGCGACCTTTCCGTGCATGGGACGACACTCAACCAACTGAACCACACCGCCCAGGGCAGGGCATGAATTTTTAATGTTTTGTTTGCTACTGTCTCCCCAGCTCCTGGCACAGCCCCAGGCACAAAAGAGATGCTCAGTAAATTTTTGTTGCATCAACAAGTAGATGAATGAACTCGGTCATTCTCCCTGAGACATTTAGTGATTTAGACATTAAATGATTCATTTAGAGAATCCTGGTCTTCTTTGGAGTCTTCTGCTTTCCATTCTTTGCATTGTCCCAACAGACCTCATAGACATTATGCAGACATAGAGCCACCACTTGGACGCCACCATCATTTCCAGGAGAGCTGAGAACCCCCATTGTCATACAAATGTAACCCATGATCTGATAGAGGGGGAACTTTTAAGCTCAAGTCTATTTCCCCCCATCCCTTTTCTGCTCTTCTGTTCTTCATGCAAGGTGTATGCAGATATGAGAGCTGCTGAGGAGTAAGTCTATAGATTCTGTTATATATATTACATACAAGAAGGGATGCCCTGGGCCTCTTCTCAGGCCTATCAGCGGCTCATAGCCAAAAGGTATAAAGTGTATCCCAGTCACAGAAATTGCCACCAATTAGGATGCCAAAGGAAGAAAAGAGGACATAGAGAGTTACTGGCCCCAATTCTTCTTCACAGAATAATACCCCCCCCACACACACACACATAATAGGCCCACAACTCCATGAATGCTATGCCCTTCCGTGGATTCATCACCACTACCGCTGGTAGGTACCAAGAAACAGACCAGGGGATAACATCTACAGCCTGGTAAAGGTCCTGAGCCTTGTGGAGGTCATATTACACAGGGAGCTGGGGGATGCCTACAAGGGGGAATATCCAAGTGAGTGTACTCACCTGGAGAATCCAGAGGTAGGATAGAAGGAGTGAAAGAATTTTTTGCTTGGATGAAGGGAAATGAATAGTGAGAGATCAACACGGCCGACAAAAATTGTACACAGGTTAATACTTTCCTTATAATTCCTTTGGTTGAACTGTTTGTGAGAAAACAAGAAAGCCAGAAGGGTCATGACATGATGACTTACAACTGGATATGAAAGGTAGCTGAAATTTGGCTAGGCCCAAATCACAAACCATGTGAGACACGAGATCACCGGTATCTGCATTAGATATAATTCTTAATAGCAGATCCATTTCAGTCATTGAAAGAAATCATGGGAAAGGAGAGAGGATGATAAAATGACATGTGAAATACTTTGAACAATAAAGATAAATTTTAAAAAAATAAAAAGTAAAAAATAAAATGACAGCTCTCAAGATAACAAGGTGGCTGGAAAAATGGGTTCAAATCCTGGCTCTACCACCTGATGGATATGTAACATTTAGTAAGTTTTTTAGTCACTCTAAAGTTCAGTCTGATCCATAAAGTTAGGCCAATATCAGCATCTACCTTATGGAACTGAAGTTATAAAAATTAACGAGACAATGCATGTAAAGCACTTAGCATAGTTTCCAGCACACAGTATGTGCTCAAAAAGTATTATTAATAATATTGTGGTGGTGCAGGGGGCAAAATACACATGTAAATATCCTGTCTTGGTTGCAGACTATTCAAATTGGAAAAAAATGCTTCCTTATGAATGGGCAGTAGTCTGACAGGGATCATGTAAGAAATGGTTTGGCCAAACTAGTCCCTCATTCCTGGGATCTTTTTGACAGACATCTGTTTGCGACATGTGACAGAGTCAGATGAAATGCCATAATTCAGTCTTAATCCATCTCTATTCAGATGATCAGATGGTCTGCAGAGCAGGTCACACACTGGGAATCAGGCTATGCTTGTTGCTGCGCCGTGTGATCTATGGGAAGTTATCCTCTCCTAGAGAGCAGTGGCATTCCTTGTAAAATGCTGATCAAGATCATGATTCACCCCACTTAAAATAAGTTGTGCAAGTGACAAACCCACTATGTTAAAACAAACAAACAAAAGTTTTGTAACAGCCATGTGTCTGAATGGGGAGTGGTTATACCTGCAGAGTGATTTTCAATGCACTTTTGGCAAAGAATTGTCCGGTACAAAGGAGTGTGTCTATCCAGGGAGTACAGTAGCATTAGTGTGGGCTGCTGCTGGCCATGGTCCTGAAAAGTCTGCTCTGGCCCCCGACAGTAGCTGTCCATGGTCTCAACCCACTGCAGCTCAGACTTGCTCTCACTGTTCAAAGCTTTGCTCTAGAAATTGCCCTCCTCTTTTCCTTTAAATCCTAGTTAGTTCTTCCTTGATCCTCTGGCTAACTGGATAGCTTGGAATCATTATTATTCAGAGGATTCAAAGAAATAGGTTCTATTTCAAGATCAATTTGGATGTTAAGATCTGAACAAGATGACTCTATCTTTTCTGGGTCTTCAGAATTGCCACAGGTCTTAATTTGCAGCAGAACAACAGCTCATATCAGTATAAAAGCAGATTCTAGGGTACTTTCCACACAAGTAAAACCCAGGTTCAGGCAAGGTTCTCTGTGGACTTGAGTGAGAAGTCAGTGGTTAATCTCTGGACCCAGATCAGACCAGAATCATGATTTCTAATCTAAATTTAATTCAAGGTAAAGTTGCAGGATTACTCTTTTCAGTAACTTATCTTCAATATCTATCTTCTAGTCACTAGTCACTCTTTTTAAAAAGGAATACTTTCTTGATTTTTAGACAGAAGAAGAGAGAGAGAGAGAGGGAGAGAGAGAGAGAGAAATACTGATCTGCTACTTCTTGCCTGCCCCTTATTGGGGACCAAACCTGCGATTTGGGCATGTGCCCTGACTGGGAACCAAACCAGCAACCTTTTGGTGCACAGGACAGTGCCCAAACAACTGAGCCACACCAGCCAGGGCTGTCTTCTATTCACTCTTAACTTTCTTTCCTCATCCTATATAAGACACTATTTTTCTTTTTTATTCCTGACCATACACCCAAATTGGAATAGGTTCAAACACCGTTCTTCCCTGCTTTTGCTTCCAAATATAAGAAATGAGTAAAGCCTAGTGAAAAAAATAAAAGTGGGAAAACAGAACTAGATAATTCCATTCTCCACTTACATCCTGGCTCCACATTTCAACTTCCTGTTTATAAACAGGTGGTTACCAATGATGTCATGAAACAGTTATGTGATGGATACAGCAGGAAGCACAAAACTGGGCAGGAGTCCCACCCACAAGCCTTCACAATCTAAATATCAAGATCTGCACTCTTTGGGGAATGAAGTTCTATAAATAGCAGAGGATGATATCATCATCTTCCAGCCTGTTGCTGTTCAGCTGCCAATTATTTTTTAAAGAGCTTACAAAAAAAATTAATAGATGGTGGTAAATTCCATAGCACCATTTAACCATAAACACACACACACACCACAGACCAACAGATTTTACTGGCTACTAATAAAATGAAGAATTCATCTATCCAAAAGCCACCCCTCTGACTTATGCTGAAGCTCTCAGGTTTAACTCATCCCTAATGCCCTCACCACCCCCAGAGGGGCATTAATAATTCTTGATAATTCACTGGCTCTATCTATGAACAAGGTCCTGGTGGTTTTTTATTTAATCCTCCCTGAGGATATGTTTTTTAATTCATTTTAGTGAGAAGAAGACAGAGAGAAAAACATCAATGTGAAAGAGAAACATTGATCAGTTGCCTCTTGTACTTGCCCACAACCTAGGTACGTGCCTGACCAGAAATCGAACCCACAACATTTTGGTGTACAGGACAATGGATGATGCTCCAACCAACTGAGCCACCCAGCTAGGGCTTGATTTCTTTGGATAGTAAGGAACTTGAGGTTCAACTTCAACATCTGACGTGTTAAAGGGAAGTGTAATCCCTCTGTTCCTATCATAAAGTGAGGCCCAGACTGGACATCAGGAGAAAAGACCTGGGAGTGGAGCTTCCACCTCCACATGACCTTGAACAGATTCCCTGACCTCCTCCATTCTGCTAACCAAGCAGTGACCACATATCAAGCAAGTCAATTCTGTACCTGGAGAGAAATTCTCCAAGAGGACAAGTGATGTTGTGACTATTTTCCAGGAAATGAAAGGAGGGGGTGGTCCTTGGGCCATATCCAAAGCCTTAGGGAGGCACCCCCAAATGGACCTCTGTGGTCTCAAGCCCAGCTCCACTAAGTTCCTGAATGGTGCTAGCCCTCAAGATGACCTGAAACAGCAAACCACCTCCGAAGGTCAGAGGGTGTCACCTTTCCTCAGTGACCTTGGATCCTTATCACTTCCTTTATAAATTGGTGTCTGAGCTCCACTTACAAATAGCGAGGAAGAGAAGAGGGTAGGTGGAAAACAGAGAAAAGAATCTTCTTAAAAATGTATATACGTGTGTATCTACATTTATATAAATAGCAACCACAGTGGAACACGGAGGGGCACATGCTATTTTAAGGACAAGCTGCAGTAGTAAAGTAATCTCCTGAGTGATGCTACTTTCTGGCCGCATGCCCGCGTCCAGCCAAGGCTGTGGTTCTTTTTATTCTAGTCACATTGAATGCCTCTTACAAATCCATCCATCTTAATCAGCACCTACCACTCGCAGCAGCAGCCCTGCATCAGGAAGCAGAGAAGCAGACAGCAGGAGGGGATGGGGTGTGAGGGCAGTGGCGAGAGGTGACGTCATAAAAGGAAGGAAGGAAGGAAGAAAAGGGGTGGGAAAGTGCTGGTGAGGTGGGGGAGGAGGCACAGACCCAGCTGTGTGGCCCCTCTGCCTCCACCTCTCTCATTCTGAATGGATGCTCCCTTCATTGGCGTGACTCTCAGCCAGGTGGAGGGCTGAATGGTGAGCTGGCCTCCGGCCTGTGTCTTCAGGATGGATACATTGCGGTTCAGCAGTTCGAGCAGCAGGTGCCCCTGAAACTAGGCTCTGGATGCAGGGTAGACTGAAGGCCGTACCTAGTAGGAAGGAGGTTGAATGGCTGTCTCCGGTGTCTTCCCTTGGCTCTGCCCATAGTCTCAGCCAAATTTCACCTCGTGTTGGGAGTCCCTTTGTCATGGAGAACATTCCCCTCCCCAACTGACTCTTGACCCATTCATACACCCTGTTTCCTCCTCTGTTGTCCTTTGAAATGTACCCTTTGGAGTTTCAATCAGACAAAAGCCAGGCTCTTGCAAAGGGGGCCTGGGCTCCCCACCTCACTCAGCCACAGCTGCACAAGCCTCACATCTGCAGCCTCAGTCCACCCCATGCCACTCAGGGTGGGGTCTGGAATAGGTGCTGAGTTCCGCAAACCCCTGTGCCCACCTAGCCTCCGTCTGCCCCCATCATAAGCCTAGATCCCACTTGATATTTCACTTACCTGCTGTAGCCAGAACATAGTAGAAACTGTAGTTTCCTTGGCTGAGCCCCTGAAAGCCCTCCCAGCCCCCTGGGCCCTGGCACAACCCCTAGCTGAGAGCTAAAGTCCATTTACATAGCACCTACAATGCAGTATGGTCACCCACCAGTGTGACCATTCAGGGAGCTCCTAAGAAGTAAGTCTCTGGGGAAACCAGCATCAATCTGAATCAAGCCTGAGCTTGTCACACAACTTCAGACCCTGTTGTTTGGAGCAGGCCTGGCTCTCCAGGCCTGGCTTCCAGCTTTGCTCCTGAGAGTGGCACTCAGCTAAGTCCTCTGGTGCTTTATACTTGCTTCCCAGGTAGGAGTTGGCTGGAGGACTTGGACTGGGACTAGCAGGGATCTGGCCATCCCAAAGTTCAGGATTAGTGGGAGACCAGCAGCAGGCTCCCTGACAGAGGAAGGGCAGTGAGGGGCTCTGTGAGGTGATGTCCTCAGCCTGGTCACAAGATCACAGCTGCTCTAAGAATCAAATCCTTTTTTGAGAGAGAGACAGAGAGAGAGAGAGAGAGAGAGAAATATTGATTGGTTTCCCCCCCATACGCACCTAATTGGGAATCGAACCCACAACCTGGGTATGTGCCCTGACTGGGAATCGAACACTTAATCTTTTGGTGCAGGGGATGATGATGCTCCAACCAACTAACTGAGTCACACCAGCCAGCGCCTAGAATCAAATCTTGAAACGCTTCAACTATCAGAGTTAGAAGTGACCTGAGTGTCACTTCCGCGTTATCTCCACACTCAGGTGCCTCAGAGGCGTAAGGAGACTAATATTTACTAAGTGCCTATTCTCCACTTATACATGTATTACTCCATCTAATCAGCAGAAAAATTATAGGAGAGGAGAATCACTCATTTTACAGATGAGGAAACTAACTCTGAAGACTCTGGTAGCTTGTCTGAGCTTAAAAACTAATAAATGGTAGAGCCGGAATGCAAATAAAATTCTAATTCCAAAGCTCATGACTCCCCCTGCTCCGCCTTAACCCAGGGAAAGAACAGAAAAAGCACAGGGACAGGGAAGAGAAGATGGGTGAAGATGAACAGAAAACAAACTCCTTATATCACCAGTCACATCTTTGCCAAGACCCCTTTAACAGATAAGCCTTACCCCTGAATTACATTCACTAGTCTCTTGGCAAGGCCTCCTTGCATTTAGACAGCATTGTCTGAGGAAATCTTATAGCAAGGGAAGGGAGGCTAGGCCACCACTGCAAGAAGCCACCTGCCTCAACAAGCAGAGACCATGCAAGATGTACAGATAAGAAAGCATTTTTGTCTTTCCTACCAGTGTATGCTGGTAAGAGATGGGAGATAAGAAAAATCAATTTGTGAGCTATTAAATTCAGGGTGTTAATTTGAAAAGCTGAACTAGAAATCAGGAAAGCTGCCTATTTGGAGGCTATGGCATGCCAGGGGTAAAATTAATGGAGAAAGAGGAGCCTCCTTCAGTGAAGATGCTACAAATATAAGGGAGGTGGGCCCACCAGAGGGTTGGTCCTTTGTACAGGGAGTAGGGAGCTAGATGGTCCCAGAAAGGTCCTTACAGCCATTCTCCAGGTCACCTTCAAAAACAGGACTTTGGGGCATCTCATGTTCACCATGATCAATCTCTTCAGGCTTTCTCAAGATGTTTCCTCATGGTGGATCCCTACATGCTTACATTGGGTGCTGGGGAAGGGCTCCCTGCTTTAGAGAGTCCCCTTTGGAACACACCTGGGCTTCTGCCCGAGGGACTGTGAGTCTTTGGGGAACTTCATGGGGATGTCAGTACCCAATGGGAACCCAGTTCCAAACCAGGTAGGGCCAGGAGCTTTCATCTACTTTTGTTCCAACTTTTCTCTCTCACCATCTACCATAGATCCCAGCTCCCTCATGAGATACTCTTGAGAATGACTTTTAGTCCAGCCTGAATGCGATGTTTTGGAGCAGGGGGCTGAGCACTGTGACTGGAAGTGGGTGGGGGGATGACTTGTTCTGCCCACTGCAGGGGGAGTTGTGAGGATTAAGTGGAGCTATGTCTGTGTATCAGTCAGGGTTCTCCAGAGAAACAGACCAGCAGGAGACATACAGATATGTATACAGAAGAGGACACTGCTTATAGGTATTGGCCCACACAGCTACGGAGGCTAAGAAGTCCCACGATCCACTGCCTGGAAGCTGGAGAACCAAGAAAGCAGGTGGTGTAATTCTTCAGTCCAAGTCCAAAGGCCTGAGAACCAGGGGCACTGAGGTCCAAGGGCATCAGAGAGCAAATTCGCCCTTCCTCTGCCTTTTTGTTCTGTTCAGGCCCTCAACAAAACTCTATGAGGCCCACCCACATCGCTGAAGGCCATCTTCTTGGCTCAGTTCACCAATTCAACTGCTGATGTCTTCCAGAAATAACCTCACAGACACACCCTGAAATTATGTTTTACCAGCTACTTGGGCACCTCTTAGCCCAGTCAAGTTGACACATAAAATTAACCATCACAGCCTAAAAACTCCAGAAAGGCAAGTCTGTTCTCTAGTCAATTATCCATCCAGGTTCCTGTTCACCCTTACGAGCAGTACCGAGAACAATACTGCGGGGCCATCCTGACAGGGTCCCAGCAATCAGGAATTGGTATGTTATTCCATTGTTTAATGGGATTTTGAGAGGTTTTGCAGCTGTATGCACTCACACACTCTCCATTGATCAGTTACCCACAGGTCTCACACCTCTCCTCATTGGTTGGCTCTGAGTGTTGGAATCTCTTTGACAACATCTCTTCTCTTTGAGACCAATGAGAATTGTGATCTACACTGGCCATACGTCCTTAAGCAAGTCATCTTCTTGGGCCTCAGTTTCCTTATCTATATAATAATGGAGGTGGAAACAGATCCTATCTAAGGCGCCTTTCAGCTTAAAGCTCTGGGAGTCTATGCTACCGATCCACATAGATGTAAATGGAGAGAGAACTTTTAAAGGAAGCAATACCTCGAAAGTTATGTACTTTTCTTCAGTAACATCTGTTATCAACTTCTCAGATCAATAATATTTCTCATAGATACTGACTGAAATATACCTTTGTAACTCACTGCAATTTTCTATGTTTCTATTAAGAGGCTTTTCCAGGGGTGGTGTGGGGAACAGCAGGCATGCTGAGCATTATATTAGCTGGGTGTCCAAAGCTCTAGAAGGCACTTTCCTCCTTTGTCAGTGATTTCTGTCTTCTGACAGTGTTTTCTGACTGCTCCCAGTTAATGTGAGGAAAGGCTTTGAATTGCTTTTCTATGGTCTCTGCTGTTTTCTTACACTCTTCACATATAGCCGAAGTTAAGTGTAAAGGAACAGAGCACATCTTTATATTGCTGAGAGCAAGAAATAAAGCCTTCCCAATTACAGGTTTCCTTTGCAATTTTCCTCTTTGAAGAAAAATAAAACACTACACCCACCCACCCCCATTCTCTTAGCTTTTTGTCTTCTACACACAAAGATGGTGTAAACAAAAACATTCATGTGCAGTTATGTAAAGATGGCTTTGGTCCATAAGAAAAGGGTTGGACTTATGGGAAAAGGAAAGTAAAAAGCAAAGCCTTTCCCCACCAACCAAACAGGTGCAGGCACATGTGCACACTTATACACATAGAAACACACACCACAACCTTCCTAACCATTTGCACTTTCTCTCCAGGGAGGACACCCAATGTCTCCACAGTTCTTCTGTACTGACTTTCCTATCCTCTGTATACATCTTATTATAAATGACTCCACTCAGCAAAGACTTTGGGAGCATCTGGTATATGTCAGGCACCATGCTTGGCCCAGAGACTACAGCAACAACCATGATGCCTTGTAAGTATCTCATCCTTTCTGTGTGCCATATGCTGTTCTAAGAGCTTTACTCACTCCATCCCCATAACAACCCCATGAGATCAGTATGATTATTACGTCCATTATGCAGAACAAGCAAATGGAGCACAAGTGAACCCAAGGCCAGATAGTAAGTGGAAAAGCCAGAATGTAAACCCAAAGAGTGGGGTTCCAGATCTGTGCTCTTAGCCACCTCAGGATATTACAGACCCTGTCCTCTCCTTCCTGCTGGTGAGATGGCCATATGAAAAAGTAATTAAGGTACTATGGGTAGAATTTCGTCTATAGGTGAGGATTAGAGAAAGGAGGCCATTCCAGGTGGCAAGAATAGCAATTGCCTACAGACGTGAACATCTGGAGTGGGGCCATGAAAAGTAATGAGCGTATAGGTGGGGTAAAGGTTATTGTGTGTTAGGATGGTTAATTGTATGTGTCAACTTCACTGGGCCGTGAGGCACCCAGACATTTGGTCAGACATTATTCTAGGTGTGTCCGTGAGGGTGTTTCTTAATGAGATTAGCATTGGAATCGGTAGACCAACACAGATTACCTTCCACAATGTGGGTGGGCCTCATCCAATCAGGTGAAGATCTGAAGAGAACAAAAAAGGCTGACGCTCCCCTGAATAACAGAGAGTTCTTCCTGCCTATATGAAATGAAAATAAAAGGCAAGTTGTATCCGGATAATAAAGAGTGATTGAGGGTATGAAGGACAAGAAACTAGACAAAGCTGTCTTTTGCCCCTCCCAGAGAATGTCATGTTAACAAACAGCCAAGCCCTAAAACTCTCAGAATAGAAAGTCAGGTGGGCATGATAAGGGCAAGTGGGGGATGGCTGGGAAGGGACCTGTGATGACCATAAAATAACATGCCAAGAGGCATTTGCAGCCCCAATCACAGGATGTGTGCTAGAGATGAAGGGGATTTAGAGAGGGCCTAATCCCACACTGGAGTTTACGGAAGAGAAGACTGGGGTCAGGGAGGGGAGATGACAGGTCTGGGGTGATGCCTATGTGCACAGCAGAGAGGTGTCACCAGCTCTCCTGAGACACAGTCCGGAGCTCACTCCCAAGATTATATATCCTCTCACTGACCCAGCTGACCCTCCCTGCCCAAGACATGCCCAGGAAATTAGGAGAAGAAAGTGGGAGAGTGGCCACACACACACACATCCCTGGGTTGTCATTTTGAGTCTAATTGTTTTAACACCAGCTGTCAAGTCTGCAAAATTCTTCTCTGGTACCACTGACCTGCAAGATCTAGAATAATGGGGATGTGTCTAAAAATAGTACAGATTCCTAGAATTCACCTCTACCTCCACCCTCCCTTCTCCATCTTACTGACAGGCCTGGTAAGAACTCCACTTCAAATTTATGAGTACAAAGCCAAAAACTGTGATTCTGATTTATTAGGAGTGGTAGAGAAAAGTGGTGGACAAGAGCAGGGGCTGATGAAGCAGGGCCCCTGGCTGTGTTTCCAGCAGAGCAGCTGGGAAACCTTGGCGTGCGCTCAGCCTGAGCCTCAGCTCTCCAAGCTGGGCACTCATTTCCCCCACTGCCCCCAAGTGGGCTCCAGTTCCCCTGGTCCCTCTGCAGACAAGAGCCCCAACCCCTATGATCTGAACACCCCTTGTTGGTAGTGGGTCCACCAGCTCTCTGTAGCCCCTCCCAGTCTCTGCTCCTTCTGCCTCCAAGCAGCATGGTGGTGAGGGACAAGTCAACTCTGTAGCCAGACAAACTCAAGGTCAAACCCTGGCACAGCTGCTAACTAGCTATGTGACTCTACAGTCAAATTCCTCAATCTTTCACAGTCGCAGTTTCCATCTGTAAAAGCTCCTATGATTGTTCTAAGGGTAAATGTAAAGTAGAAAGTACTCTCCACCCCACACCTGGAAGGTAACAGAAACCCTTAAATATTTCACCCTTTCCTTCCCTTTCCTGTGCCTAGCTGTCTTACTCTTTCAAACCCATCGAACATGCTTTGGTAACAATAAGTTAGGGAGATTTCAGTCCGAAGGAGCTGCTGTGTTTGTGAAATTCAATCATGGCATTATTTACGGCATTAAGAACCTGGAGGCGAGTTCAGTGTCCAACCTTTGAGGGAATGGCTAAGTTATGATTCATCTCTTCTATGAAGTTATGTGCAGGCATTTAAATTCTATGTTACTGACATGAGAACATGCTCATAAGGTGATGTTAAGAGACAAAAATCAGCATGCAATTGTGTTTATAGTATGATTTCACTGATTTGAATGAAAACACTAAAATAAAATTAGGTCAAATGTTGACAGATTGTTTCTAGGTAGAAGGCCTATCAGTGAGAGTTTTTGTCTTATTTATGCTATATAACTTCCAGAACAAAATATTTTAAAAAGTAAATAAATGTCCACCAGATTTCTAGTTTTAAAAGAGAAGAGTTGGGCTTACATTACGGGGGGACAAAAAAAGTCTCTTTTTAGACACCAAAATAAATGAAAAGTTCTGAAAACAAGCTGTTTTCTATATTTGATAAAAGTGGAGGTGATGAATCTTGTTCTGCCTCTGGTTTGGTTTGTATAAATGAGATGAGAGGAAGCTTTAAAGGAACTGGCTCTCCTCCTGCAGATGGGGTAGACATTCATGTGTGCGGAGAGAGCCCCACAAATCTTCCTTGGGACAGCATGAGATGCTCAGCTACAGGATCTATTGCAGGTCATGGGGCAGGATCAAGAAAGATTCTCAAAGGGCTCCAAGATTTCAGACCAACTAGGAGAACTCTCATGTTGCTTATAAACTAACAATTTAGAGGATTAAGAGAAAGATGAGAGAAGGATGTCTGACTGCACTGTCTCCATATGACTGCCCAGACCATTGGGTTTAGTTAACAGAGATTTTCATCTTTGAGGACAAGCAAAAACCTCTGCCCATGGAGGAGCCTTGAGGAACCCCTAGCCCAACACACTTATGTTATAGATGAAGAAAATGACCCCTGCAGGTGAAGTGATTTTTCCCAAAGTCTTCAAACCAATTAAAGGCATATTTTGGAGACAAACCAAACCCTCCTGTCTGCTTTCCTCTGATCTTGGATAGTGGACTTAGAAGCTTGTTTGAAGCTATATGAGAAGGTCCCAGAATGGAGCCCACTTGCAGCCTTACTGCCCTGGCGCCCTCTAGTGAAGAAAAAAGGTCGCTGTAGCTGAACCGTTCACAAGGCTGGAAAGGCGGGCAAATGAGATCGCTGAGCACACAATTGTGTTTCTACATGTACATATCACATGTTTTGGAGCACCATTATTCTTTCCTAGAGAGTCTCTCTGCTACTGCATCACCTCAAGTCTCTGCCTTTCTGCTTAGGAAGGTGCTCCCTCCCCCAAATTTAAACAAACCCTATATCTCAATATGGATTTAGGGGGAGGAAAGAACAAAACAATCCCTTCCTTTCTATAATGATTTAACACAAATGCTAAATAGAACTAACATTTATTGAGCATATGCTACGTGTTAGAAGACATATATATTTTCCCTCCTTTATTCGAAAACAACGCTGTGAAGGAAGAAATCCATTTTTTAAAAATATGTTTTTATTGATTTTAGAGAGAGAGGAAGGGAGAGGGAGATAGAAACATTGATGAGAGAGAAACATCCATTGGCTCTCTCCTGCACATCCCTTACTGAAGATTAAGCCTGCAACCCGGGAGTGTGTCCTGACTGGAGATCGAATCCATGACCTCTTGGTGCATGGGTCGACGCTCAACCAACTGAGCTACACCGGCCAGGCAAAACTTCATTTTTGATGGGGAAACTGAAGCTCAGATAATTAACAAGTAACCTGCTTGGAAGTCACCCAGCTAGGAAGTGGCCTCTTTTTAACACACTGTCCCAAGGCTCCCTCAAATAGAAGCTGAAAGTAGGCAGCTAGGAAGTGGAGAACCTTGATTCTCAGACATTCAAACTATTATCTCATTGACAAAGACACGAGTTTATTTCAACTGAGCAGCAACTTGTCTAGCGTGTAAAGAAAGATTTTCCTCTATCTCCCGGAGCCAGCTCCCGGATGCCAGCTCTGGGCCAGCAGGGCCGGCTCTGACGCTCTGCGTTGTCCCTCATCAGGCATCCGCAGGGATGAGGGGCTGCTGTCACTCCCGCATCTTGGAAGTTCGCCAAAGCTAAGAAAGGAGAGCAAAGAGAGAGCCATGTATTTAGGAGAAGCTGGGACAAGGCAAGGGAGGAACTTTCTGGCTCTTCATGCCTCAGAACCTCACTGGCCCCCACTCACCACCGCAGGGCCAGGCGGGCTGCTCACAGCAGCACGCGCAGGCTCCAGATGTGGTCCCACCTATGGCTGGGGAGACCTTAGGGCCCTCGCGTCCCTTGGCACTTCAGGCTTCCCCAGCCCCTACTCACTCTCTCATCACCTCCTGGCTACCTACAGCACTCCCTGTCAACAGACCTCAGTTGGGATTCTAATCAGACCTATGGGATTCTAAGAGCAACTCTGCCTTTCTTCTCTAGTAGATGCCCCAAGAGGATAAATCCATGACTGTAGACAGTGCAGGCTCCTGCCAGGAAAGCACAAATCACTTCAAATCACTTCTGCGTCCGTGTACTTGGTCCAACTCACCCCCCTGCCAGGAACGCCTCACCCTCCCCTGTCCTGGGAGGGCCAGCCTAACCCGCCACAGAGATTCTCCCTTCTGCATTCCAAAAGCACTCTATGGCCCACTGTCCTTGCACCATAATCCCTTGTGTCATGTATGATCTTCCCTCCTAGGCTGCGAGCTTTTCAGGGGAAGCAACGTGCAGTAGACACATGCAGCTGCTCCATAATCCTTGAAAAGCCCAAGCGCTCAGCAGTGTTTGTCCTTCTCTCCATCACCCAGGGAAGAAGGTGGGAGAAAGGACCTGGGGGGAATGCCAACTGAGCTACATACAGCGAGGGGGAAGGCTTCGATGTTGAAAACATCCAGGTCCCGAAGGCAGTCCCCACTCCCACCTAACACAGGAGGCCCTCGGTAACGCCCCCAGCAGGTGATACACAGGTGACAACTCTCACCACCCTGCGACGACTGGACAGCCCAGGCCACGGTGGTGGCGTTAGCTCAGGGACCTCGAACACTGTCTTCTCCCACCCAGCCCCACCACCATCGCCACCAAGATGTGAGCTCTGTGCTGAGCACAGCGCTGGGCACTCAGAGGGCCAGGAAAAGGAAGCAGAAGGGAAATGGAGCCCAGTCTCCATTCTACCTGGGGTGGAAACTCATTCGTGGAAGTAATTCGGTAGAGTTACAGAGCAAGGCACCTTTGGATGAAAAGCAGTGTTCAATCAGGGATTTGAACAGGAGACCCTCATGGGGGCTCCAAAGCCCAGAGGAGGGAGGTGACTGCCATATTTAAAGGCAGGGCTGAGGGCAGACCCCAACTTTATAGCTACAAGTTGAGGGCTCTACCCATTGTGCTGCCTCAGCTCACAAAGTTCACAGCCAGGGAGGACTCAGAAGGGAGGCTCATCTGAGACCGAAAAGGTTAACTCAGGAAGGAACCACACCCCCAGCCTTCAAAGCAAGTCAGCCCAGACATAGTTAATATATTTTTTACTACATATTGACTCTATGCGGACACTGAGGGAGCAGAAATGAAGCTGCACAGCACCTGCCTGGTAGTAATCGCATTTTAAAGAAGGATGAGTTCATCATTATCATCACCATCATCATCATCACCACCACCATCACCATCAACGCTGTCATCACACCCTTATCATCGCCAACATCAACCCTGCCATCATGCCCCTATCATCACCAATACCACCACCACCACCATCACCATCAACACTGTCATCACACCCCTACCTTCACCAACACCAACATCATCATCACCACCCTCCCATCTTTACCATCATTGGCTGCAGTTTTGTCATCAGAGTTACCATACTGATAGTAACACTAATACCTAGACTGTGTCAGCACTGTGGATTATATTATCTTTAATCCTCAAACAATCCTTTAAAAGTAGAAAATTATTATTCCCATTTTACAAAGGAGCAGAGTGAGTCTCAGAGAAGCCATGCAGCCTACCCAAAGTCATACTGTGAGAACTGGGATTCTGGAGCAGGTCTTTGGACTGCAAAACCTTCTCTCTTTGTTATTCCAGGCTGCCTCCATCAACAAATAACTATGCTAACCCACCATAAATGCTCTAACAGACATAGGTAAGGAGTTCTGGGAGCACAAGGAAGGGTGCGGTTAATTCTGCCTGGAATGGAGAGGAGATGTTCTGAGGGAAGGGTTTAGTCAAGGTGAACATTTGGGAAGGCTTTCAAGTTCTAGTGGACAGAGGGATGGCCATGTGTTTCAAGGAGAGGAGAGAACATGTACAAAAACAGGGAGTGGGAAGGAATGCTGCACAGTTGGGGTGCGGCAGGTCCTGGAGCATTGCCAGAGTGAGTGATTAGTGAGGGAGGGAGAACAGTGACAGCTGAGACCAGAACATGAGGGCCTCACCCTCTGGGCTTGTGAGTTAGGAGGAGCCCTGGGAGTCTTGAGCCAACGCAGTAAAATGCTCCAATCTATGTTTAAAAAAATAAAAAACTCACTGTAGGGCAAAGGTATATTGACAAGAATGTTTGTTACTCTGATGTTTATAAAAAGTAGCAACTGCCTACCAGGCCAGCAATAGGGAACTGGTTCAATTAACTTGTTGTTTATCCACACAATGGGACACTCTGCAGTCGTTAAAAATGATGATACACAAGACCCAGCAAGTCATCTTCTGGGTATATGCCCAAAAGAAGTGAAAGGAGGGAGTTGAAGAGATATTTGTGTGCCCATGTTCATAGCAGCACCATTCACAATAACCAAAAGGTAGAAGCAACCCGAGTGCCCATGGATGGATACATGGATAAATACAAGGTGGTCTAAACGTTCAATTGGAAAATTATTCAGCTTTAAAAAGGAAGGAAATTCTCACACATGCTACAACATGGATGGACCTTGAGGACATTATACTAGATGAAATAAGGCAGTCACAAAAGGACAAACACTCTATGATTGCACTTACCTACAGTGGTCAAGTTCAGAGAGACAGAAAGTAGAATGGTGGTTGCCAGGGGCTGGGGCGCAGGGTGGGGTAGGGAATGAGGGTTTTATTAGTACAGATTTTCACTTTGGGAAGACGAAAAGATTTCTAGAGATGGATGGTGGTAATTGTAGCACAACAATGTGAATGTACTTAATGTCACTGAATTGTACCCTTAAAAATGGTTAAGATGGTAAATTTTATATTATGTGTCTTTTATCACAATAAAAAAATGACGATATGGGTATGTATTTACATGGAAATATGCTATGTGTTGGTAAGAAAAAAGCATAATATGTTATATTACGATTCTATATTTAAATATATATGTATATTCTAGTAAAAATATTAAAAGATATGAATCAAAATGTTAACTGTTTTTTTCTGAACTGTGCGATTACATTTTATTTTCTTCCTTTGCATTATCTATGTTTTTCAAAGTTTCTACAGTGAACATATATAAAAATGTTTTCAATTAAAGAGCAAAAAAAAATACAGAAGACAGAGATCGACCCAGTGATTGATTCACTAGGGAGCAGAGGGAGAAATGGGCTGGGAAGGGAAAGTATGGAAGCAGAAGAGTCAGTTTGGGAGCCTCTGCAGCAGGACGCTGATTCATTCATTCAGTGGCCACTGTAGTCAATGCTGGCTTAAAGAAGGCATCTGCTTGGGACGGCCGGGGCAAAAGGAACAGTATGTTGCCTCCATGATCACAATTTTCATTGTTCATTCCTTACCTGAATGTTGGACGCCTATGGCATGTCAGTCACCAAAGATACAAATATGACCAAGATACTTTTCTGTCTTCCAAGAATATATGTTCTATTGATGGGAGACAGAAAAACAAGCCGCCACGTTGAATGGAGCAAGCATCTGTGGATATACGGAGAGCTGGGGGACAGAGCAGTGAGACACATGAGCCAGATAAAAGGGGTCTTCACTGAGAGCTGGTGCCTGCAGACTTACACAGGCCAGGCCCAGGGGAGCGGAGTGTGGTGTTCCAAGCAGAGAGAACAGCATGTGCAAAGGCTCAGAGGCCACAGAGAGCCTGGAGGTCCACTAGACAGAACTTGATAATTCTTTCCTTAAAGGCCCGACAGACATCTCTATCTAGCAGGATATGGGCTTTCTGTGGCTACCCCAGTAGGCTGCCTACCCAGCAGCCATATCCCTCTTCCGCCTTAGTTTATAGAAGCCCATTTGTATTCTACTGGCAGCATGGAGAAAGTAGGCTCCTCCCCTAACCCAGAGAATGGACAAGCTTGGTCTAACCCAAGCGGTTAATCCTGTTTCCCTTTTCTGGTGATTGGTGTAGAAGTAGACATATGAAGGCAGGGGGCTATAGAAGGGCCTCTGAGTAATCCGGTTTTACAGTCCTGTGTTCCTGACCACCTGTGCCCAAGCCACTCCTGTTGAGGAAGGGGTGGTCCCTGTGAGGCCACCAATCTCCTCCAGCGTCTGTCTGATCCTCCAACATCCAGGCCTATAGGACAGGCCCAAATCCTTCCTAGGCCACTGCGTGAAAACTCAGCTCTGTCCAAACGAGGCTTTACTCACACAGCAGACAGGCCTTCTGGGCCAGAAGGGATGTGTGAGGCTCTCCAGATCCATCATAATCTGAGTGTTTAAAGGTCCCCAAATGCCCATTTAGACAATCCACATTTCCTAACAGCTAGTAAATACTCTGGGACCCGGTCAGCATTTTTAAAGGTCCTGAAATAGCTCATTTGCATAATCCATATTTTCAGAGCCCCTAAGCATTTGTCCTACCTACATAATCTCAATCTTTATTATGCACGAGTTAAAAAAGGCTCCCAAGGAGGGTAGCAGCCCTTCACATCCCTTCTGGGAGAAATTGATTCTTGTTTTTAAAAATGACCACATTTTCAAAAGCAGGCACGGAGCTAACCACAAAAGGAAAATATTTAAAGGGAAGCTGTTAACCTGTGTAGGCCAGCAAATGTTCTTTCCTTAAAGGCAGGAAAATACCCCTGCGAGCTCCCAAAGATACTAATTACACAACTGGCCCCTGCAAACACTTCAATTAAGGTTAGAGCCCTCTCCCTCCCAGCTTCTCCCTCCCTCATTGGTTCCTTCAAGGAGGCCAAGAAGAACACAGGTTCTCCTCAACGTCTTTTTAGCATCATTTTCCAGAGTTAGCCTCAGCTCAGAGCCTTTGCTGGGGAAAGGAAAGGCAATTGTGCTAGGACAAATTTAGGTGTCAACATTGTGGGCCACTCAACCCAGATCTGGGGTAAAGCCTTTGACCAGTGGGCAACAGGAAAGTGGATCCCTGCAGTAACCAGAATAAAGCCCCAGGGGACAGTGGAAAAAAGCCCCCAGTAGGATGAATCCAAGAGAAGAAAGACCCACACTGCTGCCCCTCTGCTATGTTGGATGGGAGAATTATCTGTCCTGTTAGGAAGGATATCCAAATTCCGAAACACGTACAACCACAGGCGAAACATGGAAGACCCTCCCCAGCATAATCACCATACTGTATGATTCTGTTCCTGCAAACTTCTAAAACAGGCAAAACTAATCTATGATGAGAAGCCAGGCCCCTGGTCACCCTGGGGTTAGGGCTGAAGGAGGCCGTGGCGCAGTTGTAAGGTGCTAATAACAGCTTGATCTAAGCGCCGTTTACCTGGGTGCCTTCGCTCTGGGGAAGTGCCCAGAGCTAGCTAGCTATTTATTTATTTATTTATTTATTTATTTAATTAATTTATTTATTTTTAAGTAATCTAAATTCCCTTAGTTCCAGTTTCATCTTCCCCACTGTTTCTCCTCTCGCTGCAGCTCTATTTGTGCTCCTATGAGTACATCCAGGATGCCCAACTATCTGTGAAAAGGGGGTACTCTTCCTTTGTCCAGATTTTTTATTTAGAAAAGGTCTGGGGGGAGGGGAATATTTATAGTAGCAAGGATGCGTCTAAATGGACTGAGGCTTCTTTGCTGTTCTTACCAGCTAGAACCCCATCGCCTTAGAGAGGGGTATCTCACGAGGGGTGGGGGAGGGGGAGCTGGCAGAGAAACTCAGCCAGGTCTGGCAAAGAGGGCTGTCTTCCTGTTGAGCATCTTTGAAGCTGGGAATGGGCTCCAGGCCAGGTGGCTCTGGGTTTCTCCAGCCTCAGGCAGGCCGCAGGGCTGGCTGAACTTGAGACCCACAGCCCTCCCTGCAGAGACCAGCTGAGTCACAAATGGAAGGAAGGAGGGGTAAAGAAAGCCGGGGAGGGGCTGCGGGAGGGAGACTAGGGGAGGGGGGTGCGGTGAGAAAAGGGAAATGGAAGTTAGAAGAGGGAAAATTGACCTGTATTGAGGGTGGGCTGGGCGCTGGTGCAACCATTCAGACATAAGCCTCTTTCTCTAAATCTGGGCTCTTCCAGACCTGGCTGCTGGGCGGGGCGGCTAGGGACAGCCCAGGCACTTTGACGATCTGTCTCCTTAGATCTGTGGCTAACACCCTGCGCTTCCAGCTCTCCCACCCCACCCCTGCAGCCCACTGGCCCGAATGAAGCCCATGAACCAATTCCTGGGGTGCTTGAGCGCCATCACCTCCCACGTCCAGTGACCTCTGGGACCCCAAGACATGGACACCTCCGCGGGCCGAGGGACCTGCGGCAAGGCGCGGGGGTGGGGTGGGGGGGGGAACGAGACTTGATTCCCAGGTGGGACCTTCCTCCGCCTCCACTCTGTCCCTTTCGGCCCCCGCCCGCGGTGAGAAGAGTCTAAGCTCCACCCAGCAAGTCAGTGCAGCCGCCGCGAGTGACGTCGCGCGCCCCGGCCGGCGACGCGGGGTGAGTGCGCGCGAGGGGCGCAGGATCCCTCCACGCCGGGAGCCCGGGGACCTTCTCCACTTCGCGCAGAGCCAGCTTGCCTTTGCCCGCGCCCTTCCAATCTCGCGTCGCAGGGGCTGTCGCCAGGAAGTCCCACTATGCTCCCCGAGAGCGCCACCAGCAGGCTGGCTGCGGCTGCACAGAGCCCTCCTCCGGGCCTTCCAAAGGCCCCTGCATCGCTGCTCAGTGCCTTGAATTACGTCATATCCCTGGAGCCCCCGCCCCTGGGCCGTAGCCTCTGCAGCTGGCGTCCGAGCTTCCCGGTGCGACCCTCCTGCTCCAGGCCCCCCGCTCCACACACCGGCTTGGAGCCCGCGCATCTCTGCCTGCCCAGCTCCTCATCTCCGCCGCGCCCAGCCCACAAGACCCCAGCCGGCCTATCTTCTGTTTCCCCCAGTCCTTTCTTGCTTCCACCTCCTCTCAGACCCTCCAGTGCCCAAATCCTGAGCAAGTCACCTTTCAGACAGTTAATAGATCAATACAGAGTGTGATAAGTGGACGATTAGATATACATAGATGATGACTATAATGATCGATACATATAGACAATAGATATAGACAGATATAGATGAAAGAGATGATAGATAGATAGATAGATAGATAGATAGATAGATAGATAGATAGATAGATACAGATATACATATGCCTGTATACACTGGAGGGGCAACCCAGGACCCCAGAACTGGCCAGGGCAGTACTCATGCTTTCACAACCAGCGTCATAGAAATGAAGCTACAGGGTTCCAGCTGCAGAAGCTGTGCAAACTGTAAAGTGCTCTGAGCCCCTCTGTAATTAACCACAACAGCAGCTTAGCCTGGAAGCCAGAGTGCTGCTTGCAGATGGTTTGAGCACAGCTCCAATTCTGCCAGGCTTGCCTGCGGCATCACCAGATTAATTCATCCATTCTTTCAATAAGCAGCCACTGAACCTATAGTAGCCACACACTGCTGGGTCCTGTCACCCGGAGACCAACAAGGGCATGTGCCTGCTTGCCAGGGGCTGGCATTCTAGTGGGTATCAGACTCCCACACAGTGACTCCAAGTGATAGGTGCCCCAGAAGAGGTTAGGGATGGAGGATTATGGAACACATGGCAAGGAAAGCATCTGACCTGGGTCTTGAAGAATGGGTTGGGGATTCCAGGAGAAGGAAAGGCATTTCAGGCAGAGGCACTAGGAGGGCCCAATTTCTCTGGGATGGGAAGCAGTTTTGGTGGGGCTGGATCACAGTGCCCTGAGGCAACAGTGGGTGCTGGTTGTAGAGGGTGCTCAGAGAAGAGGAAAGGATTGGCTGAGGCCAAGTCAAAAGGGGCCCTGACATCCAGGCTATTTCTTCTGTTCCTATGTCTTCTGCCCCACTTGTCCCCAGGTACCATAGGTGACATAGGGTGAACCCCAGGCCTCTTGGCCAGGTCTTCAAACTATGGACACGTGACCATCTGAGTGTCAATCAGCTGTGCTATGGGAGAAGTTCCAATGTCAAAGCAGGCCTTCCGCCTATCTGACCTACACCTTCCCACTCACCCAGGGACAGCCTCCCCCTCAGGGCGACTCAGCTCCTGGCTCCCTTCCTGCTACCAGCTGAGATGTGTCACTGGTTTCCATAGTGACCCCAAGGAGCCATACCTACCTTCTCTGAAGAGACTTGGCTGTCTAAATTGCTCCTGCAGTGAAAGCCTGTGCACGGCCACTCACCTGCAGAGGCACAGCACTTGACAGGCAGGGCTCTCCTTCCCTGCATGAACTCAGAATGGGGCAATGGTAGGGAGGGGGAACCTGATGACAGACGCCTCCACCATGGGGACTGTAGGCTGATATTTCTCTCTATAACATTCCGGTCCCCAGAGGGAGAGGGACAAAGAACGAAGGCAGGGGCTGAGAACTGCCATCAGAGTTTGGTGTCTGTGGAAGACTTTCCACTCTTCCAGGCAGTGACATGTGTTCCCTTCGAAATACACTTGGGAGAGATGCTTATCGGTCTAATGTTATCATTCTTGTCAAAGTCACACACACACACACACACATACACAGCACCAAAATACTCTTTCTGAAACATGGTTCTCTGTCCCAAATCTTCAATAGCTCCTCAGTGCCAAGAAAGAAAACCCAAACTCCTTACCCTGGCCTGAGCCTCCCTTTTAAATACCTCATGATCTGCCTAGTAACCATCCTCACTGCCCCCAGCAGAGCTCCACGCCCCCGTCATGCCACAGCCTCAGCAGACCCCTTCCTGCCTCTGAAAGGCTCTCCAGCCACTATGCTTATCTCAAGCCGCCCCTCTGCCTGGGCTGCCTTCACTCCGTGTCCACTTCCTCAAGCTGTCCTCACCCTCAAGGCTCAGCCCACTCCTCAGCCCCCCTGGCCCCTTTCTCACCCCCAATTAAAATGTAATCCTTCCTGCCTTGGCCAGTTTGGCTCAGTGGTTAGAGTGTTGGCCCGTGGACTAAAGGGACCTGGGTTTAATTCCAGCCAAGGGCACGCACCTCAGTTGCAGGTTGGATCCTGGCCCTGGTCGGGGTGTGTGCAGGAGATATGCCTCTCTCACATTGATGTGTCTCTCTCACATTGATGTTTCTCTCTCTCTCTCTCTCTTTCTCTCTCACTCTCTGAAAAGCAATGGAAAAAAATGCTCCGGTGAGGATTAAAAAAAACAATTTAATCCCTCCTTCCTTCTTCCTGATCGTATTTTTGGACTCCTATTAGAAGTCAGTGTCTGCTGTGAATTATTTAGACTTAAGTGTACCTGCCACCCCCATGGCACATGGTCTTTGAAAGGCAAGCATATGGTTTTGCTTTGGTGTCCTTTTACCCCTCAGAGGGCCCAGCATGGGACCAAAATTAATGAGAATTGCACAGCACTGATTCACCCTCCTTCTCCTCTCTAAGCTGGTTTTGAAGACCTTCACCACAGATAAATGAGGATACCCTGGATGGGCAGTCATTCTACACTCGCCCATAGAAGCCCCATCCCCTGGTAAAGAGACAGGGGCTACAAGAGCAGAATGGCTGGTTCTTTCGCCCCTCGACTCCTTGACCACCCGTCGAAGTGGTACTTCCTCCATCCCAGCTCTTCAGAGCTGCAGCTGCCCCAAGGGAGCTAGGCCACTGGGCCTTCTCTGGGGATGCAGACAGGGTTCCCTGGCATCAGACACAGGAGACAAGACACTTGGGAACAGGCTGCTAGAATGTGGGGACGGTGCTCCAGCTCCACCCAGGCCCCGGCAAGGACCTCAACTAGCGATGGAGTAAGGAGCATGGTGGCAGGCTCTGGCCTACAGGACACAGCTGGCTGAGGCTGGGGGCCAGAACCCACAGGCCCCAGCAGAGCCTGCAGATACAGCCCTTGCAGGTAAGGCTAATGTGGTTAATTGGTTCCAACCTTCAGCTAAGAGTACAAGCATTGATTGGGCACCCCTGGGGCTCAGAAGCTGTGACCTCTGAGGAGGCTTCACTTCCTTATAAGCTTGAACGAGAAAAGAGAAATCCGATCAGAGGTCGTGGCGCTCACTTCCCAGCTGGGCCAAAGCACAACAGAAAGGCGGTGGGTTATAAATAGTGGATCAACGACTGAGAAATCAATGGCGAGGAGGGAAGACGGCTCTCTTCCCTGGGCAGGGCCTGGCAGGGCTCTCCAGGGAAGAACCAGGCAGGTTAGAGTAGACGACAGGAGGTGATGAGCCACATTCCCACTCGCCCTGGTCCCTGTCCCTGGTCTGTCTCAGAGGGGCATGCATCTGCCCTGACTCCTGGAGCATGGGGACTTGCAGGGTAGGAATGGGGTAGGGGGACTTCAACTACAGGTCTTGGGAGTTGGGTTTCGGCTTTTGGTGGAGCCAGGGGTTGGCCCCACTGAATGCAATTTAGTTCAGGAAGCAGGTGTGCTCCCCACACACAGAGACCAGAGCCTATTGTCCTGTCATTCATCCATCCATACAAAAACCCATCCATCTATTGAGTTATCCAAACATCTAGTCATTCAAGAATATAGTCAATAACATCATAATAACTATGTATAGTGCCAGGTATGTACTTGAAATATCGGGGGGACCACTCTGTAAAGTACATGATTGTCTAAGTACTATGCTGTACATCTGAAACAAAATAATATTGAAGCTAAACTGTAATTGAATTTTTTTTTTAATTTAAAAAGAATTAATTCGGCAAATCAGAATTGAGTTCCTACTTTGTGCCAAGCCCTGTGCTAAACTCCTTGTGACCTCCCCGTAAAGTGGTGGGTTCTACCAGCACTTCATAGGGCATCTGTGAGAATCAATGAGAAAACAAATGCCAATGTGCTCTCTGCCTGGGCAGTGTTATGCACATGCCCTGGGGTGTGGTTTGAACAGGGAGAAACCCTGAGGGAACTTCCAAGAGAGGAACATCCCAGCCCCTAAAGAACTCCTTCCTTGCAATCCCAGCCATGGAGCCCTTGGTTGGCATTTATGGGCTAGTTTCTCAGGCCAACTTTGCACTTCCTCTTAATATGAGAATTTTAGAATATACTTTTGAGACCTTTACAAAAGTATACTCCCCCCAAAACTTGTTGTCTGATCTTAAGCAAATCAGTTGACCTCTCTGTGTGTCAGTTTTTCATCTGTAAAATGGGGATAATAAGACTATCTCATAGGACTTCTGTGAGGGTCTGAAGAGTTAATATATATGAAGTGTTTAGAATGGTGGCTGGTACACAGTAGGTACTATGTAAAGGTGAGCTACTGATGACCACGATGCTATCTGCTGGTGGGAAATGAGGATTCAGGCTAGCCTGTTACAAAGGACCTTGGGGAGCCTACTGGACAATGCTTCTGGCTTGAAGACACACTGAGCCATAGTCTCCCCAGGCCTTAACCCACCTCCATATGGCAGCTTCCTTTGGAAGGAGACTCAGGGCCTCTCCTATAAATCCATCCTATAGACTGTGTTCTAAGACTTTGCAGCCTCTGAGAGAAAACACTACAGAATCTCACAGGGGAAGGAGGGGTGAATAAAGAACCTTGTCTTTCCTCCTCCTGCAATCAGGTGGGTGAAAAGGTTGGACTTTCATTGTTATAAGGAGGGGGAAGAACAAGGCATACGGCTGAAAGTTTCTAGATGCTGCAGGCTTCCATTAAATTCCATTTGATTAAGGATGCTTTTAATACACAAACCCATGGGCAGAGGCACTGCCTTGTTTAAGTAATGGTTCCCATTCATAACACAAATATTAATTGATATTTATTTACGTCTCCAGAGCCCAGTACAATTCATAGTACTTCTAGCCTTCTGCCCCTCTCAAGCAGAAACAGCCCCAGCTTAAAAAGTGAAAAGAAGCTGTGACAAGGAGCCCAAGGTCACATAGGTTCCCCAAAGCTCCAAAACCTATGGAGACTTTGTTGTCAAGAACATCAGAGTTCATAACTGCTATAAATTCTTGGTCCTGCTGTACTTTTTATTCCAAAGAACAACCAATCAGAGCCTCAAATCTTCCTCCCTTGCTTACTGCTCATTCCACTGTGCTAAGACTGAACTAGCCCTTAGAGACACCAATGTGATAAGACACAATCTCTGCCCTAAAGGAGCTCTTAGGGTAAACCTATCTCCTTGAACTTATTCCATATAGACCCCTTTTTCCTGCCTGCCTCCCTCACCACCACAGTCACTGGCTGGTACTGACCAACTGCTTGTGTTTCCAACGGCATTGACTTAGCCCCTGCCTCCAGCTGAACACTGGACTGGACACTGCAAAAAACAAAGAAAAGAAATAAAGCCTCTGACCTTACGGAGTCTACAGCCCACTGGGGAACTTTTCAAGGAACGTAACCAAAACTGCCCTGGAAACCTTGCCATCCTAGAAAGAACAGCTCCTGTCTTAAAAAGTCGTACCTTCTCACTCATGTGATTATGACATGTAACAGACAATAGTGGCCAAAACCACAGGCAGTCTAGGAAAAGGTGCAGTAGAAGTGTTCCCATAAGCACTCTTGGGAAAAGCCTGCAGGTCATGACAGCCAGGCAGCCTGCCTAGGTACCATGGCCATCACTAGGAAGAAGAGCATCTTTAAATGTAAACACGGGTATTTCTGTTCTGTGTGCAGTGAACCCAGACACTCTTATTGATAAGAAGTGGCCAAGTTGTCTCATTGGGTCCAAGGCAAAGGGTCCATGCCAAGTGCAAGAGCACATGATGATCTTAGGCAAAAGCCAGAAGTCAGGTCCTGATGCAGTGTATGACAAAGGCTGGGTCAAAATGACAAACTGACTCTTCAACCAGGGGATGAAGTGGGTGGTGGGAGAGAGGAGACTCCTGCTTCCACCTGTGTTACCTTCTTCAGCCCTTACAACTACATCTAAGGTTGACTGTTCCCGTTTTACAGATGCCAAAACTGAGGCTCAAAGGGATTATCTTGCCCAAGGCTCTGCAATTGTTAAGTGGTAGAACCAAGATCCAAGTTTTTTATTCCTAAAGCTTGGGGTTTTTTAAACTATACCATGCAACCAACAAAAATAGACATTTCCATTTCTATATTTGTCATTAATATTTAATTAATATTTAATTCATTGGGCACCTCTTAAACATCCTCAGTGTTCTAGGGCTGCAACTAGGCGTCTCCAATTCAGGACTCCTTGAATCTGTGCTTCTGCATTCCCCACTAGGAAAAAGTGTCCCTCCTCCCTTCCCTTTCCCTGCACAGCTACGTTGGCGCTGACAGCAAGCACTCCCAGTTACCCCACTGAGGCAATTTCAGCTCCAATTTGTTCAAACTCCAGACCAAAGGCTCAGACTCAGCCTCTGATGTGCTGAACAAAAACCAGAAAAACGGGAACTTCTCTCAATAAGTGAGTCAGAGCGGGCATGGGCAAGTGCTGGGGCGGAAGGACCGCGCCCCCCCCCCCAGCACGGTGTCCCCATTTCTCTCCTCTGTGCAGCCCCACAGTCCCACCCTTGCTACCACTCCAGGTCACTGCTGAAGACCCCCAACCCACTCCACTCTGCCTCTTTGGTGGCTGGGGCACCCTCACAGGCACACCCCGCCCAAGGCATTTGATCCTGGTGTCTATAGGCCACAGTTTGGAAAAGACTGCGCGTGGCAGGGGGCAGGGGAAGGAGGTCCTAGGCTGGGGCAGTCAGGTGGATTACTTTCTATCTTAAAGCCTAAGATGGTCCCTTGGGAGTGGGGGTGGGGGAGGGGCATAAAGCTCTGTTAACCCCCTCCCTCCTCTATTTAGTGTTGAGGAATCCCACAACCAGAGAAGGGCCTATGCCTTCAGTATCTTTTCAAGCCTCTTTTCTTTCAGTTAGTGTTTTCCCAAAGGTGCCCTCTGCACAGACGCCTGCCTTCCTCCAGATGAGAAGTAGTCCCTGCCTCTGCACTACCTGGCACCAAGCTGTTCCCCTCCTAAGGAATTCGGGTCACTTTACACCCTTCTTCATTTCTGAGGCACACAGTCTTTCCCAGGGGTAGGTGGGATGGGGCAGCGGGAACACCTGCCGAAGAAGAACTCAGAACTTTGCAAGAAAAATAGGGGGGGGGAGAATCATGATTGCAAGTGAACCTAGGAAAGGCCTCGTAACTGTATCTTCACCTACATC
This sequence comes from Miniopterus natalensis, assembly GCF_054644295.1. Classification (NCBI taxonomy): domain Eukaryota; kingdom Metazoa; phylum Chordata; class Mammalia; order Chiroptera; family Miniopteridae; genus Miniopterus; species Miniopterus natalensis. Next base: position 58,292,573 of record NC_142084.1, on the reverse strand, counting down.
ACAGCGCACACATTACAACATATGCATACAGCCCTCTACCAAAGACGTTGTACACATCTAAACTAGTCATCAAAGATAATGCACAATTAATTTCCAATTTCCACCCTTTGCTTCATAGAAGTAGTAAAAGAATTCCCTCTCTGATAATTTTAAATTAAATGCTAATACATTATTTTTGCCTCGTTGCAGACAACATGCCTACTAAGAGGAGTGTGTGTTTGTGTGTGTGTGTGTGTGTGTGTGTGTGTGTGTCTGTCTGTCTGATTCTCCATCCAGATTCTGATTTCATGGCTTTGGGTTATTGATACCTATTGTCCCTCTGTCCCAGCAGCCCCTGTCCACCCGAGTGACCTGGGACATGTTACCCAGCCTCTGAGTCTGTTTCCTCATCTGTGAAACAGGGACCTGACCAAACTCACGTTGGAGAGGTACACCAAGGATTAAAGGAAGCAATCCAGGTGAAATGCTTAGTCAAGTGCCTGGCAGATAACAAGCGTTCGATAAGTGGTAGCATGAGCTTTTATCATTGTTATTAATTCAAATGTTGCTCCCTTCCACATATGTGGCTGGCCTCTGCCCCTGCCTCATGCCTTGTTTGCTCAAGGACTTCATCCATTCCCACACCAACACTATCATGCCTCTGCGCACGAGGCCAAATCAACAGACTTCCTTCAAGTGCTCCCCCATTTGCACCTCCTGCTGAAGGGTGCCTCCTCTCCCGTCCCCATGGTGTAACAGTCTAGAATTGGTGCCTCCTAAAGAAACAGTACAGATGAGCAGATGGCTGCAAAGGGTGGGAGCTGGGAGCCCTGAGAATACTAGAACTAGACTGCCCCTCATTCCCAGGGCTACAGGCATGTCCCGGGGTTGAGGTAGCAACTGTCGCTGGCCTGTTCACATGGTCACCACTAAGCTGCCCAAAGCTACTCCCTAGCGTGCTTATCTCTGAGGCTCTGTGATCCAAAGCCTGCAGGAGGGGCCAGGGGTCAGATCTCCCCAGGATGGGAGGGCTCTGACATGAATAGGGAGAACAAGGTGCTCCCCCCCCATGAGGCCTTTGAGCTGATCAGAATGTGTCACTTGAGGATGAGACAGAATTTATTTCATCAGAAGTTCTAATGCCTGTGACAAATTTCCAGACGCTTTTGTCCCGGCCTCATCTCCCAAACACACCCCTATCTGCCGGAACCCTGTACTCACCTCAGTCGGATTCATGTCCGCACGGATAAAACTTCAATTCAGTGGTTACATTTGATGTCCCTGCTGCCTTTCAACACCTTTTTACATAACCTGACTTTAGAGCCTTTTCTTTATAATATGCTTCTCTTCTAAAAGGAACAGACACTTTGCTCGATGGAGCCTATTCATAAAACACCTATTAAATACCTGCTAGGGCTGGCTCAGAGCTAGGTACTTGGGGTACAGAGAGGGGTTGGTGGGGGACAGAGGATGCTGGAGACACATCTTTTCCCTCCAAGAAGCTTAGAGTCAGGGTGGCACTGGGGAAGACAGAGGTTCACACAACTAATCGAAACTCGTGCCAGGCTTGGTAAGTGCTCCGAAAGGGGTGAACACAAATTGCTTCAGGAACAAAAGACTAATTTCCGTGTTTGCATGGGCCTGTGATTGCAAACTTGCAAATTCATGAGTTAGAATTTATGAATATACAATCATGGTGTGTGAAATAAAGCTCTTGATCTAATAATACTAATACACGCTAGATAGACTGTGACTGGATGAGTAATTAGTGAAGCTCTGGGGTGTGATATTGTTATCCCCACTTGTAGAAGGAAAAGTATAAACTGCCTATATTTATAAATAGCTGTGCTCTCCAATATGGCAGCGTCTGGCCACATGTGGCTAGTGAGCACTGGAAACATGGCTGGTCTTAAATGAGATGTGTTGTGAGTGTTAAACAAGCCAGATATCCAAGTCTTAGTACAAAAAATGTAAATGTCTCATGAATAAATGTTATATTGGCTATATTTAAATGATAATATTTTGATATATATTGGGTTAAATAAAACATCGTTATATATACAGGGCTGGGCAAAAGTAGGTTTGCTGTGCCATTATTTTATTTATTTATATATATATATATATATATATTTAATTTTAGAGAGAGAGAGGAAGGGAGAAGGAGAAAGAGAAACATCCGTTGGCTGTTTCCTGCAAGCCCCATAGTGGGGATCGAGCCCAAAACCCAGGCATGTGTCCTGCCCGGACCAGGAATTGAACTGGTGATCTTTGGGTTCATGGAATGGCGCTCAACCAACTGAGCTACTCTGGCCAGGCAATTGTAACATTCTTTTCAATTAATAAAGCTACTGTAATAATCATAACCTGCATGTCTTTTTCTATACAAACAGCTGTAAACCTACTTTTTCCCATTCCTGTGTGTTATTAATAATTTTACCTATTGCCCGGCCAGCGTGGCTCAGTGGTTGAGCATTGACCTATGATCCAGGAGATGGCAGTTCAATTCCTGGTGAGGGCACATGCCCGGGTTGCAGGCTCGATCCCCAGAGGGGGGCGTCAGGAGGCAGCCGATCAATGACTCATCATTGATGTTTCTATCTAGCTCTCTCCCTTCTTCTCTCTGAAATCAATAAAGAGATATTTAAAAAATGATAATTTTACCTATTTTTTTAATGCTTTTGTGAATTTTTATTTATTGATTTAATAGAGGGAGAGAGAAACATCGATTTGTTATTTCACTCATTTATGCATTCATTGGTTGATTCTTGAATGTGCCCTGACCAGGGATTGAACCTGCAACCTTGGTGTAGTGGGGTGATGCTCTAACCAACTGAGCTACCTGGCCAGGGCCTTTTCATATTTTTGAATGTGGCTATTAGAAAATATGAAATTCCCAAAGTGGCTGGCATCTATGGTCCACGTTATATTTCTATTGGCCAGCATGAATCTAGAGAATTCATATTCACTTTATCATTTAATTCTCAGCACAATTCGACAGTAGGCATGAGTCCCACTGTAAAGACAAGCTAACCAAAGGCCCAGAGAAGTGGTGAACTGACCCAGGTCACACCACATTAGGCTTTAGCAACTCATTTGGGTTCATGGCCCAAGGTCTCACCTGCTTCCTCACCTGTAACATGGAGCTCACACCTCCCTGATGTCATGTAGTAAGAAGAGAAGGAGAATACATGCTCGGCTTTGAAGTGGGGACAGTTGCCGTTACGTCACCCATCCTCAAAATAACCCCTTCATCCAGTGGCCCCAGTTACAGCTCCTGAGGCTGGGCTGGGAGCCCCCTTCTCCCTGGTGTTTCCCCCCCCCACCTCGAGTCACTGGCTGCTCCCATTGTGGTGGCCCGAGTGGCTGCCATAGGCGTGATGTGAGCAGCTCCTGGGGCAGAGGCCCATCCTCCCCCCTGCATTTCCTGTGCCTGATGCTGCTGTCCCTGAACAGTCAATACTCAAATGATTAATCAATTCACTGTTTGAAACAGGGACTGGGTTTCTGTGTAGCCACGCTACTTTTTAAAAATAACAGACTTTCTTTTGTGGAGTAGCTTTAGGTTCACAGCAAAACTGAGTGGAAGGTACAGGAAGTTCCCAAACACTCCCTGTCTCCCCCAGGCCCCTCCACGCACATAGCCTCCCCCGCTATCAGCACCGGCCAGAGTGCCACATGTGTTACGGCGGGTGAACCTACACTGACGCATCGTTATCTCCCAGAGCCCACAGTTTACATTGGGGCTCCCTAGGTGTTGTGTGTTCTGTGGGCTTGGACAAACATATAATGACATGTATCCGCCATTACAGTATCATACAGAATAGCTTCACTGCCCGGAACATCCTCTGTGCTCCACCTATTTACCCCTCCCTCCGCCTAACCTCTGATCTTTTACTGTCTCCATAGTTTTAAATCTTCCAGAATGTCGTTGAGTTAGAATCAAACAATACGTAGAATCAAACAGTCAGACTGGCTTCTTCCACCTACTAATATGCATTTAAAGTTCCTCCATGTCTTTTCGTGGCTTGCTAGCTCATTTCTTTTTATTGCTGAATAATAGTCCATTGTCTGGATGTAACACAGTTTATTTATCCATTCACCTACTGAGGGGCATCGTGGTTGCTTCCAAGTTTTAGCAATTATGAACAAAGCTGCTATAAACATCCATGTGCAGGTTTTTGTGTGAACATAAGTTTTTAATTTATTTGGGTAAATACTAAGGAGCACAGTTGCTGGATCATATGGTTAGAGTATGTTTAGTTTTGTAAGAAACAGCCAAACTGTCCTTCAAAGTGGTTGCACCATTTGCAGTCCACCAGTAAAGGATGAGAGACCACACTGCTCTGGATGAACTGATACCATGATATTCATGTTTTTAGGGACTCCACATGTGTGCTCCCCGCCTACAGAGCCCAGACCCCAGCTATCCAACCTCACCAGCTCTCCCTCAGGTAGCATTTAGTACTCAGTGTACATACCTTTGCTCCTTAATTCTAATTATGCTAATGGCGAGCACTTAATACTAGCTGGGCAAAGCTCTCTCAGAGTATCATCCCATTAATCCTCACAGCAACCCCATGGGTGGGTGCTATCATTATCCCCATTACATGTGGAAACTGAGGCTCTGGCATGCTTAGTGGCTTGCCCAAGGTCGCAGTGCCGGTGGGTAGAAGTGGTGGGATTTGAACCCTCTGCAAGTGATCCCTGGGCTGGGATGCCCCCTGTACACATCTCTCCATCTTACTCATCTATAAGTTCCTGAAGAGCCAGGGCCCGCCTTATTCCCCCTGGAAATCACCCCTGTGCCTGGTGTCTCCCCTACACACAAATCTGCAACAAAAATGATAGCAAAATCATGCACACCACTACACAACCTGCTATGGCTCCCAAGTGCTCACTGGATTCAGTCCACTCTTTATTCCAGTATTCACAGTCTGCAGTAATTCGGGTCCCACCCTGTCCCGTCCCAGCTCACCCTGCACAGATCTCTGCTCCAGCCCAATCATCTCTCTCTCTCTTGCCTGCCCAAGCTGGGCTCATTTCCACCTCAAGTGTCCCCTGGCCCGGAATGTCCTCATCACTCTTCCCATTCCATCTGGATGCCGACAGGCCTTCCAGATGGTCCCAAGTCCAGCCATGCCAGGACGATTGCCCTGATAACATCAACCCCATGGGATTGGTGCTTCCAGACTGCCCAAAGCAAGAACCCTCATGCTGCACAAACGAGCAGAGTCCACCGGGGCTTCTGGCTCAGGAAGTTGGCTCCAGAGTGAAAAGGACTACTCCACTTCACTCCCCCCCTTGGAGACAGACCATGAGAACAGAACTGCAAGGCTGCAAGAGTCCAGGAAATAAGCCCAGAAAAGCAGAGATTTGGAGACTCTCAGCAGCTGTCTGTAAGCACCCCAAGGGCTGCCCCAGACAGAGCTGGGCCAGAAAGAAGGCGGGCAAGTGGACACAAATCTCCTGGGGGCTGATGTCGGTGTACTGGAGAGAACCTCTCTGGAAAGTTCGGACTCAGCTCAAGTGCCACCTCTTACTCCAAGCCTCCCTAACTTCCCCAACTTCAGTCACACTTCCCAGGACATCTCACCTTCTCCTCAGTGTTACAGTACATCCATATGTAAACCTTTGCTCTGATCTAGACTGGAAAGTGCGGAGGCAGAGTCCATGATTGATTTGTTCTTGAAATCTCCAAACACCCCACCCATTCTCCAGCCTGAAAGAGAAGGTCTGGCAGGATTTTTGTTGAATGAGTGCATATCAGGACCCCCAAGCAGGCCGCCGTGCCCTGCCACAGCCTTGTCCTGTCCTGGGCTCCTGAGAGAGGACTCCCAGCAGGGCAGGAGACTGGGCTTACCACAAGGTTGCTTACAACTCCTGAATCCCGGGGTTCTGGGCCCCTCTGTGAGAATTTTGCCTTTGCTCATCTAGTTTTTCCTTTGCTTCCTTTACAAGTTGGCACCAGGCATAGGGCTGAGAGCCAGATTAGCGACGAAAGCTGTCAAAAAATATCTCCCCTCCAGAAAAAGCAAAGGAAAACAACATCTTGGTGGGGTTTTCCTGGGGAAGAAAGAGTAAAATAGTCTCTTTCTATGTGTTGCCCTAAAATGGCAGTTTTGCGGAGGGAAAACATATTTTTTCAGAGCAAAGCTGTTTGTGGTGTGAAAGATGGAGTGCGCGTGCTGAGCACAAAGACACAAATTGGCCCGAGGCTCAGCTACACATGCTATTTTCCCAGGAGTTTATTTTGGGGAGGAAGGGGATGGAGAAAGGAAAAATAAAATCTTTGTTTTGTGAAAATGGAAAAAAAATTTGGCCTGGATCAAATTCAAGCCTGGCATCTGGTACGAAGGAGGCCTGTAATAGCAATGTACTGGGTAAAGAAATGGATATTGGAGGGGCAAGCACCCTACTTGCTCTCTCCAGGCTCACCAGAGAAGGCGCAGACTCACTCCAACAGCAGGATGGCCTGGGACCCTGGGCCATTGCAGACTAGAATGCCCCAGGTCTTTTCCAGGTCATGGCCAGGCATCCCTCTGAGAGCTGCCTCCTTATACTCCTGGGACCCATCTCACAAGACTCTTGAGAAGATTGAAGGAGATAATGCCCATAAAGGTGGTGGCACAAGCCCTGGCCCCTAGTGAACACTGAGCAGTGGTGATGGTGATGGTGATGATGATGTGATGGTGATGGCGGTGATTGTGATGATGGTGATGATGATGATGGTGATATGATGATGGTAGTAATGATGGTGATGGTGGTGATTGTGATGATGGTGATAATGATGATGAAGATCATGATGGTAATGATGGTGCTGGTAATGATAATGGTGGTGATGGTAATGATCACAATGATGATGGTGATGTGATAATAGTAGTAATGATGGTAATGATGATGAAGATAATTACGATGGTGATGATGGTGGTGATGGCAGTGATGATGAGTATGTCTCTAGCCTCACCCACTGTGGCTACCACTCCACAGCCCCTTCTTCCTCTCACAGCTCTACCAGCCTGTCAGACTCAGAAAGAACCTGCCTCAAAGTCTCCCTGAACCAGAGTCGCTCAAAGAGCAGTCTGAGAACCACCGGCACCAGAAAGTTCCTTGGGTGTGTGTGAATTGTGCAGATACCCAAACTCACCCTAGAACTTCAGATTGTGACTCTCATGAGGGGTCCTGGGAATATACATTTTAAACGAGCCCCCTGTAGGTCTTATGTACACTAGAGGTGGAAAACCACCCATGGAGTCCAACTCCCTCATTTTACAAAAAAGGAAACTGAGGCCTGAAGGGGGACAAGTCCACTGGCCAGGGATGACAGGGCCAGGACTAGACCTAGACTCTCAAGTTCCAAGAGCAGTGTGCTGCACCTTGTCATTTATTCAACAGTGATGTGTTGAGTGCCAACTGTCTGCAGAGCATGCTCCAGGACCAAAACTAAACCAGACCCAATGCTTGCTTTAGACAAGTACACAACCTGGGTAGGGAAGAGCAGAAGAGTATGGGGAAGTGCTGAGTGCCAGGCAAGGGGAACAGAGGAGGGGCTGTGGGAGTTTAGATAGGAGACACCGAATGGATGGGGAAGGTAAGAAGCATGGAGAATCTCAAAGGTTAAGGAAAACAGTTTAAAGGAAAGGAACTTTAACTGAGTTTTGCAGGATGAGCAGAAGTTGCCAAACAAAAATAAAGAGATGGATACTGTAGATAGAGAGAATAGCCCAAGCAAAGGCATAAAGGCGAGATGTTGAGTGTTGAAGACAATTATGGGAAACAGGAAGAAGCTCCGTTTTTCTAGAGCTCCAGATAGGATGGGACCCCAAGAGGCTCAAGGCCCAGGAGCCAGAGAATATGGGCTTGACACTGAGCTGGGAAGCATGGTTTCTATCTTATAGGCAACAGGGCACCATGGGTGGCTTTCTAGGAAGTTCAGCTGACAGTGCTTAAAACTGGAGAGAATGGGAGATGACCTTGGCTCTGACCTCAGGCTTCTAAGGCACCAGCACCCAGGGAGGCCCCAGATGGAACAGTTGCAAACTATCTAGGCCTGTCCACCCTCCCACCTTCCTCCTGCTTGTGATGGGCAGAGGTGACAGGTTCAAAGGGTGTACATGTGACATTTAGTGGCCAGGCCTGCTCTGTGCTCTCTCCTGACCCAGTATGCCCTTCCCTATATATCCAACCCAGCCTTGTCTGTTCCTTTGCAATAATCATTAAGACGGGCTTCCCCTGGGGTACGTTGCTCATGTGCTGGCCAGACCCTGAGAGGCAGAGTGGGAGAAGAAGGTGGTAGCACCAGCTGATGCTCCAAAGACTCTGAGTTTCAGATCATACACATTTAGTAGCAGTGTGACCTTGGGCCAGAAATGGATTCTCTCTGAGCCTCAGTCTCCTCATCTGTAAAATGGAGATGATGATACTTACCTTATGGAGCTGCCCTGAGGTCAAGAGACAAAGTATGGCAAACTCGGCCCAGCGTCCAGCGAGCATAGGTACAAGCTATGTGGTAGCTGCTCAGATGATGATGATGATGACAACGATGACGTAGCACCCCATTTCCAGCTCGCACCATCGGCGTCACCACCAGCATCAGCAGTATCATCACATCCTCTTCCTGTGTTGTGAGAGCTCGGGTCCCTCATCAGCTACCCAGGAGCCCGGAGATCAAAACGGCGACCAAGTTCTTTGCTTCAGGCCCTGGGCAAAGTGCAGCCCCAGCAGAGATACAGGCTCAGGGTCAAATCTCTGTACCCAGACAGGCTTGTCAACCTCCATGGGGAAAGGGTGAGCTGGGCTTAGCGCATCCACACACTGGGCAGCCTGGAGATGAACCCCAGAGACCTGAGAGCAAGCTCTGGTCTACAGATAAACTTCCAGAACCCTGGCTGCCTCTTGGGGATCTTGATGAATTCAAAGGCCTGAAATGCCCCATTATGCCCAGAAATAGCAAGAGTAAGGATTCCACGGTACTGATAGTAACAGCTCCTTCCTTGCAAATGCGCAGATAGTGGTGGGTCATTCACAAAACACTGTCAGACCCAATATCCTGGGGGGACGTGAGGAGGAGGTTGGTGAGTTAATGTTGCAGATGGGGAAACTGAGGGCAGGGTGGTCAGTGGTTTCCTCAAAGTGCCACAACTCCACAAGGAAAAAGGGAGGTCTGACTCTACGTCTAGTGCTCCTCTGTGCCTGATTAGAAGTCATCTGTGAAAGTCTCTTCCTTACCAGTAGAAAGAAGAAGGTTTCAGAGCCTATAGGATTCTCAGAAAGTTTCTAGTCCCATCTCCTAGAAGGTCATCTAGTCCAGATGAGAGGAGAGAACCTAGAGGAACACATCCTGTTCCCTGCCTCAGGGAATCATGAGTGTTTAAAGTAAGAATGACCCCACGGAGATCTGACCAAGTTGTTTTCAAGCTGCTGAACTTAAATCTCAGTACTCAGCGTGGACCAGCAGGGTCAGCACCACCTGGGAGCTTGTTAGGAACACAAATTCTCAGGCTCCACCCACCCCTGCTGAGTCAGAGCTTCTGGGAGTGTAGCCCAGGAATTTGTATTTTAACAAACCCTCCAGATGACTGCACACTAAATTTTGAGAGTTTGGTACACTAAACCTGACGCATGCTAAAATTTGAGAAACATTGCTCTCAAGATTTGGGGGGACTTGGGGAGGGCAGATTCAACAGAAACTGGAGGCAAGTTTCATTAGGTTGATATAACTATGTTTTTAACGCACAATAAAAAACAGTCCTTGTGCTCTAAGTTATGTACCAAATTTTGATACTCTGGAGGCCATTGAGCAATGCCATGAACTTGAGCCACCAGCTTATGTCACATAGGTGCAGGCCTGACCCTGGAGGCTCTCATGTTTGAACTGCCTGGGAGATGGCTGAGGCTGTATAGATGTCTTCTGTGAGCCCAGCACTGTGCACACCCAATCCTGCCACACGCAGGCACCTGCACACCAGGACCCTCCGGGCCGCTGTGCTCAGGGAATGCCAGGCGGCCAGGCATGTAGATGCTGGGGACACCTCCCAATTTGGTCTGAAAGCCAGCTGCACAACCACAAAAAATGCTCAACCCAGCAAGCTCTCGTCAGCTCACAGACAACGCCAGTGCCTTTGTGGCTTTTGTACTTGTTATTAGCCCACTCACATTTACGCTAAGGGAAGAATGCCGGGCAACGATTCTATGGTGAAACAAAAATTATCCAATCCTCCTCTGTCAAGTTTCTGGATCTGTCTCACTCCAGAGAAAACTCTTACCGTTTACAACTATCGATTTGAGCTGATCAGAATTTTCTTAATACCGGGTCGCACACACAGGCCAAATGGAAATATCTGAATGCCAAGACTGATGTGTAGGTACATTAACTATAATCCCTGACTTCAAATCGGTGTGTTGTCAGAATAGACCCTTTTCCCCCCCTACTTAATCATTTAATAAAAAGTGAATATTCTAAGTTTTAACTTAAGGGACCCTTTTTATATGAACAACATTACTCTGGGACTTCGTACAGGATTTAATTTGAGAAAAAGATGCCCCTGTTTTAAAAATGTTAGAAAATTAATAACTTAGGCCAACCCTCTCATTTTATAGATAAAAGATCAGAATCCCCACTAGGTTGCAAGGTTCAGCGAAGGTCACGCAGGTATTTTAAGTATAATTAAACCAGAGATTGGGAAGCATTTGTTATGCAGAGGACACTAATGAATTGAGGGCAGAGGGGAGGAGTATACTTCAGGGACTCAGAGAAGTAATTTTAGTCATTTAGTAAATTTAGTGGTTTCCGTCCTTCAGGGATTTTTGGAGAAATAATTAGTTTTGTTTAGTTTGGCCAGAGAGGGTTTAAGTGGGCTTCTGTTACTCTGGCTACCTGGTTATAGTCACCCATTTTCCACTGGGGAAGCCCCTTGAACCCCTCAACTCTCTGTTGACATTCCACTCTCTGCTCCAGGAGGCAGGTCACTCACATCTGGCCACTCATTCCCCCAGCCACAGTGATTGGTTCAGGGAGGGCCCAGAGCCCAGCTGGAGCCAGCGAGACCCAGGGAGACCTTGGCAGGAAGAAGCCTGAAGCGTAATAACTGCCACAGAGGCCCAGAAAGCACCCCCTCACACACTCAACCCACCTGCTTTTCCAACAAAAAGCCAACAGGAAGAAACACAGAAGCGTATTCAAGTCACAAAATCCACTTTAGATCTAACTTACAGATCTGGAATAGAAAAGAAGCAAAGTGCAGGTAATAAAGCAGGGGGTGAGGGGTGGGGCAACAGGGAAAGAGAGAAATTGAGAACCTGGGAGGCGACAGAGAGTGACCAGGGGGGTGAAACCAGGGAGGGGAAACTCTGCAGCCTCGGGTGCTCTGAGACAACCACTGTTATCTTACCTCAAATGGCCTGTGTGTGTCACAGGAGAGCTTAGGGGCTGGGAGGACAGTGAGGGACTTCTGTGTACTTCCGTCCTTTTACAGTTGAGGACACTGGGGCCCAGATGGTTGGTACAGAAACCAAAAGACTTGGAGCAGAGACCACCCACATTCAAGGTTAGCAGGAGGTGTGAGGCTGTTGGGTGTGAGGAGAGGAGGGGTGGACACTGGCAGCCGGCTGAGCCAGCTTGATGACCACATGCCCTCCACAAGGATTTGTGGCAACTCTTATTTGTACTCACTCTTTCCCTAGCACAGGCCCAGGACAGCAGGTGCTTGAATACATGTTTGTTGAATGAATGAGCGAATGTCCAACACCCTCCCTGTGCATCCAGCTCCCACTCAACAAGCAGACCAAGGTGCCCACGTGCAGTTCCACAGAACACGGGAAAGCTGCTCTCCAAAGAGCAAAAGGATGTCTGCCTGTTAGCAGAACAAGCTTCCCATTCACTCCTTAAAAGCATAACTTGCTAACTGCTGATGTACTGAATTACTCAGGCCTCCAAGGCTGGGATTTCCCACCTTTCAACAGTCACTCACTCACCTTTCCCATTTGGGGCTCCAGCCAGCCCTCTGCCTCCTTCCTTTAAGGAGGTGAAGAAGTATGGAGAAACAATAACCGCAGGCAGTTCCTTGGAAAGGACAGGCTTTGCAATGGGAAGCCCAGGACAGGTGGTGAACAGGGAATGGTGCCTCCACTTTCCACTTCCATTTCTCAGAAACAGGCCCTCCTCCTTCCCTCCCTCCCTCTCCTCCTTCCTTCCTTCCGTCCTGGCCCAGCAACCTCTTGTGGGATGGGAGTCACTGGTCACACCTATTGCTTCCTCACAGGGAAAGCCAAACCTCAGAGCCAGGGGGCCTGAAGAAGACCCCTAGATTTATGTGTGTGTATTTGTCCAGTGGGTGTGTAGGGCATTGTACATCTACTCCAGACTAGGTGGCCGTCTAGGCCCTTTGTGGACATCAGCCCGCTCCGTGCCCTCCACGAGCATCTGAGGCAGTGGTCACAACCCCAGCCAGGGTCAGCGTGTCGTAAGAATTACGGAGTAGTTCAATGTGCCATGCATCTCTATAATAAATCTTAGAAACATTGTTCATAAGGAGTTTATAAAAACTTGGGGGATGCTTATAGCAGAAAATTCAGGGAAATTGACAGAACAGAAAAGTGTAGGAAGAGCATGGTATCAACTTAGCTTTTGAAAATAATGCTGATGATGCAAATATTAAAGCAAAAGATAGGATTTTCTAGGTGTAATGCGGAAATTGGTGTTTTTTAATGCACCACAGGGAATTCTGATGTACCCCAAGGTTTGAGAAGAACCGATTCAATTGGTCCCCACAGGCCTTTTGCAGACTAAGGAAGTCACAGAGGGTGAGTACCGTGTCTGGGTTCCTCTTGGATTCTCTAGCAGGCTATGGCCTTCAGGATTTGGGTTTCTCTCTGTCCCATGGAGTGCCAACCTCTATGTAGTCACCCCCTGGACAGTGCTCATGGCTTCACTTAGTCCAGAGCAAATCTCAGGCCTCTGTTCTGTCCCTCCCTGGCCTCATCCCCTTGCACTTCCCTACCCCACTCCCCCCAGCCCTAGGCCTGTCAGTGAAGGAAGCAGGGCTTGGCTGGCTGCCCAGGTGCACAGTGGCGGCAGTGGCTGCAGGTTTTTATCAATGAGATCAACGGGGTGTCTGCTGGGGATGAGTCAGGATGAGATCCTTGTGACTGCTGCCCTGGCTGGCATTTTGGAGGTCACCCTGCAAAAGTGGCTGGCTTTGGCGGCAGGAAACTTTCCTTGGGAGAGTAAACGGCTCTGGGCTTTCGGGAGCTCGGAAGCCCTCCCTGGGAATGGGTACCCTATTTACCAGCTTGCTGAGGGGCAGCTTATTCTTTCAAGGACTTATCTGGGGTCCTCATGGCTGGAATAGGCCAGGTGGCTTCATACACTCTTCTCTTGGCATTTCCCACTGCCTCACTTTATTCTTATTTGGTGAGTAGCTAAAACCTCTATCTGTTCCCCCTTTTCTTAGGACAGGATTGGGCAGAAGGGCTCAGAGCTCTTTTTACTCTGGTGCTGGGCATTACTCTATTTATTTGCAGAGAGAGAGCAATGCCTGGAGTGGAACCAAATGCTAAGAACACAGCTTGGACTCGGGGCTGGCTGCTGCTCCCTGTGTCTCTTGCAGGGGCTGCAGATGGCACGGTCCAGGGGTAGCCCCATGCCCAGGAGATAGAATGGCCTGAAGGTCCAAACCTTGCAGGGCCAGCTGGATCTGCCAACACCACCACCACCGATTCTTTACTGGGACACCCAAGAGGAGGAAACTGAACAACAGGCAGCAGAGCGGCCTCAGGAATAACATCCACCTCTTCCAGGGCAGAACTGCAAAGCCTGCCAATGATCCCACCTCCCCCAGGAGCTCATGAGGGTGACCCCAAGGGAGACACCAGATGATAAAACCAAAAGGGTCCTTCTGCTAGTAACGGATGAGAAAGAAGAAAGAAAAAGAAAACATTAACCAAATCTGATGGGCAGATTTTTCTACCATTTTTTTTCTTTTTATCCTTTAAAATCCTTCAAGAATTACAAAGGGCCAAACAGAGCCAACTCAAGGCAAGCACAGAAACGGTGTCCTCCTGCCTATATGCCTTGCAGACTGGCTGAAAGGACATTTCCTTCTCTACGCCTCAGTTTACCATTGTCAAATAGGAGCTACAGTCATGCTCTGCGTAATGACGTTGCAGTCGATCGCGGACCACATATGCCATAGTGGCACCGTAAGATTATAATGGAGCTGAGGAATCCCTCTCGCCTAGTGACGTCATAGCCATCGTAAAGTCGTAGTGCAAAGGCTGCAAAAATCAACAAGGCTGTGGTTGAGATGGTAACCAACTTCACCCTGATGTGAATGAGGGTGACACTGAGGGACTCCTAGAGGTGGCCTCTGAGGAATTAAATAATGAGTTGTTGGAACGAGGGCAGGAACACGTAGCTGAAGAGGCAAGAGAACAGGAAACTACAGGAGAAGGAAAAGAAGACCCCCAAGAAAACTCACAAGGAAGGGCTGAGCAGAAGCTTTTGCAGACCTCACCAAGCTCCTTAAGAAGTTAGAAAACATGGACCCCCCACACCGAAAGATTTTCGTTAATAGAGGAATGTTCATGGTGCATTATCTTCTTACAAGCAAATCTATGATGAAAAACAGAAACAAACCAAGGAAACCACCATGGACCTATTTCTGGAAAGAGCGACACCTCTTCAAGGAGAGCCTCAGGCAGGTCCTTCAGGAGGTGATCCAGGAGAGGCAGTGTTGTCACGGGAGATGGCAGCTCCGTGTGTGCTATCACCCCTGACGGCCATCCAGTGGGACAGACGTGGAGGTGGAAGACAGTGAGAGTGATGATCCTGACCCTGCGGAGGCCTAGACTAATAGGTGTGTCTTAGTTTTTAATAAAAAGGTTTAAAAAGTAAAAGAAAAATTTAAATAAAAATAGAAAAAGTCTTCTAGAATAAGGATATAAAGAAATAAAAATATTTTTGTATGGCTGTACAATGTGTTTGTGATATTAGAAAAGTTAAAAAATTAAAAGTTTATAGTGTAAAGCAAAAAAGTCACAGTAAGCTTAGGTCAATTTATTACTGAAGAAAGACAAACATTTTTATACATTTAGCATAGCCTATGTGTATAGTATTTATAGCCTTCAGTATCATACAGTAATGTCCTAGGACTTCACATCCACTCACTGACTCACCCAGAGCAACTTCCAATCCAGCAAGCTCCATTCATGTTAAGTGCTCTATATAGGTGTACCATTTTTTATCTTTTATACCATATTTTCTATGTTTACATATACAAATACTTACTATTGTGTTAAAATTGCCTACAATACTCAGTACAGTAACATGCTGTAGAGATTTGTAGCCTAAGAGCAACAGGCTATCCAGTACAGCCTGGGTGTATAGTGGGCTATCCCATCTAGGTTTGTGTAAGTACACTCTGTGATGTTCGCATAACAATGAAATTACCTAAGGACCCATTTCTCAGAACATATCCCCATCATGAAGCAAGGCAAGACTGTATAGCAGTTGTTGCTTTCCCAGGGCCCCTTGCTTTAACCATCAAGATATCAGATGTCTGATAGTAGTTGTGGTGTTACCTTGAGCAATATGTTCTGTCCCTCAGGATTTTTACTTGCAGAATGTAAATATTTGCAAAGGGATGCCAGGCTTACTTCCCCACCCTACTCCTAAAGCTGGGCTGCAGTGGCTGGCATGACATGCAGTATCTGTTCTATGAGATCTGTAATAGAGAACTTTTCAGGAATGATTCAGTGATGCTGGCCTAAGTAGCACAGAGAAACATGCCAGGTACAGAGAGGGGGAAGAGTGCAGCATCAGCAACAGAGAAATGGCATCGTTTCAGGCATACGACCAACCACTGGCTCATGTTGAGTTTATGGCTGATCTCAGCAATAGTAGCAGCCACATTGAAGTCCTGGCTAGAATAAGTCACTTGGTCTCTACAAGCCCTGACCTCCTCATTTGTAAAAACGAAGGGGTGGAACTAGAAGGATGGCTTTCGAGGTCCCTCCAGTTCTGCCAGTCTACAACTCTATGAAAAACAGTGAGAAAAAGACAAGGGTGTCTTTGCAACATCACTGATGTGCCAGTGCCCTCAAGCCAGGGGAACCTGGGGTGGGATGCTCTGTGCCTGTCACCAGTCTGGGTTTGTAATTTATGAACAGCTCCATCCTACTCAACTTATTTAATCATAACAACCCAGGGAGGACCATGGTCCCCATTTTACAAATACTCAGGTTATATAACTTGCCCAGAGACACACAGCTCCACAGTAGTAGATCCAAGGTTTTGATTTATGTCTACCTGCCTGCCTTTTCCACTCTACAGTCACTGTAGGAAGGCCACTCGGTCCCAGCCCAGAACCCAGTGGCTCACTTTCCTCTCCCCTTCCCTTTCACACACCTTCACCTCCTTCCACTCACTTTCTCCCCTCTCTGCACTGGCTGAATGAGATGAAGCCATCCACATATCTAGTGACACATGCTTTGTCCCCAAAGCAGGCAAATCAAAAGGTAAACAGGTGTGGGGCCCAGTGCCCCAGGCAAAAGCAGAAGGAGGGACAGAGGGACAGAGGTGGAAGGAGATGGGAGAAAGCCTGGAGGTCAAAAGGAGGGTGTGAGGTCAGCAGGAATGCAATCACTCAGTCAGCAAAGTCATATGACTAAAAATGCTTAGTTAAAAGCCCTTGGAAATAACTGTGTTACCATCATCTCTAGCAGCAGTGATGACGCACGTGTGTGTGTGTGTACATGCATGTGTGTACATGTGCATGCCTGTGCATTCGTGCATACATGTGTGTGCTTTCTCTGGTGGCAAGCCCTTCCATGCACATCATTTCACTCACCACCCCTCCTGCACCCAGAGACCTGCCAGCCTGGCCCAGAGTGGCTGGGACAACCTGCTTAAGCTCTCTGAGAAGAGCTCCCCCACCTTCTGAATCTGAACTTCCAGGGGGACCTGAGCTCTGCAATTTCACCTCGTGTGGGAACTACTGGCTGACCTTCTGCAAATTACCTGCCCCCTCAGCACCAGCCCCCTTCTCAATCACCCACCCCCAGGGCTCAACTCTTACACATAAAATTGTCATTCCTCGACCACAGGAGTCTCGCCTGGAGCCAATTTAGGACATTCCTTGTGGTCTAGACTCAGGGAGTTCTTGGTCACAGTGCTGAAGGGACTGTTAAGTCACAGGTGAGGAAGAGCTTCAAGGGGACTGACACCCAGCTTGCCCTCCACCTGTCATGCGGTGCACCTGAGATGGGCGGGGTGTGTCATTTTGGACAAATCGCTTTCTCCTCCAGGCCTCATCTCTTTAGCTATGAATAAAGGGAGGGGGCAAAGGCTGCAGAGATGAGGTTCACTTTATTTCTAAAGTCTCTGCATTCAGTAACCCTGAGTCCTCCCACCCTGCACACTTAACCCTCTCCCATGTCACTGTTCCCTCGCCGCTGGCCTAGGTGAACCCACCCATCACAGGCAAAGATCAATCCCTGATCCTCTTGGGCTAATTAGAAAGAAAGCTGGCTCTAGGGATCTCTTCCTCATTCCCAGACAGTGCAGGGGCACAATGATGGCAGCGTCTCCCCAAAACAGATGAGTTTCAACCGACTGACTGGGCAGTGCAGGAATTTATCAATGGCTTGTTCTGTCTGGAAACAGCTTTCATTGATCAAATCTGTTCTTAGCAGTCTGTTCCTGAGAATCCCCATGGGAACCAAGATTCACTTGCTCTGCCTTGTGGATAAAAATAAAAACACCCCCCAGTCCACAAAACTTCACTTTTCCCCTTTGTTCCCTCCAACAAACACACCCCTCTCCAGGGGAGGGGAGGCAACCCTCACTCCACCTAAGTGGGGAGACGGGGGCAGATATTTTCTAGATCCTTCCATGCTCTAGAGTTCGGGGATTTAAAATCTGTGCGCACATGGGTGCACCCTGGCGGGACCACGGGTAATAAAAAAAGTGCTGGGCCACTGTGCTACAAAGGTAGAATCGTGGTGGGTATTTTTTTTCTTTAAATTCTCTCAGTGTTGCAATAATACTGTTTTATGAGGAACAAAATAGGGTGGGAATAGTGGATGGGTAATCAAAGGATGTAAGTTCCAAGAACACAGACCATCATGGTTGAAGGTGGGCAGGGCCCAGCAAGGATATCTTGCAAATCAACCTCTTTTAATGAAGTCAGCAGCTTAAGGGGATGGAACCACCTTCCTTCCTCCTCCAGGGGCAAGAACGAACTGTGAGGGGGCCCACACGCCCCTCCTTCCGCTAGACATGGCCTTTCTCGTTGGTCCAAGGCCAGCCACACCCGGGCGCCGAATGCTGAACAGAATCAAAGAAGGAGGAAGACAGTTCAGGGTGATCCGGTCTTAACACTAACTCTCCACTGATGACCATTAGAAGCTGTGAGGCCTGAGTGTGACGCCTCGCTCACAGGCTGTGTGCCCTGGACAAAAATGGCATTCCTGTACAGGTGTTCAGGCTGTACACTGCCCAAGGATATATACAACGTCTTGTGGAGGGGTGTTATTTCCATTGTAGACATGTACTAATTTATCTGAGAGTGTGTGGGTCAGTCCTGAGGGTCCCTGCCCCTGGCTGAGTCCTGGGGGGGCGGGGGGCGGCTGTAAGTCCACCTGGCACACTCATTAATGCCCACCTGTGTCCTGGGGCCCTCCCCACCTCTGCTCTGCGGGACCTGCTGTCCCTTCTTTTTCCTGCCTGCCCCTTAGGAAGCCCGAGTCCCACCTCCATTGAGAGAACGATATGGAAGAGCTGCCTCACCTTGGAGGTGTGTGGGAAGCAGAGAAGGGAGTGTGGGGTGCACAGTGTGTGATGTTGCTGAGCTGTGCGCAGGGTCTGCCAGGGTTGCTGCCCAAGGGGTCCTTAGAGCTCCCCAGGCAGTTGTGGGCTAGGCCACCTCATATAGGGGTTCAGCTTGTACTATAGGGGTTCAGGTTGTACTAACTTAAACGAGTTACTCAAGGAAAGGCCCCACAGGACTGAGCTCTGCTCCGTGGCTCAGGCGGTAACATACTTGGGGGTGATTCCGCTGTTAAAAATAGCTGGAGGCGCCCTGCGGCTCTCAGCGCGGGGCAGGCAGGCCCCGAGCCTGATCGCTGTTCCAGGGAGACTGCCGCGCGCTTCTTATTTATGCTTCCCCGCGAGTTCTTTATTTACATTGTTGTAATTTACATTTCCCACAAGCTCCTTGGTTCCCCAGATCCTCTCCACTCTCCGTGCTGCTAAACTACTGAGTTGCTCCCCACGCCAGCAGCTCACAAGGCTCTTCTGAGAACCGATGGATAAATATTCCCCGTGTTCACCTGGCAGTGGCTTAAGAGCGGCAGAAGTTTCTCTACAAAGAACTTGGCTCTTGACACGTGGCTTAGAGGTGTGCAGTTACCCTCAAAGGCAATTCCTCCAAGAGAACCATCCTCGGGAAAGCACCGCTCACCGTCTGACCCCAGCTTTTTGAATCAGGACACTGGGATCCCCGAGCTCTCGAGCCCCAGCGGTCCACAGAGGCAGCCACCCCAGTGCCACAGTTAATATCTCTGTTGATTTGGGGGAAACGTGAAGATCACTCTTACTCTTTGTGTCTCCTGCAGCCCCTTCTCTCTGGCCGGCAGCAGCGGCGGATGGTCTGGAAGGGGAGCCCTGTTTCTCTGCAAGCAGAGCCCAGTTTGTAAACAAACACTGGGGCTGGAGCAGCCGCCCACGCAGCAGATGGCTCCCCGGCCAGTGCGGGGTCCCTCCCTCTCGGCTGCAAAGTGGACACTACCGGCTGGTGGCATCGCCCAGTGCCTGAGCCCCAAGGAACACGGTCCCACCCCCTTCCACTCTCTGGGGGCTGGAGAGGGGAAGCCTGACCCTGGGGGCCTCTGGGGGTACTCACGCTCTACGCCTCAATTTCCCCATCTTTTAATGTCATCAAGTTTAAATGTAATTGCATGAATGGATGCACATCAGGAACTCATCTGTAAAGTGGGGATACTGACACCTACCTTGCAGGGAGCTCGTGCTGGTTAAGAACACTGTGTGCTGCCCAACTGGCGTGGCTCAGTGGTTGAGCATCAACCTATGATCCAGGAAGATTCCTGGTCTGGGCACATGCCCGGGTTGCAGGCTCGATCCCCAGAGGGGGGCATGCAGGAGACAGGCGATCAGTGACTCTCATCATTGATGTTTCTATCTCTCTCTCCCTCGTCCTTCCTCTCTCCGAAGTCAATAAAGATATATTTTAAAAAATAAAATAATAATAATAAAAGAACATTGTGTGCTAAGTGACTGGCATGTAGGAGTTACTAGCAATGGCTGTTGTTAATAACCCCTTACTATGTCCTCTGCTGAAGCCCAGCTAGGACAGATGAACAGAGCACTGGGGGACACAGTGGTTCCTCCTTCAGAATGGGGGGAAAGGACTGGATCTGAGGGTTGGGAGGGGCTTACCAGGTGAGGAGGTGTGGGAAGGGCAGAGTAAGCAGCTAGTGCAAAAGCAGAGAAGTCAGGAAATTCAAGGCCTAGTTGGAGAAGAGTTGTGAGCCTTAAGTGGGTAAAAATCTGAGTCTGTGTTCCTGAACCCCATTCCTATCTCTCTCTCCAGTCCAGCCCTAGCCTAGCCCTGGGGCTGCAGTGGCTCTGCTCAGGAGGGGTAGGTCCTCATAGCCTTTGACCCCCTTTCTCCTCCCCCTCTGCAGATGTGAAGCTCTGCTCACTCAGATGCAGGCTTTAATCAGAGCTTAAGACCAGATGAACCCCCAAGGATCTTGTTTGCCTGACCTGATTTTGTAAAAATCCAGCCTCCATCTGGGTTTGGGGGTTTTCAGTGCTGCCTTATGCATTAGGGACAAAGGAGTTGGGTTTTTCCATTTGCATGAAAATCAGGAAGAAAAGTTGATGATGATGATGACTATACTGGTATTAATAAAATAATAATTTTATATTGAATAACTCAGGGTGGTGGGGTGGGAAGAGCACAGCATGAGTTAATAAGAGATCTAGACTTTGATTTTGATCCTGTGAGTCATTCTCAGCCAGTTTCCTCTTCTGAGAAATGATAGACTTGGGTTGGTTCACTTCCTAATAGCCTGAGATTCCATAAGGGACCCTGGACTATGCCGCTCAGTTTACCATCTCTAGAAGCACTAGTCCTGTGTTTAAACCCACCCTTGCATCTACCCAGTGACCCAGGGTGAGCCTCTGTTTCTTCCCAGGACTACAAGCAGGTGTGGGAACTCGTAGGACTTTGTCCCTAGAATACAGGTCTTGTGGAACATTTATTTTTTTGAAGAGCAAGCCCCAGGCCTGGTGTGACAAGAAGCCCGGGGACCCAGGTCTAATGAACCAACTCCCTGAGCCAGAGAGGGTGTTGTCCCTCAGCTGGGCTCTATTAACCGTGTCACTTGTCTTTTGTGTTCTGCTGCTTTGCCATCTAGGGCCTTACTGGCCCTGGAGGGACTGCCCCACCCAGAGCTAGTCAATTCCTACAGGCAGTAAACAGCTACCCCGCCACTCCCTCACCCAACTCAGGAACCCCTTTCAGACAGTCCCAGGTACAGACGGAAAGGATTAAAATTCATTCAGAAAAAATTAGTTTAGAAAAAAATCATCAACGTCACTAATTATCAGAGAGATGCTAATTAAAGCCACAATGAGATATCACCTCACATTTGTCAGAATGGCTATCATCAATAAATCAACAAACAAGTGCTGCCGAGGGTGTGGAGAAAAGGGAGGCTTTGTGCACTGCCGGTGGGGATGCAGACTGGGGCAGCCACGGCAGAAAGCAGCAGGGAGCTACCTCAAAATATTAAAAATGGAGCTGCCATTTGACCCAGTGATCCCGCTTCTAGAAATATATCCTAAGAAATCTGAAACCATAATTTGAAAGAATATATGCACCCCTATGTTCATTGCAGTGTTTACAATAGCCAAGATTTGGAAGCAGCCCAAGTGTCTTCCAGTAGACACGTGCAGAAAATAGCAGTGGCACGTTTACACAATGGAGTACTGCTCAGCCATAAAAAAGAAGAAAATCTTAGCTTTTGCAACAGCATGGATGGGCCTGAAAAGTATTATGCAAGTGAAATAAGTCAGTCAAAGACAAATACCACATGATCTCACTTATATGTGGAATCTAATGAACAATATAAAGTAACAAACACAATAGAAACAGACTCATGGATAGAGAGAAGAGATTGACAGCTGTCAGAGGGGAGAGGGTTTCGGGGGAGGGGGCTGGGTGAAAAAGGTGAAGGAATTAAGCAAAAAACAAACAAGCAAAACTCATAGATACAGACAACAGCATGGTGATTACCAGAAGGAAAGAGAGGTGGGGGAAGGAAGAAGAGGGTAAAGGGGGGATAAATGGTGATGGAAGGAGACTTTGGGTGGTGAACACGCAATACAATATACAGATGATGTATTATAGACTGTATGCCTGAAACCTATATAATTTTATTAACCAATGCCACTCCAATAAATTCAATAAAAATTTTTAAAAAGGATGCATACAGTACAGCAATATCAAATACATGTAAAAGTAAGTGGAGACAAAATTAACTGTGTAGGAAAGCAAGAGAAGCCAAGCCTAAGGTTAGCGTAACACAAAATATTTGGAAATCCATAAACCAAGTGTGTCTAATATATAGACGGGATGTGATTACATACAATATTCTCAGTGTCCACCAAATAAAAACTACTTTCTCAGGAGAAAATATAACCAAGGGTCCTCAAAGAGAAGGCGCTGTGTTCCTGACAAATACGTTGTTCCATATATAAATCTTATGAATTAACTTTTTAAAAGACAGTGTATGCCCGTTTAACTAAATTTTGCCAGTCTATCCATATTTCTATATCTAGGAATTAACCTGAAAAATGTAATTCTAAATTCCAAACAACATGCAGGCGCAAAGATATTTATCACAATAATCAAAAACCTGGAAGCAATCTGGATAATCAACTCTATGTACTAGATGGTGGTCAGTCAATTAAAAACGTTACTACAAAAATATTTATCATATTTGAAAGTGTTCATAATATAAGTAAGAAGGCATAATATAAAAGAGTATGTATATTATGACCCCATTTTGTCTTTAAATCATATATATGCATATAAGGGTAAACAAAAAATAAAAGGCTGAACCAAAAATTGTATAGTGATTATTTCTGGTCTATACAAAGACAGATAATTTTTATTTTCACCTTTGGAATTTCCTGTTTTCATGAAGTTCTTTGCAATCAACATGTATTATTTCTGTAATAAAACGTAAAAAAAGAGAAAGAAAATCATTCTGACCTAAGTGTATTCTTGGCGCTCCACCCTGCAGCCACGAGCCCCAGGGCAGGCCCAGCAGCAGGTGGGGATAAACAATAACCCCAGGCAACCTCACCCCAAGAGCAGGTCTCAACAAGGCTGGCTTCCACCCCAAAAGTGAAGGATGCTCACTCAGGCTCCGAAGGGCTTTGGGTCGAGGTAGCCGAGAGCAAGGCCTCGGAGGGACAGCTGTGAAGGGAGTTAGGGGGCTGCAGAGCCTTTCCCCTTTGCCCCTCCTCTCTGCCTCTACTACACATCCTCCTTAGACAGTGCCTGTGTCTAGACCGCCTGCTTTCTCTGTAAGCCTGTGGGGCCTTCATGGTGCCAGAACTGGGCATGAGCTGGAGATGATCCCCACACACTCTCCAAGGGAGGTGGTAGAAAGCACTTGTCCTGAGTTTTCCAATGCCCAGGGCCTCATTTCTACATCATTATTGGTTTGTTTGTTTGTTCCCCTCCTCCCCCCTGCCCCAGATATGAAGGGTTGAAGAGGTTACACAGTGATGACAAAGAGATCTCACTTTCTGCCCACAAAGGAACTCACATTCTAGGAGGGGAAGACAGAAAAAGCAGTAACTACCACTCTCATTAATGGCCTACCTACTCTGTGCCAAGTGCTAAGTTTGGTGTTTCTGGCAATCCACCCAATAAATACTTATTGCACCATGAACAGGGCCCTGAGGATGGAGCAGAGAACAAGCCTTTGTAGTGGAGGAAAAGCAATTAAAAATAATTGCAGTGACAATACATGTGCCATAAGGGAAACACCTCCTTTAATCCTGACACTGACCCTGATAACAACTCCAAATGGTATAAATGTGATCATCCCCATTTTGCAGATATGGAAATAATGGCTCAAGGTGGAGAAACAACTTGTCCAGATCTCTGAGCTGGGGTTTGGAGGTTGAAGCCTATGTTCTGACTGCAACGGCCACCTAGGGAGGAGGGTTGGAAGCGGACGGTCTCCTGGTTTCTGAAACAGTCAGGCTGTAGCACCATGTTCAGACTGTGGATATGAAGACTCTTACTGATGCTAAAGCAGAGCCACTTGGAGAGCCCCGTTTTAAAAATCCTGAACCAGTACCAATGTGAACACACACTGACTAGGGGACACTCTCTGACAATCCCATTGGGCAGAAGTGCAGGCCAACTGGGGCCACCCCTGAGTCTGGGTGGGTGAAGAGAAGCCTCACCCTCTCTTCCTCAGTGCAAGTCCATTCACTCATTGAACACAACGTGAAAGACATCCTGCCTGGAGAACTCTAAACCCCATGAGGAGATGGAAACACACTGGGCACAAGGTTAGGGCTGGAAGGGCCCTGCCCAGGGTGCTCTGGGAGCAGAGGGGGAAGGAGGGTTAAAAATCCAGTCTTCTCTTGCAAGGAGCAGGCAGCTGAGGGCAGGGAGAGCCCATTCCACCTCCCTGGCCCATAAATTGAGAAGGAGGAGGGAGGCTGGGCAGAAGAAGAGAGAAGGTGGGAGAACAGCTGTCAGTGCCGGAGCGAGGACTTAACCCGAGGCCACTAAAATGAGTCTGAGTTGGTGTGTGGGTCAGACAAGGACACAGCCAGGATTAGATGTTGCTGCTCTTAGCTCCCTGGCCAGCATCTCCAGGCCATGCCCCGCCCTCTGAAGAGCAGGCAGGAATTGTACCGGGTGAAACAGAGACAGCAGCAAGCTAAAGCAGCCAGGGAAAAGCAATCTGAAAACACAGGATTTCATGGGATGGACAGCCTTGGATAACAGTGATGCTGAGAGCAACCAGACCTGACAGCAGTCAGCAAGTCAGATCCGATCTGAAAGTGCAACAGGGCAGGTGGAGAAGCTGCTTGCTCTAGGCCGTCCTGCATTCTCAAGCAGTCCCGTTCAGGCTCACCTGGGTGGGGCCTTCGGCTGGAAAGTCACTCAGCCCAGGGCCTATGAGGTGCCTGCCACTGGATGGGATGTAGGCCACAGAGAGCAATACTGACTCATGTACCCCAGGAAATCTGGAGAGCCAAGGCCAGAGGGTAGGGAAGAGCTGCTTGGCTTATTGAGAGACCCAAGGGGTGAGCTTGTGATCTACAAGCCAAATGTTTACAGGACCAATCAGTTCTCCAACTAGGTTCCTTCACTTACCCCACTCTCCCTCAACCCCCAGTCAGACCTTATGAACTCAATGGGCAGACCCCAAGAGCTCCGGCATCAGGGATGAGGAGCCATTCCATCCACATCACCTCTCGTCTCCTGCCTGCTATGGCACAGGACCCAAACACAACGAGGAGGGAACTATGTGTTAAATGCACCACAGGTGGAGAGTTTCTATTTAAAGCAATTTTGCTGAATCCTTCAAAACAGCAAAGACTCCCACAGCAACGAACATAATTACCCTCTAATGAGATCTGGTCTTAAAGTTTGAGTTTCACTTATTTTTTTAAAAATACTATGACATCAACAACTATGTATTTACCAAAACTGTTACCTCTTTCTTTCTGGGCAGGTAGCCAGACTACCTTTCCCAGCCTCCTTAGCGATCACTGTGGCCATGTGACTGAGCTCTAGCCAATGGGAAGTGAGTGGAAGGGAACATCCCTCTTAAGCCTATAAAACTCCCCCACACTGGCCAGAAGCAAAGGACTCTCGCAGCCCTGGAGATGGAGCATGGAGTAGCCTGGGTCCTTGAGTCACCACATGGAAGGCCACCCACGAATCATCCCTCTGTACCTGAATGTGGGCAAGAAATAAATTTAAATCCTAATATTATAAATCCTATTATAAATTTAAATCCTAAATTCTGGCATTTATTGACTACAGCCTCCAACACTAGCCTAACTAATATGCACATAGTACATGGCAAGACAGGCTGGGGTGGGGTATACAAAGGTAAGAGTCAAATGTGAATTTACGGGGAGCAAGCCATGCCAGGAACATCCACAGACACACTTGGCTCGGTGCAAATTTCTGGAACATCCACCCCCAGCCGTCGCTGGCAATAATTTGGACCTGGCCACAAATAGGCACTAACCACCTCTCATCAACTCTCCCCCTTAGGAGCTATTCTGCCAGACACTTGGACTTAACTAATAGACCCTTTTTTAAAAAATTTTTTATTTAGAGATTAAGTAAATGCATCTCTTTCTCTTCAAACTATCCTTGAGCTCATAATTTCCCTTAAAATCTTCTCAACTTGCCATTGGGTCTGACAAAGAGCTTACTGAGTGCCTTGCTCCAACCCTCTATTTCGCTCAACATTCTAAAGTTTCCTTTAATATCAACGCCTTTTATATCGATGCTTCCATTTATACTGTGTTTTTGGTTATATTTCTTTCACACTTCATTCCCTACACTGCCTCTTCATGTCCTCCAGTCTCACCCTTCACTCTGCCCTATTTCCTATTTCTTTTCCAGTAAATGGTTTCCTTCATCTTCCATGCATTTCCTCCCTTCCCAGCACTCCAGCCACAAACCCCACTTCTTCTCTGAGGCACATCCCCTCCCCATTAATCTTTCAACTAGGAAGGAGAAGTTAAAGCCTCCCTTTCGATTCTTGCTCATCTTTGCCTTCATTAAGTTGAGCCATGTGGACAACGAATAAAAAATCAGATGGCCATTATTATCTTCCTCTCCTACCTCCTGTGGTGGGAGCCCATTGTCTTCTGACCTCATGCGTCTTAATCTCTCAGCATGCTAAGGGGGGGGGGGGGGAAAGCCCCGCCGTCTTCCAGGAAAGGAAGCATAAAATTTGTAAAATGGAAACAAGTTGCTTAGTCAAAAGTATATTGCAAGAATTGTCATGATATGCTCTCAATTTTTACCTCTTTAAACATTCCATTTTCTGCCCTTTTAAGAAATTACACATCAACTTCTATCAAATCTCCTTATACATTTCAAATACTCACATACTCCAACCTTTTTTTCTTCCAGGTATTTATACTCCCCTCACTTCCTAAAAGAACTGTGGTAGCTCACAACAGAAGGCACAAAAATAATGAAATAACTTGTAACATGAAAGCATATGAACCAGTTATGGAAAGGATGAGATCGACAGATCTGTGTATCCAATGACAGAAGGGTAGCTCCTGTCATTGAGCATAAAACTGAGCCCTAAACTTCAATGCAAGTAGAGTTAAGGACAATGCAGAAAGAGACCCAGAAGGACTGACAGCGATCTCAGCGGTTAACATTAGAAAGTGTATTGTACGTGACTGTATTCTTTGTTACTCTTGTAATAAAGTCTTGGAAATGCTTTTAAAGTATTTCTTTACTTCCTGATTATTTGGTAAAGGATATGACACAGCATAAATTTTAAAAATTATAAAAATAAAGAGAAGAGACATGCTAAATGGGGATGTATGTGTAGAAGGAGGAATAATTATAACTTTCTTTTAAAAGCTAGATTCAAGTGAATGAGCACAACTGAGTACAGAACTGAACTCTAAGCTGCCCAGCACCCATGGCAAAGATGGAAACCTGGGAAGATCACAGAGGTGAATTTTTCTTAGCTATAGTGGCAAAGATAATTGCCTCCTAACTATGAACTAACAGAAGAAGCTGTATCATGGGTCTTGTCATTTTCCTTAATCTTTAAAAACAACTTTCCAAGGGTTTTTATTACATAATCCTCAGATTCCTTGGTGCACTCCACTGTCCAATGGCTTCACCATGTTACCCAGCTCTCTGTGTCCAGTGTGCTTTTTCCTTTATTCTTTGATTTAGTGTCTCCTAGTCACTTGGGTACCATGACCTGGGTATGCACCATACCAGCCAGACCAATCATAGTCTTGTCTACATATATTTTTCTTCACCTCTACTCACAGTTTTACTTAATCAATTTCATATCATCCCAGGGAATCACAGCTTTGGTGTGCTAGCTGCAGAAAGTTTCCCTAACATACATTAAATAAATGCCTGTAAATACAAATGCCATTCTTGAGAGTCTGTTAGTGCAAGTCTGATGCCACCGGCTCTCCTCCTCTTTGCTTTGTTCCCAGGTGGTTCATCCAGGAACCCTTGCGGAGAATGTTTCTCTCCAGCTTCCACTCAACCCTGTCCATTTTAGTCTCAGAAACCATCGTGGCTGGTACACCCTCCTTTGCTCTCTGTGTCTAACAGGGGACTTTTTATTCCTTTCTGGGTTGTGAATGACCCCCTCCTTCATGTTCCACCTGAATTATATCTTTCACTCCAAGCCCAGTTCAAGTCCCACCTTCACCATGGAGTTTTTTGTGATATCAACCTTGAACTTGGACTTGCCTCCACTGACCTCCCAGGGCACTTTCAGGCTCCTACCATATTATTACAGAGCAGCTGTCTTAGAATATATAGGCTCTTGTATCTATTCCTTAGCAACTAACCATAGCACAGGTGCCCAATAAACTTGGCAACATGTCAGATCTGAGCTTTAAACTTGGTGGCCAGGAGAACTGGGTTCTTGGGTTAGTCACTCTTTAAGCTCCAATTCATTCAGCTATAAAATAGCAAAGAAGCAGACCTCATACTCTCTGAGGTCCCTGTCATCCTGACCCCCTGTGTTTAGCTCTCACTTTCTTAGGTACCTCACTGCCATCTGTGTAGATTCTCCCATGTGTGCCCTGACTCTGGCTTTTTCCACTGCAAGGGTGCCTTGTGTTCTCCCACTGGGCTGTCTTACCAGTGGGTTTTTGGCAGTCAGCAGCCACTCTTGTCTGTACAATAACACTCTGTGCTTCTCATGGTGTATCCCGGCATCTTGCACAGCCTTCTGTCCATGATCCCTCTTCTAAAACTGGCCTTAGTATCTGCTTGTTCCACACAGAGCATTTTCAACCTCTGCTCAACTTCTCTGCTTTCCACAGTTTCTGTGGCATCTTCAGGATACACTGCAAACTTTTTTCCTGTATAAACATAGACTATTCTTGTTTTTGCACATAAACCACAGACAATTGGATTGTACAGTGAGAGGAGCCATCCATTCCAGTCATCATTTTACTCTTACTGGCTCTGTAACTTTGGGAACATGGCTTAACCTTTCTGAGCCTTGGATTCCACATCTATCCAGTAGGGACAACACTGCCCAGGCTGTGTCATAGTCACCAAACAAGACCATGCTGTCCACAGTGCATTTATCTGCCCCTCCTCCCTTCTGATCCTCAATACTTCCTGGGCCCAGCTCAAGTCGGCCTCCACCCTGTGATCCATTCCACCAGCCAACAAGGCCAGTCCTGTGAAGAGCTTTCCTCTAAAGCAAGTGCAGACTTCAGAGTTCACACATCACTTTCTCATACACTGCCCTTTGATGCTCACACACACATAAACTGTACAATAGAATATCATTCAGCTGTTAACAAGAAAGAAATCCTGGCACATGCTACAATGTGAATGAATCTTGAGGATGTTAGGCTCAATAAAATAAGCCAGTCACGAAAGGACAAATATCGCATGATTCCACTTATAGGAGGTCCCTCAAGTAGCAAACTTCGTAAAGAAGACACATAAAGTTATCACCAGTGGGGGGATGGGGGGGTCAAGGAGAGTTGTTTAATGGGGACAGAGTTCCAGTCTTGCAAGATGAAAAAGTTCAGGAGCTCTGTTGCATAACAATGTACATTTATGCAACACCACTGAGCTGCGCACTTCAAAATGGTTGAGATGGTAAATTTTGTGTCATGTATTTTTACCACAATTAAAATTATTTTAAAAGATATCCAACTATTATAGTTTTTGTAATGAAGTACTATAATCATTGTGGCCATTTTCCAGACGAGGAAGCTGAGGTTCAAGAGGCTCACTTAGGACATGCATCCAGGTCCTCCAACCTCACACACCCCTCTCCCAGTGTGCTGGGGGAAACCACGAAAGGCACACCTGAGCCCCAGGTGCCAGCACTCCCGTCCTCCCACCCTGAGGAACTTTGGAGTTGTCTCCTCTCCTCTACGCTCTCTCCCCCTTGGGTTCAGGGAAAGAGCCTCACCCCCTTCCACCACAGGGCAGGATGGCTGTGGCCAGAATATTTGAATTGTGCTGGGAGCTGCCTGCTAAAGTTGCCGCCATATGCTAAAGTGCATCCCCAAGTTAGGGTCCCAGTCATTCATCAGCCTGTATGATTGATTCGCAGTACCTTTCCCAGAATCCTGGTCCCCACGGCATTCGTGCACACTTGCAGGATCTGAGCACTGGGATTCCCTCCTGATGCGCAATAATTAAGGGCTATAATGAGCTCTGCAGGCTGTTTAAACGAATGTGCTTCACAAACGTTGGCTGAGAGTCAACTATGTGCCAGGTACTGTACTGAGCCTGGGGAGGTTAGAAGGAGAATTCAGAGACGCACCTCCCTGCTAGGACCGCACAACACAGATGGACTGAAGGAACATAGAGTGCAGAGAGTCAGACGTGCCCTTCTGCACCCCAAACATAAACACTCTCTAATAACATTCCCTGTTTATCTGAAATAGCCCAGATTTAGTCTTTCGCTCTAACGTATGCACCGGTCGATGCCAAAGATGAATTAAGCTGATGAAAATCAATCCCAAAGCCAGTTTTTCTTTCCAGACCAAAATTTTCATCAATAATAGAGAATTAAAAGATGCCACTAACTTCTGATATCTGCATTGCACGCAGTTCAATCACAGGTTGTGAAAATAGATTAAGAAGTAGAAACCCTTGCCAAGAAGCTGTTCAGCAGACCTTTGGCAGACGGAGAGGGATCCGTGTGGATCGAGGAGTTTCAGAGTAAAGCAAAAGGCCCTGAGGCGAACCAACCCATCTGGGCGGTCACCATTCAGCAGTTCCCAAGCTGGTGACCTGGGGCTCTACGGCCCTTTCGCTAGGCCAGGAGTCCAGAATGCTGCTAGGAAATAAGCCAAACACACAGAGAACACCCAGTGGTCTGTTTGGCTGGTTTGAAAAAGAAAATTGGAAAAAAGAAAAAACAAAACAGTGTTGAAACAGATTTGGGAGACATCATGGAAATTTTAGACCTTTTGTTGCCGAGGGCATTTGAGCAGGAAGGTAAGACTCAAAAGAAGCAGGTTTGCCTATTCTTGGGACAATGAGGAGCCGGATGTTTTTTCAAATGTCTTACCTCTGAGGTTCGTGAACATAGCAACATATCTGCTCCAAATCAGCTCCAGCAGCAAAAAGAGAGGAGCCAGGCACACAGAGCTATGCCGGTGGAAGCTCTGCTTAACTGGTCCCTCTGCTTCACATGCCCTTTCTCCCCATCTCGGCAGCACCCACACGGCCCCGCGGCCCACAGCCAGATACAGCATCTAATGACACGGCAGCAAGATCCACTCAGCAGCTCCACTCTGCGCTGCTCTGAGCTGACAGAGGCTTCCGGCCTCATGATTCATTCATTTTTTCACTTATTCACTCAATCATTTCCTGCGCCTGGCTATGTACCAGGCACTATGCTGGATGTGGGGGATGGAGAAAGAAATGCAGGTCTATACTCTGGAGAGTATAGTCTAGTAGGGGAGCCCTGCAGTCCATCAGCAAACATTCTCTGAGCACTTGCTATATAGCAGAGCTACACTAGGCACTGGGGCACCACTGCCCCATGAAGCTCACAGTCCAGTGTGGGAGATGAGCAGGAAGATGGCAAAGTGGTGCTACCCAGGGGTGGGGGAGCTGAGCCAGCGGTGCCTCGGGGCCCTGGCCCCCAAGGAGAAGTTGCCAAGTAGAGGCTGTGCACCAGGCCCCAGTGAATAAAGGTCTAATCACTGGAGCATCTGTAGGCGGCAGTCTTCTTGGAGCAGGATGAGAGCAAACAGTGCTGAGACCCAGGAGGAGGGAGGAAGGGTGACAGAGCACTGGGAAAAAACAGTGGAGGTTTGGTGGAAACCACAGTAGTGTTCCCACAGGACAGTGGGCCAACCTGGGATCGGAGCAGAACCTGGGGACAAGAGACGTTCCAAATGGTTCACAGGATGAGGCCAGTGGCATCATCCTGAGAAGCTGAGGCCTTGGTTGGAGGTAGAAGGTTTACCCTCTGGAAAGAAGATGGTGGGTCCATCCACCAGCCACAGGTCCCTGGTTTAGAAATTTGATCCAAGTTCCATCCCTGTGCTTCATCCTATTGGGAAGTGAAAAGAGACTGGGCATAGACCACGAACCTGGGCTGGAGTTTGCCCTCAAGCCACCCCTTCACTAGGATTTAGGTCAGTTTCCTCTCTGCCAAATGAAGTGCCTCCCAGGGCTGGGATTAGGAAAATATCCCAAGCCTGTTTTCTCCTGGTGAAAGCTGACTCTTCCCAGTCAAGGTTGATGCTGGAAAAGGACTGTAGTCACCAACTCCCACCCCATTAGATCGCCCTTCACGCTTCACAAGTCATTCCATACACATTCACAACTTTATCCTTGAAACAATTCTGGGAGGTAGACAGGACAAGTGTCATTGTTCCCAGTTCATCGATTAAACAGTGACTTGATCTCCAAGAGATACTTGAACACTCGTGTTCATAGCAGCAGCATTCACAACAGTCAAAAGGGGGAAGCACCCCAAGTGTCCATGATGGATGGGTGGATAAACCAAATGTGGCACATGCATATAATAGAATATTATTCAGTCTTAAAAAGGAAGGAAATTCTGCATGTGCTACACCATGGATGAACCTAAGAGAAATAAGCAGATCACAAAAAGGTAAATACTGTATGATTCCCCTTACATGAGGCACTTAGATTCATAGGCACAGAAGGGAGATTGGTGGTTGCCAGGGGCTGGGGGGTTACCGTACAGTGGGTATGGAGTTTCAGTTTTATAAGATGAAAGAGTTCTGGCGTAGATGGTGATGATGGTTGCACAGCATGAATCTACTTGACACTGCTAAATTGTACACTTAAAATTAAGACGGTAAATTTTGTTATGTGTATTTTACCACAATTAAACATTTTTTTGATTTTTTTTTTGTAAAAAGTGACTTGAACCCAGACGCCCAGGCTATCAGATCACTGGCCCTCTACAGCATCAGGTAGGAGTGAGGGCTCCATGGGACACTGGAAAGAGCACACAGGCTGGAATGACAGTAGCAACTGGGCAAGAGTCTCACTAGCAATGTGACCTTGCTTCCTTCACCTCTTTGAGATTCAATTTTCTAATATATAAATTGAAGCTAAAACATAATAATGACAGGAAAGTGCCCCAAGCATAAGGCAGGCACCCAGTGAGAGCCAGAGTGGGTACTAAGGAAGGGTCAGCTAGTCCAGCCAGGACCCAGGGCTCGGCCAGCACAGGTGTTCGCTGCCTCTAAGCGGATGTGCAGAAGAGTGTACACTTACCCAGTGCAACCTTGACTCCCAAGCCACTGGGCAAGGAAGTCCAGTCCTTTACAAGTTATAGTCTGACTCACTTGTTCCTTCAAAGAGTGGAAAGCTGCGTCCAGCGGCCAGGAAGCCCAAGCAGTGGCTGGAGTACAGACTCGGGGTCCAATGGGCCTCAGCGGGGCCTCCTCTCACTGTGTGACCCTGGGCTTGTCACTTCATTTCTTCAAGCACCACCTAGAAGGTGCGGGAAATAATGGCCCCTCCTCAGGGTCACTGTGAGGGGTTAGGTACGGTCCTGGGTTTTGAGGGCCTGCACCCAGGAGGTGTCAGTAAGGTTGTCTCCCTTTAGGAAGCACCACAGAGAGCCTCCTAGAGGGTTCTGAGGGTTTTCCAGGGCCTACAGCTGCAGCAAGAAGGGGGTTTGGGGCCAGATGCTCATTTCCACACACTGCTGGCCATGTGGCCGAGCTGGGAACAGGAAGAAGAGCCAAGCAAGGTCTTGCCTGCAAGTGACCTTCCCTCCTGCTAACTGGGCAGAAGGAACACACAGCTGTTAAGAGTGAGTTATGGACTGAATTGAGTTCTGTTGAAGTCCTAACCCCTAATGTGACATACTTGGAGATAGGGCCTTTAAAAAGGTAATTAAGTTTAAATCAGGTGAAAGGGCAGTGCCCTAATCCAATATGGTTAGTGTCGTTATAAGAAGAGGAGGAGACGTGTGCACAGAGCAAAGGCCATGTGAGGACACGGGGAGAAGACAGCTGTCTGCAAGCCAAGGAGAGAGGCCTCAGGAGAAACCAAACCTATTCCCACCCTGATTTTGAACTTGTAGCCTCCAGAACTGCGAGAAAACAAATTTCTGTTGTTTAAGCCTTTCAGCCTCTGCTACTTTGTTGTGACAGCTCAAGCAGACTAAGACCAGACACCATTAGCCCCAGTCACTCCTCTGTTCAAAATCCATGAGTTTCTGCTGCTCCCTGTTCCTCCCTTACTGTATCCACCACACTGGCCTTCTTTCCATCCCTGCCCACACCAGGCATGCTCCCAGCTTAGCAGCCCCTCCAGAGAAAAGCACTATCTATGAAAAAAATAATGCCAGCCACAAATGCAAGCCCTGGATGTACGTGCTCTTTCACATATATAGTTCAAATTTACATTTCACATGTATAACTTTAAATTTCCAGTGGCCACACTAAAAGTTTTTTAAGAAGGTGCAATTTTAATATTATACTTTAACCCAATATATCCAAATATTATCACTTCTACATGTAACCAATATAAAATATGCATGAGATATTTTACATTCTTTTCTTTCATTCTAAGTCTTTGAAATCTGGTGTGTGTTTTACTCTTAGAGTGCATCTCAATTTGGACCAGCCATGTTTCAAGTGCTCAAAAGCCACACGTGGCCAGCAGCTACCACGCTGGAAAGCACAGGCCCGAAGTGTTCTTTCTCCAGGTATCACGTGGCTGACTCCACCAACAACCTCAATGTCACCTTCTCAGGAGGCCCAAGCTGACCACTCCATTGACTAGAGCCCCTCTGTCTTAGGCCATTCGGGCTGCTATAACAAAATAGCACGGACTGGGTAGCTTGTAAACAACAGACATTTAGTCTCACAGTTCTGGAGTCTGGAAGTCCAAGATCAAGGCTCCTCTATAAAGTAGAAATCCTTCAACTGCTCGGAGGAGCCCCACTGCCTTCCCAGCTCCAGAAGGAATCTGGGCACAGATTCTGGTCCCCATGGCAACCACTGCAATCTGTGTCAGCATGAATGCAGTCGGCTGCTGCTAAAATTAAAGGAGGGGGAACCCTCACACACTTAGCCTTTTCTGCTCCTCAGAATCAGGACCCCAGGGGACTCAAAGCAGAGAAGCTGAACTTGGAAGCAGTCTCAGGGCGTTCAACTGCACTAGCTGCTAAGCTGAGCCTTTTTTGGGGGGAAGTGGAGGGTGGTACAGGGCTAGAGAAGGAGGAGAGTCCAGGTTGGCAGGTGTGAGGAGAACACTTACCCTCAGATGGAGGGGGCCTCACCATTGACCTTGACCTTGACCCCAAGTCACTCCAGACAGCTGTGTTGTTAAAGGTCTCTGGGGAAACATATTCTGCAACCTCTCTTGGTGCCTTACTCTAGGATTTATTGAGTCTCGCTGTGTCTACTGGGAAGACAGACCTATTTTTAAAATTTCATTTGGAAGGATTAAGTAGGAGAAGGAATTCTAGAGGGAACAGAGAACTGACACTTATTGAGTTTCTTACTATTCGCCCTGAGACTTTATTGACATTGTCAATTTTAATGGGTACCTTGAGGCTGTGGATTGTTGTCATCACTTTACAGATGAGGGAACGAGGCCCAGAGAGCTCTAGTTACTTTTCAAGGCCACACAGCTGTGGACTCCTGGAGCCAGAGTCCAAACGTCGATTTGGTCTGCCTTTCTGCCAGTGTCTTCTCCACCATCCCACCAAGCTGCCTGCTGCATGAGAGAGAATTCTACTTCCTGTCACCGGACACCTGAGGCCACTTTGAGTCCCAAGGAAGCAAAGATTTAAGAGAGGGAGTGCATATGGACTATAAAGTGCTGGACAGAGAACACTGGTCAGCTTCTAGTTCTTTCTCCTTCCACCCCTTTGCCAGAGAGGATATGTTCTTTGGCTATAGAGAAGGGTGTGCTGGAGGCTTTATAGAGCCTCCCCTCTCCCCAGGTCCTCCATGTGACCTTGGCCACCAGGCTCCACTTTGGTAGTTCATGATGAGCCCCACTTTGGGAGGGTGTGATCTGGCCAGGCCTTGGGACTGAAAATGGGTGGTAGCCTGGTGACCTCCCAGCCCTGATGGTTTGCAGCTCAGGGCAGGGTCTTAGCTAGAACATCTCCCCTCTAAATCCCAAAGGATTGGAGTGAAATGTAAGCTTCTAGAGAACAGGGCCACAAGCACACATGAGCAAAGAGAGGGCCTCTACTCCCCCTGCAAATCAGCTCAGAACAAAACATCTTGCCCCATCCCCTTCCCCATGAATCAAGTGCACTCATTTCGGGCTGAGGCTCCTTGCTCTGGGTCCAGCCTGGCTCTTCCACGTTTATGCATCTCTGCTCCAAACAAGCCTCAGCTGTTCCCCACACCTGTCCCCACTGCCAGGGCCCCGAACTTCATGGCAGTGCCTTGGGACTGCTAGAAATGCCCCCACCCCCAGTGTCTCTGCAAGTCCCAGGGCTCACCCTCATGCCCAGCCCCATACTGCCTGCCCTGGCCCCACAGCGGAGGTGCTACCTAGTCCCTTGAGCTCCTCGCACTCTGACCAGCCTCACACGGCACTCAGCATTCCTGCCTCAGAGTGCCAGGTGTGTGTTTTCTGCCTCCACCCTCAAAATCCCCCACATAAAGTATTTCTGTCCTAGAGAAGTTCAACACCTGACAATTTGTTAAGGTAGGTGTGCAGCTGGGGCCCCAGCAGTTGATCCGGGCCTGGTGGATCCATGCTGTCTGTCCGGCCGCCTCGATATCTCCTCTCAGGCCGCTGTCCCCTCACTTGCTGTCGAGCACCCTGCCCTGCACTGCCGCCAATTCCTGTCCCAGCCTAAGGATCTCCCCACCTGAGGCCCTACGCATCCGCCATCACCATTCCTGGAACATGCTTTGCTGAGCTCATCTCATACTGGCTCCTCTTCCCGCAGCTGACAAGTGCCTTCTCTGACCACTGGTCTTATCGAGCAAAGGGCCCCACCTCAGTGTCTTCTGTCACACCAGCTGCTTCTTTTCCTTGAGTTCTGGGGGCACCAGGTACAGTACGGATGAGTGCTCACGACTGATTGATGTAGAGTCACTCAGCCTCTCTTGCCTGAAGTTCCCTGTGCTGGACAGAAGCTGTGCCCAGGATGGTGGCAAAGGCTGGTGTCAATGGCAATCTAGGAAGGTCCTAGCAGCGGGTCACTGAGAGCCCATTTGGAGGTTCTCAGAATGCCAAGAATGGTGAGAGAGGAAGGGAGCCTGCCCAGCCAGCCCTGAAGGTCTCCAGCCTTCCAGCTGTGGGATCAGGTAGTGGGCACCCAGCCTTCCCATCCAGCCCCCAAGGCAAACATACCCTCCCGAGGAGCCCTGTGCCCACGAGCAGTATATTCCAACCAACTTAGGCTGATGGCCAAGGAAAAAGGGGCCCATGGGCCACACCAGGGCCACAGGAGAGAGTGAGCCAAGAAAAAGAAACAGGGTGCCAGTGGACCTTAAAAATGCCCACCATTCTGGCAGCCTGACCTGTTCCTTCAGGGGCAAAAGCAGGACATGAGGGCCCAGCACCCATTTCCAGCCTCCTTCTCATAGGGAGAAAACCTCCCCATCATCAGAAAAGGGCCTCTGAGCAGGACACGGTGTCTTCTTTGCAGGTGGCAAAAGGAAGTGTGTATACAGGAAAGGGGAGGGGATACAGCCTCAGTGTGTATCAGTAGGGGAATAAGTGATACATTTGGGTGCATTGCCAAATTGTTTCATTATGCTTATCAAATAATAGAATAAATGCAGCTTTAAAAAATAATGAGGTAGACCATATTTATGACTTGAGAAATGTCCACAGTGAAAAAAGCAAGTTGCAGAACAATGTGTTTCCAATTATCCTACTTCTGTAAAATAAAATCTGTGTATCTGTACATGAGTTTTGTTAAGCACACATATAAAACAGCCTGGAAGTTTATGCCACATCAATAGGTCACAGTCATTGCCTCCGGAAGGGGAAATGGGGACTGGAGCCAGGAAGAGGGGCAGGAAGAAAGGAGATAATATGGGTTTACTTTATATACTTCTTTGAATTTTGTTACAAAAACAAGGTAACATTTTTGTAATAAAATAACCAATAAAGGTTTTAAAATATCAAAAAGATGCCCAAATACCCCTAACGGAGAGTGCCTGCTTAAGATTCCCATCCTTCCACAAATGGGCAATCCCCCAAAATATTTGCAGGGACCCACCTCAAAAAGCAAGAAAAAATGCCCTTTGCATTCTGTAATGACATATATTTTTTGTTCTTTGCCTAATTAGAAAAGCCCGGGGCCTCTCCAGTCATTTTAGTCCCCATAAGAAGACAGCCTCCTAGCAAACTAACAAAAAGAGATCTCTTCTCGTGCAATTTGTCCAAGCCACAGCCTATGCCAAATCAGAAATTTGTCTCTTTATGAGAAAGGACAGATTTTAGGAGGGGGTTAAGGAAAGAGGAAAAAAGAAATCAGAACATGTCAAAAGAGATATCTTTTGCAATTCCACTGACCTGATTATTAGGCTCATTTTAGCAGTTTAACTATATATCTATTTCTCCCATCAGAATGTAATAATAAAAACTGTGGAGATCGAAAGTCAGTGCTTGCCACTGGTTCAAGTCTGTCCTCACCTCCCTGGCTGGTCTCCAGAGCTGTCTGCACAACCCTCTACTGCCCAGCTGGTTGGCCAAGGAGTCTGCTGAGCACTGGCTCATGCCAGGAAATAACTGAGAGGATAAGACAGACATTCACTGCTCACAAAAAGCATACAACCTAGTTGGAAAGAGGGAATGCAATGGTTCCAGAGGCCACCCCCAACCCAGAGGGAATGCAATGATTCCAGAGCTACCCCCAGCTCAGAGGAAATTCAATGATTCCAGAGCCACCCCCAGCTCAGAGGGAATGCAATGAATCCAGAGGCCACCTGTGTCTGGCTACTCTCTGCGCTTCACACAGCCCCCTCCAGGCACTTTGAGCTGTCAACCTCTTTGGGAAGGAGAATGGAGCTGTTATTACTCCCATTTTACACATAAGGAAACTGAGGGTCGTAGAATAAGACATGTATAATAAAATGACAAAAGTCACAGGGCATATCAATGGTAAATAATCATGAAGAAAACCCGGTGGTCTGTAGTTATTTGGGACAATGCCTTCCATGTGTAACTTTGAGTCAAGTTGAAACCACCAAGTTTAGGTAAGAGCAACAGGGAACTTTCAGGGGACCGGGAGAGGTATCCCCTATGTTTTAGGCAATCTACCTCAAGATTATAGCAGTTTCAAAGAATAGAAAACCAAATTCTGAGAAAAGTAAGAGTACTGAGGAAGGCCTTAAAATCACACTCTAAAAACTGTTGCTCCCTCAGAAAACTGGACAGTGCCAAGGAAATCCAGAAGATGGACTTTAACTTCAGCATGACCTTGGCTCCCTCATGCATTAATCACACAAATGGAATAAATCTATTCCTGCAAGTGCAGAATTACACAGTTCTCTATGATCCAATGTCAAATAGGTTATCCCTTGATTAAGGTCTTAGCATGGATGAGAGTTTTATTGAAATGATTTCCATTATCTGCACAGCAGTTCATCACAAATATATTTGGCCCGTTGTATCTCAAATATGATTTGATCACACATCAAAATTATGAGTATTTAACTCATTTTAATCGAGAAATTAAATGCATCTGCTTCTTTTTCTGGGCTGTTCCATCCCAGGAATTCCCCCATCAGCAGGCTCAGACAAGGATTCTCTCTTTTCCCCATGGATCCCCACCCAGTTCTGACCATCAAGTTGAAAGGGAACCTTACAATCAGAGAAGATGTAAACAAGAATAAGCCCTGTCAGCTTAATGGGGAGATAGGGAAGCTTTCTTGTGCGTCAATTAGCAGAGGGCTTACTCTGCAATAGTTCAATGGAAGTCAATGGAAGTCCCACTGCTTCCCTCAGTGCCACCGGCTGCAGCCTCATTGCCTCGGTCAAAGGCGGCATAAGCAGGTGCTTCTTGTCCTTAGCAGTGGGATGGAACATCAACCAGCCACAGAGGTAGTGAGCCCACCTGAGGATGCTCTGCCCACCTGCCCCCTCTGCTAAGACCTGGAAGGAAACAAATGGTCAGGGACCCCAAGTGGAGCAGAGCCAGAGGGCAGGCCAGGGCAGCTTCGGCTTTGCTGAGAGGCAGCTCCTTCCACTGCCAGGATATGCCGCTGTGTGGCCAGGAGCGGTGAGCTGGCAATGGGAGATATAAGGAGATGATTTCTGCTCTGAACATAGTAAAAGTGGTCCACTCCTGTTTGGGGGAGCAGGGGGTTTCTGTGAATCCCAGCTTCACTCTCTGTAAGACTTTGCTGACAACTAGGAATCCATATCATCTTACAAAGTTGGGGTGGGGCTCAAATAACAACGTGCAATCACTTTGTACCATGTGACATCAGCAGGAGTGAAAGTTAGGCAAAATTGGAAGGGGCTTAGTTAAAACAGCTGGTCAACCCACAGCCTGTGAGACAGTCAAAGAAGAGCCCTCTGCTCCAAAGCCTCCCTTCCTGAGATCCCCTGGACTGGGACACTCTGCAGAGATATGACAAAGCCCACATGCTTTGTGGACACGTCAGGTTTTCCTGAACAGGGATTGGGCGACATTGCTACTGTGACCGCTCAGGGTTCAAGAACTAAAGAGGAGCTAAAGAAGCCACAAAGGATAGGAGTGGGTCCCTGCTGGTGTCCTTTTTTGTATTTCTAGCTTCCTAGGAAGGAAAGCGGAGCAGGTGGAGCCAGGCTTACCTGCCTCTGGCCCTTTCAACAAACCCTGGGGTGGGACTGATGTTCTCTAGGGTCCCCTGCTCTGCTGTTTTTGATCTGAGTCAGCCCTGGGACTCATGGGCTGCCACTGAGAATAAAGCCATTCCTGAGACCTCCCTCCCTGAGACTCAGTGGCCAGGAGGAGCCCAGCTCCCTGAGCTCTGCCATAGTCCTGCACAGGCCGCTGAGCACAACGGTCCCTCTGCACCACCCAGGCAGGGGCAAGGAGGGAGCTCAGTGCTCCCCTTACCACCCTCCTCCTCCTCCTGCAAACTGGCTGTGGAGTGAGTGCCTCCTTCTTCCCACGAAGGCCCCACTTCCAGCATCAGGAAAAGCCCTCACCTCTCTTTAATGCCCATGGCAGCTGTGAGATCTGACAGGCTGCAGCGTCCCCACTGAGCTTATTGATTCATTTTTATTACTTCTATTACTTTATTTTTATTATTTATTTGTATCCCCCAGCTTGGGTCAAAGCTTTCCCTATCAGCCCCTACGTGGGCAAGGGTACAAAACTCCACCAGCAATGGGCTGGGCTTCCCCTTTAGGGCCTGGGAGTGTTTCAGTGGGGGGAAGAGGGCAAGGATGTTCAATTGAAAAAGCCAAATGCATACATAGGTTCATGCCAGCATCATGTGTCAAAGTTAAAATTTCAAAAATAGCCTAGGTGTCCAGAGCTCTGGTCAACTATAATAAAAGTGATTATGAAAAACACATAACCATAGATAAAATTTGAATATTAATTAAGAAGGGGAACATAGAATTGTATGCCCACTACGATAACAACTACATATTTTAAATTTTTTCAAGGAAATGCAGAAATATATTTTAAAGCATTTGAGGTAGGAAGGTGATAAGTTTGGGTTTTTTAAAAACTCCTTCAGTAATATATTATTCTTACAAAAAATAACATTGAAAGAGAAAATAAGGACCCTGGAAAAAAAAGAAAAAAAGATGGGGTCTTAATTGAGAGTTCCCTAAATCCAGTCTCTGCCCACCTCACCCATGGCCTTGGCCATACCTCCCCAAGCCTCAGTTTCCACAACTATACTCTAAGAAATGGGTTACATTCATTATATACTTGCATATAATTGCCAGTATAGCTCCCATATCTGATTTCCTACACTTCTGTCCTCTACAAACAGTAATTACTGATTTAAATAGTCTATGACTTCAGCCATCAATATTCACTATCTAAGGGAGTAGGAAACCTGGCCAGGACACCGCCTATATATCCTGTGCTCTCAAGTGCTCAGAGCAATTTGCCACATACGAGCTCAGCCCTGCTGGACTTCCCTGCACACAAACAGAAGCTACTACGTTGCTTCAAGCCTGGATCACTTAGCACTTCCTGGAATTTAGGTATGATTATACTGTCACTTAAAAATAAAAACTCTCCTGTCTCTAAGCATTGCACTATTTACCACTTGGGGAGGGGAGAGAAAATGTATATTGAGGGAGTTCTTCACATGTTACATAGCGCCTCGCACTAATGAAACATTTAGCAGATCTTAATGAAGAGACCAAGGTGTAAATTTAGAGCTCCACCCACTAGGCTGGCCTATTTCTAGTTCAGCCCAAATGTGTTTGAAATAATGTACCAGACT
Organism: Miniopterus natalensis; assembly: GCF_054644295.1. Classification (NCBI taxonomy): domain Eukaryota; kingdom Metazoa; phylum Chordata; class Mammalia; order Chiroptera; family Miniopteridae; genus Miniopterus; species Miniopterus natalensis. The sequence goes on along the minus strand of NC_142084.1, from coordinate 58,249,918 downwards.
TCACCAGTTTTCAGAGGTAATGTGTGGGATCTACTTTTTCCTTTTTACCAAGAGGCACCTGCCAGTAACAGGTTAGCTATTCCCCCAGACTCAGAGAAGGTTCTCTGTCTTTTCTGTGCCTGTGTGGGGACTGCCACCAGCTTCGGGGCAAAGGGGTTACTCACACACTAGATGGAAGAGACCTCTAACACCCTTTGTCTTCCTCACATATTTGCAACCGGTCAGCTCCTGAGGAAACATTGGCTCAGGCCTATGAAATGAAGTATCCGCGGAATGATGGAATCTAAGCAGTGTCCATCTATCCGTGAGGCGAATCCAATCTCCTTCACCTCAAAAACAAGCCTTTGCGATCTGGTGCTCCCAGCATTCCAGGTGCACCCCTAAACTGTTCCTCACCTCTCAGCTCTCCCTCTGCCTGGAATGGCCCTACCCCAGCCCTCCTCTGTCCCCAAGGTCACCGCCTTCTCTGTCTTCCAAGCTCTCCTTTCAGGCTCTCTTGAGCCTCCAGGCACGGCCTGTCCTTCCCTGCATCCAGGGGAAGTTTGGCCAAAGCTCCACCAAGCATCAGCACTCACCCCTCATCCCGTAGCCTCTGTAGGAGTACCTCCCAGGGCAGGGGCCATGTCTTCATCATCTCTATATCCTGGGCATCAGGCAAGGCTCCGTCTTTGACTAAACAGGTATTTGTGGCATACCTGCTCTGTGTACCAGGTGCCGTGTGGCACTGTTTCTACTCTCAAGGAGCCTGCAGCCCTGTGCGGGGGACCCAGCCTGAGGAGAGGGCTAAGTGCATGTTTGTTAATGTGAAACAAGTGTGTGTGTTATGACTGCATCATTCTTCATAGCAATCTCATGAGAAGAACAAGTTTTCCTCACTTTATAGATAAGATCACCAAAATATCCAAAGGGATAAATGATGTTGGCCAGGATGGAAGAGTGGAGCATGGACAATGATGGAACAACGGGGGATGCCAAGGTGGATAGTAACGCAGGATGGTGCCCAGGAAAGACCATCCCAGAGGTCAGGCTGCTAGGAACCTGTCCTTTCTGGTCCAGCCTTGGTCAGCCACTAGGCAGGCCACCCACAGACCTCTATTTGAAGACACCCCCAGGCTGCCAGTGTTCACCTGGGGGCTGCATGACCTCCATGCTACCATCTTTCCCCCACCTCCTTCAAACCTCAGCTCAAACTGCCTCTTCCAGAGGAAGGCTTACTGTGAGCAAGTTGGCTCAGCTGTTCCCTTGGCCGTTTATACCGGTTCCCACCTCTCTGGAGCACTTAATTATCTACTCGGTCAGTCCTGGTTCAGTTGTTCCGTCAAAGGTCTCTTCGGCTGCTTCTGTGGGCTGACATTCTGCACATCAGGCAGATCGGTGTTTCCCAAACTGGAGTCCACAGAGGTTTTACCTCAGCATCACTTGTGGAGCTGTGTGAATGCACGAGCCTCACCCTAAATCTGTTGGGTCAGAATGTGTGCAGGTGGGGACCTGGGAGTGTGTGCAGGTGGGGACCTAGGAGTATCTGAAGGTGGGGACCCAGGAGTGTCTGAAGGTGGGGACCTGGGGGTGTATGCAGGTGGGGGCCCAGGAGTGCATGCGGATGGGGAGCTGGGGGTGCAGTGGGGACCAAGGAGTATCTACAGATGGGACTCAGGGTTTCACAAACTCCTTCAGGGGATTCTTATGCTCACCAGCAGAAGGAACCAAGCCTCCTCGTTGGTGGGTGGGCCTGGGTCCCTTAGAGGACACTGTCCGCACAGGCTCACAACACCACCGTCTGTCCACATTCCCTCAGTTAAAGAATTCGAAGCAGAAGCCAAATGTGTTTTAACAAAACAAGTAAAATGCATGTCCCTGACTCAGATTCTTGCTAATGTGCTGACTCGGTGGTTTATGAAGAGCTGCTTCAATATAAAGAAGTTATTTGAGAAGGAAAATCACACTACAGGTAAACACAGAGGTTGAACTTGGCTGATCTGGGAAATTTCTGGAAACCTAAGCACTAATGAGCCAGGTCCAAATCCCAGGCTGCAGATGTACCTGACACACAGTAGGTACTCAAGTAGTGCTAGCTGTTACAGTTGTTATCCATAAATCACAACCTTCAGCAGAGGCAGGCATGAAGTGTGGAGGAGTACACCAGAACTCTAGTCATTTCAGCACAAAAGATCCCAGTGGGACGAAGACACTGTATCCTGCCCAGCCCACACTAAGGCAACCCTAGCCCGACACATCTAAAATAAAATGTAAGAAAGAGTAAAAGGCTCTCAATGGCATTAAGTCGAGTTGCACACACTAGAAAGCATCATGCTGAGGTTAAGTGACTTACCTCAGCTACAAAGTGAATCCCCAGCGGAGAGGAAATACCATCCAGGTCTCCGGTGTCCCACTCTGATGGTATCTCTTTTCTAGATCCTGCTGCCTCCTCAGTGAAAGGGGAGACTTCAAATAAAAAAAGTCAGTGCAGTAGTTTGGTCTGCTGCTAACAGAGGCAGTGGTGTGGCTGCAGTCTGCATCCTCTGAAAAGATTTAACACCAGAAATATCTGAAACAGAACAGAGGCCTCGGAGGTCACTTGGCCAGTCCTATCCTGCAGGGATCAGTCCTGCCCTTAGAGATCTCCAGAGAATGGCTCCGAGGTGGAGACTGCCTCCCACAGATAGGGTTGAAAGTGTGAACCAGTGAAGCCCATTAACCCCAGTGCCAACCCCCAACACATACTCTTTCTCTGCATGTCCTCATCACATTCTGTTTCAGAGTCTGAAATCCTATACACTCTAGAAGTCTTTCTCTATGGTATGCCTCTTTTTCTCCTACCAAATCCTGTAACACCCTAGTGAGGTTTAAATGTGAGTGTTGAAATGGTGCTAAATCTGCCCTTTGAGGAAGCATTCAACCATTATCTCAGTGAAGAACATTTTTGGCTGCCATTATTAGTTAACCACCTACATCCATTCCTCCCCTCCTTCTGTGCTAACAGAACTCTGATCTTGATGATTTTTCTCCCCTCAGGGAAAATGACTGATCTCAAATTCAGGGTAAATTCTAATGCTCCTACATTAATCTCAGCAGCCCCATTCCTCCTGCCAGGGATTAACTTTAGACACAGCAATGTGCTGGATTCTGGCCAGTGAGACATGGCGGAAGCCCATGTCTTACAGAAAGGTTTCTTCCTTCTTAAAGAGAGATGCATGGAAAGAGACCTTCCCTTCTTCCTCTGGACACTGTCATGTCTCAAAATTACACTGAGAAAAGTGTAGGCCATTTTGCAATCACAAAGGAAGCCAGTCTGCTGTTCTGAGGAGGGCAGAGCAAAAAGGTGGAAGGAACCTGGGTCTATGATGTCATTTTTCAGCTACTGGACTAACCAACCTAGTGACTTCTTGTTAAATGACATGATACATTTTCCTTATTATTTAGATACTTTAAAGTGCATTTTCTGTTTCGGTAGCCAAAAGCACCCTGATTAGCAATCTGTCTTCTCAATACAGTGTTAGCATTTAATTGATGAGACAGAATAAAACCAACACCAATTTCCATACTACACTAGGGCCAACATATTACACATTTGTGTAAATGTTTAGCATTTTAGAAATTCTTCTTGCATGACCAGAATGTAAGTGAACTCCCTCAGTTTCTAAAATGTAAACCCCTGGTGTTAGACCAGAATAAATGGCCCCATGGTAAATAGGAAGGGTTTTTATGATGTTTAATGGCTCTGGGGAAAGGACAGTTATGTGGTGTCAAAATCCAGCAGGCTCCCTGGTATAAGGAGAAGCTAAATATTAACCAAAGGCCATGTTCCTTTTATTGTGGTATTGTTTAAATTGTTCTTCAGCAAACTGTTCTTAAGGCCTGAGCATTGGTCACAGACAAATTCTAAGTCCCTGCATTGCCCTGACAAGGATACTGAGGTCCCACGGTCTACAGTGCTTTCCCCTCTGCAGTGACACACAGGACTCTCCCACAAGAAGCATCATACTTCGATGGAACGTAAGACACAAAGACTCTAGTACAAAGGTGTTCCCTTGCATTAGAGTGGTACAAAAGCCACTTAATTATTTTATCATTAAAATATTGCCAGATGCAGATACTGGATGTAATCTTTACATCTGCACACTTTTCATCTTCAATGCTTGAGTATGCATTTTACATGAAGCAATAATATTTTTTAAAATCAGACTCATATATATTTTTCTTTTGCTTTGAAATTAGAGTGGTCCCTTTATAAAAGGAGGTCTTACATGTCAAGACTTAATCAGGAAAATAGGATCCATCCATAAATCTGAAAGCCTTGCCTAGTATTTCTCCAAGGCTTGCCATCACTTTCTGAGTTTAAATGGAATTTGGGGGATGGAGTAGAGGGGGAGGTGAGAAGGATCTGAGCTATAGCCTTCCATGTTTAGAGCTAGAACAGTATGATCAGCCATCTCCCAGTGACACCAAGTACCTCCTCAAAAATATTGTCACTGTAACAACACCTACCATCGCCATGACAGCACATCTAATAGACAAAGGAAGGAAAGACACAGTAATAATTGCTACCATCTATTGACCTCTTCTATGGTCCCAGCTTTGTGCTAGACACTTTCATATATCATTTCCATTAATTGCCCTGACTCTATGAGACAGGTAAGAATTCCACTTTTATGATGAGGAAACTGAGACTCAGAGAAGTTAACTTGCCTGTAAGTACATAGATAATCAATGATAGAGCTGGGGTTCAAAGCCAGTCTTGTCTTTCTTGAAAGGCTATGCTTTCTAAAGTGGTTGGCATGGGCACAGTGCTAAATGCTTTACCTATGTCATTCTATTGAGTCCTCACAATGTCCCTAAAAGGGAAGTACCATCAGGCCCACTTTACAGAAGAGGTGAGTGGTTTACATGGTCACCTAGGTGTGAAGGAAGAGTGGGCTCCATCTTTCTCACTCTGAGGCCCACGTTGCTCTTAACTGAAGTGAGAAGACTGAGATTAGCAACCCAACTATCATCTACACAAACAGAATGAGGAAACCAAATTTATTTTCGAGTCCTAGCTCCCTGAGAAAAAAAGGACTGGAAACACAGACTGCATCTCTGTCCGTTTTTGTATGACACATGGGACTGATATTAAGTATGAAGCAATTTTCCTCTGCTTGGTAAACTATCTCCCCAGGGCTCCTTCTTGCCACCTTCACCCCTCAACCCCCACCACCTCCCAGAACTAATCATAGTCCAGCAACTAAAGGGTCCTCTTGGCCTAGCAGGAGAGCCCCAGCCTAAGGGAGCATCCACTGGGATTCAGGAGGCTGTGCCTCTTACTCTTACATGGCTTTCAGTGGTTTGGATATGACTCCTGCCTCTAAGATCCTCCCATCCAGTCAACTGCAGCTATTAATTATCTAGCAACCAGCTCCTGCTCTTCCACTTAAGCCAGCTGTGAATCCATTACTGCCTTTCAGCTGTTAAGCCCCAGTTGTGTTTACATTGGTGGCCTTTAAAAAATATCACACAAAAAACTGCACCTACGGTTTATGTTCACATTCCTTAGAGAGTTGAGACTGGGAAACTGGACTCTTTCTAGACTCCAAATCACCACCCCTCCCCCACCTGAAGACCTCTCTGTTGGGTCAAACTGGTGAATCAAATACCTGGGAGGCCCAGAGCAGAAAGGGATGTGTGATCAGAAGGCACAGGGGTAAGGCAGGCAGAGAGGGGAAGCCAAGGTCGAAAGTGTGCCAGATATGTGGGCAGGGAGCTGGGAACAGGAAAGGGCCCAGCCAAGTGGAAGGGTGTCCGCAGCAGGGCGTGGGTGTCCTGGGTCTGTTACACCATACACAACTCAAAGATAGAAAGAAAAAACACTTCTGAGTGTTACAAAGATCTTATCAACACTTAAATTCCAATGACAATGTTGACCACTCTTTGACATTACTCAAGAAGAAAGGGACCATGCTGTATAAGTGAGAAGTCCAGGTCCTGGAGGAACTTGGTCATCCTTTGCAGTCCCTCCCAATGCCAACTCTGTCTTGGCAGATGGTCGCTGGACCCTATTAGGCATGGCCAGGCTGGCACTGGTTCCATTACTAACTTGCATGTACCTCCTCAGCCAAAAGCAGAAATGCCAAAGCTTAAAGCAAAGGACAGGAAGAATAAAGCAATTTATTTTTTCTTCATTTGCAGACAGTGTCATATTCAATATGGTTTTAGGACATCTTGAAAGTTTGCTACTCAAAGGAATCCTGCTGGGTTTTTTTTGACAGTCCAGCAGCCATGTCCCCATCCTCTGGGCCCGCAGCCCTGGTGTGAGCTGTCTGGGTAGCAGGTGGTGGCAGCTGCCCACCTGGAAGTGGAGGCTCCATCGGACCCTCCTCGGCTGTCACACTGTCTCAGCCAATCAGATGTGCTGACCGGGTGGGGTGCCTGGAGGTTCTGGGGTCACACCTGCAACATTGACAGCTTGTTCCTAGTCATTTGGTCTCCTGTCCAATCTGTACACAAGGACCCATGTTCTCCTTATACCCTCAGGCTCATTCTTCAGGCCCCTCCCCCAGGCAGACAGCTAGACTTGCATTCTGTCCTTGGCCACTCCAGAGGCCAAACACGATTTACAATAATCTTAAAGGACTGAGACCAGCATTCTTGACGCCAGGACTCCAATAATGCCATGACTCAAAGAAGCTGCCATAGACCCACCGTCCCAAAAGACTGGGATCCAGCAGATCCTGAACCTTCCAAGGGGGATCTGGGTCTCCCTGGAATGCTATGTGGGCCCCACTGTTGGGGAGAGCCCAACCCTCCCATTGTGGTTCAGACAACCTGCGAGTCTCTAAGCCCACAGATAAAGGTCACCAGCAGTGAGAAATGGTGAGTTCCCCATCGCTAGAAATATTCCAGCAGAGGTGTAGGCAGAGAAGGGAAGCTCATTCTGGAGAAAGTGAGGTTAATATAAAGATGCCTTTCAACCCGAAGTTTCCAAACAGCCTACCTGGTAGGAGTAACCATGGCAACAAACAAACAAGCTGTGACTGATTGTTGGAAACATAAAGAATAGCCAGTCAGATTGAAAACTGTTTTCCAGCAGTGACTGGAGAAGAAGGGGTGCGAGGAAGGTAAGTAGCTTTAAGAATCCACAGACACCTGTTTTGAAAAAGTGCAAAGAAAACTCCATTCAGTGTCAGGTCAGAAAGATTTCAGGCTCACACCTCACAAAATTGTGGTATCAGAAGACATCGCCAAATCCACACCTGAGTATCAGCTTACATGCAATAAAGATGTTAAATACCGACTTGAGCCAAAAAAGAAGGGGTGGATTTTACAGAAACCCAGTCTGACATAAAATGATAATTCTGACCCAGATCCCTTTGCAAAAGAATGACTCTCGAAATCAGTCTTACACAGCCTAGCATACAACAAGCCATTTCATTAAGGGTGATTTCAGATCACGATGCCAGCATCACTTATTTGACCCACACCTCACGCTGCCTTGTCATGTTACTAATATTTTGCAGCACTGCATTCCTCCTCTAAATAAATGCAAAGTCCCCAGAGAAGTGAGGTCATGCCTGGTGCACCAGAATCTGGAATCTCAGTAAATGTGAAGGCAGAATGACTGGGGTAGAACGATCTTCCTTCCCTCAGGGAACAAAGATGGAAGGGAGTGCATGGTACTCTTATTAAAATCAATGAGCTCAAGACACTAAATGTTTAGATTCAAGTGATAAGAATTAAACCATAATCTTACCATTGATTTCAATATTTGGACATACAGTCTGAAACTCATTTATTTCTTCAGCCAATATTAAATGAGCTCTTATAAGTGCAATTAAAAATGAGTAAGATAGTACCTGCCTTTCAATGCCTCGTCTAGGAAGATAAAATTAATTTTAATCAGATAAATACCATATTAAAGGGATTTTGTGAAAGTTGTGATTATTTGCAGCAGAGCAAATCAGGGCAGGCTGTGTATATGCCTTGCATGTAGAAGATGCTCAGTAAATGGATAGATGGGTGCACAGATGTCAGTGGGTGGGTGGGTGGGAGGGTAGACAAGTGGATGGGTGGATAGAGAAATGGGAGGATGGATGGATGGGCAGATGGGTGGAAGGAGGGTTGGGTTTGTATAACCAGAGGAAAGGGATTAGGAAATTCCTGCCAAGAAAACCAGATAAGCCAAGACAAGGGAGCAGGAAAGCAGAGTGGAGGCCATGAGAGCCTCACCGGGGAGTTCAGACCTTGTTTGATCTGGAAGGACAGATGGGGGGAGTGGAAGTCGACTAGGCAGGTTAAAAAGGAAATCTTAGAAGCCTTCTGAATGGAACAAAAGGAATATTTATTATACACTCACTAAGGACCAGGTTGGGCTTGAGTGTTGTTTTTAAATGAAATATTTCAAGCACATGAGGAAAGAGAATAATACAAGGAACACTTATATACCCACCCAGCTCTATCAAAATTTAACATTTGCCATTAATAGTTTCAATTTCTGGAAAATAAATTGCTTACATCTAACCCTCTCTGTATTAGTCTCCATTCCATTCCCCTCCTTAGGCAACCACTGTACTGGGTTTGTTGTTAATCATTCCCATGCATACTTCAATATTTTTGCTAGATATACATTTATCCATAAACTAGATATCTACACATACACACAAATACACACACACACACACACACACATATGTAAGTATTTAACATATGTGAATAATGTTAGGCATGTTTTTAAATTTTGTATCAATGGTTTCATACTGTATTCTGCAGTTTGTTTTTTTCACTCAACATTGTTTAGATTTATCTATGATGTTACAAATGTGGTTTTAAATTATTCACTTTAACTGCTGTATAGTATGTCATTGAATATCCGGTCTCCTTTTAGTGGATATTTTTGTTATTTCCAGTGTTCTCGTCACTAAACACAACGCTGCGAAGGGCATTCCTGGCACCGTGGACTGGCTGGATGGTAGGTATGTACATCGCCACCTTCATCTGACATTGCTAACCTGCTCTCTCAAGAGGGTGGACCTGTTTACACATGGACCAGCAATATGAGTTATTATTGCTTGACATAACTTGCCCACATTTGTGCGACATAATAGACGTGAAACAGTATTTCGTTGTTTTAATTTGCATTTCCTGGATTGCCAAAGAATTTGAACTTTTTTCTACATACTTATTGATCTTCTGATTTCCTCCTTAGAAACTGCCTGTTCATATCTTTGTGTATTTTCAAAACTTAGGTCGTTCCCCCTCTATTGGATTGAAGGAGGTTCTTTATAAATTCTTACTACTAATCATTTGTTAGTTACATGTCCCACAAATACCTGCTCATACTCTGTAGCTTATCTTTTAATATTGTCTTTGGTGTGCATATTTTTATTCCTAACTACAGCTCAGGAAATATATGTCACATATTTTATAAAAGAAAATGTTACTCCATTTTATGAAAGAAAAAACTGATCCTGTGTGACTTGCCCAAGGTCCTTCAGCCAGAATAGGGAAGACATACAACTTGAGCCCAGGTCTTTATGATCCTAAGACTCTTGCTTCCCCCAACTCTACTTCTACATCATATAATTTGTCAGGTGAGAAACGATAATTCAAGGATGTACTAACAGGTGGCGCTGGGACTAGAGAGAAGGCAAGGGTTATTGACAGGAAAAAATCAACAGGAATTGATCAATAAATGACTGGATGACAGGGTCAAGGACAAGGTAAGGCTGTATCCAGGTGAGGGAGACCGTGGTACCATTAGGGATATAGGGATACGGGAGGAAGGAATCTGCAGTCTGCTTTTAAATGAGCTGAACTGAAGTGCTGGTGTGAAGTCATGTTGGAAATGCAGGAAACTCAGAAGCCACCGGCAGAGAAATCCGTGCAGCTGAGGGTCTGGGTGAACTAACACGGAGAAAGAACATGAAGGAAAGTGCTGAGGGTCCGCTCTGGTAGCCCCAAATCTATCCCACCCATGGGACTGTTAAATTCCCCAAGAACTCATCTCACATTAACTTTTCTTTCTCCCATATCCGACACCCAGCACAATGTCAAGCTCATAGTAACCATTCGATAAATACTTGCTGAATGAATGAAAACTGTTATGTCCATCCTCTCTTGTGAGAAGCCCTATGGTTCAGGATTTTCTGGCTCTTAGGAAAGTAATTGAGTGCAACATGCCCACTGAGGTCAGAGGTATGCCTCCATTCTGCAGTTAAGTGTCCAAACATTCACAGTAAGTGGGATAAAGAAAGACTATAAATACCCTTAAATCATTTCAGGTCATGTTTTGCTGCCAAATGAATTTGTGCCAAACTTTTAAAAACTTTTCATGTTTGGAATGTGGAACTGAAGATAAGGAATTGTGAGCCCAGAGCATTGGTTTAAACTTTTCTAACTCTAATGCAGTGAGAAGTACATTTCCCACTGAAATTCCTAACACAGAGAAACACACTCCTACCAGTGTAAAGCTGAAACACAAGTTTTATTAAATAATACTGTGTGTGAGACACTGACATTTTTAATTTTATTCTATTTGTTTTATTTTCAGAATTCTGGTTGTAGCCAATTGAGATTAAAGGCCACCACTGGGTGGTGACCTAAAGTTTGAAAAATACTGCCCATGAGCCCAGCACAGTGCTTTGCACACAAGACATACTAGCTAAGTATCTATTGAGCAAAATGAAAAGTAATAATTGTGCAACCACCACTATGCACTTTGTACATGGAATGCTTAGACCTTGAGACCATCTCTAAATTTGGGGTGGTTAGGTGGGGACCCTGGCTGGACAGATCTGTACTCTGCAAGCTGTGATATGAGCAGCACTGCTGGAGGGTGGGGGGAGGGATAGCCTGGGTGGTAAAAGATTACGAGAAATTGCTTAGCTCACAGTTTGCCATGAGCTGTCCATGGTCCTGCCCTGCAAAGATTAGCAGGTAGACTGGCAAGAGGTCCAAAGATTAAACTCTTCCTTCCTCCTTGATGGTGATCAAGAAGCTCATTTTGCTCTGCTTCTGGAGGAACCTCAGCCAGAAAAGAACTCAGGATCTCTTTCAACCTCTTTCAAATTTTCTGGCCCGCAATAATCAATAAATCAGTTTTCATCGTGGCATGTCAGAGCTGAGAGAGGCCTGAATTCAGACCACACGATCCAGCCTGTCAGTCCATCATCTTACAGAAAGCAGTGTAGGGCGAGATCGGGGTGGCTGGCCCAGGGCTCTCAGCACAGGGAGACCTGGCTTGGCTGCTTGGCTGCCCACCGTGTACCCTGGAAGGCCCATGGTGGTCAAGTCTGCTGCCACCCCAGCCTTCTATCCACTGTTTATCTCAAGTCTCATAATCTCAACCACAGCACAGAGATGGTTATGAAAGAAAATTTTCTCTGGCATGATTCTGGTGCCTCCATTGCCTTCAGTGCCCTACTGTGGACTGTGTTTTGTCCCGCCAGCACTAATTCCCTCACATACTCTTAGCCTCTTAGTTATAATAAGAGATTTTGGGCAACATGACCTTTCTTCTTCATCTTCTTGAAATTATCTAAGGTGTATTTAAATGTGGTTTAAGTATTTTATACAGGAAAATGATATAAAAATAGTGTAGTAGCTACTTCAGGCCACATGTCTCTCCCTTGTTCGATTTCTTACGAATAATAAATGTATTATCTGTTACACAAAACTTAGCACTTTCTACTCCAGTGTATTTAAACTACCTACCTTTTGTTTGAGGCATATATGATTTCTCTCTCAAACTGATCAGGAGACTGAAACACAGAAAGGGATCTCTCCTTGGAAAGCTCTGCCTTTTGTCCCTCACCCCCAAACATCCTCCTTCAAATTGTCCAGTGCAGTGAACACACTGGGAGACGGTGGGACCAACACTGATGGAGGAGTTTCTGGCTGCCAGGCACTAGACTTAAATGACTATGCCTACTCCTCCTCACAGCCCTGTGGGGTATCACCACCACCGCCATCATTTCCAAGGCTCTGAGATGCTAAGTTCCTTGCCAAAGCCAAGGCTTGTCCATGTGTTCCCACCTCCTACGGACAGACTGGCTGCTCCTTAACATGCAGGCTGTTACATAGGCAAATTTTCTAATAAGTCTTTTTAATGAGATAACTCCAGGCTAGAGAAATGGGAGTGTATTTTAAGTGTTAACTAATGAGCATAATTTAATTTTGCACAGAGATATAAAACTGACTATTTTTGGTTTGACTATTTTTTTCCCAAGTTGCAAATACTATGGGGTGCAAAGTTTATACCCAATTTCAAATGAGATACTACTGTATATCAAAAAATGATGGATCTTGTTTTAAAAATATACAAATGTAGTACCTATATAGTTTGTAAATACATTGTATTTTCTAATATAGTCCATGTATTCTATATGTTCTTCAAATATGTTACATTTGTAAATATATTGTCTCTTCTGATTAAAAAATAAATCCACTTTCAGAAGAGTAGTGACTCCTAAGGCGAGCATGCAAATCAGCCGTGGAACTCAGAAGTGATCACGTGCACACAACTGCCAGCTGTGAGACTGGCACTCTCAGAGAACCACTGTGATTTTGCAGGGAGCTCCCCCAGCACACTGTACTGAATCCCCTCCTTCAAGAAAGCACTCTGGCCTTCACTGCTAACAGATGGTGATAGGTAGGCCAAAATGCACCCACTACGCTAATAAAATTTAACGTCCAAAGCAAGCAAAAAAGTAAAATAAAATCACGTGCAACTTGGATGTGCTCCTTTTTAAGTCTGTGGACTGTGTAATGTCATTTTGTTTTGTTTTGTTGTTTTTAAGTTCTATTTCAGTGGCTCTGGGTTGTGACCCAGGCATTGGTCATTTTTAAAGCTCTAACAGGTGGTGAAGAGATTGGCCAAAGAACATATATGCATAATCCTAGAAACAGACAACAGTGTGGTAATGGCCAGAGAGAAGGGGGAGTGGGGGCTAGGTGGAGGTGGGCAAAGGGTGAGGGGGTTAAATGGGGACATCTGTAATAGCGTTAACAATAAAAATAAAGTTTTAAAAAAAAACCCTCTAACAGGTGGTTCTGATGTACACATCTGGTTAAGGCCAGGTCACACTCAATCAGTGGTTATAGTTTCCACAAAATGCTTGTTTCCAATTCCTAATTCCAGTGTCTTCCAATAAAGTCTACAATTAAAACTATCTTTAATGGTCCTTTTATTTCAGGACAAGGAAGACATTTCTCAACATAAAAGCAGAAGAAAATACAAAACAAAAAGATTGATAAGTCTGACTCAGTAAAAGTGTAAAATTTTCTGAATGTCAAAAAATACAGACAAAGGTGAATATCTTAATATAGACAGCACTTTCAGGGATCATTAAACAACAACAGAACAAAGCAAACTTCAAGAGAAAAAATGAGCCAAGGAGCTAAGAGGCATTTCACAAAAGAAAAGAAGGGATATAAAAAATTCAGTCTCACTGGAGATCAAATATATGCAAATGAAAACAAAGGGATATCATTTTAAACTGTTAAAGAAGCAGAGTTGAAAAATAATGCCTAAAATAGACAGAGTGTACTGTTAATCACGAGTATAAATTGGACAACCACCCTGGATTATGCTTTGCTAATACACATCAAAAGACATCATTCATCCAACAAATATTTTGAATATATTTGTTGAGTTGGTAATTCCATTTCTCAGTAGTCGTCCTAAGGAAACAACCAGAGCTGTGCACAGAGGTTTAGCACAAGGATTCTCCCTTGCAGCATAACATGTTAAAGTACAGGAAACAAACTGAACGGTCGCCAATAGGGATGGCTGGATAAACTGTAATATTCCACCTGCTAGAATACCAACTAACAAAAAAGCCCAAACTCTTCAATAACATTTCAAAATTTGGGGAAACATTCATTCCAAGACTCTTAAGTGAAAGAGTAGGTTACAAAATTTTCATAGCAAAAAAAACCCCAAAAAACTTTAAGAGCATCATCATCTCAATTTGTTAAAATATGTTCATGAGCCCAGCCAGCGTAGCTCAGTGGTTGAGCATTGACCTAGGATCCAGGAGATGGGGGTTCGATTCCCAGTCGGGGCACATGCCTGGGCTTCGGGCTCGATCCCCAGCAGGGGGTGTGCAGGAGGCAGCCGATCAATGACTCTCTCATCATTGATGTTTCTCTCTCCCCCTTCCTCTCTCTGAAATCAATAAAAAAAATTTAAAAAATATATATGCTCATGAATGATACCCACCAAAATGATACTAATTACCACTGAGTGGTAGGAGTATAGTGATTTTTTCTTTATAGTTTCCTTTAATTACTAAAATTTTGGCCGCGAGCAGGTATTACATTTCCAATAAGACACTGTGGGAACACTGAGGAATCAAGGCATTCATGCTTTTGAGCTGAGGAAGACACCACATGAATCAAATCTTCTTGCTATCATTGCATTACTTAGCAGCAAAGGCCCGAGACAATTTGGAAAAGGAAAACCGACACCAGCAATAAGAAAGCAGCCTTTTCCTGGGGGGCGAAAGGAATTGTGGAAATAAAAGGCCGTGGGAGACTTGCTCTGCCCCGAGGGCAGCTGGGCTGCCTCTCACTTGGCCCCCCGGCCCGCCGGCGCCCCCCTGGCTCCTCCACTTGCCCCTCCTCTGTGCTTGGCAATGCTCAGCTGCCTCTCCGCGCACCCCGCCCCGCGGGAAGAGGAAGCAGAATCGAGACCTCGCTGGAAGTTACCCAAAGAGCGAATTCAAATCGGGCTGGGATAAGGACATCGGGTTTCTGGTTGGCAGGTTTTGCATGGGATTCGGCCCACTTGCATGTGATTTGCACATTTTTGGTGCCATCTGACAGGAGCAGTGCTCCATAAATCAATGCCACTGAGCTCTTAGTTCTTCCAGAAGATGGAAGGCAGCCTATAGTCAGGTTCAATCTGATTTTCCCAAAGACAGTAAGTTTGTCACCAGCAGGACACTCGCCATCTGCTCTGTCTTGTTGCGGCCTACAAATGGCAAGTCTAAGAACCGTCATATCACCTTCATACCCCCCCAGTACATTAGCTCTCCCTCGAAGACATAGTAATAATAGATATGGGTATTTTCTCTATTGAACTTCCCAAAATATCATTTTAGTTTTACCTCCCCACTTGCTCCCCACTTCTCCATTCACAATGCAACAACCAAATTAGAGCTAGTATAATAAAAACGCCCCACAAGGAGTTAGAAAATTTGGCTTCTAATGTAACTTTAGACAATCTACCTCTTGGAAACTTTTATGTGCAAAAGAAGGTAACACCAGCAGCACTGCTCAAGTCACAGGGTAGTGATAGAGTTTCCATTAAAAAATGCACGTGGAAGTTCTTGGAAACCCAGAGCCTTGCTATTGCGTGTAATATGTGGACCATAACAGGCTTCACCAGCAAGCCTGTTAGAAAAACAGATTTCCAAGTCCCGCTCCAATAATACCATATCTGAATCTGCAATTGAATTAGGTCCCCAGATTATTCACACACACACACACACACACACACACACACACACACGCAACTTTGAGAAGGTCTGAGCTAGAGTGTAATTTCTGAAAGCTGTATGTGAGCTAGGGGACCCAGTGGACAGGATGAATACAAGGTCCTATTTTTACCAGTCTTGGGTTTTTCCTGAGCTATTAATACCATGTGTACTTTTCACCCTTAGAACATTATGTGTCAGAAAGTACACTGTAGGACCGTATCTCATTTCACGGCTAGAGGACAGGAATCTGTCTCAACAGAGCTATGCAGGAAGGCTGTCTCCATGCAGGTCCCGAGCTGCTCACAGGTAGGATTGCATGATCACGTATGGTTCCACATTCCTTTTCAATTAAATATTCCTTACAGGAGAGCTCAAGATACCTCTTTTAGGGTATTTGAAGGATTATTTATTGCTTGCAGAAGTGAAAAAAAAGTCACTTAGAAATCTTACTTCCTTAAGTTTCAGCCTATTGCATTGTTGCAAGAATAACGAGTTTTCCTTTTTCTTTTTTGAATCTTAAGGGGAGAGGGTACAAATTCACTGTGTTTCAAAGCGTTCCTGAAACAGACCTTCAGGCCTTGGAACTTTTAAAAGTATTAGCTTCTGATTTCAGTCCACAGAAGTCTAGTGTAGAAACTGGTTATTGTAAGAATTTTGTTTCTTGATACGGTCGAGGGGAAAACAAGAACCCTGAGAGCTTCCTCCCTCTCCCCTGAGCCCCGGGGGAGCCTAAGCGAAGCCCAGAACAGGCAGGTCACTCCCCCATTTCTGCCCTCCTTCCGCCCGAAGACCACGCTACACCCACAGCCCACCACCTCCCGAGTACCTGAGCCCCATCCTACAGCTCTCCTCCCCACTGAATAAGCTCCTTCTCCTTCAGAGCTCCTCTCTCAGTGTGGGGATGGCAGGAGGGCGATCATGTCCAACCAAACTCACAGTCAGAAAAACTCTAAGCTCAGCGAGTCTGTCCAGTTGACTTTTGCAGCCCTGGCCTCTAGCACAATGCCTGGCCCCAAGCCGTTGCTCAATAAATCTATTGAATGTACTAATCCACTAAAATGTTTTTAAGGGCAGTGCTTACTATTAGCACAAGCCACCCTCTAATTGGGGGAATATTAGATGCAATGGCCTTAAGTGAACATTCAGATAGAGGAGGAGCTGGAGACAGGAATGGTGCTGCTAGAAAGGAGGTTGGGCCCTGAGGTCAGTCCCTCTAAGGTAGTTATTGCTTTTTATATGTCCTTGACTTCCTTCCAGATGCTTTAAAAGTTCTAAGTTTCTTTACAACGCCTTATGTGGGAACAGTAGGGGACTCGTTCATTCACTCATTCAAATATTATATAATTACTGAGTTTCTAACATATGTCAGGTATCATCTTAGGTTTTGAAGAAATAGCCCGGAACATAACAAGACAGCCCTCTCTGAGCTTATATTGCAGGAGACAAGCCTTTAACGTCAGCTTGTGGTCATTGCTATGAGGAAATAAAGAAAATGATGAGAGAGATACTGCTTTATATAGACTGGTCAGAGGAAACCTGATGGGACATTTGAGCAGAGCATTAAATGAGGCAAGGGAGCCACGCTGAGTGCCTGGGGAGGAGCATTCTAGGCAAAGGGATTAGTAGGGCACAGGCCCTGACACAGAACGGAATGGGGTACACTGCTGGGGCTGGCTGATGAGTCGAAGAAGGGATACAGCTACAATGTTTAAGGAGCACTCATTTTTTCAGAAGAGAGAACAGAACTTATGACTTCAACCTAAGCAGAGCCTATCACATAACAGGAAATGGAATCTTCAACACCAAGTTCTGCTTATTGCGTTTAGTGCACAATGGTTTCATCAGGAACCACTTGATGAACGAAAAGTAGCTGGGAGGATGGCACGGAGACACCAACACCGAGTAACCCAATTAGACTGCTTCTCGAAGGCGCACTGAAAAGACTAACACACACGTAACCCTTGTAAAGGCTTCCTACATTGAGATCTACATCAGAATTTTGCCATATGATTTTCAGCTTCTCAGCAAAATGTGTTGTCTTTTTGATCTGCCTAATTAAACTTGGAATCAAGGCAGTTTCATGGGAGGAAACTAGAAAGTCCCATTTTTAGCTCAGCTCTGATATGTGCTAATCATCTTATATTCCAAAAGCTCCGTGGTGTTGGCCTCAGACTCGTGCTCTGAAAGCTGGCTGCAAACATGCTGCAGGAGCAGCAGGTGCTCACCACGGGGCTGCAGCACCCAGGGAGAGCGCTCCCCGGTCCCCTCACCTGCCCGAGGGGAACCATCACCTGCCTCACCCTGCCTTGTAACGTCTTTAAGCAGATCTAAAGAGATACGCTGTTGCTGAAGTCCTTCGCGCACACACACAGCTCAGAGAGAAGGTCTTGCAGTACTAAATTCTAGTATTGGTGTCTCAGTTATAGGCACCCTACTTTTTTACAGCGTTCATACCTTATACCAAGGAGAAAAGTGGGTAAGCGCAGATATTATGCAGAAGGATATTCATTGAAACTGAGTCTATAAGAGTGAAAAATTGCAAAGAACCTGAAAGAAAACCGTAAACCAACCACTTAACTTCCAGCCATAGGGAGGGAGTTGTTAAGCCCACACGGATAACGGACACTGCGTGCAGCTGAGAACAAAGAAGTCTGAGCTGACGATGATCGGAATTCCAACAGCAGTGACAGTGCAGTTTGATTTTTCTGTGCCATCTGGAATTTTTACAAATCATATCCTTTGAGAATTAAAGTTATCTGCATTTTGGAAAAGCAGGTGTTGAGAGACAGGAGAGAGGAAATTATTACTAACCACCTGCCCTGCCGTTCCTCACTTGCCGGATTATAAACAGAACCCGCAAGAACCAAAGAGTCTTTGCCATACTCAGTGGACACGCCCACTGGGGACAAGCCCCAGAGAACAGCAGTGCTCCCCTCCTGCCTGTGGACTCAAACCCCTATTCCTTAGCATAAAATTTGGGGTCCTCCGTGATATTTCCCATTTTAATCATCCTTAAGTCTGACCTTGCTCACCTTTGCCTGCTTTAGCTCCTGAGGTTCCCGCAGCCTAATATGCCCATGTGACATGTGGCCCACATTTTAGAGCCCCATCTAAAAGCCCATTCGTCTTCTTTAGGGGACCTCTGCAAGCTTAGAATGTGGCATTTTGCCATGCAATCCGGTTTTTCATAACCATGTCCACCTCCACAAACAATGGGCCCTGGAAAAGATAAATCTAGGCAGGAGCAACGACAACAGCAACAAAAAAGAAGGAATGTGCACAGTTGCATTTAGACACAGCTGGCGCTTCTAGCGCAGGTTAAGGAGTGGCTGGAAAAGCAGTAAACAATTGTTTGGCATTTCCCAGCATTTGTCTTCTCTCTTCCTTAAGATAAGCCTCTTGGGCAGCTCCAGTTTATAAATGAGCATCGTCTTTCTCAAATCTCACTTTCAAGATGAAATTTACTCTCATCTCCCTTTTTTTTTTTTTTTTTAATATATCTTTATTGATTTCAGAGAGAGGAAAGGAGAGGGAGAGATAGAAACATCAATGATGAGAGAGTCACTGATCGAGCCCGCAACCCGGGCATGTGCCCTGACCGGGAACCAAACCCCGATTGCCTGGATCCTAGGTCCACGCTCAACCGCTGAGCCACGCTCGGCCGGGCTCCCTCTTTATTTTTTAATCCTCACCTGAGGATATTTTGTCCATCGCTTTTCAGAGAAAGTGGAAGGGAGGGGGAGAAAGGGAGAGAAACATCGATGTGAGAGACACATCGATTTGTTGCCTCCCGCAGGTGCCCCTGGGGGCCCTTGGCCAGAATCAAACCTAGGATCCTTCCATCCAAGGGCCGATGCTCTAACCACTGAGCCAAGCCGTCTAGGGCTCTCATCTCCCTTTTTAAAACCTGAGACCTGCTCCTCTATCCCACACATCCTGAGCACGTTCCCTCTGCTCTTGTCCATTTATTCTACGTAAGATGATTGACCTATTGAGTCTTTTTCCCTCTCTTAGAATGTAAACTTTGTGCTGTGTGTTGTTTCCCAAGAGCCCAGAACAGTGCCTGCAACACAGTAAGCGCCCAGCAGTATGTTGCAGGAATGAATGATCTACTGAAATGCGGATTCCAATTAAATCATGCTTCTCAACTTTCCCTAACAAATAGCTTTTGGAGAAAATTACTTTGCTGTACTCTCATACTGAAAAAGATGGAGACAAACGAGAAGTGAGAATAAGTGACGACTTCCAGTTGTTGAGAAATAGTCTTTTCAGCAGAGTCTATGGATATGAGAAACTCTGCCCATTCACAATTTGATGTCCACCTAGGTACTGGTGTAACCATGTGGCAACATTTCATTCTTGCAAATTCAAGTTCCCACCAACATGAGGAACACGAGGACGTAAACAGAATTGGAACTGGCAAGAGTTCAAGTTCATTTACAATGATAGACTAAGTCAGCAATACCTCACCCTCATCCAGCACTTGTTGCACTTTAAAGGTTTTTACCCCACTCCTGTGCCTCTTCCCTTCTAGCACCTCTGATTCTGCTCCGAATTTTAAACCTTTAAGGTGGTCATCAAATTCACTACCAAAGGGAGCCAGAAGGATCTGAAGGGCAGGACACCCAGGGCTTTCAGAACCTTTTGCTCCACTCAGACCAAATCTACCCTTTTGTTTGGTCAGAATTTAGGACTTACGTAATATACAGGGTGGGGCAAAAGTAGGTTTACAGTTCTTTGTATGGAAAATACAATAAATAATAAATAAGAATTTACTCACAACTGTAAACCTACTTTGCCCCACCCTGTATATAATACTGAGGTATAAGATGTAATTCTAAGTCAGCTGCTGATGGCAATTTTTTAGAGGAAATTAACCCTACTTATCAATTTTAACAGATAAAATAATAAATTAAACCCATGGGGAAGGAACTATAATTTGCTACGATGACTTTCTGGAAGGATGTTATTAAAAACAAACACAAAAAAACAGGAGTTGCTTATGCTGGCAGGTGAAAAGCGACGCTCCCACACCAGCCTTAGACTTCCTAAAACCATCAGGAAGTTCGACTGCTCAGATCCTCAGTCCTGCCCCTCAGCCCCTATACCTGAGGGGAGTCCTGCTGCATCAGGCCAAGCACTGCTGGAGGCCCACTGAGCTGTCCATGAACCACGTCTGCCTTCATCAGGCCCAGTACTTAAGGATTCCTTGTTTCTGAAAGTGGGAAAACTATCCTACAATGAGGTGAATATTTTCTGGAAGGTTCCACAAACGGGGCTTTTAAAATTGCTTAACTCATTCTGGGATGCAATTTTCTACGGTCAAAATGGGGCCTAAAGAGGCCACTGAAGAGCTGAAAAAAATCCTAATTACCCAGGGAAAACTTTGGAGGTGCTCTTTAACTAAAAATGTAATGGTTTGGCGCAAGGATGAGATATTGGGAGAGGGGGAAAAAACTAAGTTCCCTGTTTATAACTGTGTCATCAAAGACTCACAGTATGTAACTTGTGCTTTCTTTTCAAAACAAAAAACTGCAAAATCTACCACAATTTTTGGTAACATTTTAGGAGAAATTATTTCAATCAATATATATTGATTTATCATCTTTTCTCTGCTACAAAACTGAGAATGTTCAAAATATTTCATCCAAAAATTTAATGGCAAAGTAATCCCTTCTAATATTGAGACATCTAAAAGCTCTTGCCTCTAGTTTTCCACTCAAGGGAAAGGATGTGCAGCATACAGCAAATGAAGTCCAAAATGTCCCTCCGAACAATTTCATTTTATTAATTTTTCTTGCTTTCAAGTCCCAGTGAATATAGGAAGTAAGTGTCTGTCTCACTAATCATAGCCCTGGGTTTAATAATTCAAAGCTGGGTTTACAAAGAAAAAGTCTCTAAGGAAAACCCTTAACGTGGGATATGGCAAGCTTTCCCTAATGAGCAATTTAGTAAGAATTCTGCAGTATCCCCGGAGATAAATGGCGGTACTTTGGGGAATTGTAAACCATGACTAGAGATCACTGACTTCCTCTGAACTTGCCTCCAAGCACCCATTTAAGAAGGAAGAACCTTCACCTTAAAGGTGCCAAAGGAAGAAATCTCAGTAGCTTCCCTGGAAGCCCATTCCTCGACACGTTTTCTGTATCACTTAGCAGCATGGCTAGCACATAAGTGGACAAGATATAAAAATTGGTATTATTTAGCTTACATTTTTCTGGGGGAAAAAAAAAATGCCCTTCCACTGGGAAGATGAAGGTGATCCCCAAACCCAGTACATCATAGATTCATCCTTAGTTTCTCCTTCTCCAGGACCTCTCTGTCCAGTTCTTTAGGCTAATTAATAAAAAGTCTAGTCACACCAGACCATGGCATATGAAATTCATTTTATGATATTAGAGATAAGTAGAAATAAAAATAAAATCGGTTATAACCATTGCATTGCTTTTGGTCATCTATTAGTGTAGAAGTGTTTGTAGGTTGGCAACTATTTTGCGGATAGAAAAATTACCTGCAAGGTAGTCTAAATGATTTCCTCAAAGTCTGTGTTGTAGTGCATCTGCGCATTATCTGAGGTTTTGAAACAGTTCATTTTCACACAAAACTATTGGAACTCTCTGAGATTTCCAGACAACTGTTGGTTGAAACAGGAGAGTACCAGCTGTCCTTTTAACTACTACCATAAGGTTTTATGGGACGGCTCCCACCATACGGAAGTGCTTAAGATAATTACTTAAACTTTCCCAAACTGTTCTCTGGCACCCTAATCAGTGTCCTGTGAGGTATGGGTTGTGAGATAAACAACTGGGACCTCAATATGCAATTACATGGCTCCAAGAAACAGTAGCTCCTGGCCTTTCGATGCCACAGACCAATAAAATTTTTTAATGTCTTTAGAGAATGTGGGATGACAAGCCTTTTATCTTACCAAATAAGGACATACAGTAGAGAGGACATAGTTTAAAGAACAACCTTAAAACTGGAAAAAAACCGAAGTCCCCTACACTGTCTTTTTCCTATTTTGCCTCAAATCCACACCCACCCCTCCTTCTGCTGGTTATTCAGGAACAGTGGAGGTAAACTTCTAGTACCAAGCGACCCTGACCTTGGGCCCAGGCTCCCAGACACAGTTTACATCTGCTGACTCACACCACTGCTGACCCCAGATGGGGGCCTTTCTTTTGCCTTAAACTACATATCCCACCCCCACTCCATTCTTACTCTCTGCCACTGTTGACTTGGATAGAAAAAGGGTGCAAACCACTTAGACAATCACATTACAGGTATTTTTGTTCATTTCCTTAACTTGCAGCACATATTTACCTTTCCTTTCACACGTAGTTTATTGAACAAAAATTTAATTACTAAAATCTCCTTCAGAATACAAAGCTACTTTATTTGGACAAAGTTTGCCATACACAGAAAAGCTCAAAATGCCACTTCCAGCCAGCCCACTCCCAAGCACTTAGTAATTACAGCCAAAGGCTCAGAAACTCTAACTGAAGACATGGCCCTGTTTACAATATTTGTATATATGGAAAACAAACACAGCCAAGTACCTTCCAAGAATATTTGTACATTACATGAAAAGTTAAGTCAGTATCATATACTGTAAAATTTTACTCAAAGAACAATTTCAAACTATTAGGTTTTAAATAATGAGACCACTTAAGTTTAATATTTATTAGAGCAAGAGCCAGACAATTATTATATACAGTAAATACTGCTTTTACACAAAACATATTTGCACGTGTTTCTGAAAACCACATGTAATAAATTCTTGGAGCAGCATCACATGTTAAATATGTCAGGGTAATTTGGTAATGTTTTTTAAGTTTGTTTTTTTAGAAGACACGCCTGAGTAGCTGATGTTTTGTTTTGTTTTTGAAGAATCTTGCTTTCCAAATCTTATTGACATGATCCTGTCCTCTACACATGACCTGTTTTTACCAGCATCCAGAGGGGAACACATGAGTGTCCTCAACGATCTCACAAACTCCTGACTGCAGGAAGTAGCAAGCTTACACAGAAGTCAGTCGTGGCTCTTCCCATGCCTAAGGCACGAGGAGGCCCATCTCGGACCTCAGGAGAACAGGGCAGTGGGGAGTGGACGACAGCACCCAGCTGAGTGCCAGCACAGAGCGTATGTCCAATGGAGACTGTCAACACCACAGTTAAAAGGCTAAATTTTAAATACAATGCTATGAATTTTTACAAGCAAACCTTAGATAGCCAAGATCTCTAAGTCAAGTTCTATTTTATTTCCCCACAAGAACATGCAGGAAGAGAGATGGAAATGAAAGAACACAAGTGGATTATTTACCGTAAGGCAATTGAACACCTCACATCATAGGCAAAACAAAACATGACAATGGGAGGAAGAAATTTGAACAGTGTGGTTATAACTCCATCTTGACCTAACAAAGGGACAAAAATCAGGCAACATTTAGAAGAGCTGAAAAGAAATGCAATAAAATTATGCAGGAAGGCCCTGGCCAGTGTGGCTCAGTTGGATGGGCATCACCCAGTGCACAGGTCAATTCCCAGTCAGGGCACATGCCCAGGTTGTGGGCTTGATCCCCAGTAGGGGCCTGCAGGAGGCAGCCGATCAGTGTTTCACTCTCACATCTATGTTTCTCTCTCTCTCTCTAAAAATCAATAAAAAAAATATTTTTAAAAAATTATGCGGGGAGGCTAAACAGGACAGACCTAACAGGATTCTGACCAGGTTGGGAATCCTGTGCACTCCATGGTCTCCCCACATTTACGTCGACAGCACAGAAAAGGACAGAAAACAAGCATCGGGGCCTGGACGCTCGGCTCCTTTCCCAGGGGACGTGGAATTGTGAGGCACATGTTGTAAAAGCCCAAAACACTATATTTCAAAAGGAAATACAAAAATACCCTCACATCCAGAATACACGATTCTAACTTTCAGGCAAGATGAATGAGCCAGGCTCCGCTCCACCAGCATCAGCAATCAGTACACTGTACTGACAGAAATGGTTTAGAGGCCAGAGTTGTGTTTTTCTTATGTTAAAGATACAACTTATGAGATCATTTTGTGTGTCTCCAGGTCCAATTCAGAGAAGACAGTCAAATTACACTTCACATACAGAAGCCACGCGGTCTCAGATGTATAAACAGTGTGCTGTGTTGTCAATCCGATGATGCTCTTCCATCTCTCTGATCAGTCCTCATGCGTCTCCAGACTTCTTGATTTTTCAAGGACGACCTTCTCAGTGAAGCTGTTTTGCAGAAACATCCCAGTGAATGAATGACATAACAAGGAGGTGAGCTGAGATTCCAAACTGGAGATGAGAGCCGCTCCTATGGAATTATTTTGTTGAAACACATTTCTAATAAAATAAATCAAATGCATCCATTTGGTGTCCAAATATGAACTAAAGACAGTTTTCTCTAAACTTATAAATGAACTAATAAAGTTCAGAAGTAATCATACATTCTGGAAACTTGAAAGGAATAAAGAATTACCTGGGAATCTCAACAATTTTCCTGAAAACATGCTACAAATTTCAGTCACAAAATAACAGAATCACAAACTTCCAATCATATGCTGAAGTACACATTTTACACCGTGAATTTGATACCCTGACATAAGAGAACGTCACACTTAGATTTAAAAAAAACACCCTTATAATAATTAGGCATTTTAGAAGATGTTCATTTATAAAAATAAAACATTAATATTCAACTAATCCAGCGGGAGGCAGCCTCTATCAAGGAGAGCTGTGCCACACCTTTATGTCTTGGGCTCTATTTTCACCACTGGTACTTTGGGACAGCCCTTTGCAGAGAATTTCTGCTCCATAACATTACAAAGCTCTGAACTTGTGGCTTAGGTTCAGTGTGTAAGGCAGGAAGTAACCTTCAAGATTTGAGACCATTCAAAGGCCTTAGAGAAGCACTAAAGAGTGACTAAGTCAGAGCAAGGTGAGAAGTAAAATGAAGCTGATCTTTCAGATCAGGGCCTCCTGATATAAATGACAACCTGACAACCAAGGGCTGTCCCTCTACCCTCAGAAATTAGTTTTGTTGTAGAAAGGATCCATAGCTTTGTTCGGATATTCAGAAGAGGGTCTAAAACTTCCAAAATACAAAGAACCACTGTCCTAGGCTCACTTTTTCTGTGTTCCTATGTACTTATTGTATCCAAACTTACAAAGATCCGTTCATCCTTGGACAATCAGATTTCTGAATTCTCACAGTGAAGAGCCAGACTAAGAAATGCAGTGACCCAGGAAGGTATAGGTTTTCCTATGAGACACACACTAAAATGTTGTTACAGTACAACTGAGGCCAACATTAAACACATTTAAGGTTTTACTCAGAAGTTTATGGAAAGCAACCATCAAACATTGATAGTATTCATGTCATCAATTCTCCACTATGTTCAGCATTCTACATTATTTTCTAAAGTTATATGATAGGGACAAAAGACCCATTTCTATAATTTTTCTCTGATATCTAAAAGATATTTATTTTGAATTAAGTTCATCTTTGAGCTATATACCCATTTAAAACATACCAGAATAAAAATCAAACTCATTGTTAGGAAACGCATTATTATTTCTCAAGATCACCTGCCACTACCCCTAAAATACTGCAGTGCTGGTGTGAACTACCCAAATTGAGATCACAGTGCCTACTGTCCGAGGGATTCCACGCACTACCTCATAATTCCAGGAAATTATTCCCTTCCCTTAGGTTACTTATGTATGAGTTCCCCACCCCCCGATGATTTTTTATTCTTAGGCTCTTAAGTTTTTCCCTCTCTTGGGTCTATTTCATTTGTACTGAATGTTCAGAATCTAAGAAGGTCTTTAAAATATTCATTCCAGTGGGGACCAAGTTTTTTCCTGCCTGTCTAATTCCTTCTGGGCATATCAAATGCAGAGCCCCAGTCAATACTGTGGCTAGAATTGGCTAAGAGGAAACACTTCTATTGATAAAAGTATCATAGGAGAGTTTTTTAAAAGCCAGTTGTAATGGGAAAGCAGTTAAATAGGCAATACACATTTAGATTTTTAAAAATCTAATGTTTTCATAGTGCCATCTATTAAATATCAGCCAATTCTCCTTAAAAGCAAAAAAGCAAAAGGAGGTGTGGGGGAGTTATGGCATAGCTTACTTAGAAATGTTGTAAAAAACGTGTTATACACCCATTTCTGTATTACTGGATAATCTACCAATAAAAAAACTTGCAATAAATGAATACATTACCATTTTACCCCTCAGTCTCGACAGTTCCTTGAATTCTTTTCATCCTTTCCCTCTGATCCTTTTTCACTTGCTCTGATTATGGTCTTAAAAATCAATCTTTCCCCAGTTCTGATCAAAAGAATAGAGGGGCAGCTGCCAGGTGGGCACCTGAACTACTGGAGGGAACACTTTGTGACCTACATGAATATCTATCTGCTGTGCTGGACACCTGAAACTAATATAAAAAAAAGGGAACACAAACTGTAATCAAAAAATTAAATTAAAAAAAAAAGAGTAAGGAGGCAGTCCAGTCACATTTGACCATCCACATAACCAGCTGCCCAAAATGTTTCTCAGATCTCTTAATTCTGGCAGGAATAGGTCAGAGAAAAAGACAACCACAGATAATGGTACTCCGGTCACCCAAGGGCTGTCTGACTCCCCTATCAGGTCAGCTCTCCATCCATTCCAAGAATGACCAAGTTTTCACATTCTGGGTCTACATGATAGTAGCCTACAGTTTTAAGACAGTGTGTTGAGGTGTATGAAATATAGACAACTTTGGGGTTTTGTTTTTTTTTCTTTTTTTTTGGCTTACGAACAACAAACGTTTGTTTTTCACAATTCTGGAGACTAGGATGTCCAAGACCAAGGCACTAGCAGATGTGGTTTCTGGTGAGAACCCACTTCCGCGTAGACAGCTGTCTTCTCCCTGTGATCTCACATGGCAGGAGGTGGCAAGAGAGCTTTCCGGGGTCTCTTTTATAAGGGCACTAATCCCATTCATGAGGGTTCAACTCTCAAGACTTAATCAACTTCCAAAGATACTACCTCCAAGTACCATCATATTTGGGATTAGGTTTTCAATTTATGAATATTTGGGAGAGGAGGGACACAAATATTCAGTCTACAGACAGACATGTGTATATACATATATATAGATAAATGTACATGTGAGTATATATGTATGTATATATAAAGATGCATATACATACAGATATAGATACATAGAGATTGACTTTAAGGAACAGGTTTATGCCATACAATTGTGGGAGCTGGCAAGTCCGAAACATAGAGTAGGTTGGCTGGGTGGAAATTCAGGGAAGAGTTGACATTGTAGTATTGAGTCTGACATCTGCAGGGTTTAGATGTTGGAGTCTTTATTTTTTAAATTTTTATTGAATATACTGGGGTGACAATGGTTAATAAAATTACATAGGTTTTACGTGTGCAATTCTGTAATACATCATCTGTATACTGTGTGTTCATCACCCAAAGTCAAGTCTCCTTCCATCACCTTTTATCCCACCTTTACCCTCTTCTACCTCCCCCGCCCCCCTTTGGTAATCACCAAACTGCTGTCTGTGTCTATGAGTTGTTTTTTTTAACTTAATCCCTTCACCTTTTTCACCCCACCCCCCAAGCTCCCTCCCTTCTGTCAGTCTGTTCTGTGTATCTGTGAGTCTATTTCTATTTTGTTTATTAGCTTATTTCGTTCATTAGATTCCACATATAAGTGAAATCATATATTTGCCTTTTTCGGAGTGACTTATTTCACTTAGCATAATACTCTCCAGGTCCATCCATGGTGTTATAAAAGCTAAGATCTACTTTTTTACAGCTAAGTAGTATTCCACTGTGTAAATGTACCACAGCTTTTTTATTCACTCATCTACTGATGGGCACTTGGGCTGCTTCCAAATCTTGGCTATTGTAAGTAATGACGCAATGAACATAGGGGTGCATATATTCTTTCACATTAGTGTTTCGGGTTCAAAATACAGCCAACTTTCAGTTTTTTAAGGGGAAATAATCCTTGGAGATTAAAATGTTGCTCCTATTCTTTTCATTCACAATATCTACCCTTTGGCCATTTTATTTTCCACCAATTCATTCACCAAACAATAAGGAGAGAGAAGGGAGGTGAAAATGAACAGCTCTTTCTTCCTCCCCATTAGCACTTCTGTGCTACATGTAACATCTAATTCAAAAATTGGCAGCATTTTGCCACAAGTACACTTGGATATAACTTGGGCAGAATTTGCATATTCTAACATAGACCATTCTGAGACCATTTCTAGGTTAAAATTTTATAATTACCACACTTAGGATTTTTTTTCTCTTCCTGATCAATGATTACCTCTGATCTAAGTAAGGTATACTGCAAAGTAGATAGAAAGAAAAAGAAACTGAACAAATTGGCATAGGAGGATTATATCAACTGCTTGGGAAAATAGCTCCCCCACCCCAATCTTTAAAAGATAACTGTCTCTGGAGTATGACACTAATACTGATAGCGGAGAATTTGAGACATGCATGCCAACTTAGAAATGCAGACTATAATCCTATTCTTTTATATACTCTTTATTAAATCTACTGATTCACCTATTAAGTCATTATATATACAAAAACAACAATATCCAGGGTTCCTAAAATATTTCCAACATATTCAACTTAGGGATCCAAGATTCTGAACATGCCATCACCAAAAAAAATTGCAAACCTAAAAAACAAAAAAGAAAAAAAATTAAACAATGTCAAAAGGAAGAGACTTTCTTAGAAAAGGTCAGTATTTACTTTTATAATTTTCAAAATGACATTTTAAAGTTTGTTTTTTCTCATCTTACAGTTAAAATATTAAAGTTCTGCTTAAACAACAAGGCAGTTTACTTATAAGAAAATAAATATTAAGCTATACTCTCATATACATCACCTATTTAACATTTACTGGGTCGAAATATCTTTACACTTACAACTTCAGGCTTTAAATTAAAGTGGCATTAGTTCTACCTTTATCTTCTTTTTAAAACTACCATTATGGTGAGAGAGAGATTCAGGTACATAAATAAAATTACTGATTTCATTCTTGTATAACTCATATCTCTAAAAACACCATTTTAGCCAATTAATAGTAGTTAAAGATTTTGTGCATCTATCACATTAACTTTTAGCACATTAAATAAGAAAAATGATCCTCAAAGTTCTTCTAACTTCAAAAAGGGTCAATCTATTATTATTTGAAAACAAAACAAAGCAAAAAAAACAATTTTGTTTGGGTAAAATAAG
The DNA here is from genome assembly GCF_054644295.1 of Miniopterus natalensis. Classification (NCBI taxonomy): domain Eukaryota; kingdom Metazoa; phylum Chordata; class Mammalia; order Chiroptera; family Miniopteridae; genus Miniopterus; species Miniopterus natalensis. The sequence continues at coordinate 58,220,177 of NC_142084.1, read as the reverse complement.
TAATGAGAATTTCTAAAAAAATACAATTAGTAATTGTTTCTCATTAAAACATTAATATACAAAAGTGTACTATACAAAGAATTCTTCTACTATAGGCTTAAAAACCATGCTATTTAAACCAACCTATCTAATTTTTCCATAGAAAATCAAGAATTCATAGTTCACATTTCCAGAAGAATAAAACAGATCAAGCGATGAGGTAAGACAAAGAAACAATCTTTATACATTGTTATTCTTCAGAACAAGGCTGGACTGGCTTATTTAAGTATACATTGTGATTTCAATCACACATATAAAATCATTCCGTTCTCAGTTAAACGAAACAGTACCTGGATTTAGATGACATGTGAATAAGTCTATCATCACAGAAAGTCACATACACAAATAAAACACATTATATAAATTTTAAATCACTCAACATCTGAGAAAATACTGTGTGTAGAGAAATGAGGTCATGTACAGAACTAAGGTGACAACTGAGCCTCTAGAAGAAAATAAGCATGACTTTAAAAATATATAGAAATGCTGTCAGTTCCTTAGAATTTGCCCTCTGTATTATTACCCTCTAGAATGAGATGACAATTTCATTTTCTCTGTATCTCGTCAATTAAACAAATGTATAATTTAGGTTAAATGTAAGTAAATTTGTGGTACTATTTTTGCTATTAATACTGTTACATGTAGAACAGGAAATGAAATAACATAAAGAACCATTTATTCTGAAAGAATGGGTTAGTATGAAATCTGAACTTGGACAAAGAACCTATTAGAATGCTATTCCCAGAAGACTAAGCCTAGTAATTGCCTTGTAAGCCCTGATTTATCAACATATTTAACGGGACATGGTCCACTGGAATAAACTTAATAAAGATAAGTCCCCCCCAAAAAAAGTTTTACTATAATGAAAAAAAGTGCTATTACCTTCAGCTACAAAATATATTTTTAATTAAAATACATATAATAATTAAAGCAGAGTTAACTGATACAACTAACATTCTTAATAGGCACTTTACATTTTAAAAGGAAAAAAATGCACACATACATAAAACATCAAACTTCTTTGACAAGAAGAGAAAGTTGTGGCAAGTATCCTTACTTTCCAGTCTGAAAAACTTATGAAATCAAGAGTCCCTTTTAAGAGCAAACCCTACTGGTTTTCAAAGCAGGAAAATGATTTCAAGCTGCAAATTTATTATGGCTCAGGTGTTTTCATGTAATAAGTATTTTGTTGCTAAACAGCTCAGTAGAGCTCACTTTTTAAAAAGTGTGTTTTAACAACTCCAAAGGGTTTAACTAATATGTAGATGTATACAATTAATCCTTTTGTTAAACATCTGAACCAGTTCAGTTAGGACATGGCAGCATGTTGTTTAATACCTTTTGTTCACAACTTAAAACAATTTTTTTTTTTTTAAAAGGAAGGAATTGGGTAGGAGAACAGGCATGGAAAAACATGAAGGCCTCTCTTGCTCTTAGGTTTTGCCATTACCATTCTGTTTGAAGTGGTTTCAGGACGAGGCGATCGCACACACCTTCTAGTCAGAAATCGGCCTCAAAACAACCTCATTGTCAGTCTTAGGCCTCATGTCTTTCGCTTAGAGCTAAAAATAAAAATACATGTGAGTGAACGAATGATCATGGAATGAAATTTCTAACATGATACTACAATATAAAACATTAAGAGCTAATTTTTATCACAGAAAGATGAAAATGTACACATTTCTATCCAGAGCAGCACAATCCTATTTAGAAAGGAAGGGTGCTCTTCTCATCCCATCAGCTGCTGGGTATAATAACAATTTAATTCCAAGGTGGTTCTACAAAGCTAGAGTAGTATTTTATTCATCTCCTGAGACTATGAAACGTTCATTTTTTTACAGAGTTAAATATAACAATATTAGTAATGAAGCTAATGACGTTAGACAGCAACTTGGCTCTTCTTTATGCATATAAAACAAGGCAAGAAAGAAAATGTGCTAGGCAGCTAGACAGACATGAGCAGAGCAAGGACGATGGGCCAGGTACAGAGTGACCAGGGTGGAAAGCCCTGGGTGCCGAGCAACAGACAAAACTGGGAAAACAAGGACCTCTCCCCAAGAGTAACCTTTCCTCCCCCGGCATGTTGCTAATCATGCGGTAGGACCCCTTGGAGGAGGAACAAGGGGCCAAAGAGTGACCTCACTAGACTCCCAATCACTCCTTTAAGCATTAACCCCTAGAGATAGCATCTAGGCCTCAGTTGTTTCAGCTCCAGGCCCAGAAAAGCAGCAAAACCAGACAAGTGATGCCATGGCTGACACCAGGACCAGCTGTGATAACTAATGACCCGATAGCACTGACCAATCAGTGGAGACCACAACTCTGAATGGACACACCTGAGGAATATTTGAAGACGTACATACTCTCTCTCTAGATTCCACTGATAGGAGGTAGTCATGTATGAGGGGGTAGTGGGGTGGGTAAAGTAAGTGGGGTGAGCAGAAGATAGCGAGCTATAAGGCAGCACAAAAAGCCCCTAGGGAAAGCTAGAAGCAAATGGAGAGAAAGCAGGCAATGAATAAAGCTTATTAATAGGACAGCTACATAATTTCCAGGGCCTAGTGCATAACAAAAATTCAGGACCCTTGTAAAAAAAATTAAGAATATCAATATGGCAATGGGGAAACATTAAACTAAAATGTGGGGACCTGTGCAACTGCGCAGGTTCCCTCCCTTGAAGATGGCCCTGCATACTGAGCTGAAGACCAGAGGCATGACAAGCACTAGGCAGCAAAAGCAGGGGAAAGGCAAAAGTGAAGCCCCCGCCTCTAAATGCAGCAGGCACTCACAGAGGCCACTGGTACCCATGGTACAATTACGAGGGCATGGCAAAGCCGAAATCTGTCCTCAGGCATTCTCAAGTTTTGTGTTGTTTTTTGGTTTTGTTTTTTCTTTTAAGGTTTTTTAAATGTCTTTACCGATTTCAGAGAGAGGATGGGAGAGGGAGAGAGAAACATCAATGATTAGAGAGTCATTGATTGGCTGCCTCCTACACGTCCCCTACTGGGGGTCGAGACCACAACCTGGGCATGTGCCCTGACCCAGAATTGAACCTTGATCTCCTGGATCATAGGTTGATGCTCAACCACTGAGCCACATAAATATCTATTAACACAATTCCAGGGTTGAATATGATACGAATCACCACAGAACAGACAGGAGCTTGCTGGGTAGGAAACATAGAATTGATACTTTTTGGTGAAGGAGTATAATGAAAAGATCTGGAGTCTGTCACTACCCAAGAAAGATCAATATGGTTGCCTGAAAGCAAAAAGGCAAGAATCCAACAAATTATATCTGATATATGTAATATAAAGAGGGGTAGAAAAAGGCAAAGACAAATTTTCACCTATTGTCTAATTGCTCAGGGTTAGCCATGGTTTAAAAAACCCTGTAAGGAAATGGAGGAATCTGGGGTTGGACAGGAAAAAGTTTTAATACCAGGATGGGTCTTGGGAGAGTTAAAGAAAACAGAAGTCTAATATGAGAAGAAAAAAAGAACCTCACAAAACTACTCCAGAAGACAGATTTGTCTACTTTTGAGTTCATCTTACAACTTCTGAAATGTTGTGGTAACGTGGAATAGAAGACTCATGATTTTTAACTTATTTTTAACTGTGCACTTATTTTACTGGTAGCTTAAGCCAAGTACACTTTATGAGAGAAAACAAACAAACAAACCTAAGTTCAAAAAGAAGCTTCACAATAATATGTGGACAGTCCTGTCTCTCCATATCACCTTTAGTATAGAAGGTATGTTAGGAAGAAACCTGAATTCAAACTTTTTGCCTTCATTTCTAATATAAAATAAGATAACTCAATTAAACAATGAGAATGATCTGAATCTGATATTTCTGAGAACATCCACAATGAATAAAAGATTCATTTGTATTTCATTTAGTATTTTAAATTTCTTAGCTTCTCACTACCATCTTGAAATTCAAAGGGTAGAGAGACAGTAATTTAATAATGAACTACTAAGTTTGATCTCAATATAATAAAGAATGTACTTGCAACTTATGAACTCAAATAGCACAAAACAATTCTAATAAATGCCTACCACTACAATTATTTTCCAAAGTATTATCATTTCATTGTGTCCCTACAATATCCTCTATGCGTAAGACCGGAAAAATTGGTTCATTTTTTAAAAGAAAAAGAACTAATCTAAAAAGATTAAAAGTATTTAAACGACTACAGTAAAACAAAACTTCTGACATCTAAGACACTTTCTTCTCTTCATAAATCAATGCATATAAACAACAGAAAAGCTCTTTTAAACTAAAACACAATTATGTCCTATCTCCTAGCTGAGACTGATCATATTTGCTCCCCTGGGACTGGGGCTTCCTCTCTTAAAAACAAAGCTGTGCAGAGGGGATAGACTGCTTAAACAAAATCAAGGTACCCTTAGTAGGAAGGGTGGGGAAAGGGCAGGGAGTAAGGGTGATCCAACATTTGCTATGAATGTATGCCCGCAAAATCTTGCAGTAATTTCTACCTACTGATACTAGTTCTAATCTCTAGATCTAATTGGAGAAATCCCTGTTCCTTAAATGCACTACAAATTCTGCATATGCGAAAAACTATTGTGTTCCCCTCCTCAATCTTAAGGTGAAATATTGCATAATTAAATGTAGAGTTTTCTAGTGTATCATTTTTTAAAAACACTCAAGTATAAGTTATAGAAGACAAAGAGATTTGGATTCCAACAAGTTTACTGGAAGTCAAGAGAAGGACAGTACTAGATAAGCAACATAATATTAGAAAGTATTGATAGAAGTGTGGTATTAAGAACACGGGAGACAATTAGTTTTACTGTACTGGTAGTAAACATCTTAAAAGGGTCCTGAGCATTCTATGAGGGGCACTGGTAAACTGAAGAGTGACCAAGATGGCAAAATGAAGATATGAAGTCATATATCTAAGAACAGTAGACAGAAAAGAGAACATTTAACTTGGAGAGGAATTTTAAGATTCACTCACTCAATATTCATAAAGTGCCTAATAGATATCAGGACTCTTCAAGATGTCTAAGACAAAGAGATGGGAGTGTGGTCAGGGCAAAGGGGAGGGGGAGGCCAAAAGCAGATGAGATACAGAACCATAGAGCAGTCGGAAAAATTTTAGAGGGAAGGCAGGGGTGAGAAGTGGGGAGGGGGGAGATGAATCAAAGAACTTAAGTGCATGATCTATGGATACAGACAGTAGTGTGGAGAAGGCCTGGGGTGGGGGGCAGGGATGGATGCCAGGTGGAAAGGATCAATGGGGGGAAAAAGGGGGACATTTGTAATACCTTCAACAATAAAGATAAATTTTAAAAAAACTAGACAAAAGGAATACTGTTATAATATGTTAACTCTGGAAACTGGAAGGAAACATTTAAAAAAAAAGGAAACACTTGAGTCATGTAAAGTTAAGAAGCAATGCGGGATGAGAAGCCAGTGGACTAAAGTGATAGACAGAGGGTTGCTTTAAGGTTGTCAGGCAGGTCTCTCTAAGGAGGGTTCATCTGAGCAGAAAGAACTGATAAGGAAGATATACCAAAAGAAAATACTAAAGAAACAGGCATATCAGTATTAGTCTCAGAATAGAAGTTAAGGTAAAGAAACCAATAAACAAAACAAAAAGGAGTATTTCATAGTAATAAATGGAATAACCCGCTAAGAATATAAAAATCATAAGTTGTATATATCCACCAACACAGCTCTGGCAAAAATATCAGAAAATTTGACAAATTAATATTCACTGATGAAGGCTTTAACAAATGTTAGTCTGTTAAAGCTGCTGTAACAGAATACCACAGACTGGGTAGCCAACAGAAATTTATTTCCTACAGTTTTGGAAGCTGGAAGTCTAAGATCAGGGTGACATCATGTTTGGGTGAGGGCCCTCTTCCTGGGGGCAAGCTTCTCACTGTACCCTCACATTATAGAAGTGGGGCAAGGAAGCTTTCTCAGGCATCTTTTATAAAGGCACTAATGCCCTCATGACAGTAGAGCTCCCTGATCTGACCCCTAGTCATCCCTCAAAGACATGACCTCCTAATACTATCACCTTGGGGATTAGGTTTCAACATATGAATTTGGGGAGGGGGGGCATATTCAGACCATAGCAAAACCTTTCTCAGAAATCAATATATCAAGCATGCAAAAAATAAGCAAAGATATAAAGGATTTAAAAGACCCATTAATAAGCTACATTATGTATGTTTGTTCCTAATGCGAATATACATTCTTTCCACATATACATTTGCATATTCACACTGACTATGTATTAGGCAATGAAGAAAATCTCAACATATTCCAAAAGAAAAACCAACACAAGCCAAATCAGCTAGCCAAACCGAAAGGGAACTAAAAATCAACAATTGAAAATTAACAACAAAAGGCTAGTCACAGACAGCTATGTACTTGGAAATGCGAAACACCCTTTTTGAATTCAAAAGAATATAAAAATGAGTATTTTTAACTAATTAGAAATGAACAGTGCAAAGATGACTACAAACCGAATATACCGTGGAATGGAGTCAAAGCCACAATGCAGGTATCTTTTAGGAGTTCAATCTACAGCGATCACCTCAAGAGATTAAAAAATATGGCTATCACCTAAAATTTCTAGTCTTTCCAGCACTGCTTTGATTTATGAGGTAGTCATGCAGCTATCGGTGAAATGCACAATAGGTAAATTTTTCAAGGGACTTCATCTTACCCAGCAAGCACTGTACAGTGAGGATAACCACAAATGAGCAGCTCCGGCTCCAGTGCCAACTTTGTCACACTGACTAGCTGTGAGTCCTACGTCAGCTATTTAAATGTTCCAAGTCTCAGTTTCTGTGGCTATAAAATTAGGAGGATGGGCTAAATTAGATTATCACTGAGGGTTCTTCTAACTTCAAGAATTAAATCATTCTATGTGCAGAAACTTCATGTTAACGGATTTTGAAAGCAAGCTTTTCTGTAGTGCACCATTTCACTGTTCCACAACAGAGAACACTACACATAAACCTTTTTTTTTTTAAATCCACACCCGAGGATATTTTTTCCATTGCTTTTCAGAGAGTGGAAGAGGTGGGGGAACATTGATGAGAGAGACACACATCAATTGGTTTGCCTCCTGCACGCACCCCGAATGGGGCCAGGGTTCCCGGCCCGGGCTCAAGCCTGCAACCAAGGTACGTGCCCTCATCGGAAATGAACCTGGGACCCTTCAATCCATGGGCTGATGCTCCAACCACTGAGCTAAACCAGCTAGGGCTACACTAACCTTTTCTTAAAGACAATCACCCTAATGAATATTGTATATTCATTGAATATATTGAATATTGAATATTTCCTATTGTACCATGTACTTTAAAACAGATACCACAATTCAAAATTGAGAATAAGATAAATTGCTGCCTTCAAAGAATACTTCCTTTTCATTTGCCAAGTGATTTCTCAATTTAGTAAGACACATTATCAGGGGAGGAGGGACTCTCTTCTTTTTTCTGTGGAAAATACTCCTGGTATTAAAAGCTGAAGTTTATGACAGCAGTCATGTTTGTAAAATCAGATATTTAAGTACTTTTTCACTGATCCACTGATGGAACTTTCAAAAAAATCTTGTCATCAAATATTTCTTGAGTGGTTCACCCTTGGCTTTAAATGTTATCAAAGGTATAGATCTGCTTTCCATTTCCACAGGTAGACCACTAGATGCTCAAACCATCTCATTTAAAAGAGTTAATAACTGACTCTAAAGTTGAATGAGAATATACATGGGGCATGGACAACTATAAAATACCATTTTCAAAAGATTACATACATTGGCTCTAGCCAGGAAGTTCAGTTGATTAGAGTGCCATCCTGATATAATAAGGATGCGGGTTTGATCCCTGGTCAGGCATATACAAGAATCAACCCAGGCCTTGTGGTGGGGGGGATCAATGGGGGGAAAAAGAGGGGGACATCTGTAATACTTTCAACAATAATAATAATTAAAAAATCAACCAATGAATGTATAAATAAATGGAACAAATAGATGTTTCTCTCCCCACTCTCTAAAATCAATTAAAAAAAACTTTTTACAGATTACATACCTTTAGTGTCAAATGCTATGTTAGTTATAGTTCCTTAATTCTACCTGAATTTTAATTCATCCTAAATCTATTATTTTTGGATTTTGCATTTGTCTAATTTTTAAAAGAAAGGTGAAAAGGAGGACAGGGAAACAAGACAAAAAGGATTGTTTTCTATCCAGCCAAGTCAACTGTCTTAAAGAATGATCCTTTTCACTTTTCTGCCTATTCACAATAAATGTGAGAAAACAATTCAATCTTCACTTTTATTTTATTTTTGCTTCTTATCTGTGCCCTGACTGAAGATCAAACCCACAACCTTAGAGTATCGGGAAGATGCTCTAACCAACTGTGCCACTCCCCCAGTGCCTACAATCTCCACTGTTAAAAACATCATCTACTTGATATATAACAGGAGATAAGGAAAAGGAACATTCAAGATACAAAGCTCAGTGTCAAATCTAAATTCTTAGTTCCAGATTGCATGGGAAGTCCCTGACCGCATTTCTTACAAAAAAGGTCTGACAATAAAGTAAAATTAATTATTAAAAGCCACAGAAAAACAACCTCATTACATATTCAAAACATATACTTCTAGAAAGATAAGTAAGTCCTTTTCCATTCTAAAACTAGACTAGCATCTAGCATTTAAGATAAAGTAAAACTACTTAGTGGCCGGTTTCATTTATTTATTGGGGGTGCTTCCAAAATGATATATTTTTCAACAAATAGTTAAATTCAGTTCCTCTTCACTTTCCAGTCAAGACCTCAGTTTGAAGTTTTTAAGTTTCCCAAAGAAGTGTTTTACAATGGTATTTACATACGGCGATGAAGTAGTATGATAGGTCTTTAAAGGGAAATTCAGGTTCCTCTCTTCTCTCTTCCCAGCAACCTATCCACCTTCCTTCCTTCCTTAGATTCATCGGGATCTGGGACAAGAAGGACCTGTATGTTACATAGAGACAGTGCCAAGGGTACTGAAATAGAATGGAAGGATTCATTCAAAGTTTGAACCCAAGTGGTGTGGTCTCTCTGGACTTCTTTAGGATAAGGGGCTAGGGGTTCCCCACTATGGCTAATATTTGGCCTTAAAAGAAAAAAATCACTGGCTACTCTGCAACTCATTATTCCCACCCACTTGGGATCTACTCTGACCTAACTCTCCTTGATGCACTCTACCTACAGGTTGGTCATTAAGAACCTTATATGAAACACTACATATATCTCCTTCAGACTAAAGTACACATTGTGGACCTTCTGTCACGAGCGATGGGAAATCAAGACAAAGTGAGAAGTAGCACAAAAGTCACATGGAGGTGAGAAGTAAAGTTAGAGGGGCCTTTATAAAGAACGTTGGATCCACGTATGTACATATCTACCAGAATCACCATAACGTGACAACCTCAGTCATTTTTATATTCCACTTGACTGCAGCGATGTTAACACTAATCTTGCAGGAAAACATACGTGTTTCCAAATAATAGATTCTATAGTCAAACTACCTGAACTCTGAGAAGACCAGGAAATGTCATGACATCACACACAATGTAAGTATCTCTCTGACTAACTAGGTATTTCTAGGTTCCCTTAACCTTCTATCAACCAGTCACTTTGTTTCATGTTTTTTTGTTTGTTTTTAAATCCTATCCCGAGGAGGATCTTTTTTCCATTGCTTTTCAGAGAGAGTGGAAGAGAGAGAGAGAGAGAGAAACACCGATGTGAGAGAGACACATCAATTGGTTGACTCCCACACAAGCCCCGACCAGGGCCAGGGACTGAGCCTGCAACTGAGGTATGTGCCCTTGGCGGAGTCGAACCCAGGACCCTTCAGTCCATGGGCCTGATGCTCTAACCATTGAGCAAAACTGGCCAGGACAGTTTCATGTATCTTTAAGCACACCCTCTCTCCTGGCTTGTCTTCTTCAGTCTGTTTCATTTCAAAGTGTTCTCCATCTTAAAAACAAAACTAACCCCACAGTGAATTTTTCATTTTGGTGTCTCCCAAGCGTATAAAGTTCCAGACAGAAGTTCTTCAAAGAATATTTGTTGAGTAAACAAAAAGTTAGAGAGGTACATTCAAAAGCTGTCAGCAATCCACAGGAAAGAAATACAAATAAAAAGATGGTCAATGTTATAATATTTAAAACAACGAGAAATTATTTTTCACCAACCAGATTGGCAAAAATTCAAATCATTTTGTTGGTGAAGCTGTGGAGAAATAAGCACCTTGTTACATTGCTGTTGGGAGTTCAAATTAGTACACCATTATGAAAAGCAATTTGACAATGTCTATCAAAATTACACATGCATACTCTCTTTGACACAACCAGTAAACCTCTAGAAATTCATTCTACAAATATACTAACACATATGTGAAGATTAGATGTGTGTGTATAGGTGTGTGCGGGTGTGGTATACATATACACTTACAATATTAAAGCAGTGACAGCAAAAGATTTCAAAAAATGTATCTATCCATCATAAAAGGTACAGTATGCTACTATTTATGGCAAAAAGTAAATATATATATAGTAATATATATACAAATAGTGTGTGTGTGTATACATACATATAATAGGACAGGCAAACAACATTGGCCACTTGAGAGGAAGAGAACTAGTGGCTAGAGGACAAGGAGGAAAGAGACTTTCACTATATACCCGTTTACCTTTTCAATTTTATACTACTAAAGATTCAAAAATAATTTTTAAATATTAGCTTTACTGAGATCATGAGATTTAATAATGTTTCTAAGAATTTTTCCTTTCCATGGCATAAACTGAAAATAAAAAGTCCATGTTTTTCCATCATGCCTTTTATTTTAATTGCCACTCTCTTCCTTGTATCTAACATCTTTCAAGTAAATTTCAATTCCTAAATCCACACACACATTTCCACACCGAAATCTAAAAAGGCATAATCCGGATTAAGAACCTGTAAGGAACAGTATAGTTGTACTGTCTGTGTAACAAATACAGAGAAAGGCTGAGGTTTATAAAGCTATAGAAAACACAAGATGCTCACTGAGTGGAACCAGAACACATAAATGCTCAATTCAATACAATGTCAAGTTTTGGAATTTTTTTCCATTGGAATTATAGCTAAGAACATGGATTATAACAAAAAAGAAGTTGTTATTCCCTAGCACTGCTGACCCAAAGAGCCATGTTTTCTCCATATTTTAAGCTCTAATACGGCAGATCTTAAACTTCATCATTGGTGGGCCCCACCACTAGAAATTCTGGTTCAGTAGGTCTGGGGTGGGGCACAAGAATTTGCATTTCTAACAAGCACCCAAGTGACAGAATGATATTGTGCCAGGACCACACTCTGAAAAGCACTGATCTAATACAATAAAGTAATCTACTAATCTTCAAAGTGAAAGCCAGTCTATGTATAGTAGCGCTACATGGTGGTTCCAGAGTGACTGTATAAGCAACTGTATTATAATTTGTACTAATTCCTTTGAACTAAACTTCTTATCCAAACCTCTGTCACACTTTTAATGGCCTAATCTTTAACTTTGCTTTCTTCATTGTTTTTTTCCCTTCCTATATATATTCTTGGTAGACTTATTAGTTTTTGCCACTTACACGTTATCCACCTGTAAAGTAATAATGCAAAGAAAACAATTCTTTCCATTGGAAAAGCCAAAAATAAATACCCCAAGGACAAAAGTCTGCTTCAGTCAGACTAAAAAGATTCAAGTTAAAAGGAAGGGCCAGAAGTAAATTTACACATTTTTGAGATCAAAAACCTCTGTAAGGAGCCTGGCCGGGCATGGCTCAGCAGTTGAGCATCGACCTATGATCCAGGTGATCGTGGTACGATTCTGGCCAGGGCACATGCCCGGGGTTTCGGGCCTGATCCCGGGGGGGGGGGGGGCATGCAGGAGGCAGCCGATCAATGACTCTCATCATTGGTGTGTCAATCTCTCTCTCCTCCTCTCCCTTCCTCTCTCTGAAATCAATAAAGATATATTAAAAAACAAAAGAAAACAACCTCTGCAAGGAAAATGAGGAAAAGGAATTCATTTGACATCTAATGCTACAGTGAAGGGAAATACTAAACTGAAGGCTATAATGCAAACAGATGAAAATAATCAGATTTAAATACAAGCACACAAGGGGGGGTGCAAATGGGTACCAGCAATGGAGTTTAAATGCACATTTATTAAAAGTTTTATTGCTTTTCAGCATCAGAACTAAAATGTTGTCACTGTTATGTCTGTAACCAGCTAGAATCACATTTTGACAGACATATAAAAATATGGTGCCAGCTTCATACAGAGCACCTCTTTGTGAGAGGCAAGCTGGAGGCAGACTGGAACAACAAATCATTACTCTGAACGCTAGACGTAACTCAGATCCTTGGGCCATATATGAACAATATCCTTAAGACTCTCCTCATGGAGAGGGGATAAAAACTAAGGATCCCAACTTTATCTTGTGAAAAAGGTAAGGCAGAGCAGACTCTGAGCTCGAGGGAATGGAGCTTCCCTCAGAAGTCTCCAGGGAGATTTGAAAAGAAACAAATGCTAACAACATTATAGGCTAAGATTCAGCAAAAGCCCGAATCCTGGAAGAAATATGTGCATAAGAACACCAACTTTTACTGGGAAAAGTCTCACTGGCAGGGCCAACGGCCCTCCCTCCTTTACAAATAGGAAAGAAGCCGAAACAACTTTTGCCCCAAACCCTCTCTGTCCCCTATTTAATTTGATGCCTTTTAAGACCAAGGAATGTTATTTCCCAAGGAAATGTCAGGTCTCACAAACATTCCACACCCAAAACATAATTAACTCTATACCTTCCTTTACATCATAGACCTAATCAGATGTCACCTCCTACTGTAGAATCATGCCACTCTTCCATCTTCAAAGATGGAAGCGGGTTGCTGCCTGCTTCAGGTAGGGCAGTTAGAGAAGAGGCTAGGAAGATGGAAGAGCAAGGTGAGGTCTTCCTGTCCCTGTATTCAATGTAAACAACATTCTTAAGGTGAATGTCTGCCTCTACCTTAGAAACTGACTATATGGAAACACCTGCTAAATAAAACCTTGCCCTTAATATCCATTCCAGAAAAATTTTATAAATGCAAGGATGAAAAGGAGATCCTGTGGGTATTTCCCATAATGAATCATAATGAATACTAAGGACACATTTCTGTTAAGTCTCCTACAGAAATGTTGGCAGATAACGCTTTCCCACCATCTTCTCCCATTAATACAAATAACCAAGAGTTAGAATCAGAACCATTTTATTTGAGGAACAGAACACTGGATAAGCATCTAATATAAGAAAACTACATTTTTCAAGCAAGTATCTTGTTAACAGTTATCATTCCACACAGTATATCATAGATACACAAACTGCTACTGAATAAATGCTGATTTGATGTGTAAACTATACCACTGGCTCTCATATGGTTTGCCTCTATTCAGTTTTCATTCTGTATTTGATTTCAGATTCTTACTGAAATAATTAAGCTGAGAAGGTGTTAAGAAGCAAAATTATCTCATTTAATTTTAGTTTTCTATTTTGGGCCTTCCCCAGCTCTATGAAACAAAAGGAAAAAGCTATAAAAAAATAAAAATAAAAACACTCTTATAACCAAGGGAGGTCTTCAAGTTGATGAAAACAGAAAAATTAGGATTGATCTAGCAGGAAGGACAAATGGATAAATTTACAGTTCTCTGAATTTTCATAAAATGACTAATCTTATTTGAAGTGCCTACATTTTCAAAATAGGCAAAATTACATAAAAGAAATAACTTATGTCCCAGTCAAAAGCTTTTGATTTACACTGAAGTACCTGTACCACTTCATTAGCTGATAATAAAAAATTGACCTCAGATGAAATTTTCAGTAACATTAACATACAGTCACCTAGGTGCCACATTCTGGATCATTTTTAGTTACTTGCTGGTGATTAATAAAACCAATTAGTTCTCTAACCCTCTAACCCACTCTATAATTTTACAATATTAACCTTTAATATTAAACATTCTTTTCTCTGTAAAAATAAATAAAATTCTTTACTTTCTGTACAGAAAATTAAATTTTCCTCTAATTGAAATATTTGGGGGGGGACGACACTATATAAACAGTTTAGGTAACAAAACCCCAACTAACAGACAACATTTATGACACAACTAGACAACAAGAATCTTCATGAACGCCAAAGTATAAGCAGACAGGGACAAATCACCAGTAGCCATAAGACCATGTTATTAGTGACTGTGTCAAAGAAAGCACAGAAATGCAATGGAATGTCTACTGGTTCCTAGAACAGGAGAAAACCAACAGCCCTCTGATACTCACTGGAAAACACAATAGACCAATTTCAAATTAGTAGCTGAAAGCAGGAAGGGTTCTGCCCACTCCAATAGCAGGTGAGTATAGGCTGAAGGGATCTGAGCAGTCTAGCCTCCATGGACTCTGGAAACTGGCCCTCCAGGACCCTCCTTCCAGGACAAGGACCCACAGGAGGGAGAAAATGCTGATAGTGGAATCAACATTTAACAAGACAGGAATAACAAAGAGGAAAATAGAACAAGTCTAGATAAAACTGGGAGAGGAGAACTAGGAAATCTCAGAAAGCAAGCTGTCTGTGCAAAAACCACAAAAGAAAAGGCATTGGGGGGGGGGGGCAATCTAAACTAAAACCCCCTAAGAGTTGGAGAAAATTAACTTCACACAAAAATAAGTAAAAGAAAGTACTGAAGTCAGATCCCATACAAAGTTACTAAGGAAGAGATTAAACAGCAATATTCCACACCAAAAAAATAAAAAAATAAAATCAAAGCCAGCTAAAGGATATTAAAATGATACAAGGCATGAAAAATGTTAAGTCAGAATATATATATTTTTTCTTATCTTCACCTGAGGATATTTTTTCCATTGCTTTTTCAGAAAGAATGGGGGGGGGGAGGGAGAACATCAATGTGAGAGAGACATATCAATTGGTTGCCTCCAGCTTGTACTCTAACCAGAGCAGGGGATTGAGCTTGCAACCGAGGTAGGTGCCCTTGGCCTGAATTGAACTCAGGACCCTTCAATCCATGAACTGACTCTCTAACCACTGAGCAAAACTGGCTAGGGCCAGAATATTTTTTTTAATTAAAAAAAAAAAGGTGATAAAAATCAAGGAATAACAAATATAATATCATTTTAGAAATGGACATTATTTTAGAAGAATAAATAAACATGATATGCTTTAAGACTAACAAATAAATAAAAGACAATGAAGAGATAAAGAAGAAGGATGCAAGAGAAAACAAATATTAAAGACGGACAAGGAAGATCTGACCAAAACAACACAGCAGTGGAACAAAACAAATACTGAAAATATTTTCCTGAATAAAAAATTATGTAAAGCATATTTTACATATTGAAAGAACATACCATGTATCTGAGACTATCAATCCCAAATAACCAACACCAGAAATATTCTTTTAAAAAGTACTAAACTTTAGCCCAGCTGGGCGTGGCTCAGCGGTTGAGTGTCGACCTAGGATCCAGGCGATCGGGGTTTGATTCCCGGTCAGGGCACATGCCCGGGTTGCGGGCTCGATCAATGACTCTCTCATCATTGATGTTTCTATCTCTCTCCCTCTCCTTTCCTCTCTCTGAAATCAATAAAGATATATTTAAAAATTAAAAATAAATAAAATAAAATAAAACTAGGCAGAAAGAACATGACTCACAAAGAAAAATATCATTGAACACTGCCAGCAATATTTAATGCCAGAAGAAAACAGAAACATGTTTCAGATACTTAAAGAAAATGTAAGCCAAAAATTTTATACCCAGTTAAAGTGACCTTTAAGAATCAAGAGACAGTTATCACTATGCAAGAGCTCAAGAAAAATTGTTCTCAACTTCCTGAGGAATCTACTAGAAAATAAACCCCAGAAAACTAAAATGACTACAGGAACATATATAAAAACTGTATGACCATTAACAATATGGTTAAAGAACTAAGATTAAATGAGA
Source organism: Miniopterus natalensis (assembly GCF_054644295.1). Classification (NCBI taxonomy): domain Eukaryota; kingdom Metazoa; phylum Chordata; class Mammalia; order Chiroptera; family Miniopteridae; genus Miniopterus; species Miniopterus natalensis. Next base: position 58,204,085 of record NC_142084.1, on the reverse strand, counting down.
GTTTAAAGAGAGAGATTATAATATGCAATGGCTACATAACATGTAGACACAGTACAACTATTAAAAAAACAACTGGGAGAATAGGGAGAGTATAAGCAAAAAATTGTTAGTTTCATTACACAAGAAAAATAGAAGTTCTTATCTCCAGAGCCCCTTCTTATTGATACACTAAAATGGTGGCAGCTAGGTTTGACACTACGAAGAGAAAGGAAAAAAATATTTAAAAACTAGTAGTAGACACCTTGGCCAGTTTTGCTCAGTAGTTAGAGTGTCAGCCTTTGGACTGAAGGGTCCTGGGTTCAATTCCAGCCAAGGGCACGTACCTCAGTTGCAGGCTCAATCCCTGGCCCCAGCTGGGGCTCATGTGGGAGGAAACCAATTGATGTGTCTCTCTCACATGGATGTTTCTCTCTCTCTTTCTCTCCCTCTCTTCCACTCACTCTGAAAAGCAATGGAAAAAATATCCTCAGGTGAGGATTAAAAAAAAAAAGTAACAGAAAAGTTTCCCAAAACTAACAATAAAGATTTTCTTTGCTTAAAAGGCCAAGAATCAGAACAAAGAATGAAAAGATGACATTAAAGTACATTAGCATGAAATTTCTTTGTAGATGACAAGATCATCTAGAAATTCCCATGGAATCTACCAAAAAAGCTACTGGAACTAATAAATTTTAACAAGGTTGCAGGATACACCAATATAAAATTTTTTTCTATTTCCACAAACCAAAAATGAACAATCAGAAATTGAAATTATTTTTTAAAATACCATTAACAATAGTATCAGAAAAAGCTGAAATATTTAGGGATAAATCTAACAAAAAACCCACAAGAACTTTACATTGGAAACTACAAAGTAATGCTGAGAAATTGAAGACCACTAAATAAATGGATATACTACGTTAATGAATCAAAACGTTCAATATTGTTAAGATTTCAATTCTTCCCAAACTGATCTACAAATTCAACACAATCCCAATCAAAATCCTCACATACTTTTATGTAGAAATTTGCATACTGACTCAAAAAATACTTATGAAAATGCAAAGAACCAAGAAGAGTTAAAACATCTTTGAAAAGAAAAAAGAATGTTTGAAGACATAATACATGACTTCAGGACTAATTTTAAAAGTTACTGTAATCAAGACTGTGGTACTGGCATCAAAATATTTTTAAAAATCAATGACACAGAACAGAGCTCACAAATAGACTCATACATTTATGGTCCACTGATTTTCAACAAAGGATATTCAACAAAGAATAACCTTTCCTTTTCTTAAAAGATCTTTTAAAAAGATTTTTTTATTGATTTTGAGAGAGAAAGAGAGGAACATCAGTGTGCAAGCCAAACATCTACCAGCTGCTTCATGCACACCTCTACAATGGGACTGAGCCCGCAACCCCAGCATGTGTCCTGACCAGGAATCAAACCAGCAACCTTGCGGTGGATGGGATGACACCAACTAACTGAGCAACACTGGCCAGGGCAAGAATAACCTTTTCAACAAATGGTACTAGGACAATTAGATGTTGATTGGTATGCCCCCTCTCCTCCCAAAATACTGATCCAAACCATATACAAAAACTATCTTAAAATGAATCATTAGACTTAGAATGTAAAACTTAAAAACATAAAATCTCCAGAAGAAAACGTTTGTGTTCTTGGGTTTGACAAAGATCTCTAAAATACAACACCAAAAGCATGATCCATAAAAGAAAAAATTAATACAATGAATCTCATCGAGATTAAAAACTTTCACTCATTAGAAGATAGTGTTACTAGAATGAAAAGACAAGTCACAGACTAGGAGAAAATATTTTCAAAGCATATATTTGATAAAGAACTTGTATCCAAAATAAAAATTTCTCAATATTCAACAGTAAAAAAACAAACATCATGTCCTGGCTGGGTGGGCACATACCTAGGTTGCAAGTTTGGTCCCCTGCTGGGGCGTGTATGGGCGGCAACCAATGTCTCTCTCTCATGTTGATGTTTCTCTCTCTCCTTTCCTCTCTAAAATCAATAAAAAACAAACATATCCTCAGGTGAGGGTTTTAAAAAAAATCAGTGGTTACCTTTGGGGGGGGGGCAAAAAGGAAGAGTAGTTTTGATGACTAAAGGGTGATTCTGGTTTCTTGATCTAGGTGCTGGTGACATGTGAGTATTCACTTTGTTAAAATTCACTGTGCTATAACTTTCAACTAAGGACTCATCCTCAATTTACATTAAGAGCATACATAGGATTTTGCTAAAGTATACAGAATTCAAATAATATCCTAAGGAAAATTTACCAGCAGTAAGGGCAGTTAAAATATTGGAATAAATTAAACCTAGGATAATATATTTTTTAAAGATAATAAATTGTGGGAAGGACAGAAGGAGAAAGGAGGGAGGAAGAGAAAAGGAAGGAAGAAAGGGAGTGTTTTGAAAAGTCAATGCACCCCACCACTTAAGAATGATTTGTCACTACCAGGATCAGATTTCTTCCACCTGAAGAACTTTAATTGAACGTTTTTCCTAATGAAGTATATATCTGACCAACAAGCCTCACTCTCTACTTATTTTAACTTCAGTAACACCAATCTGTTGTTTTATTTCACCAGTCTCTACGCTTTCAAAGTGAACAGAATTAAGTTAGTAACCCAGAGAACTAAGCCAGAGTAGAAAGCCTAGAAATGACAGTCTGATTTTGAACTCGCTTTTGAAAAGAATATTTTCTAGTTAATCCTTTTAACTGTTATAAATAAATTTAAATGTAATTAGAATTGAGTTCATCTAGTCACAATTCCCAATGATGAGGAATATCTTAAGCAGTCTTATGCAAACATCTTACTTTCCATAATGTAGAAAAGATATTATTGGGTTACTAGGGCTTGAGAATAGCATAAACTCTAGCTGACAAGTCTGTTGGATGACAAATTATGTACTGATAGCCAAGTGGTTTGGTATTATTCTGATCATAAAATCAACACAGTAATACTAATAAAACTTTGCTATTTGAAAGAATTTTTTATCTATCAATAAAATTAGAGTACAGTTATTCTACATTATCCAAAGAATTATAATTGCCAACATTTATAGTTAAACTCAATGAAGAAACTCAGCCTGTATAAAAATAACCATCATCAAAGTAGAGGAAAGCTATATGAAGATAATGAACAAGTGAGTTCAATATTAAGTTCCTTTAGGTAAATTCTCTCAATTGAACCAAATAAACCAACTTGTTACATCAGCAAAGAACATGAAGAAACTATTTCTTCTGTTAAAAATAAAGAAATATGACATAACTTGTTCGTGTAGCACAAATAATACACAGAGCAAGAAATTCTGAAAATGTGACCAGTTTCAATAAATTGGATAACTTTAGGTCTAGAAACTACTATTGTTGATATTCAGAAATAATTAAAGATATCTAAATATAGTTTAGATCACATTGATAATATTACTAAAGAGGAATGAATATGAAAGTATTAACATCATATAAGCTGGTCTTTTGTTCATTTGAAGCCTTGGCATGGGGTTTATAAAGTATAACAGGTTTGGGGTGGTTTTTTTTCAAGTATCTAAAACACAAGGAATGACTTTATTTTAATGAGTTGCAATATACCATCAGTATAGGACTGGTTTTTATTAATTTTTAATTGGTGGTGGTGGTGGAAGCCACCTAATTCTTACAATAGACAATTGGCTTTCCAGTATCTCAGTAATGGCATCTTCATCCTTGCAAGGTTCAAGTCAAAAGCCTCAAGAGGTATCTTGGGCTCATCTCATTCTCTCATACATACATCCAATTGCGCCTTTCCTTAAAAATATTTTCAGACTGGAACTATTTCTTAGTACCTTACCCCTGTCACCTGGGGTCAAGCCAACATTCCCTTTGGACTACTGTACATAATCTTATCCTAAATGATCTGTTTACACTCTAGCCCCTATTCAAGACCAATCTCAATATAAAACTCAAAGCAATTAAAATCTAAGTGTATAGTAAATTTGGCATTGCCCAAAGAGAGGTGTGGCTTTTGCCTTGGCTTCTGGAAAGTACTCTATCTGACAGAAGTGTCCTTGTTTAGGGCAGGAGCTGATCACACTGAATCTTAGGATAGGGTTGGCCACACCCAACAGTCTTAGGGTGAGAATTGGCCATGCCAGAAAGACCAATTTAGGGCAAGGGCATTGGGTTATACAAGATCATTAGACCTGGAAACTTGAGTTAACTCCATGGGTGATAAATCAATCAATCAAGTCCATGTAACGAGGCCCCCCAAAAAATCTCTGGACACCAAAGCTTGGGTGAGTTTCCTGGTTGGCAACTCTGTGCATACTGTCACACATCAATACTGGGAGGGTAACGCATCCTAACTGCACAGTAGACAAAACAGAAGCTTTGCACTTCAACTCTCCAGGCTCTGCCCTGAGTCTCTTCTTTTGGCTTATTTTGATCTGTATCCTTTCCCTGTAATAAAGCAAAACTGTGAGGATAACAGCTCTCAGTGAGTTCTGTGAGCCTTTCTAGCAAATTATTGAACCTGGGGGTGGTTTGGGGAACCCCTTGAACTTGAAGTTGGTGTCAGAAGTGAGGGCAGTACTGGGGACAGTGCCCTCAAACCTTGCAGACTGGCTAACTCCAGGAAGGTATCAATCAGTGTGTTTTTATAGTTTTCTTGCAAATAAATAAGAATTTCTAGAGTACATGTAATCCTTTTTTTTTTTTCTGTTCTAAATATATATAATCTACCCACCCACTCTTTAATAGAAAACAAAGTTCCCTCCCATCCATCCTCTTTTCTCTCCAGTGACTGCTTCTATCCTTCTCTTAAATCTTCTAGGTAAGACAGTCTATATTCCTTAGGGACTCAAAACTGAATTCTAAAATTTTCTCATGATATTCTCATAAATCTGCTATGTAAGTTTCTACTCCTCCAGGAAGGAAAAGACAAATAGGGAATATAAAAGATTTTCTACCAGCACAGCCTCATATTTATTGGAGATGAAAACAAACAAGAATCTTCTAGCCAGGCCAATGGTTTCATCCTGAAGCCCCCAACTACTGGCACCTGCTTCTCCAGTCTCTACATGACATACTCCCCAGAACTGTGCTCATTTTGCAACCTTATTTTATTACTCAACAAGAATCCACTTGGCTTGGCTATGGCCACCACAGCCTTGTCTTGCTTCGGGCTTCCAATTTTAAATGACACTAACATGTGGACAGATTGAATTCCCTGCCTTACTAGTTAATTAAGGGTCAAGAATTTCAGAGTGGTGGTCAAATATGTTTAAAATTGAAAAGAAAATTCTGTTTTTAAATCTGTATTACCAATACTTTATAATCTGAATATTAGTTTCATTTTATAAAATTAACACGGGGCCTCCAAAGAAAAAGTTAATAGATTTCACAATAGCTGTGTATCTTTAGGATATAGATTCTTAGTGAAATTCAGGACCCTTAACATGAGATTCAAGAACTATACACACTATAAGCCTTTATACTTCTTAAAGAGGCATATGTTATTTGTTTTTATACACATATGCAGTTTTCACATATTTCAGTGGTCTCTCAGAAGATAAGAGTTTAACACAAAATTCTCACAAAGCACCCACTGTCATCCCTTGCAGAGACTATTACAGAAGGCTAACTGGACGCCCCCCACATTAGCTCAAACCTTCCATCATTCTGTTTTCCCCACTCCAATGCCAAGTGATTGTACTAAAAATGTAGATCTGGTCTTCTACCATCAATGACTTTCTGGAACCTTTAGGATAAAGTCAAAATCTTTATAAAGACCCTCCTCATGTCACTCTACTCACCATGTCCTGCTCTCCCCCTGCATATGCACACTTCAGTCCTCTGGGTCTGCCTGCACAGGACCCCCACACTCCCAGGTAAACTCTCTCCCTCATAACTGTTCCCCCTGCATCACCCATCCTTTCCCAACTCTTCCAGATTCTATTCATCCCTCAAGTTGCAGATGTCACATTACTAAAGAGGTTTTTGCTGATGCCTTCCCACAACCAAGGTAAGCTCCCACATAAGCTCTAAGCTATGCAGCACTAACCACTCTTGTTCAATTTTGTCTGCACTGGCTTGAGAACAGGATCCAAGTCTTTCTTATCCACTGCTATATATCCACAGTGCTCTGCAAATATATGCTGAATAAATGAATCCAAAAGCATAAAATACACTAACTTCAAAGGTTTCAAAGTCAATTATTAGTACAAATTATGCAATTTTATTAAAGTATATTTTCAAAAAGCCATCACAAAAGAAAAATGCTTCTTTAAAGTTAGTTATTTGTTCATCATTACAATACTGACAATTTTTCAACAATAAAACTTCAGTATACAGTTTTTTAGTATTTAAAGAGCATATGCTTTAAATATGTTCACTAAGGATTAGAACAGAAAAAATTAAAATGCAAGAGTAATGGCTGTCTAATGAAGTTTCATTTTAAATTAATTTCCAAAGTCAATTAATACCATGCCCAAAGGGCATTATAACCATGACCAAAACCTCCTTTTGTTAAGCACAGGGTCAAATCTATGTTCAAACGTGCTAAATTTTAATGCTTTATTTAGGAATAATTTCCTTCGTAAGAGGTTCAATTCCTTTATAAATAGTATCTATCAGATTAGAAACTAGCGATTAACATTGTGGCCTAAGTTAAAAGAAAAGAAGGAAAAGAGGTCACCATAAAACTTAGTCTTCTTAGTAGCTTATAGTTTAATATTTCTAAGTGGAAAAATGGCCAGCAAGCTTTTACCAAGCGTAGAACCAGCTGAATTCACTTCTAAATGAGATATGTAATATACTTACAAAGTGAGTTTACAGTGATAATCTAAATATCTATTTTGGAGGAGAGAAGAAACAAATCTTGCTTACAGAATTCTAAATAACATATACATACCATCCTGTCCCCCTCCCAGTCCTTGAGGGTAGGCTATTTATTGACTTGGTTTCAAAGAAGAGAGTGGGGGGAAAATAACTTTACAGTGAATAAACTTGGCAAACATCAGTTTAATCAAGTGATGGTAAACCTCACCCATGGTATCATGTAGTTATAATGCATCCTTTGATATAAGTGACATAGCTATTTTGATATATGTGACAAGAAGTACACTTCACCCCTGTAGTACACTTTCCAAAATACTATACCCTCAGTGTAATCATGGGGGGAAAAAACATCAAACCAGCCCAAACTGAGGGACACATTAAAAGATGCCTGACCAGTACTCCCCAAAACTGTTAGGGTCACGAAAAACAAGGCTGTCACTAAAGGAGAGGAGACTAAAGAGATGTGACAACAAAATGCAATTCGATGCCCTGGACTGGATCCTGGAACAGAAAGAAGACACTGGAAAAGTCTAAATAAGATTTGGAGTTTAGTTAATAGTAACATACCAATACCATCACTGGTTTCCCAGTTTGGACAAACGAACCATCACAATATAAAACACTGACAATGCGGGAAACCACGGGAGGACAACGCTGGAAATCTCTGTTCTCTCTTTACAACTTTTCTGTAAACTTAAAATTATTCAAAGACAAGGTTTACTTTTAAGAATCTATTTTACATGTATTGCAAATTTCTCAGACTTCCAGTTCTTAACTTCAAGAAATTATTAGCAAACAGATCAGTTGTCCCATCTCCATTAAGTTACATTAGACAGGCTATAAAGGGTAGTATATTCAAACCAAAAACATGTCAAGCCAATTATAAATATTATGAATTACAGCTTAGAAGTTAGTGACTGGCATCTATTTCTTGATAATGAAGCTTCAAATGTGTAATTAGTGACTTTTTAAATCTGACCACTCAACTCCCTACATTCAAACATCATATTGTGCTAGACACTAGGACACAATGAGGAGTGGGGAAAAGACAACCAATGAGCAATAATGATAAATGGTTAGACTATGACAGAGGGATGCAGGGTGCAACGGGAGCAGAAAGCAGGAGCATCTGGCTGGTCTGAGAGAGACTTAAGATGGAAGGATCAGTAAAAAATTTTAAGTAAAATTTAGAATGAGACCTGAATGATGAGAAGCATTAGCCAAGAAAAGAGGACTGAGTACACCAGGCAAAAGGAATCGCTTACACAAAGGCCTACATGTGAGAGAATATGGCCAGTTGTTCCAGAATGGCTAAAGCTTACAGTGCTAAGCAGGGCATGTCAAAGAGTGAGGCAGCTTGGTTTTTCAGTCTGCTTCTGGGAGTCATGCCTAGAAGCTTGGCCTAGAGTTCCTTTAGCTTTCTCATGAGCAACTAAAAACTTTCGTGTTTAGTCCGTTATTTGCCATAAAGACTCTGACCAACATAATCCCCCTTATGAAGATAACTAGCCTCCACATCGTAACATTCAACAGCAACAAACTGTTTAACAATAGGTCTCTACGCAATCTGATCTACACAATTTTCTCTCCCCCAAGTACGTGCAAAAAGACAAGGGAAACAGGTTTACAAATTGCATAGAAGGCAAAAAGCTGGCAAACATTGCTAAGGTAATGTTTTAAGTTCTACACAAGTCCAAATGTATCTATTACACAAATACAGGCAGAGATGAACCAGGAGGAAGGAGGGAGGGAGAGAAGGAGGGAAGGAGGGGGAAATAATTACCAGAACACTAATCCCACTGTACTGGCACAAGTCAGAAATATACAATAAACCTCTCAGCCTTACCCTTCCTGCAACAGGGGATCCATCTGACAGAACTCAGTGGAACATATGGTTAAAACATTTACTAGCTGTATGAAACTGGGCAAATTACTTAACCTCTTTGGGCCAAGTTTCCTCTTTTGTGAAATGTGGATATTACCAGTACCTATGTGATGAATTCACTTCAATGTTTAAATGAGTTAATATACATCAACTGTTATTAATATGCACTATATACTACCAAAGGTATATACTCTCTGTGCTGTCAGTCACCCTTTTCTCTCCCTCTCAAGAAAGCATGTCAGGGAGTAACAAACATTATCTTGAATCTACTTAAGCTACTCTCTATGATTTAAGTAAACCATTCCTAAAACTTAGTTTACTATTAATAATATATACAGTACAACCCACAGTAATGACCACGTTTCAGTATTACAACACCTAGGAGTATCACTGATCTAGGCTGTGACAGAAATGGACAGCTGCCTACCTCACTTCTTGCTAACAAAGCTCCGATTTTGTGTGGATATCAGTTGGACATGCACTTTTAGGGAGACCACGCCCACCTTTATTCCCTAGACCAGCAGCATCAACATCACCCAGGAACTTGTGAGAAAGGCAAGTTCTCAATCCCATTGCAAACTTACTAAAACTGGGGGTGGGCCCAGCAATCTGTTTTAAGAAGTTCTCCAGGTCATTCTGGTACAAACAAGTTTGAGAACCATTGATGGAGAACCACTAAGTTAATAATGGTGACTCCCTATCTCTTGTCAGTGACTGGCTTAGGAATGGGCATGTGATAATTCTGACCAAGGAGGGGCACTTTGGGAAATTTTGTTTATTCTTAAAAATGAACAGAAAGTATGGGAATACCTTTTCTCTCCTGGCCTTTAGATGTTGTTGACTGGTGATTTGATGCCTAGGGCTGCTGCAGCCATCCCGTAACCCTGTGAGGGCTAGCCAAAAGCCTAGCTGCCACACTGGTAGATATATTCAAGACCAAAAACAATTACCAATCGTCGATCCACTCTATTCATGAGACCTCCTGATATTTGAGATACCATGTTTCATCAAATATAAAACATATCAATGGTGGGATACATCATTATTTTATGAATCATGGAGGGTGAAGGAATGCTATCAACTAAATTGACATGTTATTCATTTAAATATTCAAAATGAGTCAATTTCAGGAATATGAAGAAAATAACATCAACTAAAAACTAAAAATTCCTTATTGTTTAAGCCAGGTAGAAGGGGTTTTCTGTTGCTTGCTGCTAAAAACATAACTGATTTTTTTAAAGGATATTATGTTCAATTCTGGGTCTTAAGACACAGAATACACAAAAGATGGGCAAGAATAATGGTGGGGAACCTTGTAAAGTAAGAGAAAGTAAAATATTTAGGCTGAGAAAAGAAAGCTTAGAAGTGGGCAATGTAACTGCCCCTCTGATGGGCTGGAATCCTAAAAAAAGGATCAGACTTTGTATAGCTCCACATAAAGCTCAGAAAGGCAGATTTTAACTGAAGAAATGAAATCTAGTGATGGAAAGACTTGTCTTTAAAAATAGTTCATGCATTCCAACAGAAACAGAACAATCATTTCAAAAACTGAGTACGATTCCTGTGCTGGTTAGGAAGGTGGAGCAGACTACCGCCAAGGACTCTTCCAACTTGAAGATTCTAAAATATTATGACTACGTTAGAACATAGCAAAGGTAAGAAGACTTATTAAAACATACAATCATATCAAAACTGCCAATAGGACCTGATCTAGGCAGAGTACCTAGGAGAAATTAAATTCAAGGATATGGGATGGAATTCGCAATCCTTCACAGGGTGATAAGATGGCTGCAGCAGCTCTAAAAATCAAATCAACAACACCTAAAGGCTAAAAGAGACAAGGTCCCTTCTTTACGCTCATTTTTAAGACTAAACAAAGACTTCCAAATATCTACCTACCTGCAAGCTAAACTCCTCTGTCCGGGATTGAAAGTTATCTCTCCACCACACCTTCCACTCCTTAGGGAATCCACCCAGTATCCATGTCTCGAAGTTATCCACAACCCTCCCCTCCCACTCCACCCTCCAGCCTAATTCCTGTCTACTATCTTTGCTCATGATGTCCCTACAAACTTAGGCCATCAGTAACCCTTTTTTGCCCACCTGATATTTGCAAATCTCACAAACTGCAATCAAAATACCTGGCCCCATGGTTACAATGGATCCAATTATATATAATGTAAACAGGTTTCAGGGCCCCTACAGTTCTTTACAATGTTGGGAGCATTTTTAGCCCTTAATAAACCTTCTTAATTCACATTAGAAGCTATTACAAATCTTTCTCGGAGTTTAATATTTAATATATTTATATAATGCTAAAATATTTATTAAACTATGTCATCAAGTTCCTGCAACTCAAAATTCTGGTTGGCTTAACTCAGAAAAAAGGAAAGTAAAAAATAAAGCTTTAGCCTGCCTAAAGGAATTGTACTTATTCGGGTCATAGCAAATACATGGAGCTGAGTAAAAAAAAAACAAAAAACAAGAAAACAAGAGGAAGGTCTACAGAAGGATCAATCTCATCCCACTTCACAGAATTTCGCATCTGGAAAGTAAACCAGCTCCATTATATTTTATATATAAAAACAGTGAGCCAGAAAAATTAAGTGACATGTCCAAGATAGAAAAAGCTTCTTTTTTATTTTCCAAGGCAGGAGCCTACCTAATTGTAAAAAGAAGCTAAAAATGAAAGCCTCCAGAATGTTTTTGAAAAAAATTAACAGAAAAACAAATCTAAGAGTTAATGTAAATGGGCTATATTAAATTAAATAGGAATATATACACCTACCATGTAGTAAACCCAGAAAAATGCCTCCTTTTCCTTCTCTTAGTCCACAAGAGCTACACTCTGACATCTCAAACTCGCTAAAGATTTATGGCCTGAATTTTCCAAATTGTGATTTAAGATTCACCAAGGTTACAACTTATAGTGGTTCTGATCTATTGTGGAATGGGAGGGGGGTCCTAATTTTTTATTATAATCAAGTATTAAGTAGTTTCATTTCAAATTTCACAGAAAGGCAGCTAAATTGGAATTGGAAAATGGTTTTATACTGGCACTGTGAAAAATTATAGAACACACTTTCTTCTCCATAAATTACAAGAGAAACTTCACCTTTTTTGTGTTTGTCTTACATAAAACTGTGACTTTTAATTTTCTAAAAATTTTAAGACATTATTACAAAAGGCCTATTGGTTAACCCAGTGAGCCATTTAACCTCAAGAGTTTTAATTAAGATGGTCTGTCTGCCTGACACTTGAGAGCCAGAAAAAGAACTCTGTAATGAGCCACAATGTTTTCAGTAGCTCTTTAAACCATTATCCATTAACAGCAATGTCACATCTAACGGCTGAGTCCTAGCAGAACTACATCGTATAAGCATTTAAGACCTCATAGACACTTTTATGCATTCATCACTTATCTCATTCTCAGTCCAGCTAATCTTTTTGGACATGGGCCTCCAAAAATATCACTTTAGGAAAAAGAAAACAGCTCTTCTTAAAGAGAAATGGTTTATTGTATTCAATTTGTTTCCTCTGTACATGAAAACAGGGAAAATGGAACCCTTTACTAATATAATACCATAGCAAAAATGAGTGATCATAACAAAATTATTTTCTAATAAGATCAGGCCATTTAAAATTATCAAAAAGTCAACAAATAAAAATTGTTAGAAAACACTGAACCATATTCTGAGGGTCAGTTCTAATTATTATTAGTCTTTCAAGAATGAGATGGTTTGTAAGATACTGTTTTGTGTAAAATATAAGCATTGCACAGCATTTATTACCTAGTCTATTTCCATATGCACTTAATTCTAATAATTACAGTTGCAGGAAAAATGCAACTGGTACATCAGAGACTTTGTCTCTTGTTGCCATTGTCATTTTCTAGGCTCTGACCTAGTATAAAAAAATTTGCATGTACCATATCTTTCCTTGGTAACATAATTAACTATGTTCTACATCTGCTGGAGATAGACATCCATGATAAAATTAAGTCCTATAATAAAATCTAAGGGCAAAAATTAAAAACTGAATAATGAGTAACATGATACATACTGAATTTAGTAGAGACAATAATCAGGTGGAATGGACTATGTATCCATTTTGTTTGCACACTCTGTTACTCCTTTTTTCAGTGTCTGACAACACCACCTAATACAGCCCTTAGCCCCAGCAGGTTTTGCTCAGTGGTTAGAGCATCAGCCTACAGACTGAAGGTTCCTGGGTTCGATTCCGGTCAAGGGCACATACCTGGGTTGCAGGTTCGATCCCTGGCGTGGTCGGGGCACTTGTGGGAGGATACCAATCCATGTTTCTCTCTCACATCAATACCCCCCCGCCCCCCCCCCCCCCCCCCGCTCCCTTCCACTCTCTCTCTCTCTCTGAAAAGCAATGGAAAAAATATCCTCGGGTGAGGATTAAGAAAAAATAAATAAATTCCGTATTTTGTGCTAGGCACTGTCTCAGCATTATATACTTAAACTCATTTATTCTACCTATGACTTAGGTATACTATCGTTACCTCATTTGATAGTTGAGGAACTAAGGCAGAGTTCACTGACCTGTCCAAGGTATTCACAGTCACAGAATTAAAAGAAAAGTTTAAATTGTACTTCATTCTAAATCTTCTCTGCTGTCCCTGGCCCAGCCCTCATTGGAAAATACATGCAAAATAGGATAAACATACATAAAAAACAACCAGTCAATAACTCAGCTATCTTGGCACGTTACAGGCCCATGATTCTGACTGGTAATGTGAAAATAAATGTTTGAAGGAGTCACTCTCATCTTAGTTTCACCCTTACAATCTCCCGTCTATAATGGGGAAGAATGAATGAGACCAGGCCAGCACTACTTCCTGCTTGCTTCCCCAGTGAGTCAGCCTAGTAACAGCCAGAAAGCCAATGGTCCCGCAGGCTTCTGCTTCAATTCAGGTACAGTAGTGAAGTTTAAAAGTGCCTCAAGCAGAGCCAACAGTTCTCTGATCCTTTACAATATCAAACTCTGCAATTGTGTGTCATAGCAGCCATGCTAGAATGAGGTCAATTACTCTAGGCATTCGCTAGACTTTCCCCTTTTCTCCACCACTGGTGTTCAGGCTCTTTTCCCAGCACTTACTCAAAGCTATCGTTAGCCTTTTCCCCTTGGTTGTGCTGCCCCTACATTTATGTTATTCTAAGTCTTCTCCCCTACAGATTCCTCTGAGGAAAATAAAAGGTTTGAAAGGAAAAAAGAAAATGAAATAAAATGAAATGAAAATTCAGGAGGTTCTTGTTTTAAGTTGCTGTTTTAACAGGTTACTTTCAAAAGAACCAAATATTAAAACATTAGGAATATGGCCTAAATATAATAAACACACACACACCCTATAAGAGTGAAGGTCTTTCATTCTTAGGATCCCCCTCTTCTACCCATTAATTTCTAACTACACTGTACTCTAACCACATAATCAACTGTTTCTCAAAATCCATTTGTGACATATGAAATACTATAGAGAAAATTAGCCTTAGGTTATGCATATATGCATATAAGTAAGTTCTTTGGTTAATCTCTTCCTGCCACCCCCCTAACCCCCTTCCCTCTGAGATCCCTCAGTCTGTTCCATACTTTCATGTCTCGAGATCTATTTTGTTAATTAGTTTATTCTGTTCATTAGATTCCACATAAAAGTGAGATCATATGATACTTGTCTTTCTCTAACTGGCTTATTTCACTTAGCATAATACTCTCCAGGTCCCCCCATGCTGTCCCAAAGGGTATATGCATGACCCATGGAGGACACAGTGTGGTAAAGGCGTGGGGGGTGGAGCTGGGTGGAGGGGGTCAATGGGGGAAAAAAGAAGGACATCTGTAATACTTGCAGCAATAAAGATAAATTTTTTTAAAAAGAAAGAAAACTAGCCTTGGGTACTAGAATACCACCATCACTTACTCAAGAAACAATGTCACTGAAGTTTTGTTTACTAATTTGCAAAACAAAGGTAACCCCACCTCCCTGATTAGGGGATCAAAAAATATATTGTGTGTATGTGTGAGTACACCAAAGAACTAGATATACCAATGGAGTTAAAATACACCTTCAATCCAAGAAAATCCCCAATACTAAGTAACATACCAATACTAAGTAATCCAACCTTTCCCTTGGAAATAACTATTTTAAGTAGACGAGTGCAGATCAACCAACTCCTATGCTTTTAGGAAGAATTTTAACCAAATTGTGTTTCAAATTGATGCCTAGACAAACAAGGTAAGGGGCAATGAGGAAACGCTGGTAAGATGGCATAGAGTCCAGGGTCACAGCAACCGCAGGTTCACTTAGTACAAACCATAATTTATTACCAACTGTTTTCTATTTTTTTCCCCAACTCAGTCTTCAAAATAAATGCAACATGTTAACTCCTAGGTCTTACTCCCGAAAAATTAACAGTGACTCCCAATAAAGTATCAAAATGATTGATCAAGAACAAAAGTTGCCAAGGAACACCAGACAGATATTATACATTCTAGAATCCAAGGACCTCAAAGTCTTATCCAAATGGTGTAGTTCACATATAACGCTAGAATTAGTCTTCTGAATACACTGTTATGCTATCTCATGTTATATAAGGGCAGTAAAGTCTTAAAAAGCCACATGCAGTGGTCGCTGTCCAATGTTCTGCCAAATGATGTCGACTCTGGATATTTGTGAACTGATTATAAATGCATACTATCCACCAACAGATAAAAGACCATTAGCTGTACTTCAGTTTTTCCAGTAAATGCATAACTATAAAACTGTATATAAATCAAATCATATTTACCACTGCCTTAGGCTATTTCAGAAGTACTTTTCTACAGGAGGAAAAATCCAAAAAACATGGCCTTACAATATAAAGATCACAAGGCACCAAAGTGTCTTTACATCTTATATTTAGTATTTAGTATTTATTTAGTTTAATAGGAACAAATATTAACCCTACTACTCAGTCAACAATAATACTGAAAATAGCTTAACAAAAACTGGGGTGATTGCCAGGGAGATACAGAAAGAGGGTCTGACAAGAACTGAGGCATCTCCTATCTGCAGAATTTACAGAAGTGGTAGAATGAAATTATTTCTGTGGGTGTTAAAGTGGAGGACCACAAGAGAACAAAGTCTGACAGGGCGATGTCAGAATGTTGGAGTCGGCAGCTCCAAGCTCCCCCCACTCCCCACCATACCATAACATCAAAACAAGCACCAACTGTCAGAACCAAATTTGTCAGAACTCAAAACCAAAGATTTACAGCAACCAACTCTACACTGAATCAAGGGAACATTAACTTAAAATGGTAGGCAAGCTTTGTGGCATTTTTACTTCTCCTTGCCCTACCCCATCTCTGGCACAGCAGCAGACTATGTTCCCAGAATGGGACCTTACTCCTTTGGCTCCAGAAAAAACAGTCAACCTGATTTGAGAATTATTGTCTAACTCTGTTCTAACCTGCCTGGGGGCTGCCTGAAGAACTGACACAAGGTGCAGTCTGTTTTGCCTAACTCAAGCTCTCTCAAGCTGGAGAAGTAACTGGCTTGCTTGTAAACATTTTAAGATGGAGGAACAATCTGTAGACACCAGAGGTACAAGATCACAGTTGAGACATACACTAGACCATTTGAGATCTAGAAGGAAATGTCAAGAGAGCTTCTTTGTGAAATTAGGGTAGTGAAAAGTACCCATGTGTATGGGGAATTAAGAAAGCCACAAGTATGTGCAAGACAAGACACAATGCTCAGAGAAAATCTTAAGCTTTCACCTTGGGCTCAGTGCAAAATCCAAAGACTATTTAAAACCTGGGTGCCTGGCCAGGCATGACTCAGCAGTTGAGTGTTGACCTAGGATCCAGGTGATCGGGGTTCGATTCCCAGTCAGGGCACATGCCCGGGTTGCGGGCTCAATCCCCAGACAGGGGCACACAGGAGGCAGCCGATCAATGACTCTCTCATCATTGATGTTTCTGTCTCTCTCCCTCCCTCCCTCTTCTTTCCTCTCTCTGAAATAAAAAAAGATATATTTAAAAGAAAAACAAAACAAAAAAACAACCTGGGTAGAAAGCAGATGAGGTCCACTCCCAGGCACACAGGGTGTAATGGTGCCCACAGCACAGCACCAGCTGGGACTAAGACCCACAGGCAATTAGTGAATCTTAATAAAGCATGAATACCTTGCACAAAGAAAACCCCCCACAAAGCATCTAAATCAGAGCAAGAGACCTCTTCTGGCCATCTTCCTGGTTGCTATTTTTAGGCAGTTCAACACTGGGCACAGTCTGGCACCACTGGCAGCAAGATGTTACTGCTGGCAGGGCGACGGACTCCAGCTGCTCCACTGACAGCCACTTTGAGCATGGCCAAGGCTAAGAGAAGATGGAGAGGAGGAGAGGGCAACTCCCACAGAGTAAAACACACCATGTGTGCCAGACGCTATGCCAACATCACCTCATCCAAAACTTGAACAACCCTACCAGGGAGGTAGAATTCTCATTCCACCAATGGATAAACTAAGGATCTGAGAGCTCAGCAATCCGTTACAAAGCCTAAGCCTATGGCACTATGGAAACTGAGAAAAATGCATTATCTACAGGGCTAAAGTAATGGATAAGGGAGCCCATCCTATCTCCACTCGTTACAGTATGAAGTTAGGTGGAACTGGTTACATTACACATAATAGTCCAGCTAAAAGGCTCCTGTTTAACATACAGCAAAGCTATAGATTTACCTGTTGGTAACCATTGCAGCTATTTTCATAAATATCTAATATGCCTATTTAAAGAGTTATCTATACCCAAACCCAAATTGCCTTCATTTTTTTGTCAGACTGACATCAAGTCAACTACAAAAGAGAATTTCAAAGCCTGCTATGCTAAAGAAAAAATCATGGGTGTTATGGGTTGAACTGTGTCTCCCAAAAAGATATGTGGAAGTTCTACCCCCAGTATCTCAGAATGTGACCTTATTGGGAACAAGGTAGTTGCAAATGTAATAATAAATTAAGATGGAGTCATACTAGAGTAGGCTGGGCCTTAATCCAATATGACTGGTGTCTTATAAGAAAAGGAAAATTTGGACACAGACAGAGAGGGAAGAATGCCATTTGAAATGGAAGCAGAAGCTAAGAAAGGATCAGGAAGGATTCTACCCAGAGTCTCAGAGGGATCATGGTCGTTCTGACAACCTGGTTTCAGACTTCTGATCTCCCAAACTGTGAGAGAATAAATTTCTATTGTTTTAAGCCACTCAATGAGTGATACTCTGCAGCAGTCTCAGTAAGAAACTAATACAATGGGCCACTGTGCACTCCGAGGTACTGCGCCCCCCAAGCAAGGCCTCTCTGACATAGAAACCTGAATGAAATCAGAGGTCCTTCTTAACTGCAAACTACACAGAACCAATCCCATATTCTTGGTTCTATAACAGAGGCAAGAGATCATGACAGCACAGAGAGCAGGGTACTGAGCCACAGAAGCTGGGGAGGAGTCAGGTTTGCGACCAATAGGAAGAAACACTAGGAAACTGTCCCATGGAGAGGGGGGTTGTCCTAAAGAATGCTATTAAGGGAAAAATTACTATAACAGACCATAAATATGTATTCCAGTCAAATCAGCAATTTCACATGCTCAGCAATGAATTAGTCTACTCTAGTATAATCTTTTGAAAGTGTATCAGCTCTGGGATCAATCTACAGCAACCTCAAGAATTAATAATATTATGAAACTTCGAAAATTACAAATGGGCCAAAAAAATGAATATTAAAAGTGGATTACCTCATTAAATAGTCTTGCTTCTTTGACTTCAGGCAGTCATCAGACAGCTATGAAAGAGTACAACCTGATTCCCAACGAAAAAAGAACTTTTGTATAAACACATTAAAGTTGAAAATAAAAAGGATACAAAATATCCCAATCATGGAAAAGTCACTAAAGAAAAAAATTAAACAGAAACATCTGAGAGGTTAACAAAAAATAGGAGAGGAAGTTGGGTCAAACAGAAAATTTCTAGCTTTACTGTAACTTTGGCTGTAAATACAACTGAGACAAAGCTCTTAAAGACAGTTGCTAAAGAATCAAGTGAACTCTTCCTGAGTCTTTTCAATCTTCATTTTTGACTGGTTTTGGTTCTGTCTAGGCTTACAGGAGTCCAGCTGCCCAAGGAGCGGCACCTAGCTAGAAAGGGGCCAACTAAGGTTAGACTACAAGCAGACAGATGCCTTATTAAAAACAGCAAGTAACTGATTATTAACGTACTAATTCCCACTGGATATCTGAACTTTAGCTGCCATACACAGAAAACAGATTAAAATAAACCTCTACATACTTTCAGTTCATATAACATTTCAAAGGCAAGAGATTGAAATCACCACCTGAACCAACCAGACCCTGGGGAACTGTCACGAGCAAACCACCCAAGTTGGCTGCAGCTATTTTCAAGGTAGCATTACAATGAAATACTTTCATATGTGCGTGTGTATGTGTGTGTGTATTTATACTTATATCTGTATCATAGAGCCCTGTCTCTCCCCTCTCAAAACTCTGGCTTTGAATTCCTACCCTTCACTGAAGCCCAACTCAGGTTCCATGTTCAGACTCCCCTTTACTTCCATTTTCTATTGTACTCACCATCAATCATTCAGTTGCATCTGGCTTAGTTGCCCTGTGCCAACACAGGGCAAAACTTTAATACCATGCTTTTTCACTCAAACAAATACTACTACTAAATGCAAATTTCTTTGCAAGAAATGAAGATGAATCAGACATAAAGCTTACTCTTAAAAGTTTAATAAGAGAACAGATTACAAATAGGATTAAAAAATAAAAAACACTAAGTGCCAAAAGCACTTTTCCTAGGAAAGCCCAAAATCAGGAGTGACTACTTAGAAAGACTACAACCTGTTTTCATGGAAGACGTTAAAATGAAAAGAAGTCATAAAGAATCATTAGAATTTGAACAAAAAGCAATGCAAAAGATTATCTAGGTCAGGGTCTCTCAACCTCGGCACTGTTTCAGACTAATTCTTTGTCCTAGAGGACTGTCCTGTGCATTGTGGGATGTTCAGCAGCATCCCTGGCCTCTACCCACTAGGCGCCAGGAGCACCCTCCAGCTGTGACGACCAAAAAGTCTCCAAGATACTGACAAATGTCTGCAGTGGGAGGAGCAAAACTGTCCCTGGTTGAGAGCCAGGTGAAGGAAAAAACATGCAAAGGTATGGAGACAAAACAGTACAGGGCATGGGAATGATGTGGTTGAAATACAGAGTCTTATAAGAATGTCTCAGTAACAAAGGCCAGCCTAAAAAGTAATAAAGTAATGAAATATGGGGTTAGAAAAGTCTGAAAACACACAAGGCTTCATACTTTTGGTTTTAAAGCCTGCTGCATTCTGTGAACAAAGAGTGACCAATGAAGGCTTTGACCTGGTGGCAGTAGGTCCTGAGGACTAGGATCTAATACTGTTTGGAGAGGACATAAAACGGCCGGTTAACGTCATTCTTTGTTGAGGGGATTTTAAAGGGCTATGCAATTAAACCATTTATACTCAATATTTCCCTCATCAACTAAAGGGTGGTGAATTCTTTTTCTGTTGAAAGTTTATACTTGCATGAAAATATTTCATAATTTTTCTTTAAAAAAGCTCATAAACATTTTTAGATTTTTTCTGGTGCTAGAAGCTATGTTTTGACTTTTAGATAGGCTGTATTTCAAAAGACATGGCTGCCTCATTTTATTCTTGAATACAAATAAGCCGCTTTTTCTATAAGCATTTATCAATTTGTAAATAAATTACAAAATGTATTCTATAGTTTTCTGCTGAGTTTCACTTACAATGAGATCATTTAATAAATACCTATTTATACCTGCTTTAACATTATTACATATTTATTTGGAGAATTCACTTCGAAGACCTATGCAAGGCACTTTTATATGTACAGACAAAGGTTTGGAAACAGGAAGGAGGAAATATTTGGCCAGGTAGAACCTTATCAATTCTGGGTACAATTTTCAATATTGTGGGCCAGACAGAAAAAGCTGTTAATTAATATCCAACATTTAGTGAGCACTTACTGTGTATCCAAGAGCTCTTCTCAGACTTTACATGTATTAACTCTTAATTCTCAAATCCACCCTGTGAGGTAGTGATAGCCTCCTCCATAAAGCTCTTTCTGATTGTTTTATCCAAAATAAGCACTATTTTACCTATGGGGAAGCTCAGAAATGGAGAGGCTAAATAATTTGTTCAAGTTAATAATTGGTCGAAGGTAAGCTTGAGATTAACAGGGCCTACCTCTCCTTAGACAGTGCCAGGTTCACCACCACAGGTCATGCTGGAGGAGGAACTTGGAAAAGTGCTCTTTTAAATTTGAGATACCACCCATCCTTTATTGAAGTAACTTCAGCCTTAATATCACTAGGGGTTTCCCTTTTTCAAATCTGATACTGTAAGTATCAATGTGGAGGCAACGCTGGGACTAACTTTTCATCTGACAATGGTCACACTCTGTTGTGGAAGTGGGCAATTCTAAAATAATATTTTAGATAACACAGTTGAGACTAGTCCATTCTGATAAGAGGTATGCCTTGATCTAAACGGATTGGCTATGCAGACATAATTAGTATTGCTTTTGTTTATTAAATTGGCAACAGTCCTGGGTGAGGATGAGAAAAAAAAAGTTTTGCTTGTTCATTTAAGTTGTGAGCAGAGCTAGAAAGAAATGAAAGTATCTGAAGGGTTTATTTAATTGTAAATACACATAGCATGAAATTTACCATCTTAGCCATTTTTAAGAGTACAGTTCAGTGGCATTAAGTACATTCACATTGTTGTGCAACTACAAACAGCATCCATCCACAGAACTCTTTTCATCATCTAAAACTTCCCATTCCTCCCTTCCCCCAGCCCCTGGCAACCATCATTCTAGTTTCTGTCCCTATTAATCTGACTACTCTACTCTAGGTACCTCATAAAAGTGTAATCATACAGTATTTGTCCTTTTGTTACTGGCTTATGTCACTTAGCATGTCCTCAAGGTTCATCCACGTTTTAGCATGTGTCAGAATTTCCTTCCTTTTCAAGGCTGAATACTATTCTAGTGTATGTCTGTGCTATATTTTGTTTATCCATGCATTCATCCATGGACACTTGGGTTAATTCCCCCTATTGGCTATTATGAATAAGCCTGCTGTGAATACAGCTATATATATAACTCTTCAAGTTCCTGGTTTCAATTCTTCTGGGTATATACCCAGAAATGGACTTGCTGGACCATATGTAATTCTAGATTTAATTTTTTGAGCAACCACCATACCATTTTCCATAATGGCTACACTATTTCATTCCCTACAACAGTGCACAAGGGTCCCAATTTCTCTGCATTCTCACCAATACTTGTTATTTTCTAGTTTTTTTTTATAGTAGCCATCCTAACAGGTGTGAGGTGTTATTTGTTGGATTTTAAAAATTATTATTCGAGGTTATATCCATGTCAAACAAGAGTAACTATTATTTGAAATTAAGCAATTCATTTTTTACTTGGTCTTAAGAAAATATCCTTAATGTCTGGAATTAAAAGAACAAGTACCTTAAAACAGTTAACTGTTAAACCTTCAATACTAGAGTAGCAGGTCTCTATTTTTTAAATATTTTGTGGATTTCTATAAGAACTTATAAAGTATTCTGACACGTTTTAATGAAAACATTTTGGTTTCAGTTTGACATTAAATTTAGGTGCTTTAATATATATTTTTTTAATCCTCATCCACGGATATTCTTTCCATTGTTTTTCGGGGGAGGGAGGAGAAACATTGATGTGAGAGAGACATATCAACTGGTTGCCTCCCGCATGTCCCCTAACCCTGGCCAGGGATCGAGCCTGCAACCAAGGTACATGCCCTTCAGTCTGCAAGCTGATGCTCTAACGACTGAGAAAATCGGCTAGGGCCTTTAACACCTTTTCAAGGAATTTTTTAGATAATTTAAATCCATGTGGTTATTAACACACAAACCAAACAGAATTCTTTAAGTTCTGTCATATAAAGTCAGCATAAATTTCTAAATTTAGGTATGAATTTTGCACAAATTTTAGGTTATATGTTTGGTGGCCTGTACAATTAACAGATAAAAAACAAAGAGTGAATTCTAAAAGTAGTTACTTGGGGAATAGTGTAGAACAAGGTTCCCATGTACAGGACATGGTTTTGTTAAAGTTGTATCAGCTGTGGTTACATATCCCAAACTATCCTAAACCAGATGAACTATTTTATAAAACTTGAAACATTGACAAGGCTCAGTCATAATACTTTTTATTTAGTCTATGAAAGCCATTTACCTTAGTGTAATTTCATCTGAAGAAAAATTATTTAAAACTCTAGTATTATTTCATTATATTTTAATTTAGTATGAATCACATTTAAAATGATTAAACTTAGTTATATTTTTAAAAACTAATTTAAGTATTTATTTTACTTGATCAATTAAAATAGAGGTTGGCCTGTTTCTGTATGACCCT
Organism: Miniopterus natalensis; assembly: GCF_054644295.1. Classification (NCBI taxonomy): domain Eukaryota; kingdom Metazoa; phylum Chordata; class Mammalia; order Chiroptera; family Miniopteridae; genus Miniopterus; species Miniopterus natalensis. The sequence continues at coordinate 58,180,847 of NC_142084.1, read as the reverse complement.
CAGGCTAAAAATGGTTTTTATATATTTTTTAAAGGACACAATGAGACAGAGGCCTGACATGGCTACCATATTGTAAATAGTGAATTAAAACAAATCAATTTTTTAAAAAGAAATCATCTCTTTTACACTTTCATCAATAGCAATTTACATCACACACACACACACACACACACACACACACACACACACACACACTTCCCTTAATCTGAAGGGAACCCGGGCTAACCACAGAATTATACAAAACTGTTGCCTGGGCAGAACTATATTTCCCAGCCTCCCTTGATCTGGGTATGGTCATAGGGCTACTTCTCTACAATGGAATGTCGAGACAAGTGATGTGTGTCACTTCAAGTTAGGGATTTTAAGAAGCGATTATGCTTTCTCTAAATTTCCTTTCCTTTCACTGACTGAATGCTGAGGGTGATGAGTCCCTAAAAGATGTCCAAACCACCATCAGCCAGGATCATACAGTAGACACAGTAGACAATACATTTCTATCTTGTTAAGCCACAGAAATTTGTGTTATTACAGTTGGAGAAACAAACTGTAATAGTAACTAACATACATGTTGTATATTTGCTGCCTTTCATATTTAACTAACTTCTACTTAATTTGGAAGTTCTCCCAAGCATCCTTAAAAAAAAGAAAAAAAGCCTTTGAAAACAGATTGTTTATATTGCTGTAAGCCTTCTGTTTATTCTACCCATCAGTCTTTTCCTTGACAACTGGCTACTGTTGCACTTTTTTCTGTTTACTGTATGCTCAGATGAATTTTAATGTAAAGCCTCACTATAACTACATTTCAAATGAACCAAAATTTAAAACCATTCCTGCTCTATACATGTAGTTCAAGTGCTGATGTGACATTGAGACATTATCACATTCCATCCTATGACTATGTTACAAAAGCAGAAATTTAAAAGTGTATTGAAACAGCCCTTCTTCACTTCTTTATATATGGGCCAAAAAGCATGAAAAGAGCAATAAATTTCACTTAACCTTGAAACACTGTAGTATCTCCAAAACTAGAACTTCCCAAAACAATAGAACCTCGACATTTTCAAGAGCTGCATCTTGACACCATCACAGATTCAAAAATATGTCAGTTACGCCACAATGCATGCTTCTGTAACATGGATGCCTTCGCACATGACTGGCAAACTGCGAATGACAACAGTAATGGGGGAAGACTGTTGGTTCATGAGTCTTCCCAGCATGTTAATATTTGAAGCTATCAAGGGCAAGATTTTTCACAAATAATGAGAAAGATTTGGAGATGAAGACTTTAAGAAAAACGGTGAGAATCTTACCAAAGTGCCTCCCTTTGGTATAAATAGTGACAGCTGGCTTAATGGCTTCAAGGTCTGTCATGTTTCACTACCTGATGATACTGTGGACACACATGAAGGCTACGCCCTGGATCAGAGCTTTCATTTTGGTGAAAATGGCCTCTGGGAGAAGCTAATACCTACAAGAATCTACGTATCAAAGAAGAAAAACTATGTTCCAGGATAAAATAAAGCCTAGAATCATCTAGATATGATGCTGAGTGCATGTCACCCATCTACTGTGCTAGAATTTTTATTTGGATTGTCATGTGTTTAGTTAGTGTTCTGGTTACAAAGTTACATTGTTTTAAGTAGTCTCACCTTAATCCTATGTTTCCACAGCCCTATTATATTTAGTGTGATTTTGCAGAATGAAAGGTTTCTGATGAATGCATATATCCCATTACAGTAGATATTGCACACCACGAACTGAGATGGTGAACTGCACATGCCAAGCAAATAGGCAGAATGACACACTCCAACCTCACAAGGTTCCATTCAAAATCCTGTAACATGCCTGACAAATACTATCTCATTTAATCACAGATTACTACACCTTGAAAACAACCAAAAAATTATGTGGTACCTATCAAATAGTGGAAACCTCAAATACAGTCCAAAAAGGCTACAAACACATTCTAATTGTTCTTCCCAATTTACGATATAATTGCTTTTAACTTCAGCTTCATTTTGACAACTTTTGCTTAATCTGCAAATGGTGTAATAGATCCTTTCTGTGGCGTCTCTTCCAATCCAAAGGCACACCATCACCCACTAGGTCTAAGTAAAACCAGTTTGCTTAAATTTTGAATACATAAATTCTTTATGGGAAGGCATAATCCTTTCCTTCAGAGTCAGCTTTAATGAAAACTGCCTTACAGAAGGCAAAACGACAGCATCCTAAATATACAGGACTATTTATAACTACTATTTAGTTGACATCTCCAAAGCTGTATTCCTTATGACCAAGCAAACTGACAGACTTGAAGTTTTGCTCATTTTGATCCAGAGTCACAGGGAATCCAACCCGCTCTACACTGTGCTTGCCCATATACCCTGTGTCCCATCTCTGCCAGCCATAGCCTCTCTTAGGATTTCTGACCCTGAGCTTCCCCCAGGAGCTTGGGTTTTCCCACTGCTGCCACAGTATATTCCTAGATGGAGCTTCAAAGGGATATTATTTTGGTGTGTGTAAATTTTAGGTGTCCTTATTGGCATGAAGTAGTAAAATAAAACATTGTATGACCCCTTCTCTCCCCCTCCCCTAGCTATTCAACACCATGAATCTATCAAATAAAATGTAGATAAGTCATTTTTCTCTGCTCCCTTCATTTCTGTTTCTGTAGATATTCATTTAATACCTGTTAGGTCACTTCTCCCCTGTAATTCACCAGTTTCTTTTTAGGAATCCTATCCTTGGCACCGATTTCAACAAATATAACATTTCTGAAAATTTGAGACATGAAATTCACTCTTGATTGAATATCAATTTCCCTAACACAGTAAAATACCTCTAACCTGGCACTTCTGAAATACCAACAATGATAATTCGTGTTAATAATGACCTTGAAGTACTTCAAACTTCCAAAGAAACTTCTGAGTCAAAGGAATATTCAGTTATATGCCATACAGGTGGGGAAGGGGATAACTAGATGAGATTTCATGTTGTTAACTTTGTCCCTTTTTTCCTTGATGGTATCAAAATGTCTTGCCCATTGCAAGATCATAAAATTATTACCCTACACTTTTTTCTAGAGTTTGTAGAGTTTAATATTTTATTGCATCTTTTATCTTTTAGAATTTTTGTTTGTGTAGAGATCAACTTTTCCCCCAAACGGGTAGTCAATTGCCTCAATATCATCTGTTAAATAGTCTTTTTTCCATCAGATTAGAAATGCCACCTTTACTGTCTAAATTCCCACAAACCTGTCAACTTATTTCACTTTTTCTGCTTCACTACCTACTTGCTTAATTCCTCTGCCAGCAGCATATTGTTCAAATTATTAACACTTTATAGCACATCAACTTTCTAATAAAATAAGTCTCAACTTTTTCAAGGTTTTTTTCTACTACTCAAACTCTTTTACTTTTCTCATGTTAATTTTTCTCAAGTTTCCCCTCAAAAAATTCCATTGAGTTTCTTTTTTTTTATAGTAAGATTTCAAGTGTTTATTATTTTGTTCTTATGTTGAATCACAAGCACTAGATAAGTAGAGCGGCTGCACAGTTGGCCCTTGATCAACTTGGGGGTTAGAGGCACCAACACCGCCCCAATCGAAAATCTGTGTATAACTTTTGTTTGTTTGTTTAAAATATTACAAATATCCCTTTTTCTCCCCAATGACACATTCCACCCTGTCCCATCCCTCTCCCCAATCCCTCTCCACACATTTGTCCATGTCCTTGGTCCGCATATAAATTCTTTGGTTAATCTCTCCCCCTCCTTCATCCCTCTGACATTTGTCAGTCTGATCCATGCTTCCGTGTCATTGAATCTATTCTGTTCATCAGCTTATTAAGTTCTTTAGATTCCACATATAAGCGAGATCATGTGATGTTTGTCTTTCTCTGCCTGGCTTATTTCGCTTAGCATATTATCCTCTAGGTCCACCCTTACTGTCCCAAAGGGTACGAGATCCTGCTTCTTTACAGCTGCATAGTATTCCATGGTGTATCTGTCCCACAGCTTTTTTAGTTTCTTTTGAACCAGAATCCCATAAAATTTATGGATGCAATGAAAAACAGTATTTTTACATTATTGAGATTCCCACCCAGTAACAGGCAGGTAATATAAAGTCCCCTTTAAAAAGACATACAGGCGCACACAGAAATACATGTACATAATCTTTTAATGTGACTATAACCAGTGTCCTGTCCCCACACTAATGAATTTCTAAAATCACAAAATCTTAGAGCTAGAAGGACATTACAGATCATTTAGTCCAAAGCCTCTTGTAATCCCAGTTATGTTTACCCAAGCCTACTTAAGAGCATCACTTCAGCCCGGCCGGGAGTGGCTCAGCGGTTAAGCATCGACCTAGGATCCAGGCGATCAGGGTTCGATTCCCGGTCAGGGCACATGCCCAGGTTCTGGGCTGCAGCTGATCAATGACTCTCTCATCATTGATGTTTCTAGCTCTCTCTCTCCCCTCTCCTTTCCTCTCTCTGAAATCAATAAAGATATATTAAAAAAAAAAAAAAAAAAAAGAATCACTTCAAAATTAAAATATACCTTTTACATTCAACATAATCATAAAAGTACTATTTTAATCACATAAAAGGCAGAGTAGTGGGCTACATTGATTGAAGACTGCTTTGAATTTAGGAATCCTTTCAGAATAAGATGCCTACTTGGGCTCAAAGGAAAAAACACTGAGTATCATAACTGCATACACTGGAGACACCCCCAAGTGCTTTTAGACACTTATGTTTCCAAAGTAAAGTCATTTTGTTATGGTGTTGTCTGGGAACCAAGCTTCATAGTACCAAATCATTCCATTCCCAAATGTTCCATCATATTTATTAAGAACAAATCCAATAACAATCTCCAAATGAAAGAAGCCTGAAACCCAATTCTAAATACTTTTCTCAAACCTGGTTGCCCATCTGACCACCTGTGGAGTTTCTAAAAATACGATTGCTTAGGTCTCACCTTGGGATTCTTCTACAGCAGGCCCAGCAATGCTAGAGCATTTCTTTCTTTCTGCTTATTGTTGTTGTTTTCAGCTGTAGTAGATTCTGTTCTCAGCCAGAGTTAAAAACTACTACTCTAAAATATTTAACAAGAAAAAAGCCCCATATTATATCAAGTATCCCTACATGAGAAGTGGAGGTGGGAGTAATTTAAAAAGCATATTTACCTCTTCACCAGCCCAGCAACATTTGCTGCTTATCAGAGAGCTATGTTCCTATATTATACCAAAGTCTTGAAACAAACAAAAAAATGCTAAAAGAAAGCTTTAGACTATTCACAAATAGGTGATGTCATTATAGTACTTAAAACACCTTTTTCTTTTCTCCCTTGAAAGCAACCATCTACCCCATCTCATCTCTAAGAGACAGGAAAGCTGGCATTCACTTTAAAAATCGCAAATATCTTTAAGATTTTAAGTAAATTCCTCTTTTACTTTGTAAAATAGAAGAGTGAAAAGCACGTTCATAAAAAGTATAACTAAAAAGGGAGATCAATGATTTGGCTATGACATGACATTAGATGAAATTTCAAAGAACTGTTGCTTCTATACTGAAGAGAACTGCCAATATACTTATGCACCCTCTAAAGGTAGCACAAAGGCAAAGAAAGGCTGATACGCTGAAGGAAAAACTTATATACAACAACGCAATATGCAAACTAAATCAAAATGTTCATAAGGTCTAACCCTCCAAGAAAATGATCTCACTTTCTAATAACACCACTGAACTGAAGCCCCGTGTGACTCACATTCCTGGTATGAGTGACTCATATACCTGTTACCCCTAGGAAAAGCACCTGAAAAACAGCACATACAGCTACACAGAAATTACATGATACGTAATTAGTGAGGGTAAAGAATGCATTAAATAATCACAGTAGTGCTATGCAAAAGGAGGTTCATGAAACCAAATCATCCTACAGACAACCCTTCCATGCTCCAATTTTGGCTCAGACAAAAAAACTTTCTTACATTCTGTAAAGTCTTTTTGTGAAAGAGATGTCCAGTATTTTCCATCTTGAAAAGAAAGGCAACATGCAGAGAAGTTTACCACCTTACAATAAAGGGAAACTAAATTTTTTAAAATAAGTACTGTGCTTTGTCCAAGCAACAGTCAAATAATTTTTTATTTAAAAAACAAAAGCATGTGAAGAGATACGTATTCATGGTTTTCATGGAATCAGTTCTGACAATGTACAACTTCACCAACATCTTTTCTTATGTGGCCCAAATCAATGATATAATTCCTAAACCTTTAACCTTTACATCACATGACTACATGAAATAGCAAAATTCAAGTAACAAATATGAATAAGGGAACAACTGTAACCCCAAAAGATGAGATGATGTATGTTTCTATACACTAACAAGTAATTTGCCAAGAGATTAAAACAAGAAAATAATAAAACCCCTTCTCCAAAGTTTTACATATGAATGATTTCTATGCAAGCCACATGCCTAGCAGGTACTAAAGAGCAGACTACTCCTGGAGTATTTCAAGCAAAACCAGCTTACTAGGGGAAAAATAAAATAAAAAAATAAAATCCTTCCTCAGTAAGTATTTCTTCTGAAGTATTGCTATGTTAGAATAGATTAGCTGAATTAGCATATCTTTTAGTACATTATGCTTTTAAAACTTAATGAAATATTTAGACATATATTCTAATCTTGAAAAAACGACAATTCAGACATAGTAAAATCACATGCATCTTTTAAAACAATCTATATATATATGCACATGCGCGCGCGCACACACACACACACCACTGTAGACGTCGAAATTTCAATGAAGGTCTGGGAAAATAATGCACTACCCTCTTTTAAACAACCATAAAAGCTAAATTTACACTTAAGATGTACTTGTAAGCTTGTTCCAAAATCTGGACTTCTACTTTGCCCAAATACAATTAAAATTTAGGTTGGTTGCAGGAAAATTATTCTGCCTAAAAATTTTGTGAAACTGAACTCCAATTTCATTATGTCTCAAAGCTTACTACTAATAAATAGCTAGGATGGATTACATTAGAGACAATTCTCTCAGGAATTTTAACCTGACACCAAGCTTTTGTTTGCCCACACTTAAGAGTTGAAAACACAGAGAGGTGACTTTGGCTTGCTCAGTAGAAGCCTAGTTATTAAATACACACTATTAAAGTTTACTAGTATTTCAAAATCTTTCCTCATAGTTTTTGTTCCTCTTCCCCTTTATTCCTTTACACCTCCTCAACCTGCAAGAAATCAAAACAGGTATCCCCAATATCTTAGGGGTGTTTTAGATTTAGATTCCAAATTCAAAATATTTTTCAAAATTTTACTTGACCCCAAGCTATGCTAAAAGTTAGTCAACCACCAGTTTTTTGAATATTTTATCCCCCCCTTCTTATAAACTTATCAGCAGGAAACAAATTATCTACAGACAAGTACAACTAGAAAAAAGACTGCTTGGTTCAATTCAGGAACGCCAGTAAACAACCTTAGGTGGACCAGGAAACCACTCACATGTTCCCTATTCGGAATTTCCACTAAGTTCTGTAGGACAAAGTTCTTACATTCACTTTCAAGCTTTCATTAACTCAACCCCATGCTTTCTGAACCATTATTTAAAATTCTGAACAGAGATCTGCACAAACAATTCAAAACACATGAACTTTATCTTAGTTAACTAAAATACTGAGCAACTAAAACCTCCTACTAAGTGGAAGAGTCAGGGCAATCCAGGCAAAATGTCTCCTCACAGAAGCAATGTACCTCAAGAGCTCTGTGTAATTCATCTTCAATGAGTTTTTTCTCTTGAAAATGCTCTTACCTACAACTCACTGTTCCCAGAATACACTCAAGCTGATTTAAGTTTGAGAGCACAGATTTACTAAGGTTTTAATAGGATCATTTCCTTAGTTTAGCCATTTAAGGCTAGTAGCAAAAAGAGCATCTGCAAGTGGTGTTTGAGGGATTTCACCTGGCACACGGGGAAATTTGCAAAAAGGAAAAGGGCTGCAGGAACAAGCTTAGAGCTTATGTAGATGTAAATCACCTACACACTGGCCTGGCTACCAAACCAAGGTTCCATCTGAATAGATGTCTAGGTAGCTAATTGATTTTCTGGAGATGAGAATTAAAAACAGACTCTTATACTCATTGCATACTACACAATTTTACCTGTCACTAAGAAAAGGACACGTCTAATCCAGAAAAAAAAAAAGTCATTTTTCCTTCAAGGAGGGCAGCGGTTGGAGTCATCTGCAGGGGATGGGATTGCAGGAAGGGGGGAGGGGGAGGGGGCGTGGAATAAAGGAGTGCTAAATAGAGAGGCAGCGAGGGGGTTTGCACAGGTCCCCACACAGGCCACTGCGGAGAGACGACGAGGAAAGAGGGGAAGATGTCTCACCAGGGGACAAAACCGAGTGCAAACGGGCTGGAAGAAGGAAGGTTCCCCACCACCACCCAGCCCCAGGAAAAGAGCTGGGGTGCAGATAAAAAGCTCTAGCAGCTGGTTACCTTGGGATACAGGGGAAAGGGACAACGGGAATACAGAGGTCTAGAGACGGAGGGAGGGAAGGATGAGGCAGGGTCTCTGATAAGTGCGAACCAAGGATGAAGACAAACAGCGGGACTTGGGCCTCCCTGGGCCAAAAGGCGTGGCCAAGGTTCCAGATCAAAAGACGGTCTTTTTTGAGATGCCAGGGGAAGTGCGCGGCAAACCTCTCCTTCAAGACCCCGGACCGGGCCCGTCTGAGGGGCCCACCTGCGAGGCACCTCGAGGGCGCAGAGTGCCCCAGAGGGCTCCGGTCTCGCCCGCGGAACCCTCCGCAGGGCGGCTGGCCAGGCCCCCGCCCCCATCCCCGCAGTGTTCTTACCTCCACACCTGCCCCATCTGCAGCAGGTGGATGACCGACTGCCAGATCCACACGGAGAGGCGACACAGGCGCTGCGCCCCTGGAGTGGCCGGGGCCGCCGCTCCCGGGCCGCCGCGGGCCGCGCCGTGGCCGTAGCCGGCCCCCATCATGGGGGGGCCCCGGCTGCTGAGCCCCTCCACGGCGCCCAGCCCGCCGCCCGTGTAGTCCTGCACGAACCAGCGGAAGCTCAGGCTCTGCACCAGCAGCGACGGCACCAGCACGAAGAAGAGGGTCAGCCCGAAGTAGCCGTAGTCCCCCTTGCGGTAGTAGTCGAGGGCCAGCCACAGGTCGGTGCCCACGTCCCCGAAGAAGACCAGCAGCGCCAGCACGATCCACAGGCAGTCGAGCCACGGCCGCTCCACCTGCGGCGGCTGCGGCCGCGCGGCCGAGGGCGTCGGGGGGTGGCGGTCGGCGGCCGCGGGCGGTTGCAGCGGCTGGTCCCCCCCGTCGGCGGCGGCGGCGCTGCGGCGCGGCTTCTTGCCCAGGAGGGAGCGCAGGCAGGCGGAGCGGCAGCCCCAGTAGCACGAGGAGGTGTTGCAGCAGTTGCAGATGTGCAGCGAGCTGCTCTCGCCGGGCTCGTTGCCGTCGCCGCCGCCGCCGCAGCCACCTCCCCCGGGCTCCCCGTCCTCCTCGCCGCCGCTGCCCACCGCCTCGTCCAGGTTGTGCAGCTGGGCGAAGCCCACCCCCACGCCACCGCCATCGGATTTCGCCGCCATCTTGACTCTCTTCCCAGCTCCGGAGGTTGGGGGGGGAGGGACGGGTAGGGGGGGGGAAGAAGGCAGGGAACGGGGAGGGGGGGAAACGAATGGAGAGGAAGGGGGGCGGGGAGGAAGCGGGGGAGCAAACGAACGAGGGGGGAGTGGGCCAGGGAACCCCCTCCGCTTCCGGGTAGTTGGCGTCACTTCCGGGCGAGCCCCCCAATCGCACGGCGCCCGTAACTCCCCAGCCCTACCCTCCCGGCCAAGATGGCCGCCCTCCTATGCCTCAGCTGCTGGGCGGGGGGCCGGGGGGTTCTCCCCGCCAGGGCTCCCCTTCCCCTCTTCCGTTGACCCCGAAACCCATCAGGTTGACCCCTCGGCGTTTCTGAATCCTGCTGGGCCGAGTGAAGCGGTCCAAAGTGATCCCTGGAGGGGGCAGTGCCAGACGTTTTGGGGTCCCCTTCCTCAGCGTCGCAGCTCACAGCTTTCCTCCTGGAGAAACGCCCCCTAACACCCTCCCGGCTGCTGACGGCGGGGCGGGACCTCTGAGGGAAGGGGCGGAGCTAGTGCAAAGCAGGTGATTGCGTGTCACTTCCGGGAGATAGGATGACCTCATTGTGTAGACACCCCCCCCACCATCAAAATGGCTGTGTCTCACCTCTTGGGCTGTTTTTTTTTTCATTCTTTCAGAAATACCTCTTACTCTTTTCTTATTTTGAGGGTCTTTAGAAATTACCTAAGTCAGTTTAGATTCCCACACACAACTTAGGGATTCTCACTGACACCTCCTTCCTCTTACCTCTGTTGCCTCCCTGATTTAACTGTCACTGAAAACTTTATCATCTTTTGTAATAAAGTTTCCACAACCCCCTTAAGAAAACTCCAGGCAAAAGTCCAGTTAAAAATCAGCCGGATTGCATCTTGAATGTTGAAGCAAAGATTAGATTGGCATATTGTGACCTTGAATGTATCATCTTCCCCATTGATGTATTTCCATCAACTTTTTTTTTTTTAAGTATGCGATTTTAAAATTCTGTGACCTTCATTTGGAAAATTCAGAACTAGCTAGTGGTTAAGCTGAATCAGTTACTTTCCCAGGCTATTGGAATGTGTGAAGGTTGCCTTTTAGAATTTTTTGGTGCTAAGGCTCTGTCAGTAAACACGGCTTCCTATGGGTAACAATGTTATCAATGTGCTATATCATTAAAGTAGGTGCAGGGTACACTGCTTCATCCTAACTAACAAGTTACAAAAGTGAAGCAGCACTGAATGGATTTGAATTACAATGATCTTCCAGTGAAAGTATATCCGAAGCCATACCGAGCGAGCTACATGGTTACAGTTGTTACCCATCAGGTGAAAGGAACATTCCGAAGTTAAAAATAGAAAAAAGTTTCAACACTGCATTTTTCTTACTGACCTTTCTAGATTTTTGTACTCACTCTTCTGATGCTGACTGCTTCCTCCTTCAGTGAAACCTTCTAATAATGCCGATAACTTTCTCTTAGGTAGTACTTGTATGGGTGGCATTGAAGGTTGTGGAAGAAAAGTGCCTTTGAAATTTTCAGTCATGTTATTTGGATGCCTGATATTTAACTCTATAGCACTTAGTTAAGTTTTGGGAATGGCGGGAAAAGACAAGGATTCCACATTTCAGGACCTAATTTTTCATGAGTATTTATGCCAAGGTAAATAAAAGCTGCAAAGACTTTACAGAAAGTGCCCATCAAGAATTTTTACAGCAGTCATTTGTTTGGGGGGGGGGGAGGAATAATTCCAAAATCTTTTGGAAACAAGTCACATAGCTGTATCCTTTTATTTCATACTATGACTTAAGCCTCTTGTTACTATGGTAGTAATACTTCTAGCCAGCAGGTAAGGGTTATTTCTGCACGTAGATGAGATTCTGTTTCTTTGCTGAATTTGAATTAATAACACCTGAGAAAGACGGCATAAACGTTCAGCAGGATTGCCCAGGTTTAAATCCCAGTTCCACTAAAATAATGTGAATGATGTGAGCAAGAGACTTAACGTCCTTAAACCTCAATATCCTACATTCTGTGATGGAAATAATAACGTCTTTCTTTGAAAAGTTGTTGGAAAAATTAAAGGTGGTAATCCATTCAAAGTTCTCACCATGACACCTGGTAGATAGTAATAGAGAGTAAGCACTAAGTAAATGATAACTGCTATTATTATTATTATTATTGTTATTATTATTATTGTTGTTGCTATTATGTTTGCATAGTACCAACATATAGCTACTTAAATTGTATCATTCAGATTTTGTATCTCTAGTAAATGAAAGCATTTTTAAATACATCTAGGAAATAGGTACAATTAATTTGTGTTTCAAAATATATTTCCTCCACTTAAGCCAGTGAGGCTTTGAAATGAGATACAAAAGCAAGCATATTTGTGATTCCTATTTCTCTGTGCCCTAAAAGAACATAATCTACTAGTGAAATTAGCTAAGTTATACTCACTATATAAGGCTGACAAATGAAATTGTGTCAAAAGTTCTTTCACAATTGAAGTTTCAAGTAGATTTATGGGATTCACAGACTATCAAGTGATTTCAACTTTATATTTGCTGTTTCAACAATTTTATCATTCTGCATTATTTGGAAGTGATACACCGTAGAACCCAGGAGGGTCTAAAATGAAAATCTCTTACAATGATAATACAGCTGTCATGAAACTCACTGAAAGGTTAACATAAATTTGGACTGTGTGATGAATGGTACTTTTTTTTTTAACCTAGAGTTTTGGGACAATTAGGTGTTCCAAGTAAGTTTATCACTTAGCACAGTGCTGAACACATAATGAGCTCTCAATAAATATTGGTTAAATGAATTAATTAGATTAATTTTCCAGATAACTGAAACTTACCCTTTCAAGTGTCCCCCTCAATTGTAGTTTACATTTTGTGATGTAAATCTTCATAAAACTCATTGATGTGTTACAGAGATACCTCTATTCTTTAATAAATGAGGGGTGTGGGGGAATTAATAAAAGAAATGCATTCGCATTGTCCAAAGGTCTGCTTTCCTAACAGCACATCAGTTAACCCCTTCCTGATGATCTGACCTTAAGGTAGCCTCATACTAAGAGGCTTTGACATCTATGGGCCTGCTAAGGAGCCAACCCAGGCCTACTAGACATTTTGTTACTGTTGTTGTTTACAAATAACATATTTTTAAAAGTCTCTGCTTTTCATAGTTCAGTCAACTAACACCTTTGACCCCTGTTACTTCCACTCAGATATAGGCTGGGAAGCCAAACCTCAGGGCATGTTGGAATTTCATGTAAAATAATAGTGAGTAGATTTTTAGAGCCTCTTCTATGAGTAAAATAAGACAGATTTAATCTATGGAAATTGTGGCATACATTTTGGCTATTTAGAGAAACCTTTGGGGGTTTTCTTTCCACTTCTCTGCTGTTTTCAGAACAGCAATGGAGAAAGTTAGTATTGAATGCTATTATGTATTAGACACCATTCCAAATATTATTCCATTTAATCTTACAACAGTCCAAAAGGCATGGAGGTTGGTGTCCCCATACTAATGGTCTAGAAAACAGCCTTGAGTCTACCAAATGACTTAGCCAGAACCACACCTGTGGGAGGTAGGGTGCCCGTGGATTAGAGTCCTAGCAGGTTTAATTCTGAAGCCTAAACCATTGCCCTGGGCCAGGCAGTTATTGGCCCTAGAAATGAAGTCAGTGTTACTGTATTAGTCACTGGAGGGACCCAGTTAGGATGCTGTACAAATCTAGGAGACAGAAAGTGTGAATTCCAGCATGGAGATTTGTCCCAGCAAAAGCATCACAAAGGGACTTCCTCACAAGTCTTCACCAGGTTTTCCTAATTTGAGCCCGAGTAAAACCTCAGAACCAGCAGGTTGATGTCATCCCTTTCAATTTTACTCTTTGTTACCTTACTGTCTTCCATAGAAATGGGACTTCTCTGAGCACTGCAGAGGAAGCTCATAGAACCCATTACCCCTTGAAGCTCCATTTCTGTATTTGATGTTAAGAGTTGAAATTTCAGCAGGCACTGTCAGACATTCCTGCTGGTGTTACAAAATGGTACAATTTCTATTGAAGGAAATTTCACACTATCTGTCAAAATTAAAAATGCAATCACCCTCTAAGACAGCAGTCCCTCTTATGGGAGTTTATAAATATGCTTCTGTCAAAAGTTACCTGTGGTCAAGGTTATTCGTGGAGCATTGTTTATAATAAAAAGGGAAAAAATGAAGAAGAAAAGAAAAAACCGAATGTCATTCCAAAGGGAAACTAGTACACAGAATACCACGCAGTGATATTGAAAATTTATAGTTTTCTTTTTAATGATATAGAAAGAGTTGCAGGATATTTTGTCATGCAAAAAGAGCAAGCTTTGCCCTGTCCAGTGTGGCTCGGTTGGGGATTGTCCTGTGCACCGAAAGGTTGCCAGTTAGATTCCCAGTCAGGGCACATGCCCTGGTTTCAACTTCGAGGCCCAGTGGGGGGGAGGGGGGGGCGTGCAGGAGGCAGCCAATCGATGTTTTGATCTCACATCGATGTTTCTCTCTCCCTCTCCCTTTCCCTCTCCCTGTCACTCTCTCTAAAAAAATAAAAATCCATTTAAAAAATCTTTACAAAAAAAAAAAAAAAAAAGAGCAAGGTGCAAAACAGAGCATTTTCTGTGAGAAACGGGGAGGGTTAAGATGATCTACTCCTATGTGCTTGTATTTGCATAAACAACTCAGGAAAGATACCCAAGAAACAAGGTGATTACCTATAGGGTGGTGGTAGTGGTGGGAGAAATGGTGTAAACACGGGCAGTGATGGGAGGAAGACAGCAAATGTTTGGAAGACGGTTTTGGGGGGGAGGAGTGTGCAGCCACACGCGGGGTGCAGGGGTAGGTAGGAATGAAGGGGTAGGAACATCTGTATTTCTTTCTGGACAGTAACACCACTTGGGAGTAGTTCATAAATGTTTTTGCTCTCTTAAGAACCCTGACATCTGTGAATTAACTTAAACCCTTTCTGCACTTCCTTGTTTTACCCACTATATTGTCTAAGTGAAGGTAATGAGCCCCGTGAGTTAACCCCCACAGAGCAGAGTGCAGCGAATCCATCACACATGCACATAGACTGTGGGGATCAACTATTCACGCTCAGCCAAGGGAAGGTGAAGAGAGAGCAGTTCCAACCAGCTCACACAGGCCACTTGGGGGCGGGGTGGGGGGCTCGGCTCTGTTTCTCTAAGCACAGTAGGTTAAGCTCCATATTTGAATTACAGCTCTGTCATTAACTAGCTCTAGGATTTCCAGCAAGGTACTTTCTTATCTAAGCCTCAGTTCCTCAACCATAAAAATCAGGAGAATAAAATTTGTCTTAGTGTGATTTGTCGTGGTTTAATGAAATAATGTGAACAAAAAGTACCTGCTATTGCCTGGCCAGTGTGCCTCAGTGGTCGAGTGTTGACCTAAGAATTGAGAGGTCATGGTTCAATTCCTGGTCGGGGCACATGCCCGGGTTGCAGGCTCGATCCCCAGCAGGGGGGCGTGCAGGAGGCAGCTGATCAATGACTCTCATCATTGATGTTTCTATCTCTCTTCACTCTCCTTTCCTCTCTCTGAAAGCAATAAAAACATTTAAAAAAAAAAAAAAGAAAGAAAGTACCTGCTACTGAATAGGTGATGGGTGCTAGCCCTTCCCTGCTCATGGTGCCGGATCTTTATGAAAGTCTTCCCCATCCCCAAGCCCCTGGTCCCACATTTTTTCCTGGTTTTCCAGCACTGTGTAGGGTTCTTGTGAACTTTGCCTTTCAAACTAGAAATTGTGTGATGGGACAAGCAATCACACAGCCTTGAGTCTGAGTTCCCTAATCAGCCCCTTACTATGTCACCTGCTCAAGCTACGTCGACTCTCAGATTCATCTTCCTGATGTGTAACGTAGTGAGCATGCTGTCCCCCGTGCGAGCTTATTCCGATATCAGTGCCTGGTGCACAGTAGATGCTAAATAAATATTAGTCCTGCCTCCCCAGTCACTCCCTGTACCTGTTTCCAAGGGCTGCTATAACAAATCACCACAGACTTAGTGGCTTAAAGCAACACAAATTTATTATCTTACAGCTCTGGAGGCCAAAAGTCCACAATGGGCCTCAGTGGGTGTCAAGGTGTCAGCAGGGCCAGGCTCCTGGAGGCTCTAGGGGAGAGCTCCTTTTCTCTTCCAGACATAAAGGCTGCCTGCATTCCTTGGCTAATGTACTCTTCTGTCTTCAAAGCCAGCAATTGCTTCACCTCTGCTTCTGTCATCACATCTCTTCTTGTAGCTGTGATGCTCCTTTCTCCCTGTTTCCTTTACAGAAACCCACCCAGATCATCTAGGATAATCTCCCCATCTCAAAATACTTACTTTAAATACACCTGCAATTTCTTTTGCCATGTAAGGTAACATAGTCACAGACTCCAAGAATTAGGGCATAGCTGTATTTCGGGGCTGTTATTCTGCCTACCACTCTATAAATTCTTCCTGGTGGGCAAATCTGAGCTCACCATCCCTGGCCTTCAAGTAGACTCTGTCCAATTTTCTTACCACTGTGATACCAGACCCACTTGGTCATCCCAGACCTCTAGCCAATGACTCACTCACAAACTCCAAGACCAGTGAGCCAGAATGAATTTAAAGAGCACTTTGTGTACAGCTCCCGTGTTACAGACAGACAAAGAAGAAGAAAGTGAGCATAGAAGACAGTCATTTAAAGTCACACTAGTTCACAATAACTCAAGGATTAGGGCTTAAATTTCCTGATATTCAGGCCAGGATATTTAACACTACATGATGTGAATTATGCTGATTCACATACTTTATAAAGTTGCATAGATCATTCATTTTCAGTTTTTGCTGTCTCCTCATTTCTATTTCTTAATAACAGGAACACTGAACTTAAATAGCGAAAGACAAAAAAGTAGTTTGACACCATTTACCAGTTCTATGACTTCAGACAAATCTGAATTGAATCTCAGTTCTCAGGTAGAATAAGAACATTCATATCTGTCCTACCACTCTCCAAGGCTTGTTGTGAGAACCTGTAGGCTTACTGGGTGCTTTATAAGTCATAATGAGATGTAAAAAGTATAAGGAACAGTTTTTATCCCAGTTGAGGCCTCCTACCTAATCTCCCAGACTTTGTTTCCCATCTAGCCTACTTACCCTCATCAGGCTAACAAACCTAAAATACTGTCATACTAGTGTGAGAACAAACAGCTCACTATTGCCTCCTGTACAAAATCCAACCATGCCCTTTAGTTTTCAGATCTATAATCTTGTTCCCAGCCTACATGGCCAAACTTAATATTCACTGTTGGCCAGAACACACCCTCATCAGGAAAATGTCCTCGTTTTCCACACGTATCCAGCTCGTCCCTACACTGGAGCTTCTGATCCTGGTTTTCCTTCATTCACAAAGTCTTTTCTCCTCTTTGTCTGTTATCCAAGTCAAAAGTTCAAGTCAATAAACTTTCAATAAAGGTCTGCTATGGGGAAGGTGTCATAGCTGCAACAGCTCAAAATCACTCTCATCTTTCAATACCTGTTTCAAATCCCACCTTCTTTAGCAAGAAATTCCATAATGACTCCAACACAGAGTGATGTCTTCTGAGATCCAGTAGCATTTAGAATCTCTGCCACATATTCTAATTTATTCAGATGTAGTCTTGCATTCTCTTCATTTGTGTAATGATTTAAAAAAAAAAAAAATCAAGTCATCAGGAACTGCCATTTTATCTTTTATTTTAAAGAATAAGAATCTGAGATATTTATTGAGTATTACCCAAGGAATCCAGAAGCAAGCAAAGCAAAGTATCTGGAACTCCAAGAGAAGGGTATGGACACATGTCAAGTAGAGGAAATAACATGTGCAGAGGGAGCCACATGAAAGAGAAGTGGGGCTCATGAAACTCACTTGTTTACAGCATTAGTTGCAGGGAGAAGTGTGAATGGAGAGGAGGGTGGTAAGTGTAGACTGAGGCCAATTTTTGAAGATCCATAAACGTCAGGCTTAAGACTCTAAAGTTGATCCTGTAGGCAGTGGGGAAATCAGAGAAGTGACAAAATCAAGTTTGCATTTTAGACAAATAACTGTGATGACAGTGTAGAAGTTAGAACAAAAGTTGACAACAAGTGGGCGTCCTAGGCTGACTAATTAATTGGTGTCTGTATAAACCAGCATCTTGTGGTTCAACACTCATTAGTGGAGACAGGGAGGAACTAATATTCTTTTGATAAAAATCATATTCTGAAACATGAGATTTTCCTAGCCCAACAGAATAAATTATCTTTTTAAAAATTGGCGAAATAGTTCTTTCATTTATATAGTTCTCCTTCACTCATAGTTCTATTTTATGATTTTCTAAACTAAAGCACTTTAGGGGAACATATTAAAGAATTTAAAATTTAGATACTAAAATTAGTCACTCCTTCCAAATAGTCAGCATTACACAAAGCATTATTTGGTTTTAAAATTTCAGCAGAATGCCAACTTTCAGTTAATTATAATCACACATAATCTTTGGGAAGAAATTTTAGCAAAATATATCTGCCTGACTAGATTTTTTTTTCCTGCTCCAAAGCGCTGTCTACTTAGGCATATGTACAGACAGACCCTAAGATGACCCTCAATGATTCCACTCTGAGTGTTCACACTTTTGTGTAATCCCTTCCCTTTGAGTGTGGAGGAAATGTCACTTGATTCTAACCCACAGAATATGGAGGAGGGAGGAGGTGACATGATGTCTCTGATCTGGGTTACATTACATTATATAAGGCTCCATCTTAGCAGGCTGGAGCTGGAGACTCTCCAATGGGCTGGATGTAACCAATAGCCACATTGAAGAAGCCCATGTGGCAAGGTGAACCCTAGGATTGGGGTCTCCTGCCAATAATGAGCAGGAAGCCAGGACCTTCAGTGATATAAACACAAAGGAATGAATTCTGCCAACATGAATGAGCTTGGTAGTGGGTTCTTCCCCAGTCGAGCCTCCAGTTGAGAACCCAGTCCATCCAAAACCTTGATTACAGCAGTCTGAGAGCTGAGCAGAGGACCCAGCCAAGCTGTGGAAGCAGAGGACCCCAGCCCCACAGAAACTGTGAGATAGCACTTTCACCCAAGGTTGAACCAGCAACTGGATGAAGGGGCAGGCCAGCAGGGCAGCTATGGGTGGAGGGATTCAGTAGTCTATAAGACGTATGAAAATATTTGAATCAATTAGAAATATGGTGGCAAGTAATTGAATTTTCATGCAACTCTAAATAATTAGCATAATGTGAATGGATTCTATTTATATGCTGCACTAGTTTTCTATTGTTCCATAATAAATTACCTCAAACTGAGCACTTAAAACAATATACACTTACTATCTCACAGTTTCTGTGGGGCTGGTTCAACCTTGGGTGAAAGTGGAAACAGAAAGACAAATGAGGAGGCTTTGTCATGGTCTAAATGGCTCCTCAGGGTTTGGGCCACAGCAGTGGCATCTGGGAAGAAGAAGCGACAGATGCAAGAAACAACTCAGAGTCTTATTTTATATTTTGACAAAAGAATTACCCGCTGCATCCATAGTACTGTACAGTTGTAATTGAAGCTCATAATAATGACCCTAAGGCAGAATTCGTAGGCATCAAAGAAACACTAAGTGAAATACAGGAGCTTCAAGAGTATTTTTAACATTCTAGTTCTTGAGAGGTGGGTGCACAAGTATTCATTTTATTGTTATGATTTGTCATATAAGTTCTTTTGTATATATCAGCGCACAATTGAAAATATAAATA